>NC_087298.1:9349819-9970311 GCF_015220805.1 Pogoniulus pusillus
TATCCATCACCTCAAAGGCAGCTTTAGGCCTTTTTCTGTAGAAGGGAGGAGAAGGAGGAAATTCCAGGTGGTAATTTAGAGCCTCTGCTTTATTACACTCAACAACATTATTTCTTTGACCACAATACAGTTTTTTTTTTCCCCTGCAAACACCATTTTCTATGTCCCTAATGCAAACCAAACATAGACTTGTTTAATCATTTGGCTGTGTCCATTCCCCCTCAATCAGGGAGACATTTTTTCCTGTGACTCCCTGTAATAAATGTGTCCAGAGTGTTTGTCTGCCACTGATCTGGGTGTTCTTTTCATGAGCATTTCCCATTTCTCATGAGGATGGGGATTGAAAAATGAAAGGCCAAAAAAAAGCCACTTTCACACTAGTGTACTTCCTCAGAAGTTCCAATGACTTCAGCAGGAGAGAGGTAGGGGTTTGTGGAGGAAATGCAGACTTTCAGATGGTGACTGTGCTGAGAGCTGTTGTTCCACAAGGCAGACCTCTGTCTCAGTGATACAAAGTGGATGGACACCACTCCAGCCTCAGCACAGGCACCAGAAGAGCACTGGAGCTATAATTAATTCCTCTGAAGCTGATCCCTTTAACAGTTCCTCTGTAAAAAAAATGAAATGTAATGAAATTTCCTCAGCTCTGCATGCATCTTTTAAAGTAAAGCTTGATATTTTTTAACTGACAACATTAATGGTGAATGAATAATGTACAATCCAAACCACTCTCGGATTTAGAATGAGAAAGGGTTGGAGGCTTCCAGGCGTCATTAAAATGAGAGTTGTGTTAGGAGCCACACAACCTTCTCTCCTACTGAGTACAAGGGCTCACTCACATTTGGTCCAGGTCTGGTTCAACTGGCTGAAGGTTGGCATTTTTAAATTAATGAAGAGACTATTAAAGATTAAAAATAGAAGCCTACATGCTTCTTGTTTCTTGGCTGTGCACACTCGCTCTTCTGGCGGCCAGAGGGTACTCAATGAGAGGAGACTCTGGGGAGACCTTCCAGCAGCCTTCCAGTACCTGAAGGGAACCTGCAGAAAGGCTGCAGTGGGACTTTTCATAAGGGTGTCTAGAGACAGGAGAAGGGGGAATGGTTTGCAGCTGAGGGAGAGTTGGTTTAGAGTAGATCTTGGGAAGAAGTTCTTCAGTACGATAGTGGTGAGACTCTGGAATGGGTTACCCAGAGAGGTTGTGGAAGTGCCCTCCTTGGAGCTGTTCAGGGCCGTGTTGGATGAGATCTTGAGCAGCTGAGTCTAGTCGAGAGGTGTCCCTCCCATGGTAAGGAGGTTGTAGTAGATAATCCCTAAAGTCCCTTCCAACATAAGCAATTCTGTGATTCCATGATGGTAGTGAAACCACCCCAGTCTCACTTGAAGAGAACAGAAATAGCAATCTTACTTAAAGCTTTACCTAAGCAATGGCAAGAATAACACTATTATTTTTCTGCTTTGCTATCAAGACCTAAGAGAAACGTCCTCAAAGATCTCTTTTAAAGGTTTTGTAAAGTTTTTGTACCTCAGACGTGATCACATTTATAGATGTTCAACATCAGTGAATCCAGGTGTGGGTACAAAAGAGGTACCATTGTTACAGTTTTCTAACAGTAGTGGTCTTAGAAGTAGAGATGATTTGTGGTCACAGCATGACAGGCACATCCAGGCAGCACTGGCTTGGCAGGTACAAGTGTTTAAACACCTGAAGAGGCTGAACAAAGAATTGTTGCAGTGTCTGTGAATGTTCAGAGTTCGTCTAAACTAACCTAGAGCTGGCATTTGGTGCAGGGAGGGGCTTCCAGCCTGCACTGAGCAGTTGCTTCTGTGGTTGTAGTTTGGGCAGCTGCTGCCATTTGAAGGTAACATCTGGAGGTGTGAATGAATCCAGAGCCCAGATTCAAGCAGGGTTGTAAAACTGGCCCCAAAAATGTCTTTAGCAATGGGATACTGCTATTTCATTTGTCCTAGAGAAAAGTGGGGTTTGATGATTATTACTTTTCTCAACCTGTAAGAGCCCTTTGCCATGCATACCTCTTACTAGAAGTTAAAAGTATAACTTTGAAGCATTCTATAGTAAAAGGAGACACAGTGTGGCAATAGATTAATGTCTTTCAGGGAAATTTAGTAGAAAAGAGAGTACAGATTCATTATGGATGAATGACTGCAGGATGGCTGCAAGAGGGCTAAGGAAATTGCTGCCTTTTGCAATCCAAGTCGGAAGGTACAGATTTACTGTAGATTTGACTTAATAACTTTTACAGTGCTGTGGGTGAATAATAAGCATGTTGATTGTTATCCTAAGCTGGAACAGAACTTTCTGAAGGGCACTAAATTTGCTCAGGAACACAAAAGATCAATGTAGTAAAAGCACTATTTTTTTTTTTTAGCACCTAGTGTAAATTACTTTTGATGATAGGTACTTAGAAAAACAACTGGAAAGAAAATGAAAACCTGTATATGCTTAGTGGGTGCCAAATAATTACTATCAGCTATCAGACTTTCTGAATTTAGGAGAATAGCAGTCTTTAATTTTTATCTAGATATGTCAAACAGAGAAAGGAAAAATACAAATCTGCCATGCTGAATAAACATGTAGCATTTGTTTTGGAACATCGTTATCTCGATCAGCTTTATTCAGGGAATTTGGCAACAACAATGAAGATGAAATAATGTGTTTTGACAGTGTGCACAGAGGATTTGAAGAAAAAGTAATGGGATTGCCCAGAAATTGTCTTCTGAGTTGTGCCAGTATGCATTTATTGTGAACTCTGATGCTTTAGAATATATTATTAGAAGTTCTTTGCAGATTTGTCTTGCTGTACTTTTTGTGCCTTACTTACAGGGAAGATAAAAGCTGCTTCATTACTATTGGAAAATAAGTTCAGATATCATTAGGTAATTTAAATCTCCAAGCATTTCCCTTTAAATATTCCATGAAACTTGGTTTACCTCTCTTTGTTCAGTACTGATAACATCAGCAAACAGTTACTGTCTGGTATTTCCTCATCGATGGGGAAGAAATCATCCTCTCACTTTTTGTGGGACTGTAAAGACCTTCTGAAAGGAATATAGATATTCTCTAGCATCACAGTGGATCTACATGAGAAAATCATGGCTTTTAAATAAAATGCACCCTCAGAAAGACAGCATATTGCGTCTTGCAAGAATAAGATTAACTTATGATACCATTATCTTATGTGCTGCAGGTGTCAGACTTTGCAGCATGTGTCAGAAGCAAACGAAGAGCTGTCGGACACCTGTCCAGCCAACCGAGCAGAGAACGATGCTGGCAGAAGCCCAGAGGCTGGTCTCCCCTCCCTGTGTCTCAAACAAGTGTTTCCCAAGTATGCCAAGCAGTTTAACTACCTGCGACTGGTGGACAGAATGGCTGCACTCTTCATCCGATTCCTTGGTGTGAAAGGGACGACGAAGTTGGGGCCAACAGGTTTCCGGACGTTTATCAGGTCAGTGAGGTGAAGATTTCTTTCCAAGTTGCTTAAAGCTTAGTCAGCAGCTTGGAAACACTGCTGTCCCTGTGTTTACCTTGAGTTCTGTGGAGTAGAAGTGTTCCGTGGAATACTGTGTGCAGTTTTGGGCTCCCCGGTTCAAGAGAGACCAGGATCTGCTAGAGAGAGTCTGATGGGGAGATACAAGGATGATCAAAGGACTGGAACATCTCTGCTATGAAGGAAGACTGTTGAGTCTGGAGAAGAGAAGGCTGGGAGGGAATCTTAACCAGTGTCTATAAATACCTGAGGGGTGGGTGTCAGGATAAAGATGTCAGTCTCTTCTGGGTGGTGCCCAGTGACAGGACAGGGAACAGTGGGTACAAGCTAGAACACAGAAGGTTCCACCTCAACAGGAGGAGAAACTTCTTTCCGGTGAATATGACAGAGCACTGAAGCAGGCTGCCCAGAGGCGTTGGGGAGCCTTCTTCCCTGGAGACTTTCAAAACCTAGCTGGATGCATTCCTGTGTGGTCTGGCTCAGATGATCCTGCTTTGTCAGGAGGATTGGACTCAGTGATCTCTGGGAGTCCCTTCCAGCCCCTAACATTCTGTTTTTCTGTGATTCAGTGAAAATCAGCCCTTAACAGTGATGCACTTTTCAGCTTGTAGGTTTAGTAATGCCTTCTAAAGAAACCTTCCCCTATGAGTTACACTGAACCACTGCATATTTTTATCATTCCAAGTTCCCAAAATACCCTTACCTATGAAACTGAGTCTAGTAGGAACCTAGGTCTTTATACTACAACAGGTCAGTGACATTTTGGGAGATACTATTTGCAGTCTTACTCAACGTGCCATGTTCCTAGTAAATCTTAGAAATGCCATTGTGAGAAAGTGACAACTGAAACCGACTGACTCGACCTGATTCCGCTGGCTGTGGGGCACAGCCATCCACCCCAGGCCATGGGGAAGGCTTTCCAAATGCCAGCTGCTGATGTGTTGTGCACTGAGGATTTGCATTGTGAAATTGCAACTTGTGATGGCAAGGAACTCAATTTATTTTTTTCCATACTTTTCATTTGTGAGGGTTTTTTTCATTGTGGTTTTTTTTATGGATGTATCTGGTTTAGTCATGGTACAAATGTCTCATTTCCCGTCTTTCATTGACAATGACAAAAGGAATAAGCAGCAGATGTACTCTTAAAGTACAGATCCTGTTTCTATGCAGATGCATTTAGCATTCAGGAATGAATCTAAACAATTTGATTTATACAAATTACAATATGCAGAAAATGACTGAAGGCATCTGCTTTATCCACAGAGCAGTACAGGATTGTTTCCAGTTCTGCATTTTCTATTGTCTAGTCCAGCCTTAATTTGGCACTAGTCAGAGGAACACAGAATAAAGCAAGATTTTCTTTTAAGAATATCAAAATAAATTGCCATAGCTCAGTGAAATAGAGTTTGCAATCTCCTAATGCATCTTAAATTGAACTTTTTAATAGTGGCAAACATTTTGGTTTGGTTATTGCTTTTTTTTTTTCCCCAGAGGATCTATGGCAACTACATGGCCCTTTGCTGAAATGCTGTCATTACTGCTCATTTCAGAAACGGGATCCTGTGTCTAAGATGTGTGCAGTGTTACTTTTCAGGAGTAAAATGCTCAAATGTGGCTGTTGGTGGAGAAGTGGTCGGAGAGACTGTCCCCTCAAATTTTAGCTAATCAAAATCTATCCCTCTTCAATAGTTTATTCATTCTGAAAAGTAACCTAAAGAGGAATGCAGAACATGACTGTGCCTCTTGTTTGGATGCTGCCTTAGATTTCTGGGGGACTATCTAGGCCAAACCTCAACTCTTTGTTTCAAGGGAGCTCTGATTAGGCTACTAAAGAGTAAGATTCCTTTCAGTTATCTAGGTTTGTTTTATTTGCTTTTTTCCTCTTCTGGCTAGAAGTTTGGGCCAGCTCTTTGGCACAGGCACTAGTTCCAGCCAAGCTGCCAGACATCTGGGAATCCTGGACTGATGGCTAATTCTCACATATCGATCAAGTGCGATGCTGCAGGCTCAGGCCACACAAGTGTCACATCTCCTACATGTGCTAATCACCAAATGCCCGAGATGCTTCCAGAGATGCTGCTGATTTCCAGGCAGTGTTCTGTAACTCAGAGGGTAAATCTGTTCAGTGTTCAGACGTGAAGAAGTAATTCTGTGCCTGAAAGCTTTCCTCCAACCCTTTTCAAACAGGATCAGTCAGTAAATAAAAGAGCATTTCTCTGTGCAAGCTCTGCCTCATGGAGATAGTCTGTGCAGATTTCTGTTGGGTTTCATAGTGTACCAATTAATTCCATTCTGTTACAGCCTCAGAAGGAGCAGTAGCAATAGCCTGGGAGAAAGCTGGGTATAATGGTCAAGCTATATTTTTAATTAAAATAGTCAGGGGTTGGTCTGTTGGTTTGTTTTGTTTCCCTGCTTTGTTGAAAATCCCAGCTAAACCTGTTCATCTGCAGTCTGACCTGCTGCCTTTTTGTGGCTGCAGATTGCCATGAGCTTGCACATGCAAATTGGATTTAGGGGCATGCCTCTATTTGGGCCGTTTCTCCTGCCCAGAGCCACTGCTGGCAGAAGCAATGCCAACGTGATGTGAACAGCCGGCAGAGCTGGGTACATGCAGCAGATGTTCTGCACATGGAAAATTCAAGGCCTTTACCATTTCAGAGCTGAGAATTGCTGAACACTGGTTTGTTTGCTACCTGCTGTAAGTGTTTTCTTAGACCAAACATCTTACAGTGGCTGTGTACATATGACATTAGTAGATGTTTCTCCCAGTGTTCTTTCAGCTGCCCTTACATAATTTTTTCTGACTTTGAATGTAATCAGACTCTCTTCCTTGTTTTGTCTGTTTTTAACAGAAACTGCAAACTGAGTAACAGCAATTTTTCCATGGCTTCCGTAGATATCTTATACATTGATATCACAAGAAGGTGGAACAGCATGGCAATTGACCACAAAGAATCAGGTAACACTGTTTGCTATTTGCAGACTATAGAAGCTGGTTTTTTTTCTTTTGCAACTTTGGTAGCTCAAGCACACCCCATTCTATTAAAAAAAAGGGAAGGTATGCACAGCTGAGACATTCAGTTTGCAGCAAGTGCTTCAGGTTAGTTCTCTGACAATTTCCCTATATCTACAGAATAGATCACTCTTAGTTTTCATTCTGTTTATTGGAACAAGTCTTCTGCAAGCCTCATGTTAACCTTACAGTCTAATTTTGCATTAGACTGGTGGCTGCATGCAGAGAAGCATTGGAAACCATTCCCAGTGGAGCATTGAATTTAACTACAGAGTAAGAAGGTATGTCCATGTTAGAGCAGCTTACATGGTCCAGCAAAACCTAGCCCACCAAAAAGTTATACATGAGCTATAAATAAATATGCTTAACATCTCTTTTTGATTCGTATTCCCCCAAAAGGTTACTTAGGGGACAAAAAAAATCCCCAATCCTGTATTACTTTTCATCTCCCAGAGAGTCCCTCTTCACTCCCACTCTCTTTTTCCATTTTCATTGTCTTTGTGAGGAGTGAGGGAAGGGCATAAATTGCAGCACGAATTTGCACAGTATTCAGCCATCAAATTGACTTCTACTAAGGACAGGTAGCAGTGGGTTTTGCAGTTTTTGCTACAGACAGCCCTTGCTGTACATTTTCCATTTGTATAGAGCTAGGTCAAACAGCCAACCTAGCTTTCAGTAGTGAATTGCCTCCCCGTCTGCTTTGGCCACCTTTTTAGATCTGCATCAGTAATCCATCAAACAGGAGAGTTCAGGGATCATTTTCTTGTTCTATTAATGGCCAAAGTTACACCATTTAAGGTATAACTTAATTTCTAAATTTGCTATTAAATTACTGCATGGAATCAAGTCCATAAATTTGGCAACTTTTCCATAGCTTTTGTTGAACAATTTCCATTGTGCTAATATTCCCAGCTCAACAAAAAACTCAGACATTTCTGGCAGCAGCTTTTGAGCAGAGAAACAGCAGCTGGAAGATTCTGAAAGGGTTTATGCTGCTGCTCCTTGTGGCCGTTGAGGAGGATAATTAAGATCCCATTGAAATTGTGGGATAAAGAAATCCACCTTGATGCCGCTGGTATAAACCTGCATGCTGGTTGCAGAGCTGCAAGTGAGCATCTTCCCAGATATTGGTTCCAAATATAGTTTTCTATGAGAAACTGAACATGGACATTAATTTGTGTACTCCTACAACGTTTTTATAAAGGCTAAAATAGCAAAAGAATCAAACATCTACAAGGAGATGAACAGTTTTGGTTTTGCACTCCTCTAAAAAGCATCCATACCGCCCTCCTGCATCAACATCAAACATCAGCGATGCACACAATAACCTGAGAGTGTAGCCAGGTATGACAGCAGTAGAATTAGTTTTGTCTAACCTTTTTTTGAATCTTTGAACATGCTTCAGAAATGTTAATGGAGCTGATATTTGTATAAAATAAGCATTATTTTGTCTTGCTTGAACCATAGATAGCAAATAATATCCTGTAGAGTCTGTTTATGAAGTCAGATAAGGTGAAAGGAGAATAAGTAAAATAGGCTGTTCGCATGGCTAATGGAAAGAATAAATCCAGACCTAAGATTAAGAGGGAGAAAATGAAGGTGTAGTGCAGAGGAGATAGTGTGGTTTATTATGCATAAACTTCTGTAGGACTTTAGGTAAGTCAGAGTCACCTTCGATTCACAGCGAGGTAAAGCTCGAGTATTTGCATTTAGCATTTCAGTGTGGGTGTTAAGTCATTTGTGTGGTTAGCTGATAGGGTATCACTAGAGGAAATAATAGAAGTGCAAGTGAATCTTCAGGTTTTCAGAACTGAAGAGATGTGTTGACAGCCTCAGTGAACCAGATGTTTTCTGGCTGTTAAAACACAACACATTCAACCATTGCTGAGCGTTTTGCGTTGGCCCACTTCCAGCAGTAACCAGCACAAGCCACTGCTGCTGCTGTTGTAAACCAGCAGCTTCTAACTCTTTTTTTTTTTCATTAAATGCTTCACATGAGTGTCACTTATGGGGGAGGAAGTGTGTATGCCACCAAAGGTGCTTTCCCTGCCTGCAGCTCACCATGACTGATAAAATAATTTACTGAGCTGGCAGCTGCTGCTTTCAGATAACTCAACAATTCCTTTGCAAGCTACTTTACAGCCAAGATCCTAAGCGACCCAGCTGCAGCCCTAGTTGAGTGAAATTATACTTGGGAATGTAATTGTAATGTTTTGAAAAGGTGCCTTTCCTGCAGCATCAATAAAGTTAAAAACCCCAGACCTTTCAATATCTCATCCCAAAATAATCTTCTTAAGTATATATTCAAACTGAGAGAGCCAGGTAAAGCACAAAGCAGCTATGGCTGTTCCTTGTTGCTGGCATTCTGCAAAACCAATTGTGGCCTGGCTTCTTAATTAAGAATTAAAGTAGGGATTAATGCAAGGTTTTAAATAGAATAATTAGTTTTAAATACAATAATTAGTGTTAATATGCAGCCCCTCTTTTCTGTTGGCTGTGATAATGTGTTATTAGTAAGGTGTTATCAAACAATACCTGAAGAGTCTGTGCTGCAGTGTGTGGTTTCTGCAGGGGACTTTTGTTCAGGGGACTGCTTTTATTATAGCAGAGAACGTTTTTGGCACTGCACATACACACTGCAGCTGTTTTTTCGTTCGTAGAATAGAGTAGGATTGTAGAATTGTTTTGGTTGGAAGAGACCTTTAAGATTATCAAGTCTACAGTTGTAAAGTTACTAAAGACTACAATTGTGGAGTTACTGGATTTGGTGGGGAAAAAATGGCCTCTTCACTTTCAAAGTGAAGGCTCAGGGTTCATACCTAGTGCAGAAGGAAAGTAACACTTCAGATAAACTGACTTCTGCTAGAAGGTGATGCTTGGTAATGAGGTTACCTTTACAGAGCCACGGACTGAAATGACATAGTGTTTCAGAGGTTCTACATTTGAACTTGTGTTGTAGGTCCATCTCTAAAAATATAAGGTTTAAGTGACCCAATTCAGGCGCTGATATAAACTTGTTTTTCTCTCCAGGTCGATTGTTTTCCTTGAAGCTCAGTGTGTTACTGTGTGTCTGATTTGGTTTCAATTTGATATTTGAGGCAGCAGAAATCAAGACTGATATTCCATCAATTTAATGGTACAATATTTTACAGTTGCTGTACCAGTTTGCCTCTGAATGCTGGGCTGCTGGTCAGGCTGATGTCTGCAAAACCAGAACTAGCCTCAGTGACAGAGAGTATCACCCAGCCCGGGCTTGCCCTGTACTGAGACACTAAAGGAGTTCCTGTGTATTACAAGCAAATAAAACCTTATCTTTTGGTCTTTGATAATTTCTTTCCTTGGTGAGTGATCTAGATGGCTGCTGTTGGAATTAAAAGATGCTGACTAACATGGGTGCGTGTGTCCCAACTCAGCACATGCACATTTGGCCTTGCTGCCCAACGAACTAAGAGAGAGCTTTATGCCTCGAAAATGTAGTTCTCTAGAGAACACTGTGCTGTGAATCTCCTCTAAGCACCTTTTCCTTGCAGGAATGTGTTTGCAAGCCTTTGTGGAAGCTTTCTTCTGCCTGGCTCAGAAAAAGTTCAAGTCTCTCCCACTTCACAAGCAAGTGGCATCGCTGATTGATTTTTGCGAGTATCACCTGGCAGCCCTGGATGAGAAGCGCCTGGTTTGTGGCCGTGGGATCATGGAGCACCGAAGGGCAGTAGTTCCTTGTCAGGCAGATGGACTTCCCCTCACACCAGCTGCACATGCACCTCTCCTGAATCGCACAGCCACAGCCAGTAAATTAGCAGATTACAGAAGTCATCGCTATTAATGGTGCTAACTCACCAGGACAGACCTGAGCATCCTTCCCTGGGTGTAGGTGTGCTGCGGGAGGAGAGACAGACTCTTGAATCCCTTCCTCTGAAACTCCCAGTTATTTATTTCAGCTTTTTTTCATTTGTGCTCTTCTGAAAGTCTCCTGCACGTTCCCATTCTCTGGTAATGATCCTGGCAATGGCTTTTTTTTACTCTGTGTTGGACCTGCAGTTCACCTCTTGTGACAAACTCTGCTTACATCCCGAGTGGATAGAAAGCCACCTATGAAGACCAGGACCAAAATACAGTGGGATGATAACCAGCATTCTGAGATTGGTTGTGCTGATCAAGAAGCACTCTCAAATCAAGGGAATTATGTTGTTTTATATGCACTGAATGTATCATGGAAACCAAGTAAGGAGCTGCAGACTGTCATACCAGCTGTGGACTCCAGAAGACTGAAACTTGGGATTATGTCAGGCTTTGACCATTTTTGGGTGGCTTGGACTGTACATGCTGGAATCAGTATAGATTTGGTCATTGTCTATGTACTTCTTAAAGTCTTAAAACACTGAAATCACATTTTGGCTTCTACTTCTTTGTACATGTCTTTGCCATGACAAGTACTGTTAATTTTTTAGAGAAAGACTAAAGCTGTTTATCCTTTTGCATCCAGAGAACCACTAAGCTCATACTTATTCACAGGAAAAATTCACTTCAGGAAGTCAGATTTGGTGGGTTTGTCTTCAGGTACTAAGCACTGCTTCTGCAAAATGCTGTACAGTGTAAAGAAATGAGTTAAATTTCAGTAAAAACAATCCTCTTGCTGACTTTGGGCTAAACTAATTCCATTCTGGGTTTGCTTGTTTTCTCCCTTTTGTGTTCACATATTGTTCTTTTTGTCCCCTCCTTAAATAACAGTGTAACACTGTACAAGTTAGATCTATATTATTTAACAGGATATTTTTGTCAGGAATGATGAGCTGTACTGCTGGAGTTGTACAGAGTGCTCTTATTTTTCAAGAAATGAAGCCTGACTTCCATAATCACACACTTTTGGGGGGAAGGGGCTAAACACAGCATGGCTGGAAGGACAGGAATGACTTGGAACTTCAGGGCTGTTCAGTCAAATTCTTTTTGCTCTCATATTTTATTACAGTAATGTATGTGTACAGCCAAGTTGGATTTTTCCTCCTTTGTTCTATTATTTAATGTTAATGAGTCTGCTTATGTTCTTCTTCATACTGTCAAACATGTCAGTGATGTGAGATTTGCTGCACTTGGACTTTTTACTTTGGATTGGAGAAAATTCCCTGAGTTCCACATCAGAATGCCCCAGAGACTGGTGTATCAGAGCTGTGACCTTGGAAGCACTGTCAGTGTGGAGATAGTCCACCCATGTAGTGTCCTGGACTAACTGCACACACAGCATTGAGTGAGTTTTTGCTTCAGGAAAAGTTCAGTCAGTTTCTTGAGTTGGATTTCCAGCAGCATGCCTTTGCCTAAGTGGCAGCCAGCAGCACAGCAATACAATGCAGAACCAAGCAGAGCCTGCCAGAAACCCACCCCTGGCATGTGTCAATACCAGAGGTGGGCATCCTTTCTCTTCTCTTTTTTTCTGTAATACCAGTAAGTAGCAGTGATGATCTTTTTCAGTTCAATCACTGGGCTATTTGAAATGTTATGTATTGTACATAAGAGGACAATTGCAGACTAATGCCACTGCCCTCAGCCTTGTTTAAGTTTCATAAAGATTATTGCAGGATGAAGATAAAATGGCAGACTCCAAGGTCTGGCATCTGTCAGAACAAATGAAGCTGAAAGGGTCATTTTTTTCACACTTTCATTGTAACATATTTGAAGACA
This sequence comes from Pogoniulus pusillus, assembly GCF_015220805.1. NCBI lineage: Eukaryota > Metazoa > Chordata > Aves > Piciformes > Lybiidae > Pogoniulus > Pogoniulus pusillus. The sequence continues at coordinate 9,362,009 of NC_087298.1, forward strand.
TACACAGGTTGAAAAATGGTTACTTCTCGTTTTGTGACATCTGACATTTGTCTTGTGATCGGCAGTGTGTTACCAGAAAATAGCTTACAGTTTCTCTCATCTCGTGATTGATGTCCTGGAAGGAGAGACTTACACCAGAGCTGGATTCGAAATGCTACAACTGCAACTGCCTTTCCTTACAGCTTTCAAGCAGTGCAATCTATAGCCTGAAATACCCAGGCTTGGCTATTGTGTAAGTCACCCTGATAGCAGTGGGATAAGTTAACTATTGTATAGGATGAACAGTGGTAAGATCTCTCTCTGGTTTGGAGATCTTCCTGTTCCCTGAATCTAATTCAGATTTCTCTAACCTGTGCACACACAGGTGGATGCAGTAGGCCCTGTTTATCTCCCACTTCAAAAATGAAGGGTCCCTTGTAGAAAAGTCAAAATACTCAAATTATCTGCCTCTAGTAATCCAGTGTTCATTTATTTATGTAATTGGAAAATCAAATGCAATATAATTCTCAGGGGGAGGAGGGAGCTAAGCCAGGAGTGTACTTTAGAGACTTAATGACAAAGTCACTTTTCTCTGCCATCTAATGCAATTTCCTCTGCATATTATTTAGCAACCAAAGCAATTTCACATTGCCTTTAACTTACCTGCCTCTGCCCACAGAGAAATGACCAGAGACACTTTATCCAGAGCATAAATGCTAATGTACTGATAATCTGTTAATGCTGAGATGCAGGGCGTGAGAGGTGGTGGGTGTTGGGTTTTCAGTAGTACTTTTCTGCATGTACTTTTCAGAGGATAACACAGCTCCATTCCATTATCACACACAGATGATGAACATTGCACACCAGTGACATCTTTCTCCTTACCAAACACACTGCTCTGGTACTCCTTAACGAGTGCCAATCAGAATAAAACACTTCAACAGCTAAGGAAGATATGAGAGGAGCCAGTTGAGAATTTCAAGCCATGTGTCCCTCTTCCTTGCAGGTTTGCATATAGCCCAAGCTTGGTGACTCCTTGTGAAGTTTTGGGTTCTTTCTCTGCAGGTTAAGTCACCCTAAAACTCTCTCCTGCTAGATCTGGTTGAGGCCTTGACACTTCACGTCCAACTCACCCCATTACAACCATGTCTTTTGGGAACATTTAACATGCACTAAGCAAGTCACTTGCCACATACTTGTAGCTACTTTCTTCTGAAACATAGCTGGAAGGGGAGATACTGAGGTAATTACACAGCTAATGCTCAGCTGTGAACACCTGTTCCACCTCCTTCAGAATTATTATTCTCAGCTGGAGCTTCCACCCCCACACTGTGCAGGTGGCTCCTATTTACCAGCTTTATCCCTCTGGTCACGTTAGTCTTGGGTTCAGCCCTTCACCAGGAGGTCAGTGTTCTTCCCGAGTGCTGATGGCAGCTTGGAAACCCTTCTGCTGGAGAGGAGATCCTTCCACTGCAGGTCAGTCAATAGCGTAGTGCATATGTCTGTGCTCTGGGTGCTTTAGTTGGAAGAGGCTGTGAGCCACTGTGCTGATTTCAGGAGTGCGAGAGGCTTACCCCTCCTGCGCTGCTGGACGTGGGGGCCGCGGGAGGAGCAGCTTCAAACTGGGGCCTGCCTGGCCTGTGCCTCTGCACTTGCTTGCTAGAGCAAGGCTGTCTTTGATCGTCACCATCAAAGCTCTGTGTTGTTAGCCTGCGCCAACGATCTGTTAATCCTGAGGTACCTTCCTGGCAAGAGATGCAGGCTGTGAGAGGTGGTGGGGTTTTAGCAGCTCTTCTCTGTCTATTCTTCTCAGAGGATACCAGGAGGACTGTGGCAGCCTGCTGCTACATTACCTCCTTCCCTCAAAGGTGTTTGCTGTTGTGCTGCTTCTCTGTTCCCGTGGGTTTGCTTCTCAGCTTGCCTAACAAACTGATGTGGCCAGTTTGGCCCAGCCCTGTGTTCAGCTCCTGTGTTTCTGCACAAGCATCCCTGCAGGGTGTCTCTGTTTTGAAGGTCTCTTCGAGGTGTTGCTGTGCATCAGCCGTTGCTGTGCTGTGCATGGATTCCAGCTTCGCTCTGTGCGTTGCAAGGGGATTGCTCTCTGTGGCTTTGGTGGGTGGGCCTTGCTCTTCCAGCCTGCCTGTCTTGCTCCTCGCAGGCCCACAGCTGTGGACATGGTGGTGGCCAGCATGCAGGCTGCCTCTTGGCTCTGCAGAGCAGAGAGGTCCGATGGCTTACTGCTCAGTCGGGGCCAGCTCTAGCTGATAGAGCTGCCAGGGGCTTTCTGGAGCACCCTCACACAGGGCATCTCTGTGGCCATACCTGCCTGGCATGGCCACATGGGGAGCAGGGCCTGGCTCCGTGTGCCTGCCGCAGCCCCTGTGCTTGCAGAACCTTTGTGGCGGCCATTTCCCGCCTGAGGCGGCCATTTCCCGCCTAGGGCGGCCATTTGCTGCTCAGGGCGGCCATTTGCTGCTCAGGGCGGCCATTTGCTGCTCAGGGCGGCCATTTGCTGCTCAGGGCGGCCATTTGCTGCTCAGGGCGGCCATTTGCTGCTCAGGGCGGCCATTTGCTGCTCAGGGCGGCCATTTGCTGCTCAGGGCGGCCATTTGCTGCTCAGGGCGGCCATTTGCTGCTCAGGGCGGCCATTTGCTGCTCAGGGCGGCCATTTGCTGCTCAGGGCGGCCATTTGCTGCTCAGGGCGGCCATTTGCTGCTCAGGGCGGCCATTTGCTGCTCAGGGCGGCCATTTGCTGCTCAGGGCGGCCCCGCTGGGGAGCAATGGAAGGGGTGGCCTGGCTGGAGGAGGGGACAGCAAGGACTGGCCTTCAGGCAAGTTTGTGATAGTCGAGCCCTGAGTCAAGAGGGTCATTTTGATAACAGCTTCTGCTGTTTCTGGTCGGTGAGAAGGAAGCAGCCTGCAGAGCCTGCCCGGGCTTGACGGCATCAGCAGCTGGGTGAGTGTGCCAGGGGCTGCTGCACAGCTCCTTAGTGTTGTTGCCTTTTGTTTCTGACGGTGTGGAACAGGGAGACCAGGTTGAAGTAATTAGCACATTTGGTGTGGATTGTGCCTTATTCCACTGCTGGTCTCCATCACCCACAGAGCTGATCAGAGGCACCTAAGAGGGGGATTGTGTACCCCATGAGGAGGGCATGGTGCAGTGACATGAGCAGCGAGGGCCTCTCTTGTGAGTCCTTCATGACTGTCTGAAGTCAGGGTGGTGATAGCAGAGTTCAGTTACTATTAAATAGACCAAAATTCAATAGCAATTTATAAATAACTTCTGAAACCTGGTGTAGATGTGGAGATAAAAGACCTGGGTCGTGGTTGCTCCCCCAGCAGCATAGTAGGAGTGCAGGTAGGAGGACTGTGGAGGTCTTCAGATGACAGCAAGCTGAGAGCCCCAGCAGTCGTTGGTGGAACATGAACAGATCTTCATAAAAGTAATTTTTATTCCTTCTCACTTCTGCTCCCCTGTTGCCCTCTGTGTTCTTACCAAAGAACTTTACTTCATTTATTTTTCTCTTACTCTCGCAGCACTTAACTTCTGCTTTTTCACCTCTGCTTTTCTCTTTTATCTCCCTCTTTTTCCCTCCCTTATTGTCATGATGGAGGAGAGAAGTGAACTCTCTCACCTTCCCTTTCTTGATTCTGGTGGGTTTTTTCATTGTATGATCAAGAAATGAGGTTACTGAACTCAATGTTTCTTGCTGATGTTGCCAATTACGGGGAAGGTTCTTTTGCAGGGAGGGTTGATCTGAAGAACTGGGAGCTCCCCAAAGCAGCCCAGCTCCCAGATAGGGAATCTGGGAGTTCAGCTCCTTCTGTGCCCCTCTGCTCTGCAATGCTTTGTCCCTCTGCTCTGCAGCAGGCCGTGCCCCCAGGTGTCTTGTGCTGTGCATGATTGGGAGTCAGCTCACTTGGCACTACCTGGTGCTATCTGCAGCCTTTTGAGGTGTGGGTGAAGCTGCTGCACCTGCCACTGTCCAGTGGTTTTCTGGCTGTTCTGATTTCTGTGGCAAACAACCAGGTCTATGCATGGGTACCTTTTGTATTAACTATGCTTCTAAAATGACTGTGAAAGTCTCTCACTCATCGGGGCTTAAAAGGCAGTACTCGATGCCATTGTTTTCAAAGCATTCAGCAGTAGCTGCCTTCTCTGCTCTTTTGGCCATGCTTATTTGCAGCAGCTTGTTTGTGGCAGCAGCTTCCTTGTGGCCTCTCTTGCCAGCTCACTGTCAGAAGCAAGCCTTGTGCCCATCCCTCTGCCTTGCTCACCTGCAGCTCATGCCAGCCTGTTCTCCTGGTTTGCTGCCAGGAACAAGCTGCAGGCGAGCTGGCCAGGCCAGGAGGCTCCAGAGGTACCCTGTCTTGTGCAGCTCAGCTCATGAGCATCAGCTTTATTCTCTCTGTTAATGTTTGTGTCTTGGATCTGGTGGGACCAAGGTGTTTCTTTGCTTGGACTGAAATTAACTGTGCAGTGGTCCAGATTGTGTTTCTCAGCTGTGCTGCAGGACAAGGACTTGACTCCTCCCCATCCCTGACAACAAGAAAGTGTTTGTCCAATGACCAGCACTAGCCCCAGCTGCTCAGCCTGATTCTCCCTTGTGTTCTGCTGTGGTGCTATTCACTTACTGATTTAACTATTAAAAGATCCTATCTAGCTTTCTGCAGAGTGGCAAGCTCATCCTGGTGTTGTTGCAGGGTCAAGCTGCAGCAGCTTAGGCACAGATATAACTCCCTCCATGGACACTCAGATGTTCCTCTCTGGGGCGCTGCAGTGTGCTCCTTGCTGCCCACTTGAGCAAGAGCAAAGTGCTCCAGTCACAAGCTGAGTGCTCATTTCTCATGAACAGTGTCTCTGTTTATGAAGCTGTCACCTCTTTCTGGAGATGCTGACTGGCGTGACTGCTAATATGCCTCTGCCTGCAACCACACAGACTCTGCAGCAAGCACTCAAGTGTGTTCAGTAATTAGAAACCTGTCCAAAAAAATGAGTGCTGTCACCACTTGTCTTTGTGCCAGTATCTAGTAGTTCTGCTGCTCAATTACTGGTTTTGTTACCTGTCTTTGCTTTCAAACTTATTTCGGTGTAGGAGAGAGAGTTAACCCCCTTTTCATCTAATGCACAGTTTAGGGAAGAGGAAGGAGAGAGCTCTTCTCTTCCCAGTCAGTTGACTTACCAGCAGAGGCTCACAGCAGCTGCAGAATCTGAGCGTGCAGGGATGGGGGATACCCCAGCACTAGCCAGGCAGATAAAGACTACAGCTGAGACATTAAGCAATAGTTCACTATGTCCAGAGCTCTTTTCTGCACCCATATTTTGTCTCTGAGCCTGACTCTAGTAATCTAGAAGCTCATCTACACTGCTTGGAGAGGGACCTGTCAGCCTCAGAGGCTTATTTTGCTGATACCCTTTCCTGTCAGTGGGCCATTCTGCTCTGTCTGGACAACAGGAATAGTTGCCTGTAAGAGGATGATTGAAGCAAGAAAAGACATGATCTCCAGCTCTGGGCTGATGCTGCCGCTGTGACCTATGTTCTTGTTCTAGATAGTGCCGATTAGAGTTGCTGCTTAGCAGTTTTTGGTGACAGCCAAGGGTTGGGGACCTGAGCTCCCAGACCCTCTCAGCAGATTTCTGGTCTGTGGGGTAGATGTGTTAGCCATTGGTCACAAGGTATGAGTGTGCTGGAGGCCAGACCAGTGTGCAGAGAGAGCTGGCTCTTCCCCAACCCTGTGGTGCTAACTCATGAAGCATGGCACTGGAGAAATGGGATTGCTGCTGGCAGGGACAAGAGTTGGATCTGAACATCTGGCACTGAGGTAGACAAGTCTGGACTGCAGCAGCACAGTTTGATCTTTACATACCATTAGCAGCAACACTCCGTGAGTGCTCCCCACTTGTGACTTCTTGAAAGTGACAATGCTTGTCAGCATGAGAGAGGCAGGGGGGTGGCATCAGCCACCTCACTACATTAGGGTTCCCCAGGGAACAAAGCATCCCTGGGGTTAGCATGCGTAGGAGACACTGTGAGTCCTGGCTGTTTGCAGAGAAGAAATGAGCTGCTTCAGAGCCTCAGACAGCTTCTGGCTTTCCTGTTCCCAGGGGATGTGTGTACTGAGCCCACTCACAGAAAGGCATGGCAGCAGATTTGCCCAGATGTTTACTGTTCCCATGCTGGATCTGTTTCTATCTCCAACTTCAGCCCATCACTGAGATTTCTTTTTGTTACAAGTTCCTCTCCCATCGGGAGCCTCATTTTTCTGTCAGTCCCTGCTGGAGCAGTGGCATTAATTCTGTGCCATAGGCACAGGCTGTAATTGTGCTCCCCTCTGCATGCCAGCAGCGGGCACGTCGCACTCCCGAGAGTGCAGGTGCTGCACAGGAGCTATTAATGCTTCATCCAGATGTGGCACATCAATCCTGGGCTGATGGTTGCCCAGCGTGGCTACATTTCAAGGAGTTTAAGCTTTATTTATTGCCATCTATTTTCCCAGCCTTGTCCAATCTTGCATCTGCTCTTGAGTTATGAGGAAGAATTGTGATCAGCACTGACAATTAAAGTTCTGTGATGAACGTGCTGTTGTGTGATCTACAATAACTCTCAGCCACCTCTCTTTTCATTGAAAATTGCCTTTTTTTCCACCCCCTTGCACCCCCAAGAATTAAACTGCTTTACTTGAACACAAGCAGGAAATACTGGAAAGCAGGTTTGTTGTGAGTGCCAGAGCATCATTCCCTCCTGCATAGCCCCTGGATGGAGCCAGTGCTTGTCTTCTTGTGGCCTTACCTTGTGCCATGGGAGGTTTAGATTGAATATTAGGAAAAACTTCTTTACTGAAAGGGCAGTCAAACATTGGAACAGGTTGACCAGGGAGGTGGTGCAGTCATCATCCCTGGAGATGTTTAAAAAGCCATGTATATGTGCCACTCTGGGACAGGGTTTAATGGCCATGATGGCATTAGGTTGATAGTTGGACTCAATGATCTCAGAGGGCTTTTCCAACTGAAACAATTCTGTGATTCTCATCATCCTCCTTGCTCTGCTGGGTCCCTGCAGCCTCCCAGGGCCAAAAGAGATACTGTCTGTTAGATGCCCTCAGCTGCTGTATTTAACCTGGACTATCACTTCTTTTGTTTACAAAAATGTGAGAGCTGGCATCAATGTGCAGTGTTAAAAGGGCATTACAAGGCGTTGCCACTCTGCTTCAAACGAGCTTGCCTGTCCTGTCAGCAGCCTGCTCAACTCAGCTGCTGTGTGATGGAGGCAGTCATGTTCCTCTCTGCCAGAGCTGTGTGCTGTGCAAGGAGCGTGGTTAATCCCTGGATCATAAGGGGTTACAACAAATGACCCTGCCCTTAGTCCAGAGGAATGACACCAGCAATTGAATAACCTTATTAAATAACCTCTAGAGCTGGTACCCTTTCTGCTCTGAGCTTCTGACTAATGTCTGAGAGCTTCAAGACAAGCTTGGTGTTTGGTTTTAACAACAAAGGGCTGTGAAGAGCTGCATTGTAAGGGAAAAATAAAACCTCCTGTGGGAAATTTTTGGTTTATGATGACACTGCTCGCAGTTTTCAACCAAAGACCCACAAATCCAAGGACTGCTGGTCTGATTTTCAGCATCTCTAAGACAAAATTTCAGCAAACTAAGCAAAAGTCATACTTTGATTCAGTATTCATATGACCAGCTGAAATGCTGGGAAGATGAAACCTTGGGCAGGGGGAAGTGATTGAGGATTTTATGATATGTTCTAAATCCTTTTTTTCCTGGTTACCTTCTTGGAGAGCTGGAGGCAGCTGCTGTGGTCTGTATGAACAGTGTCTCATGGACAGAGCACTCTGGGCAGCAGAGACTGTCAGAAGACATGGGCTGTCCAGGTGTGGTGGCTGTAAAACAGGCTCCCTGTCTCACTACTAGAGGAATCTGTATGGGTTGTGTGCTGGGAAGCTTCACCTCAGGCCATATGGATTGTGTAGGCAGTGCTGCCCTGGGACTTGCCTTACAATGGGAGGACCTAGCTGGCTCTGGAGGACATTTAGTCCTATGAGATAATGATTCAGCAGCTCCTGTGCAATTTAACATCACAGGTTGGTTTGAGTTGTATGGGGCCTTTAAAGGTCTACTAATCCTACCACCTGCAGTCAGCAGGGACTTCTGCAACTAGAGCAGGTCGGTCAGAGCCCTTTCTTGCCTGACCTGAAATGGCTCCAGGGATGGGGCATCTGCCACCTCTCTGGGCAGCTTGTACCAGTGTTTCACCAGCCTCGATGCAGTTGGAAAAATATTTCTGCTTCAGTGAGGGCTGTGAAGCTTTCCCCTAGAGAGAGAGAGAGAGAGCATTGCTGTGCCTAGACATGGGCATAATTCATTTTCTTCATGTACTGCAGAGGTCCTGGGTGGGTGAGACATGGCATTTGAGCTCTTAAGTCCTGCTGAAATCTCAGGAGTTGGGTGTCTCTAGCTGTCAGCTAGGCTGACCTGCCTGGCTCTGCCCTCTGGTTATTCCTCCATAAGACAAAATTGATGAAGTATTAATTTTTGTCTGTTTCTTTCCATTCTGCCTTGTAAACATCCTCCTGCTCACTTGGTTTGTTCTAGCAGGGTGAGGTCCAGAGCCTTCTGCTAACCTGCCCCAGCTGCACAGAGCCAAGCTTGTGGCTTTCTCTCACATTATTTCTGCCTTACTTACCTTCACTTCACCTTAAGCACACACACAAAATCAGCAGCACTACCCAGATAAATCATCTGGTCTCTGTCTCAGCCTCATTTAACCTCCCATTGAGGAGATTGTATCACATGGTACTCAGCTGAAACCTATTACCTTGCATGCCCAAGCATATCATATTGAATTACCTTCACCCATAGGCCTGCGGTGTTTGCTAATAGCTAATGGCATCTTTCGAGTTGGAGCTGATTTATTTGAGGGCACTTCCTGTTCTGCAGAGTAGCAGAGGTTGTGCCGTGGTGGTTTAAGCAGAGCTCGGTGAGGGTGCACTGATGGGCTCCGTGGGAAGACGCTGAGGGCAGTTTGCCTTCGCACCTCCCCGCACCAGGCAGTGCTGCTGCTGACTTCCCTGCGTTCCCATTTCTCACCAGTGGCCTAGACAAAGCAAGCATTAGGAAGTGGAAGTGGCTGCTTCTGCAGAGATTTAGGAGGGCACAGTGCTCTGGGTGTGGGGTAGTGTGCAGCTCAGCAGGGATTCACCGGGAAGGAATCAATGTGCCCCAGGCTGCCAGCACACACAGCTCCCTGCCTGCTCCCTCTATGGCAGATGATGGTTTTGTGTGGCCCTCATAGCAGAGGCAGGTTCACTCATGTCACTGCTGATTCTTGACAATTTACTGCAGGTGTAGGGTAGCACTGGGATAAAACTGCTGTAAAGGAAAAAATCAAAAACCTATTACAGTGATGTGATGCAATTTTCTCCCCTCTTCCTCCTCCTTATCAGTGGAAATATGAAAGCCCTTCTGCAGGCGAGGGTCAGATGTGCTAACTGACAAGCAGTGACCTAACTGGGATCTGAGATGTGAGCAGCTGTACTGGGGACACAGGAAGCTACAGCAGCAGTTAAGGAACAGCAGCTGGGGCTTTTGGAACTGGATGGTTCCCCTCATGCTGCAGAAGGTCCCTGCAGCATGCCTGTGACACCAGCCAACTGGCTGCTGTGGGCCAGTGGGCAAATAGCCCAAGGACCAAGTGCAGGGCCAGGTGTTGTTATTGTGTGAAAGAAGGAATGGGTGTTGTGACTCCGCAAAACTCCAGGCTGATTTGGTGTCAGCTTTGGGGAGTTTTGTGTTAAAAATCAAGCCCTTAACCCCTTGCTGCACTATTTGATCCTTGTGAGGTTCCTCTGGTAGCAGCTAAGCTGCCAGCAGCACTGCATATGTGTGCAGATATGTTGCCCATCACTAGCTAAGCAGTAGTGGGATGAGAGGATCTTCATATTCATGTTCCTCATCTCCCTGAAGTCAGCAACATTGTGGCAGAAGGGTGTGCTGGAGTTGAGTCTCATCTGCCTTGTGGGGCTGAGGGCTTGCAGGGACCCCAGGGAAAAGTGGGAGTGTGAGTTACAGACACAAACCCAGCTCCCAGATCAAGACTTGAGTCTCACATTTTTCTTATCATCAGCTCAGGTGCTCCCAGCATGGCTTTCCTTATGTGGGGATGAAAGAGGACCATGGATTCCAAGCAGAAAAATAGTGACTGCAATAAATCAAAGTCAATAATCTTGGGACCTCTGCTATGCAGGTTTCATTCCTTGAAGATGTGACACAAAAATCAAATGGTTGAGATTATTCGATTATCACTCATCTCAGCAATGGAGAAATCTGATAATGTAATGGGGCTCCATCAATACTATTTATGTGCAGAGGAGCTGGGCTTGCTGTCAGGTGAAAGCAGCAGAAAGCCTACAGGTGTCCAAGTTTTCCTCTGTCTTTCCCTCATCTCCTTTTTTAATAACTGAATAACCTAATCTGATGTCTCTCTAGGATCAATAACAGTGCAGGAGTCATAATGACAAACTGCAAAACGTTTTCCCCTGAGTGTCTCAAAACACAGCCTGTGAGCAGCTCTGATGCTGATGCAGCCAGGCAGAGGTGGTGTGGTGAATGGAGCGGCATGCAGGCTGCTTCTGCTGTACCCACCTTGCTAGCCCAGTAACTTTGATCTGCTCTTTCTCTGTTGATTTTCTTCTTAATTCGTATTTCAGGGCATTGTGTGGGTGCTGGCTCCTGTTCAGCAGCCTGTGTGCTCCTCCTTGTGCTTCACAGATCAGGGGGTGCTGTCCTCTGTGCAGGGTGTGGGCAGGCAGTGCTGGCATGGAGCCTGCAGCTTTCACCTCTCAGCCCTTGGGTAGAATTAACTTTTCAAGATATTTCTTGTTTCCTCCTTAAGATGCAAGGAGAGGTGAACCAGGTTGTGTGAGAACCTCTGCAGTGGCTGAGGTGGTGGGGAGGGAGTGCTGCCTGATGTTCTGCTGCTGGCAGCTCTGGGTCATGAGTTGCTAAATGTAGTCTTGGCTACCTGCACAGGGGTGGTGTCTGTGACCAGTCTGGCTGCTCAGGTGCTCAGCACTAGTTATCTGCATGCTGGAGTGTGGCTCAGAGCCTCTCTATATTCCACCTGTGCTGGGGGCAGCATCTGTGGATGTTTGTTTTCTTCCTCTGCTTAGCACACTGTACCGTGCAACACCTGCTTGTGGTGCCTCAACTTGGGCTGCACCTTTCTGCTGGCTGCAGCTACAAGGGGAGTGGTTTTAAACCAGAGCAGGGTAGATTTAGATTGGAAGTTAAGAAGTTCTTTGAGTGTGGTGGAACACTGGAACAGGCTATGTAGAGAAGTTGTGGATGCTTCATCCCTGAAAGTATTTAAGACCGGAATGAATGAGGCTTTGAGGAACAAGGTCTAGTGAGAGGTGTCCTTGCCCATAGCAAGAACCTTAGAAACAGATGATCTTTAAGGTTCTTTCCAGCTCAAGGCATTCTATGACTTTGTGAGACTATTTGCCAGGGATTGAGAAGTGGGCTCCTTGGGTGGTGATTTCAGTAGCAAAAGCAGATGGAGACCGGGTGGCACAGGGTGCAGACAGTGCTGGAGGAAGCTGTGGGAAGCCCCATTAGCATCAAATGCAGACTCTGCAACACTTATCTGCCTGCTGCTGGCTGCCAGTGTGTGGGAAAGAGGAGGAGGGTTAGGGAATGTTATGCATAATATTTCACACTTCTTTGCAAAGTAGTGTTAATTACACCTACTACAAACCAAGCTGCTGCCTGTACCATGCCACTTTCACTTCCTTTCTCCAGGTACTCAAAGGGCAAAGGAAGTCAGAATCGGAGAATCACAGATTGGGTTTGGGTTGAAAAGGACCTTTCAAGGTCGTGTAGTCCAACATCCCTGCACTGAGCAGAGCCATCTGCAAGTAGAGCAGGTTGCTGGGAGCCCTGGGAGATTAAAAGCCTGGAGTCTTTGGTTTTCTGGGAAGAGCTGCAGTCTTTGCCCCTGAGTACTGCAGTTGACCTCCCTGGGCTGGCTGGTCACACTGTTTCACTATGCTGCCCATAAGCTGTTGGGCCCACCATAGTAGGCTCTGGTCAAAGCTTCTGACCATCCTGGCTTGGCTGTGGGCAACAACCGCTGGTCCTTTCTGCAGGATGTGGGAGAGTGTGGGCAGTCGATGGACATGGGCAAAATAAAGTTGTGAACAGCAGCAGGAGCTGAAGTAGCAACATCAATAGCAGTTTCCAGATAATTATCTAATTAGCACAAACAACAAGTTTCCACTAATGACTCTTGTTCTTCCAGCTCCTTCCTTTCTGCTTGCCTGTCATTATTGACTTCTCTGTCAGGGAACAGCCACACTCCTCTGTCTCTGGGGCTGAGGCTTTGGAGGTTTGTTTACTGGTTGGCTTTGAATTACTTCTCCAGAGGATGTTTGCTCTGGAGCTTGAGCTAACGTGCGTGGGATGGCTGCATGCAGAAGGGGAGAGAAGTCAGCTGCTTGGCTTCTGTAGCTGGGGAGAGGCCTTGGTAAAGTTGTACTCCTACTGTGTGTAGGAAAATAAGGATGCTGATGTTCACCCACAGCGGTGGAGGATGGCAGATGGCTGCTCAGAAAGGTCTTGGAAAGCTTTGAGTGAAAGATGCAAGTTGCTGCTGTTGCTGTTGGCTTTGCTGAGGTGATGGAGTGGGACTATGGCTGCACCACCTCAGCATTATCTGGACAAAGGCTCTGCTGCCCACTGGATTGTGATGGGAAAGATTCTGACTGACACCATGTGAGTGTAGTGATTCACTGCTCAAAGTACAACTGATTCAAGGATGCAGTTACCTGACCATCATTATTGCCTGATGAGTCTTTGGCTAAAATAACTCTCCAGATTAGAAAGACCTCAACCAAACACATCTGTGATCTCCAGCCCCATGTTCCCCTTGTGGTCCTGTCTGCTATTCTGTAGTTCAGGGCAGCCTTGCCCTTCTTCTAAGCCATGTCTCTGCTTGAACCTGTCGAGAGTGGCTGCAGCCAGGCTCTGGAGCCTCAGGTACTGAAAGCAAGAGATGTCCTGGGTGTTTTCAGATGAGAATTCAGCTCTGCTCTGATGAAGCTGCAACAGGCCACTAAAGAGGTTTTATTCAAATCAGGTGTTCTTGACTAATCTGTCCTTGCAGCAGCTACTGAGATGCCTTGTGTTTCCTGGGCTAGTCTTTATCTCTCAACCCTGGGGAGAACCCTGGTTCTCCCATCTGGTTTGCTCGTGCTGCTGGAAGCCAGCAGATTCCAGTGACCAGCCTGGGTCCAGAGCTGCTGTCTGAGCACAGGAACAGCCACAGGTGCTCTCCACATCCCATGTTACTTTGATGCAGACAGCCTATCTTCCTCCTCTCCCAGAGGAGCTAATTACAGTGATGCTAATGAGACAGAAGTACTTCTGGTGCCCAGGGTTTTTAATGACTATTGTCCAAGTTTTCTGCTATGTTTACTGGACAAGAGGAAAGGTGGTTTGAAAAGAGAGCTGGGCAGTGGGTGGAGGATGAGCCCAATCAAAGCCAGCCTCTGGCCTTTAGCCCAAGGCTGGTGTCAGAGCTGAAAGGAGCAGCAGCGAGCATTTACTACCTCCCCCAGTGTCTTCTGACCTCCGCTATTGCTGCAAACGCCTAAATCAGGGATGTGGCTCCTAGGCAAGTCTCAGGACCCGTGGGTCCTTGAAGCTGCCTGTCTCCTTGGACTCCTGCAGTGCCCATTCCTCCCCCACGGGAGAAATGATGGGTGCTGGAAGAGAAGGCAGTGCTCAGCAAGGTCATGGGTTACATGCTACTGGGAGCAGCAGCTCAGATGATTTGTGTGCACGTGGGAAGCATGTGCCAGGGTGCTCCAGAACCTGGAAATGACCAAGCAGAGGTGCTGGGGCACTTGTGTAAAATATCTAAATAAATCTTTAATATTTCTAATTGCAAATGTACATAAATTGCACAGCCACATCATTTCTTTGAACACCAACAACTTTCTCTGTACATTATTACATAGTTTAAAAGGAGCTGAAGGAGATTCAGCAAACACTTCCACTTTGCTTTTTTGTTGTTGTTGTTTTTAAACATACTTACAAAAAAGATTTTTTTTCTTTTTTTTCTTTTTTCTTTATAAGAGGATATAAAACATAGCGACTGCTTATCAGGAACAAGTATCAGGCTAAGCAGATATACAGAGAGAGGTATATCTTAAGACACAGTGATGTATGATAAAGGAATATGTGGACATGGAGACTGCACTCTGGGGTACTGGGAGCTGATGCAGAACCACATGGCATTTACAGCAATGTCACAGCTTGGGTGATCTGTGAAAGTCAATGCTTGGACATGACACTTTCCCAACGTGTGGTTGTTTCTGAATGTTGTGCAACACCCTCCAGGTTAGATTTGGTTTGTAAAGCCCATCAGCTGCATGTCAGCATGCGGCTGTTGTCCTCCCTCTCCGTGCAATTTCCCTCAAGGGAAAAGAAAAAGGCAAGAGTTTTCTGTGCAGGGTTCGAGAAGGGCTTGGTGGCTCTCAGAGCAGGTGTCACACATGCACATCTCATGGCTCAGCAGCCTCCTCTGAAATTGCCCTAAAGAGACAGAGACCTACTTGGAGACGGGCAGTGCCCTATGAAGGCATGTCCTGGTGGCCATGAGGCTGTGCACTCTCATCCACATCACGTTCCGCACCAGCCAAACTGCAGGCCTGGACTGCTCTAAACACAAACCTTTGAGGATGCTGACCCAAGAGCTGTTGCAGGTGAGAATGACAGAGTGCTGCAGGGGAGCCCAGTCCAGGGACAGTGTAAGAGTTGTTGCCTTTGGTCTTTCTGCTCTGTGCCCTCCAGGCAAAGCTACACGTTAGGGACAGGGCAGTGACCTTGGTGGAGCTGCTGCACATTGCTGGTCAGAGGCACTGCTGTCACCACTGTCACAACAGCATCTCCCTGAGGCAGCTACTCTTGCTCTGGGGTCAATGGGGAAAATGTGTCCCTTGCAGATCAAATCTCTGAGCTATACCTTGTGGCTGGATGAATGCATCAGTTTTCTCCATCTCCTGTCACTGAAAGTCTTCTGATTGTTCACCAAAGAATGGACCTCAGTATGTTTTCTGCATCTGGCAATGGACTTTAGTATGAGGGCAAAGCCTGTGAGTGCTCTGAACTTTGCACATGATCAGTTACATGCTGATTGCTTTCCTAGGAGAGCCTGTGACGCCTCGCTCAGGTCCACCAAGTCCTTTCTCTTTTTAGGAATATTTGTAGAAGCAGAACCTGTCCTGCACCTTGCAGCAACCTCTAGGGCTGGCTGTCAGGCCAGAGGATTCAGCGTGTTCTCACAGTGCAATCAGTGCTTTACAACTGCAAAAGCAGGAAACAAAACCAACCAGACTCAAACGACAATGCAGAGTGACACAGGACTCTTTGGATGGCGGCAGGATTTGCTTGAACTGGTGCAAAAGGGGCTGGTGACTACACTGTAGTATTAGTTGGCAGGGGGAAGGACTTAAGTCCCTCTAGTCTTTTGGCACTGAAGCCATAGTCCCTGTCCACTATGATGATAGCTGCAGAGACCTTGGGATACTGCACAATTAATTTCATCCCACTTTACACAAAACTTTGCTCTCAGAAGTGATCACTACAGTTTAACATACCCCCAAAATCAAAACTCTTAAAACAGAATCTTTGAGGTGGACCAACCCCAAATCTGGCTCCCTGGCTTTTCTCCCTTTCCCCTTCCCTCCGAATCCTCAAAGGGAGGAAGCTGAAATTGTAATCTGTCTGGATCCAGATTTGCTCACTTGAGTCCACCTCTCCAAAACAGCATGAGATACAGCCAAATCCTGACCGAATAAGCAGCACCAGAAGTTACTATATACAACTGTTAGTGAGATAGATACGTTACAGTAAACACTGAAAACATTTACCAAAAAAAATATCCTAAGACTTGTATTAAGAGTAAAAAGCTTGAGTGTGTTTTTGCTTTGTTTATATCTTGACGAGTTTGCACTAGAACAGGCTCTTACTGTAGGAAGTGCAAGAACAAAAAAGAAGGTGGAGCCCATCACAAAAGGTTAGGGGTAGTGGTTGCTTTGCTCTGGTGCTGCACGCACCTCATGAGACTGCCTCTGGTATTGCTATGCCAGGATCGGCTCCGAGGCCATGTGGAGTAACTTGGACACATGGGGCTCTTGCTGGCTCCCTCACACACAACACACACACACGCACACACACCAATGTACAGTTTATAAATAACAGAAACACAAACTGAAGTAACAGAACTGAATTAAGCCTGGATCTTAAAGCCTACCCCCAAACTTTTGTAGAGGACAGTCACTTTTAGGTCCAGTTGTTGCAGTTTGCAGGGGAAGGAAAAAAGGAGGGGCCGGGGAAGGACTCTCTACTATGAGACTTCATCCTGATTTGAATTTCTTTTCATACTGGCTCAGGAACCTAAGCAACAGCTCCAGAAGGTGTTGGCAGTGGAGCTGTAAAGGTTTGAATAGCTCGCTGTGAAAGGATTTAAGTGCTCCTGCTATTTCAGCAGAACAAAATGTGTTCAGCAATTTGCAAGTCTGAGGTTAACCAGGAGCTTCTGAGAGACTGGGGCGAGGGGGAGCAGTGCCTTGGCTTGTGGTTGAAAAGATTTAAGAGGTACTGTGCTTAACTTCAGCACTAAACAACTGTTTTGTGGGTGTTCTCGTTTTTTCAGCTCTTACAGAGAGCACTGACTGCATCCCAAAATAACTTCGGTGTATGAATGGAAACATGCTGCTGGTGGGATGCCCGCCCCCGCGCTCTGTTTCCATTCCTCTATGTTACTTCTCCCTTGAAAAACTTCAGTCTCTCACAACACAAATATTTTGGAACTCAAAACCCATCAGCTCTAAACACAGAACATCTCAGGGCAACAGTGGTTTAAAATAGTCTTTTTGCAGGGTTCTTATCGTGTTTTTGACTCTGAGACAATAGCAGATGTAAGTGCACACACCCAACGGTTCACACAGTACCCTGTGTACTCCTAACCTGTCTGGGTCTTTCTCCAGTTGTAACCTTGTCAGTTTTGTGAGGTTCTTCAAAGCCATCTGTGCTAGGCTCCAAAACTCAAAGGTGACTGTACTTGCCACAAATACTTAGTGATTACTGTTCTCTGAGGAGCTCCGTTTGGGGTCTGCTGTGTAACTGCACCACTCTGCAGGCGTTGGCGGGGTGTGGAGACCTCAGTGCAACACATCCACTCCTCCTCGGACCAAGCTGCACCGGGCTTGGCCCAGGGCTTCCAGGGAACAAAAAAACGTTTAGGAGGAAAAAAACAAAAAGGCATCTTTAATTTTGAAAGCAATTGCATGTGGAAGAATGCTGTTAATGAGCCTTACGGCTGTGGGGCAGCATGGCAATGCAGAGCTTACTGGCAAAGAGTGTCCTGCTCAGGCAGCCTGGGTAGTGTGAGGCTGGAGACGGTACCTAAGCTGTGCAGAGCTCAGTGAACATCCTAGTCCCTTTGACTGTACATTTACACATGGCAGGAGGAGCTAGGACAGGCGTTGAGCAGTGTATTAACTTTAGTGGGAAGAATAGGCAGATGTCCTGTACACTGTACACTGTCATCCGTATCTCAGAGAATTCTCTCTGGCTCGTGGTACGAGCGACCTGCTCTGAGAGTGGGAGTCAAGAAGAACTAACTTTAAAAACCCCAAACCCCAAAGCAACAAACACACCGTGGCGGCAGGTCAGCGGCACAATCCCCCGTTAAGGAGGTGACCCCTCCACTGAGCACAACGTGTCTGAGTGTGCCGAATCTGCGGGTCAGCAGTTAGGAAAGTCTAATCCTGGCTTAGGCCTGCACAGTGCTCCTGACAAGGGGGCTTTCGGTGGTGGCTGCTGTTCTTGGTGGTTACTCCCTTATGACCATGTTTTACATTCTTCAAGCCGGTTAATTTCCATGCAGTGCTCATTCCCAATTTAAAGAGGACAGTATTCCAGAAAATGGGATCTTTTTTTTTCTAATGCATACTGTGAAAGAAAAGAAATACAATTACCGATCTTCATGGTTCTTCAGGATGTTTTCCTTGTTTTTCTCCCCAGAAATAGCAAAAATATCTCTGCACAGAGCATTACATCCCCACAACGAACCCTTCCTCAAACTGGCCACTTCACGCAGCCCCTCACTCCCCCTTACCACAATGGGCACCAGGAAATCCAGGCCCTGTCCCTCATTCACAGCTCAGGAACCAAGCTCAGGCAACATTTACTTTATTCTGTGGCTGGCAGAGTGTGCCTGTGGGTCAGTGCCCTGGGGCTATTGCTTACAAAGACTTCCCCATTACTTCTGAGGGAGCTGCAGCTGTAGAAAGGAGTCAAGTCGTCATTCACCAGGTGCCAGCTGCTCCCTTTAACTGCGTGCAGAGCCATAGGCTTGCTCTGCTCCCCGAGCTGCTCAGGGACCCCCAGCAGTACAAGTCATGCCCTTCTTCATTACCCTTTCTCTGTGGTTCCCCTTGCAGCACCCCGTTGGCTACTGTTATCACACAGGGTGCACCCTGACCTGTCTGGACTGTACTCCCTACATGGGCAGAGGTAATTAAACGCTAATTAGCTGCTTAAATGCCCTGTGGACAGTCACCTGCTGCGAAAGTGGCCTCACAAAAGCCACCTTAGGGAAGACGCTGGGCTTGGCTTGGGGCTTGCTTTGGGAGAGGGGTGTGCTCCGGGGGGAGGCACATGAGGAGCGGGCCAGGCTCTACTGCCATCCCTCATACCACTACACCCAGCAGCACACTTTAACTGCACTTACTGGGCCACTGCCTGCTGCAGGCTCTACCCAGCTCCCTTTACTTTGCTTACTGCAATTCCTTGCTGGGAGGAGCGAGGCATATCCTTTGGGCCGTTTAGGAGGAAAAGGTTACTTTTGTTTAAACATTAAACACTGATTTAGATCCAACAGTGACAGCGATTCTCAAAGGTGTGTTATTTCCTTATGCCACTCATCTCACACTCCATCTCTCCGTCCCCTCAACGTGCTGGCATTAGCATCTCCCACAAAGGCTCAGTCAAGCGCGCCGTCCGCAGAAAGGAGCTGGGTTCTTGGGGGGAGAGAGCAGCCGTTCTTTGAAGCCGCGGCTCACACCTGCTGCTGCACGGTCTCTCTGGCCAGGCCTCCTCTCCTGCGGCAGCGCCCTCCATGCGTTAACAATTACTGCTGTTTCTGAATTCTCCATTCTCTGTAATCTGCAATTTAGTTGGGTTTGTGGGGGAGATCCCATTACGTGTCTGCATGCTGTACCTCTCTTTCAGCTGAGTAAGGGCACTCATTAACCGTGCGTTGGCAGCATCCAAAGAAGCAATGCGTTTCTCCTGCAAACAGATGGGCAGAGGGCAAGGGTCAGGGCAAAACCAGGGAGATCTCTGTGATGCCAGGGCTCATCCTGAGACAGCAACCTAGCGGCCTCTTGAATTAGAACCTTTCACAGATTTGGTTGGAAGAAGCCACAGATAGAGATCAGCCAGTTCTGACCTCCTTGGCATTGCTAGGTGTGGGGGTTTGAAGTGCTACACAGCATTTTTAAAACTGCACTGCTCTTAGCAAGGCCACAAACACACTTTGCCTGCACATGGTGAGCTAAACTCATTTCAGCAGCCTGAAGAGAACAGAGTTTGATTCTTCAGTTACACAGAAATTCGCTGTAGTATTTGCTCTGTTACAAAGGTGATAAGAGTCCTCTTCTAAAACCTTGTATTCTCCCAAGATGGTTATTCCTGTTAGTGTTTAATTGATTTTGTTAGTGTAAATTAATAGTTTAAATGATGTGTGGGCTCTTAGGATGTCTTAGATGGCAAGTCTCACTGATTGCACTAGCATAAGGATGGGAACAGCTTCTGTGTTGCAGCCTGCTTCTACCACCCCTATTCTTTGCGACACAGTCCCTCTCTGTCTGCCATTATCAGGTGGGAACAGAAACAACTCAGAGAGGCACAGCAGTTTTGCCTGTGCGTAACTTTGAGGGTCCCTGTATGAATGCGTCCAGCACTACTGTACAGCCTGAAATGACTGTCATGGTGTTAAGTTATAAGCTGAACTTGATGATTTCGGAGGTCTTTTCCAGCCTTGGTGATTCTGTGTGATTCTGTGATAGACAGAACAGTGTAGAAGACCCTTACATGTAACACACATGGCTGCAGGAAACAGGACAGCCCATGGAGAGCTGCTGGCAGGCTGCATTGCTCACCCCTTACAGATGTCCCTGTGTCTGCTCAGTTTTGCCAGAGTGAAGAAAGGAAGATGATGATTTACAGGCTTTGGACAAATTAATCCCCAGAAAAACAGTGATTCTTTCTGCAAAGTTACTACTGTCTCATCTCCTTTTTAATTAGCTATACAGTCAATTAGTCATGAGTAGTGACTCACAAGTGATTAATAGGGTTATTAAGAGTAAGCCCAGAACACACTATCACTTAGCCACAACCTGCAGGAGGGCTCGGCTGCTGAGAAGATGTTGGTCTCTGCCTAGGCAAATTAAAAGACCATGGGCTGTATTTTCAGATTCTCTGTTCCACGCACAGTGCTTTGCACCCACCACTTGATGCTCCTCTGTTGTCATGATCTATAGCAGTATTTTGAGCTTCCAAAGGCTGAAAACACATGCTGGCTTTGCTCTGGCCAGGCTGTGTGCCTTGCACCCAGGTCCTGCAAGCACTACTGGAACATGAAGCACCAAGCAAAGGTCTGGGGACCTCAGGCTGCACCAGTGAGGATATGACCCTTCCACAAACTGACTGGACTGTGGGCACGGTTGTTCCACAAGCTGCCACCCTCCACAAAGTCTGTGTCACCTGCCAATCTCCAAGGCTGGAAACAGCCACGTAAATGTGAATGTTGCAACAATAAAGTGCATCACACCGCAGTCTGACCAGCTCTGTCACCCACTGCAGCTTGGTGCCGACTCACCTGTGCACACACTTCTGCTGTGCTTGAGCTGGCACTGCTGCACAGCAGGGAGGCTGCATGTTGGCAGACTCACCCTGGAAAGTGCTACAGCCCTTGGTATTTGGGTCTCACCTGTGCATCAATAATCTTCTGCTTGGAATCCACAGCAGCCTGCATTTCTGCATGGTCCTTCTTTAACTCCTCCTCAACTGACATCAATCTGGTAGCCAAATAGACAACAAAAAAATTACAGTTGTTGGGCTCTGCCCAATCTAGGTATCAGTCTCATACACAACTAAATCAGTCTTTTTTAAGGGCTCTTGCTCTTCACTTGAGACCTCTACAGCAGACTGTCCCAAAGCTTAAGTGACACAGAACAGTGAAGGCTGGCCCGTTTACGAAGGCTGACCTAAAGCACCGAGTTGGTTTGGCTCAGGAAAAGATGAAGTTAGTTGGACTGGAACAGTCTATGCCCCAGACAAAGGTAAACACTGCATCCCACTGGGTGGGAGAAGGGATTTGTAGTTAGCAATCATGGGATGGTGAGAAAATCATGAACTAAACATCACTTTTAAAATGAGTATTTTGATCATTCTGTCTATTGCTCCTATGAACAGAAGAGCAAGCCAGACAAATCCTCTGAGAACTGGGGCAGGCTGCCAGCAATTCCCTCCCAATGTTTGCCTTTGTCAGTCAGGAAAATACTGGGGTTTTCCTTGTTCCAGGCAACACTGGTGGTGGTGTCCAGTGAGACAGACCTTCAAGTCCCCTCCCAGGGACTATAAACCCCGAAGGAAAGTGAATAAATGCTGGAAAACCCACATGGGAAACCTGTCTGCACCTCCAAAGAAACCTAATTCTGCTGAAGAAGAGTTAAACACCAGCCACCTCCAGCAGCCCCACCTCCCTCCCCTGTACCTGCTGATGATGCCCTTCATCTGGATCTCCTTATCCTCCTGCTGCCTCCGGAGCCGCTCCTCGCTCTCCTCCAGCCTGGCCTGGTACTCCAGCATCAGCTTCTGCGTTGTCTCCTCCTGGCACTTGAAGCGAGTCTCATACTCCTCCAGCTTCTTGTTGGAGATGCGCAGCTTGTCCTGCAGCACCACTAGGTCCTGCTGGTACTACAGCATGCAGGGACAGACATAGGAGGAGAAAACACATGTGGCATGTTACCTAGTAGGGCTTTGCC
Source organism: Pogoniulus pusillus (assembly GCF_015220805.1). Classification (NCBI taxonomy): domain Eukaryota; kingdom Metazoa; phylum Chordata; class Aves; order Piciformes; family Lybiidae; genus Pogoniulus; species Pogoniulus pusillus. Next base: position 9,384,118 of record NC_087298.1, read on the forward strand.
CTTGCCAGGGTTTTCCCACAGCCTGACCGTGCCCCTCTCCTCGCATTAGACTAGCTGCAAACCCGTCTGAGACAACCCCACTTGCCGACACCTCCTCTTCTGTCTTCTCCACACTGCACTAGGAGCGATGCTGCGTTCCGCTGGGTGGGCAGGTCACTGGCAGGTTCAGAGAATGGCTTGTTAGCAGAGTCTGGCATTTCACACGGGGAATGCAGGTTAGAGGCAGTGAATGGCAAACGCAGCTGGCATCTTCCTCATACTAACAGCGCAGAGCTAAACGCAGGCAGGAGAAGCTGCACTGGCGGGAGTTTGGGTTTACACGTGAGCTCTTCAGTCTGTGGCAATAAATGCGACCGCTTTGGATGTGCTGCAAGCCAAGCAGCAGCTCTGTAGCAGTGACAGACGTAGGTCATGGCTGTCTTGTCACAAAGTGGTCACCCTTCATGGTGAGGGCAACTCGCTGGTATGACCAGGGCAGTGAGCACTGCTGCCTTTTGGGGTGCAGCACTTTAAACAATGCCATCAGATCTCAAACCAGGGTTCAATCTGAGAAGAGCTGCTGCATGAAGCCAAGATCCCGCAGTTGTACTGCTATTCAGATGAAGCTAATGAGCAGAAGAATCATATAAAGCAATTTAAAAAATTAGTTTTCTAACTCAGTAAAACTGGGTTTAGCTATTGCAGAAGCACAGCATTCAGTACAACTTGCTTTGCTAAAGGAAAATCCAGTGTGTATCTGTACAAAAAACACTCCTTTTGGTTTAAAAAAACTACCCTTGGAAAGAGTCTTTTGCTGAAACAGCTTCAGCATAATTACCATACAGCTGACAATCTGACAAGCTGCTTTTACACAGTCAGATACGGGAAAAATATTTCCATCTGAGTCAAGAAGCCTGTTACAAGGCTGAAAGTGTTATGCATGACCAAAAATGTCTTCACTTGGTTAGCTGAAAACCATGGCCTTCCCCTTCAGCCATCCAGCCCTGTGCAAGCACTCAAACACTGGACTTGGTTGTGTCCCAGATTCACGTGTTGCTGAGGAGTCTGCCCAGCAATCAGCTCTTGATGAGGGCAGCCAGGCTGCTGCCCACATACAGTTCTGCTGGATTCCCAGTCCATGGAAATCCACACTGCTTTCCTGCTGTCACTCTGCTAACAGCAAACATAACTAACTCCCAAGGACTTATAACATATGATGCTGATGGTCTTCCTGCACCAAAGGAGTTAAACCATGTCTGGCAGATGGGCAGGTTCCCTGAGCTCCTTCTGCCTGAGCAGGGACAGGCACAACAGATCACTCTATTTTTCCTTTAGCAAAGCTTTTACTGCAGCACTAGAACACCACAGCTTGCACGTGTAAACTGCAGTGATGAGGGAACAGCCCAAACAGTGGCACAGAAGCACTAAAGTCAGACAGGAGGGAGTTGCGTGAACAGGAAAGATTAAATACCTACCCTAGCCTTAAAATAGGAGCAGGCAAGTGAGCTCAAGTGATAGCAGGAGAGGCCTCAGAGACCGAAGGAGTCGCTCCTGTCTCTAGAACACTTGTCTCATTCTCGGTTACCATTCATGTCTTACAGTAATGGGAAGAGAGATTATGCTACCAGTGATCTTTAATGTCAGTGACTGATGTGACAGCAAAGTAACAAAGGATGCTGCATGGGAGTGAGACAGCAGGCTCGTGGGGAGGTGCCTCTGAGGCTGGGGCAGGGAACAGTTTGCTGCAATACTGTCAGTTTGTAATGCCACCACCGTCTGCCTTGGGCAGGACTTGTGCTCCTGAGCCCCTCCCTGCACAGGATGGGGCCTCTGCAGCTGGCATAGAAGTAAAGCAGTGCCTAGGAGTGCCCACCTGGTGAAAGTCGAGCCCGTGTCACAGGAAAGGCTGCCAGGAAGGGGAGTAGTGACAATGTCTGGCATGCACCTGCCTGCCTGCGGGAGCTGGAGGCTAACACACGGTTCGTGCTGTGTGGTCCTTCAGCATTTCACCTCACTCCAGTTCCACTGCCAACAGCAGCACCTGCCCCTGACGTCTCACTGCAGACTCGAATGTGCACTGAACTCTTTTAGAAGCCCTTCAGTGACTAAATGCAGCAGTAACCCAGTGCACAACACATCAGTCTGACACCACCTACTCTTTGATTTGCTGCCTACAGCTATCTCTGCTTAAGTGGCAGGCAAGGTTTCTGTACTGCTGCAAACAGTCTGCTAGGGGTGTACATCTTCCTCTATCAGCTGCTGTCTGACCAGTGCCTACAGGAGGACCCAAAGAGCACAAGGCTGAACTACCACAAAGCTCTGTTACACTCTTCCTGGGGCAGCTGGGAGTCACCCTGTATCTCCCAGTACCTACAACAGCTGCCTTTGGCATTTCACTCAAATTTAACAGGAGACAGTCCCAAAAAGATAAAGCACAGCAACATGAGAACAAGAAAGGCTGCAGTACAAAAACCAGAAACATGGCTGTGCTGTAAAAACAGGAAGAAGGCTCAGGGAAGGTGAGGTTTGCAGTTCTGTAGGATCAAGTGGTAACACATGGCTGATGTGAGAGGAGAGAAGCACACTGAGGAAACATCCCAAATGCTGACTGTGCCCAACTGCAGTGGTCTTGGCAGAGCCAGGCTGCTGAGAAAGCACCTTGCAGAAGCAGCAATCAGCAAAGCCAGGCTCTTCTCAGCTCTTGACTGCTGCATCCTTATTTCTAAACCTACTCTGTCAATCCTCTCTCTTCCCTGCTTCTCCCTCCCTAGGCTCATCTGGGAAGGAGGGGGTGTGAGTGGCACCCACTGCTTCACCAGCACCACAGGGTCTCTCTGGGCCAGTGAGCCAGTGTCTCTGAGACCAGAGTCTAGACTTACGTTTTAGGTCTGTTTATAGGTTTTTTGACATAGAAATTGCTTCTTGCTACATGTCCCTGTTGTGAGGCATGAGGCTGCCTATACCTTACTCTCATCTCTTTTATAGGTGCATTTAATCCACTTTTTAAGCTTTCTCTCCCTGCATCTGGAGGGAGTAGGAACAGGGGAAGTAACAGGCACTGTCTGGCTACAGAGTTTGCTGCAGAGCAGCACCAGCACTTGATTCCTTGCTCCTGTTTTTCTTACCATGACTGGTAATTCCAGTCACTAAGCATGTGAAAACCCCCCAAACCTTTGCCAGGAGTGCCCTGTGAGGCTGAGCAGCCAGGCAGAGGGCAACACTTCTCTCTTGGGCAGTGATGGCCCCACAGCCCACCTCGTCCCCAGGGTGCTTAGATGAAAGACAGTCAAGGAAATTCTCTCTCTATTTAGAAACTTGTTTCAATCCAATCAGGTTTTACCTTTTCTGCTTGGCTGAGCTCGTCCTTATTCCTGAGCTTATCCCTGTGCTTGGAATCTGGGTCAATGCTTTCATCTTCTAAAAACTGCATGTTCATATTCAAAAGCCAAGCAGCAGTGCGGTCCAGGGCATTGGGGTTCACAGGAGAAGGGGCCTACAATGAAACATACAACCATAACAAAAGAAAAACCTGTAACAGAAATGGTCATGAAGCTGGAGAGAATTTCCTTCCAAGCAAGCCCTCTCCCATGCTGCTCCCACAGCAATGAACAGGTCTGAGACACCAGAGCACTCAGGGCTGAGGGTATGAACAACTCCTGTTCTGCCTCTGCACCTTATTTTAGTGCAAACAGCCTCTGACAGGCTCAATTCTTCCCTGTCACCTGCACAGAACACACTGTAGTGGGGTCCGGCTAAAAGTTACAGACCAGGTTTCTGATCCTCACCTTGAGAAGATACAACCTGAGAAGATGCAGAGCTGCAGGCAAACAGGGTGACTCAATGTGGTATGTCTACTCTGCAAGCAGAGACTGCACTCAACTCTTCAGCCTCTTTTACTGAGCTCTCTCTTTGCTTGCTGTGGAGATTTTGTACCGGTAAAAGCAGAACTGCAAAAATAAATGCTCCTTTTGGTGCTGCAGATGCCTTCTTGGAAAACACAGGTTTCTCTTTGGCTAGGCTACACTTACAATATTGGAGAAGTCTAAAAGCTCAGCATCTTAGTAGTTCACTTCTAGGTTTGTTCATGTAGCTATGGGAGCTCCAGGAGCAGTGCTGATCTATGGTCAGTGATCTGCTGCTTTTCAGTCCCAGCCCGGGAAGGGACTACTGATGATGTTGCTTCACTATTTTCCAAGCACATTACAATGCATCTCCAGCCATTTCTCCTCCACCCTGGGTCACTGTAAACTGCAATAACCAGTTTCTTGGGCAAACACAAAGGATCTGGATGACTTGGTCAAGGGAATACAAGTTAACAACACAGAAAAGTTGTGGACTTTCTCCTTCATTCAAACAACTGGAGAGTGGAGAAATCTAGACACTGGCAAACAGCAGAACTCAGAAGAAGCAGAGTCAGGTTTAAGCACCTCACTGGGGCTGTAGGCTTTCCAATGCTGTCTTCCAGCCTGGTCTTCTACTTCTGGAATTTTAAATCAGATTTCAGACTCAGCTCATAAACATCATTACTTGCTATAAATCCTAACTCAGCTTGCGGCTTTCTGCTTTTTTTCCACCTCCAGTTCAGGCACTGCTGCTCAGAATTTCTGCCTTCAAGATGTGGTGGCCACTCAAGTTCATTTCTGTCATATATAGGCCACTGGTAAGGGATATCAAGGAACAGAGTGGCCATCAGAGTGGCTCACTGTGCATGGGCTCTTCTGTCTCCTTCCTTCCCTTAAGTAGGAAAAAAAGGACATCTCATCTGGCCTGGGACAGTTTGGAAGTCAGTTCATCAGATGGACTTAAAGAAGCAGAAGAAGAGCTTGCAGCTGGCAGGAACAAGGTTCATGAGCTTCTACTAGAACGGCCACCAAATCTGATTTCCTTGTTTTCAAACAACACTGAACACCACCAATGAGGAGTGAGCAGTTTCATTATGGCCTACAGATGCTGCCAACAAAGTACAATGTGCAGACAGGGGTAAGAGACATTCTGAGGACAGACTTCAGGTCTTGAGAGAAATTTTGAGAGGCCAGTAGGGGCAGGTGGAGAAAGGATCTGCAAACACAACTTCTCCAGGACCTTCCAAAGGTCACATGGAGTCCGTTGTTGTCTTTCTAGAAGAAACTGCTACTGAGCAGGCTGCTGCTGCTGTTGCTTGCAGAGCTTTATGCCCTCTGTACCTAATGACTATTGATCTGCATTACACAAATGCTGCTGCATGGCATGCCTGCTAATGTCAGTGCTTATGAGTCAATGCCATGTGCACAGAGCAACTCCAGATGGGGCTGACAATAGCCTTCAGTGGGCAGCCCTGACAAAGGCATCCACAGCTGCTCTATAAAGGAGAGGTGGTGACACCAACTTTGTGGCTCTTTCAACACCATGGCACTGGAAAGGTGTCTGAACCCTGGGTTGAGACAAGGTCAGCTCTCGCCAGTTGTCTGCATTCACTGAGTCTGGCTTACTTTCTGAATCTCTTCCTCTAGCACTGAGAGAATCTGCTGTATTAGTTTCCTATAGGGTTCCTTCTGAAATGTAGAACGAATAAAGGAGCACTCAAAAACTAATTTAACTCTGCCAGGAAATTCAGGGATCCTTGTCTGTGACCTACTGCTTTTAGTTTAGGCAACTCAAATAGTGATAGTTATATCCATACAGACCAGCACATGGTTTGTGAGCAGAACCACTGCAGAGCTCTGCACAGCAGGAGCTACCCCGCTGGAGAGGAGCACACTGCTGCCTTACTGCTCCCCTCTCCCCAGATGCACTCACAGGAGAGTTTCAGAGCAAATGAGTGTCCTGGAGTGCTGTGGCTCTGCTGGCACAAGAGCAGCAGGAAGGAGATTCTTGGCTACAAGAGAAGATTAGGGTCTGGTCCAAGTCTGGGAGATGGTGCAAGGTTGACTATGGTATGGGATGAGAGCCTGGGCATGGAGAGGCAAAGCAGTGACAAGATGGTAGCGCAGGACAGCGGCTTGGCTGCCATTGCCCTCCTGTCTCTGCCACCAGCATGCCACACAACGGAGGAACACGGAGAATGAGCACTGCTTTGTGTTCCCGGCCCTGGGGGGCCTCTGCTTCAGGCCAAGCTGGGTGCAAGAGCCAAGTACAGCCCCACGTGCAATGCCACCAGGAGGTTGGCACCGATGTGGTAAGAGCCACAGTGACATCCCCTTCCATCGCAGCAATCCCTGCAGGCCAATTTTTCCTCCAAGGCCCACGGGCTGCCCCTGCCTGGCCCCTTTCAACATCCAGAGCTGGCAGAGCCTCAGACTCACCTGTTTGTGCATCGTGCGCTGCTTCATCTCAGGGCTGTCCCCCTTGGAAGAGGAGGACTGCTGCCGGAGGCGGGCCCCGCTGCCGGGCCAGTCTGGGGAGGAGGACATCATGGTGCCACTGGAGGGTCGCTGGTACTGAACCGTGTTCAGCAAGGAGGGTGGCGTCCGGCCGCGGGTGACGGGCGGGGGCGGCGGGGGCGGCTGGTCTATCCGCCTCTGCGGTCCGGCGCTGTTCTGCCGCGGCATGGTGGGCTGCCCGCCCTTCTCCGTCAGCGACAGCTGCCGGCGGGACAGGTCCCCCGTCCGGCGGGTGAAGTCCTCGCTGGCCGTGGGGGCGGCGAAGCCCAGCTTGCTGGCCGTCAGCTCCTCGCTGTTGCTGTGCGAGCTGAGCGAGCTGTGGCACTCGGAGCCGGAGTCGCCCAGGCCGCGGGGGGACAGCGGCAGCCCGGCGGCCATCTGGTAGACAGGGTTCTGGAAGGAGAGCGGCGCCAGCAGCTGGGGCCGGCCGGGCACGCTCTCGCCGCTCGGCGTGGTGGGGGTCTGGCCCACCCGGCGCACGGTGGCCATGGCCGTCACGCTGTTCTGCTGAGTCCGTGTGGTCCATACGCCCTGCAACTGCCCGAGGGACGACTGACTGTCATTGAGGGAGTCAGCCGCGCCCGGCGCGTTGGCCCCACTGTCCAAGAGCCGATTGTCCTGCAAGTCCACCATGGACAAACTCTTGCTGCCATTAGACATCTGAACGTCGGGCTCATTGGCCTCTGAGTAACTGGAGCTTCGGGCAGGCGAGGGCTGGGCCCCAGCAGACCTTGTGACAAAAAACAAGTCCTTGTTTTCAGGGGTTGGAGATGGTAACCGTGTGAAATCTATCAGACTGCGGGGAAGTCAGTGCGTAAGGAAGAGGAGAGGAAAACAAAACAAAAAAGAAGAGTTGTGAATGCTGCACAAGAGCAGGAAAACGAAATCACTCAGAAGAAATCAGCGTGGTGCAGTTGTGCAGGACAGGGACATCTCCCAGCTGCTGGCATGGCCAAGTCTGCCCACGGGCAGGGACAGTGCAAGGGGAGCAAGGGAGGATGAAGGGGTGTGGAGGAGCCTTGGACCAGCCCTGAAGGGGCAGGCAGGTGAGTGAGGAGTGTGTGAGTGTGTAGTGAGAGATGCAGGAGCCATGACAGACACTGGGGGCTCTGCCTCTCTGTCTGGAACCACTCAACACACCAAGAGTGCATCATCCTTTCTCCTTCCAGTTAGCTGCACCCATGCTGCTCCTGTGCCCCCTGCTGTGTACCTGGGCAGTAAGCTCCTCAGGGCACACTGGCCAATATCTGTACAGCATGGAGCACCATGGGGGCCTGAGCCACAGGTCAGACAGCTCTAACAACAGAGCTAAAGTCTTGCCATTGAAGGTTATCCACCCATTCCTCCTGCTGAACACACATTCATGCAATATTGATTTCTTCAGGATAGGGAGGAAGAGCTTTGCAGTGGCTTAATGTGAATATACTGCTGATCAAAGATGGTGCATTGTAAGCAAGTATTTGGGTGAAAGAAAGTTGTCAGAGATCCTCCATAGCATTAGATTTAAATCATTGTACCTCATGCTGGGAAGCATTAGAGATGAAAGCTCTGATTAAGCAAGTCCAGCACCATTGCTACTTTTCAGTTCTAACTGAGACTATTAAATATTCTGTACTTTCCACTCACAAACTTTTTTACCAGCAGTTTTTCAATCTGTGTGGGCTTCATTTCATTTACCACAAGCAGAAACCTCACAGTTCTGCAAGAGAGCCACCTTCCCCACAAATGAAACTCCTTACAGAATTAGGCCCAAACCAGTATGTTAGGTGACTGTGCCTGTGAAATCACTGCTCAGCATAAACACACCCACTGGTAAAAAAAATGTACAGAGCAGACTGGAATTCACTCAAAGACTCTACAGCTTGGTAGATGTTAGAGAAACATCCAGAGCTGGATCTCAGTGAGCTCGGCACATATCCTGTCTTATAAAGATGGGTAAGGTCATCCCCCAAAATCTTGCACACTCAGAGACCCAGTGGACTTCCTGGCAATCCCCATCCCTTTGAGGTTAGGACAAACAAGTCCTCAAAGGAAGAACATTTTGTTTCTGCAGACACATCTCAACAGCTGAGACCAGAAGAGTCAAGCTCCTGATTTCCCAGACCACATCCTCAGTTTTGGCTCTAAAAGGACCCAGGATGGAGCCCTGCCCTTGAACTACTGCCCACTGCTTTGTCTAGATTCAGAGCTGAGCTGCACCCGGCAGCAGTTCTGTGATCAATGGATCTCTACAGCCTATCCTGCTTGTCCCAGCAGCTGCTCACGTTTTGTCAGTAGATGACTGTCCAGTATTTCCCTGGCCACCTGCTGTGCTCTTACCCAGACAAGTCATTCTCTATCACCATTTTCTGCAGCCCTGCGGAGATGCTGCTGCCAGCATTGGGCATGGATGTGGCGTGATCGGCCGTGACCGAGACTTGCACACAGGCTGGGTTACTGAGCGCCGCGTTGACATCCCTCAGGATCCGAGGCAGAGGCCCAAGTTTTGTTGCAGTGCTCTGGGCAGAAGAGAGAGCAGAATTACTACCAACGTCCTGTATTTTCACTAGAGAACTAAGGGCTTTGCCAGTTGCTGAACAGTCTCTTCAGTGAATACACGAAGAGTCATTTTCTCTGCCATTGCCCCCACTGCTGAGGCCAGAACTTTAGAAACCATTTGCTGCTGTGGAGCAGGGGAAGCAAGTGTGACCAACAAAGTTCAAATACAGAAGACAGTTATAGCCAGGACTGGACCAGGTGTCCTGACAATAGCCCTTTTAATTAATAAGAAACCTCTAGAATCTGCATAGAGATTCAAACAAAATCCTGGTGTCTGGCAGCTGTCTCCTCATCCCACCTGTCCCTTCATCCTCATCCCTCAAAGAAACTGCAGAGGAGGCAAAGAGATATAGTCACCTGCCTCAAAGAAAGATGCAAACAACAACCTACTTTTTGCAGCATGGGCAAAGGCTGAGGAAGTACTAAGGTGATCAACAGCTGTGCCATGCACAGATCCAGTTACTTGATGGATGTGGGGAGGGGTATGGTGTGGTACTGGCCAACTGCCATTCCCCCACCCCAAAGCCTGTCCTTGTGATCCCCTTGGATACCTGCTCCAGCTGAGAAATGACTTCCCAGAGTAGTGAGTGCAAAGTGGACAGTTCCCGGCCCAGGTCAATGTAGCCTTCAAAGCCAGCTGTGTTGGAGATGGTTTCAGGGTTGGAAATCTCCAGTAGAAACCTCTGCATATTAGTCCATTCATGCTCCAGGAACTGATTCATAAAGGACATGTACTCCTCTTTGCTGCCGAACCTAGCAAGACAGCAACAGGAATTTCAGCTGAACACTTGTAAGCAGAATGGGTAGGGACATATGCAGGTAAGAATGCCAGAGCCTTCCTCTAGCATCTGAACCTCTCAAAGCTTTTGGGATCCCTGGGTTGCTAGCAGGCACCTCATACGCCTCACTGATCATGGAATCAAAATTAATTCCAGCCTAATCCAGCTAAGTCTTCGTCAGCATGGGATCTCTGCAGGAGGGATGGAGGTGAAAGCTGGAGAAACAAAACCATTCTTGGTAACGGACTGAATCTTACTGCTGGGTCAGCGCACAGCCTCCAGAAATGGGACTGTCACTGGAAATAAAGAAACTGCAATGCCAAGCACCATCAACTGACTGAAGCCCAGTAAATGACAGTGGTAGGAATCCTGAACTCTTCCACTCCAGTCATGCCAGCTGCTGCTGCTGCCCTGACACAATTGCTTCAGGGATCAGCCTGGAGAGCTATACCTGCAGCTGGGTTGCTCCCTTGGGCTTACTGCAACCTCCTCTTGCCCTCCAAGCACTTCACCCAGACTTTTGTCTCAGTTACTTGTCTTATTTAGAGCACAACAGGGAGGGCCTCCTGGTTCAACTGCACCAGCAGTAGTTGGTGCTGTGCCAGTGATTTGGTGAGGCCAAGCTTGGCTGTGTGTCCCCTGAAGGGTGATCCGCTGATCACCTTGGCTTAGTTAAAAGAGTCTTTCTTGCCAAGTGCTGAAAATCTGAAACCTCTTTAGTTAGGGATTGGTCAGGAACAGAGGGAATTTGTCATTTGGTGTAACACACTTGCCTGTCTTCTGCCTGTGCCTGCGTGCACGTAGGTGCATTCCTGACTGCCAGTGTGTGCGCCGAGCTAGTTTCCAAAGCTAAGAAGCTTTAGACAGAAACTGTCCATTCATGTTTTGGAAAGCTCATCATTTTGTTATCAGAGCTCAGGATAAGTAGCTCAGAGCTGCAGCCAGTGAAAAGATTTTCAGAAATCTCTCACTTTGTTTCCATCAAACCAATGGGCTTATTCAGACATTGATAGTCCACCCTCTTTTCATACCTTCCCAGCTCAGACAACTGCATTGTAATAGGAAGGAAGGTCCCAGAGCTCACAGAAAGGAAAGAGCAGCTCCTGAGCTGTGCACACCATTGCTGCTGTCCTGCTTCTGGTGCTGTTGGTGCCTCTGACAGGAGACCAAGCCCTGCAGACCACCACAGGACAAAAAGCCTGGCTGTGCCAGAGAGTTCCTGCTGCCACCCCCCTGCATGTCCATGTGGTCGAACAGCCTGTTTTCCTGCTCAAAAACATGTCCTGTTTTGGAAACTTAAATGATCTGCCTGACCCAGCAGTCAGGGAACGAGTCCCAGAGAGACGTGGGGGAAAAAGCCAACAGGAAACAAAGAGAAGGAAAGGAGCAGCCGGCGTGGAACTCCTGATGTTGGAGCCGTGGCTCTGTCGACGCACCCGGAGCTTCCTTTCCCCTCTCCAGACCCCTTCCCACTGCTTCACCCCTGCTTACTTGGCAAAGTTGGCGAGGTTCTGGGTGACCTTGGCAATGAGGGTCAAAGTGCGTGCAGTGCGATCGTCCGGGTACTCCTGCAGGAGGCTGAAGAGGGACGGGGACATGATGGCCGGGCAGAGGAACCGCAGGAACAGGGAGGCGCTGATCAGTCGCTCGCTGATGTCGGGGCGGCCTCGGTTGCTGCATTCTTGTCTCCATGAAGCAAAAACTTCTTTGAGCTCCCTTGGGAAGACACTGCAACGACAGAAGGACATGCAGGGATGGCAGGTTCAAGGCCAGGGCGTTCAAGCTGCCACACAGCAGTAACTAAACATGGTGCATATCAGCTGCAGGGCACAACACCCAGACCTGTACTACAGCAGAGCCCTCTCACCCTGCTGACCCATGGCAGCATGGCTGTTGACACCAGTCACAGGCTCTTGCCCTCCTAATTTTTTTGCAGTGTGTCTGTTAGGAAACTCAAACCCCATGGAAAAAAGCAAAGTCGCTCCATGAAGCTGTCAGAGAAGCAGCTCCCATCAGACTCATGTTCCTGTTTGCGCTGGGTGCCAAAACCCCAGACAAGTGGGAAGACAGAGATATGAAACAAACTGCAAAGCAGCTCATCACACAGCAGCTGGCAATTCCAACCCAGGGGAAGCTCAGTCATCAAGATGGGGAATATCTCCTGAAGAAGCACAGCACAGTGGGATGCTCTCGGCAGGAACACACCGGCAGTACTGGGGTCACCAGCACCAGGACTGTACAAACTGCAATAATCCTGTTCAAGCACCTGGATCAAATCCCTCTGTGACTGCTACAGAGAGCCCCACTGGACTTACTCCAGCCTTGTAACTGCACAGACCTCAGCCTGGCTTTCCTGGATACCAGAATTCCCCTGGGGCCAGCAGACTGCAGCAGCCCTTATCACCACAGAACTTGCTGCCTGTTTCTGCTCAGCCCTCCCCAGCGCCCTGCTCCCACCTTATCCTGTTCCCAGCATGTATTATTTATTCAGCTGGATACTCCCACAAAGTGAACAGGCTGGCAACGGGTCCCACCACGCTGCTGCTGGTCTTGTGGGTCCCTGGCACATAGTTCTTCACCCGCCCCACAGCCTGCCCCGGCCAGCAACCAGCATCTCTGTTTCAAACCCAGAGCTGTTTACTAACAGAGGTGGATGGTACAAAAGCAGGGTGAAGGGGGGGGTCAGGCTCCACTTTAAGGAGCCATGTCAGAGGATGGTTTCCCAGTTTCCTGCAGGGACTATCTGGGAGAAGCAAAGCAATGTCAGTGGGTTTCTCACTGGCCAGTCCCCCTCTCTGGGACTGAGTGCCCTATGGCTGAGCCTCACACAGCTCAGGGAGAAAACCACAGGTGCTGCATGGCCAGAGACAACATGCACTGGCCAGCAGCACGAAGGACCAGGTGGGAGGCTCTGAGATGGAGAAGTGAAGCACACATCCATGGGTACTGCCCCTGCAAGAGCTCTGCCAGATCCCCAGGTGAGGACAAGGTGCTCCTCTTGCTGCCAGCATCTTCCATCCTTCAGCCCTTGCTTGCCAGGGCTACAGAAACTCACCTCATCAAACCTGACTGAGTGTTCCTTGCCACACTTGGGAAGTTCAGAGTCTGTAGGGTTTATGGTCCATCAGAGTGGCAAGTACCCTGTGGGCAGAGGGCCATGGCCTCTAGCTCCATGGCTATTCTCTGAGCTCAGCAGGAAGAGCTCGCCCCCCTCATTTTGTTATCTGCCAGCTGCAGACCACACTCCTCAGCCACACGGTCTGGCCCTGGGGGTCTCAGCCAGCAGCCACCCCATGGCATGCTGCCCAGCCTGAGTATCCTGCTCAGCACTGCTGCATATGGAGGTGCATGCCAGTGCACTCCAGGTTTCCAGGAGGAAAACTTTCTCTCTCCTTCTAACATGGGTGGTGCCACTCCACTGATGCGCTCAGCAGATGCTGCCACTGCGTTCAGCTTCTGCTGGCTTTGTGCCTTCAGACTCACAAGCTTTTACCCCCTGCTTTATAAATAACATTAGCCAATGCCTTTAGCTGGATAAATTCTCCTGTCTTGGGCTTGATCCACACAATTGGACAAAGCCCTTTTACTTCACGGTATTTGCACAGAAACAGGAGAATCCTTTAAGCAATTTAAGGCTTGACTGATCAGGACAGGTTGTACAGTTACTGGAAAGTAAACCCTTCAAAAGGCAGGCACCGGCTGCACGCAGCCCCTGAGCGCTGCTCACCAGCACAGCCTGGGAGCCCGTAACAGTTTCACTGTGCACCAGCGGGTGGAACACAGTCAGCTGGCTCGCTGTGATGAACGGGCCCCTAATTCACCACCCAACTTTCCAGTAACGAGCTCCCACAGCCTGCATTTCTGCTTACACTGAAACTTTCCAGATGTCCAAATTATGTCATAATTATAACAATTTTCGGTTATTGTAAGCCTCTTTCCTCTTGCTGACTCTCTGCAGCAGATGAGCAGGCACACTCTGGCACTCTATTTAAAGCAAGATCGTTAGCTGTCAGGATACCTTGGCCAATCCTGAGTGTTCATCAGCCCAATTAATCCCCAAACCACTGAGCACAAAGGACCAAAGGGGGTTTGCTCAGAGTAGCAGCTCAGCTGCTCCAATCTTCCTTGAAAAGGCTGGACTGCAGGAACACACTTCCCCTGCATTCCTGACTTTTCTTAGGTCATTTTAAAGCCTATTTTTAGAGTGACCTTTTAGTGCTGCTTTGGGTATTTTTAGGAAGACATAAATTCAAACAATTATAATCTAACTAAAAGCAGTGAATCCCCCCTGGGACAGCAAGTAAACAACGCTCCTGAGCCAGAGAGTTATTAATTGGCTCAGGATTAGGCAAATGATACCTGCACAGAAATCTGCCCTTTGCTTATTTGTGGTAGATAAAGGAAGTCTAAGTGAGCCTCCTGCTGCTTGTTCTCTCCCTGAGCAGTATCAAGAAAAGCCATTCCCTTCCTGGGCTCACAGGAGGGAACTCTCTGTATCTTGGGAGATTACATCTAATGAGTTTTCAGACCTCAACGCAACAGCTGGGAACAGAGAGAAAATGAGAAATCCTTATTGTCAGAGACTTCCTCCCTCCAATAATATCCTTAGTTGATCTTCTGCAGCAACAGCCTTGCTACTGAACACATCAATAAAAACTAGGTCCAGGCTTCAGCAGGAAGACTGCAAATCCAGCAGTAAGACAAAAAGGATCATTCTCCTATGACCTGGGCAAGAGTCTCTGGGTATGTCAGCAAGAAGCAGAGAGAAAATACTTTTATTTCTCCAAGAAACAACTTCTAAGCCCATTTTTCCCCTTTCAGGACATTCCTGTTGTAGGCATCATCTGTAACAGCCCCACAGACTCCCTGCGCTCCCAGTGCCCTAGGCTGAGCAGCTGGTAATGCCATGGGCACAACCATGCCTGGCAGCCACCTCCACGAGATAGCATCACCACCTCATTCCCATCGCTTTTGCATATTTGGGCCTGTCCCAGCTAGTTGCAAAAACTTTCAGCCTGAGAACAAGCAACTAGGAAATGCTTCAAGCTGCATACCAGGCCTTGGGCCAAGGAGGCCAAGGGCACTCCATCTCCACATAAGCAGCCCCCTGAGGCTGGGAAAGAGAGGGGTGAACCCAGAGGAATGCAGGGTGCTGAGCCAAACAGCAACCCAGGAGGAAGAGAAGCATCCTCCCAGCTCCAGCATTCTGCAAGAGGAGAACATCTGCCTGAACCTAAGCTCCCTGTGCTGGTGCAGGTTCCTTGCAGGCAGGAGGAGTGCCAGAGAATTCCAAACCTTCACCTCATGCTCAGGAGAGGCAGGGTCTGTCAGTCTCATCCAGAACAAACTATTACATGGGTAGGAGACTCAGGGCATGCATTTCTGCCCTTGATCCCAGGCTTTCATATGCAGTTGGCATCAAGCTCCTCTCTGAATTGGTCACACTGGAAAAGACATTTCACGTTCCTTGACTCCACTGCCCTGTCCCCATCTGTCTGTGACAGTAACCCTCCAGCACCCACTGAAAACAAATGTGACAAAGATCAGTGAGGCTGTTGTACCCCCAGAGCAGGCCCTCCAAGCTCTGGCTGAGCAGGAGCTGCTCTCTTACCCTTGGCCGTCTCCACCCTCGCTCCTAGACCACTAGGACTGCCCTGTGCACTTCACGATGTGGGCAAAGCCCTGCAGCTTTCCCTCCAAAGCTCTCTGAAAAGCTGCCTGTGAGTGCAGCTCAAGGTCAGGTCCCAGGAGGCTGAGGATGGACTGCTGCCACCCTTGGTCCCCCCGGCTGCGATCTCCCTGTGCTGCCTGAGGGCATGCAGAGGGCAGTGAGGCTCAGGGGATACCCACCAGTAGGAGTTGATGATCTTGCAGAAGGCCAGCTCACAGCACATTTTCAGGTTGCTCTGATGCTCAGGAAGGTCTGAAGATGAGCACTTACTGGGATCCACTTCACAATTTTCATCTGACTCGTACAGTGCCTTGATAAACTCCCCTGTAAAAGAGACAGGTGGTGATGGGTTTTGCAGGAATGAGAGACCCAGTGCCCGAGCAGTTCCCACACAGTGGCTGAACAGAAGCCAGGTATGAGAGCAGGTGGCAGTGGCTCCTGGGGCAGGCTGTGCCTCAGCCAGCTCTTGAGAACTCTGAGCAGATCCTGGAGCAGCCAGCACTGCACTGGGAGCTCACAAAATGGTAGAGCACATCCCGCAGAAAGGCACCTGGACTCCCAAGCAGCACATTTCATTTCTCTTCCCGACTTGGCAGCTTTGCCTCTGTGGCTGTGGGCTACTGCATCCACACTCTGCTGCCAAAACACTCACTTCCTCAGCCTGCTCCGACCCCCCATCACACCAGTTCCAGAGATGCTCCCTCAGGCTAATCCAGTAGGAAGTATGCTGGCAAGATCTGTAATTATTTCTAGGATGGTCTGCTACTGCAGACTGTGTCCTGGCACTGCCAAGCCAGTGTGATTCACAAGAGGAATAGGTAATTAAAGGAAAGAAACAATTTTCTTGGTTTATTTAGAGATGAACATCACACAAAATTAAATTAAACCATTTTTCTGCATTTCCTTGCTCTCCTGGTCAGTGCCTGGCTGCTCCTCACCCTTGCAGAGACTCAGACTGTAGACTGGATTTGCTAGGTCCTCAGTCTCGTGCCACCTTCCACCTCAGGGTGCATGGTCACTTGGTCTGAGGGTGCCTCCTATCACTTCCACACATGTCTATCTTGGGGAGAAGGCAACCCTTCGTCCCAGTCAGCACACAGCAGCGTCTGGGGAGAGGGCATGGCACTCCTCTGTCCCAGTCAGCACAGAGCAGTTGCTGGGGAGAGGGACATGGCACTCCTCTGTCCCAGTTAGCACAGAGCAGCTGCTGGGGAGAGGGACATGGCACTCCTCTGTCCCAGTCAGCACACAGCACTGGCTGGGGAGCGGGACATGGCACTCCTCCATTCCAGTCAGCACAGAGCAGCTGCTGGGGAGAGGGACATGGCACTCCTCCATCCCAGTCAGCACACAGCAGTGGCTGGGGAAACCTGGGTACAGGATAATGGGATTAAGAGGCAGTGCTCAGGGACCTGCAGGCCCAGGTGACATTCTGGGAGAAAGACTGCTTTGCTTTGCTTCTATTTCCAGTTGGTTTGCTCATCTCCTACCTCCTGACTGCCTCAGACTCTCCCATCCTCCCGCTCCTGCCTGCATTCCTATCCTATTGCCAAAACAGATTTTAATTATGTACTGGAGAGCCTCTCCAATGCATTTTCAGCTCTGCTTGCCTGCAGGTGATGCCTCCTGTTACTATCTGACCCCATTCCTTGCTCATGCTTCATGCTTTCAGGGGAAGTGCTGTGCTGCATTGTGTTACCTTGTGACACAGAGGAATCAGCTCGCTCAGAAAAGGTCTGCACAGAATCAGTGCCCCAAGAGCGAGCAAGAACCGCAGGCTCTTCCTGCGCTAGATGGAGCTGGCCTGGCAGCATTTGTTGAGTCCTGAGAGGGGAAGGTTTCAAAACTCTCTGCCTCCATTAATCTCCTGGCTTTTTAGAAACGTTATGAGGCAATCTACTTACAGACCTGCCTTCCACCAGAATGTGTCACCAGGCAGAAATAAACAATGTTCCCTCCCCTTTTCTTGGGGGCTGTCTGTTGGCTTGATTGAATTTGCCCAGCGATCTCCCCTTCTTCAATGCTGTCATTATTATCACCATCACCTTAATAAAGTAATTGCACCTCTCTGTTCCCTGCTAAAACTACACAAATCCACTAGTAGGAACCCAACACACTGAAAAATTAACACCTCAAGAGAAACCCTGCTTTTCCATCTGCTAGGATGTGGATTCAATCTAGCTGCCTTCGGGTGAGGTTCAGACACAAGGCTTCAAAGGCAGCTTCTCCCATCCTCATGCTGTGCTGGCTGCACACAGCAACACAGCAATTCCTTCCTGACCTGCCCAGAAGCAGAAGCTCTAATTATTTTCATTTGCATCAAGAGAAATATTTTTGGAGCCATAAACACAGCCAGCACTTAAAAAAACCACCAGGAGGGTTCCCAGCGTGCTCCAAGAGGCAACTCTCATCACTGTAACTTGGGAGATTTTATCTGACTCAGGAGTGCTGCAAGGAGCTGGGGAGCATCTCCGGCGGGGGTGTGCAATCAGGGGAAGGATTCAATCAGCTGCCCTGACACTGCCAGTGCTGAGACAGAACACTTGGCAGGCAGCATAATGCCTTCAAATGTCAATTTGCTGTCTCCTCTGAAAGCAAATCAAAGTGCTAACTCAGCAGTGACCTTCACCTGGGAGCAGAGAGCTGCCTGCTGCAGCCTGGGCTCAGACCTCACTGCCAGAGGAAGCCCTCCAGCACATGAACAGTGATGTCTCCTATGGCCATCAGGGCTCAGCTGATGGCCTTCACCCCACAGAACACCCTGCAATTAGAGCAGGACTTCTCCAGGCAAGACCTGCCAACACTCTGTACGTACCTAAGGCATCTTGCAAGTATTTCTGCCCCACCAGCTTCAGGTATTCCTCGATTGCTTTGGTGGCCAGTGTGTTCTCCCTGAAAATGAGATGCTCATTCTCACCACAGCGATCAACTTCAGACATCATCAGGTCAGTCAAGAAATCCTGGAAAGCAAAGCCCATGGTGGGTCACGACGCAGTGACAGACGCTTTGTTCAGCAGAGCAGCCTCCCCCTCTCACGGAATCACACAATGGTTCGGCTTGGAAGGGCTTTTAAAGGTCAGCTTCTGTGAGCAGGATCACCTTCAACTCTTGCTCAGAGCTCCATCCAACCTGACTTGGAATGGTTCCAGGGTTTGGGCATCTACCACCATTCTCAGCAACTTGGGGCAGTGTTTCATCACTCTCAGTGTAAAAAATTTCTTCCTTATATCCAGTCTGAATCTCTTTTAGTTTAAAGTCATCCCCCCTTGTGCTGTCACAACAGGCCCTGCTAAAATATCTGTCCTCATCTTTCTTATGTGACTCTCTGAGTACTGAAAGGACACAATAAAGTCTCCCCAGATGTTCTCCAGGCTGAAAAACCCAGAAGGGTCTCTTCTTCCTACAACACAAGAGGGAGTGGAGGTGTTGCAGATGAACTCATGTGTGCATGCTGCCTGACTACCAGCCTGATCTGCCTCCTGTTTCACCCACCTCAGAGATGAGGAGAAATCAATCTCTGAAGAGTCACAACTTTTTTACCCCAGAAAATGATTAACTCCAGATCTGCACCAGATATGCCTCTCCATCAGTGATGGGTTTTGGCTGGGTCTTGCATCAGCCTCACAGTTTGTGGATGAACCACTTTCTTCACTGTTAAATGTGTCTGCATTTGGAGTGCAACTGCACTGGCTGCAAAACAGGGGCATGTTGAGATGCCTCACAGTTAAGAGCTGAGAACCAAGCCTGTAAAATGCATCAGGATGTTCAAATGTTCCATTTCCCAAGTACTCAGGGAAATAATCAGCACTGCTCCAGTGCGCTTTTTGGGCTGATGTGTACACAACTCAATACCACACAGTTTTATAACTCTCTGTGCTGCACAGTGATGGAAGGGGTGAGCAGAAGCAGACCTCATGCTGACAGCTGCCCTGTGCATCAGTGTGGGCTACTGAACTGTAAATTCTAAGAGCAAAACAGCACTTCAGACCCAGCTCCATGCCTGCCTGGACAGCCCTCGCTGATCGGAGAGGGTCACATCACTGCTCGTGCATTCTGCTGAAAATCCACTACGTGGTGTAGCATTTGGTGTGCTGGAGCTGGCGTTAATGCAGGAGAAATGCCATGCAGCTTTTAATGCTAATACATATTCAGCTCCTGTCCTCTGCTCTGCTGAAAGGAGAAGCAGCTCTGGGCCCTGCTCAGCTCCTCGCTGCACTAGGTGCTTGGAAGGGTTGACCTCCTCCAACCCAGCACCACTCACCTGGACACAACAGAGGGAAAGAGGCTGCTGGCACCCTGTAAATCAATGCATTAAACCTCTTACAGTTTCCCCAGGCAGGAGACAGCAATGTTGATGTACAAATTCACTTCTACAACCAAGGGCACCTTTTCTAAAACTGCCTTCCTTTGAAACAAAATAATCTGCTCAGTAATAACCTTTCACTAAGAAAATCTCCTTCATTTGTCTTGCCAGTAGCAGATGTAACTCGTTCCTGGCAGGCGCAGCGAGCGCAGCCCCGAGCTGCTGTGCAGAGATCCAGGTCCTGCCCTGGCTGTCCCCAGGCAAGGCACAGCTCTCAGAGCCCCCCAGAGCTGTGTGTCCGTGACCCAGCCTGCTCCAACCCCGAATCGGGAAAGGGGTCACTCAGGTCCCACTCCCTGCCAACGGCTGGCTGGGAGATCTGCAAGAGAGGCACTTAGCTCCATGCCATTTCTCATAGGGACATCTCTGCACTGGAACTTTAATCAAGGTTCAATGAACAGCTCCATCTGAACCCAATGGACTCAATTTCATCCACATGCCCTTCATTACTGTGCTGCTGTCCCAGACAAAGGGAAATCCAGGCTGCAGGCGGGCATATCTCTCATCTCAGACCAGGGGACAGCCCCATCTCTCCTGCCTTCCCTCAATACTGTGACTGTGACCAGCACACTGCCATGAGCTGCTCTGAAAGAGCCAGAGGTGGAGTTTTTTGGGGAAAAAAAAGAAGTCACTTCCATTATTTCTTTAGCCAGAAGAGTCCCCTCCTCAGATCCCACGGCATCTGCAGTGCTCTGGCAGCTGCAGAAGCAAAATCCCTCCTGGAAGCAAAGCAAGTGCCTCCTCTCACTATTTTCTCTCATTTTGCCCTTTTTAACAGCCAAGTTGGAAGGAAACTTTAAACCCCAGCTCAAATCCTCCTCGCTACTCTCTGGGTAACTCGATCACCTTTATCTCCCCAGCTCTCCCAGGGTGCGTTTCAATTCCAAGCCACAGCTCAGGCTGACACAAGGTGCTGATTCTTAATTAGCAGCCACTGACCTTGGCTTTGCTTGATTCTCTTTCCTGTCACTTTCCCAACATACTAATTATCTCAGGAACACCGAGATTCACAGCTTCTCTTAGCCAAGTGTTTGCTTCTTCCCCCTTGTCCGCTGAGGACTGGCTGCTGCAGGACACGGGGCCCAGCTGCAAGGCACAACCCAACCGTAAGCTGGGGCAGTTGAGTGCTGGAAACCCAGGGGCCAAGTTTTAGCCTGTAGTAACCTGAATCTGGATGATTTTAGCTGATCTACAGAATTCACTAGAATTTAAAATAAGGCAAAGTTCCACTGTGGGACTCAATAAAGCCAGAAAAGATCCCTGTGAAACCTCAGCTGCAGTCACTATCCCCTGTGGAGCACTGGCAACTCCACAGCTGAGAAAACAACCCCTAGAATCCAAAGTGGAAAAGCAAGCTGCTAAAATCCCAGAGCTCCAATGCAATGCAGAATCCAAAGCTGGAGTGTAATGTGGCAGAATCTGCCCTTGTAAGGGGACAGAGGCAAGAGCCAGGATGCCCAACAGCATCCCACTAGCCATGGCTTCTCACCTTGCCCAGCCCATGCAGCCCGGGCTGCAGGAGACACCGTGCTGGGCTGTACGAACTGACCCTGAGATGCACCAGAGACCACAATACCCCCAGGCAGCACCCGTGGGCAAGTGCCCCTGCAGAAGCCACTCTCAGAGCCCAGCGGCGCTCTGTCAGCCTCCTCCGTGGGGCAGCTCCCATGAGATCCTGCAATTCCTGTCCCAGGGTCATCTCCCAGATCCGGCCTCCCCTCCACACAAAAAAGCCACGCTGGCTCTGGATCACACGTCTGGTATCTCTGCCCTCAGTACGCCAGCAGCAGCACTCAGAAGACACAAATGGAATGCAAATACTTGTCAAATCCCTCCGGGGGCCTCACTCACCCACATACAAGGCTCTGAATAAAATGCAATAACTAAAGCCAATAAAACTCCCTCTTTCTGATCAGCAGAGATCAGCAGGGGGTTGTTTCCAGTTAGGGCCCCTGGCAATGGAAGAAAATAAGATGCTTTATTTCATTACATCAGAGTTGAGAGGGGAAGTAAAGGGTCTACAGTAAAAATTAAGGGCGGTGGCAGCATTCTCCAGGCTTGCTTCTGTGTTTACTTTCAGGATATCTGCTCCAGACTGGACAAAGCTGAACCTGTGTAACTTCAGCCACTGCACATCTGCTGATAAGAGCAATTCATAAATAAACAAACTCAGAGCATGACAGCCTAAAGCTGCACTGGTTCCCAGCACTTCTCAAGTAAACCAAGCATGAGCCCACAGCCACGTCCTAGCCCACCACTGCTGCTCCTCTGCCCTAGAAATGTACAGGGGGTTTGCTGCTGGAGTGGCAGCTGAGTCCCTGCAGCAGGCAGAGTCCTCAGCATCACCTCAGTGCTCAACCACATCACCACAACGTCCTTCCTGTGCTGCAGCTTCCCCTCTGCTTGGGATGCCCCTGCTGCTTTGCAGCTCATCTCATCACATCCTCACCCACAGCACCCTCTGCATGGCAGCCCTGGAGCTGGAAGCTCATGTCACACACACAGGGCATCTAGGAGTGCTGGCCCAAGCTTGGGTTTGCTTTGTGTGCCTCAAAGCCTGTCCCTCAAGTATCTCCATCTTCATTTACCTGCAGTGTAGCCTAAACACATGTTCATTTGCCTTGGGTCTTCATCTGTTGAGCTTCAGCTGCTACTTCCCCACCTGGGTAAGCTCATCCTCCTGTCTCAAATCACAACCAAACAGCACCTCCTCCTGGATGAGCAAATGTCTCCTACCCCCTGCTCTGTCCCTCAAGATCTACAACTAAGTTACCTCATAAAAGGACTGCTCACACTGCTGTGGAGGTTCCCCATAACCCTTGCCTGAAGAAGCTAGAAGAAGAGTCCAGAAATTGGGGTGATGCCCTGGAAACCAGCAGGCTGCTGCCTTGTGCTGCTCCACACAAGGTCCCTGCAGGTGGCCCTCTGAAGCTGCTGCCTCGTGTCAGGCAGCATCCCCATCAGTGCCGGTCCAGAGCCCAGCTGCCCTGGGGGTGGCCTGAATTGGAAATGGCTCATTGAAAAGTGAACTCCAACAAGAGAAAAACCAACATCTGCTCAAGGAAACAATCCTTCATTGCCCCTGTCAATAGGGCCAGGGGAGCGAACTAATTGCATTGCTTAACACAAAAAATGAGAAGAAAAAGCTCTCTCCCAGGGGACAAAGCCAGAGCAGAGAAGCCAACTAACTCAGTCATGTGTTCCATCAATAGCTGCCAGTCCTGCCTGCCTTGGCACCCCTTGGCCCCACACACCCCAGCAGGCACCCCACAGTGCTTTACACTTCCAGTGCCAAGAAAGTCCACTCCACCCTTGCTGAAGTGTCTGTCTACATTAAATATCACAGTCTTGAAGAGGTTTAAGATGCCAGCCTCTATGCCCAGGGGTGTCATTGGGCAGTATCTGCCCCACTCCAGCTCCTGAGTCCGGGAGGCAGAAAGATGGAGCCAGTGGGTGCCTGGCATGGCCATGGTGAGAGCAGAAATGTTTCCTACACAAAGGGAGCCAACAAGCAACACACATCTTGCAGGATGTATTCTGTCCACAGTTAGGAAGGATTCTGCACCTCACCATCCTGGGAACATCCTCCAGTCCCTCCAGGATGTGTCCATAGTAGGAGCATGTGAGGTGGCACAGACCTGACGAGACCCATGGGCCCACACATGCTGCCTGGGTCATGCACCCATCTGGGCTGCAGCCAACTGCTCCCAACAGCCTGACTGACTGACAGGCAGATTGACTTTGAAATAATAAGGTTCTCCACATCACAAGCCTGATTAATAGGATTGACTTAACCTTAAGAGGATTGAATTGATAAAGGTAATAAGATTACTGCTAATTTCAAAGACTAGCCCAGAGTCCAGCTGGGCTTTTATGCAAAGGTAATAAACATCAGGGGTTGGTAGGGCTGCAGGTTGCAGGTGGGTGAGTGTCAGGACACACCTACGTGCCAGTGCTAAAGCAGCAGAGAAATGTGGCACTTGATGGTGCTGGGCTCTGCAAGAGCAGCAGTGAAGGGGCAGCGACTGGGTCCTAGGCTGACTGTGAAACCAAGGACCTCAGCTGAGTCCTTGACTTTTGACGATCACAGTTGGTCTGAGGATGTGTGCTGGACACTGACAGAAAGGCAGTGGTGTTCTCCCCTTTGAGCCCTACAGCTCAGTCTTGATGCCTCTAGCACTATTTTTCCTAGGGAAAAGGAGGTGAAATGGCAGTGCGAGAGTTAATGCACAGGAATCGGTGTCCATCACCTTGCAGACAGCTTGCTTGAGGCAGTAAAAAAACTTCAGTGAGGGATATAACACACTGAGGGGTCCCCATCTCCTCCTGAGGGCAGAGGGGCTGGATCCTGCACTGGAGGCTTAGAAACTGCTCACCACCGATAGTCAAGAGCTCTGATCTCTGCTGCTGCCACTCAATGGCTTGCTCATCCTTTCAACCAGCCTGACTTGTGTTTAGGGAGGGGGGGAAACGGTGGAGGTGCTTATAGAACTGATTAAAAGCCTTATTAGCTCAACTGTGCCTGCTACAAAATACTACCAGGGAGATGAACTCTTTGTGGGGCAAAGACAGAGCTGCTGCCAGTCCTGCCTACGGCTGAGCTTGTGCAGCATTCCTGCTGCCCTGCCCTGTGTCTGCAGCCTTCTCAGTGCAGATATGGGAGCAGTGCTCCCTGAAGGCACCAACCAAACCCAGCAGCTTCCTGGGCTGTGGCACTCCTTTCCAGTTCCCTACTTGAGCTGAGCAGTCACCGTAGGGCAGCCCTGCACAATATTCTCAGGTCCTGCACTGCAACCAGCGCTGCCAGCGGGGCTCTGACAGACCACCTTGAAGAGAAGAGGGGCACACAGGGAGCTTCCAGCAGGCTCATAGAGGAGGAGTAACTACATCTGCTCAGCTGAAGCAAATGCTTGCAGCAGAAGCAAACATGGCCACATGTTTATTCTCCACTCTGTTCACAACATGGTAAATATTTATTTCAAATGAGCAGCTGGTTAGTCAGAGCTTCTTGTAATGCTGGGTTTGAGCTACCAAGAGTTTGGACAAGAGAGGGCTTTTCACATATTTATGGTCATGAAATGAGCTCCAAAAGCTGCAAGACAGCCTCAAAACTCACCTAAGCATGGGAGATATTCTGGAAGCATCGGAAGTCATGACTGGTCTCACTTTGGGAAGGCTGCAGCCTGCCTGTGCACACCCACATCACACAGGCCACATCAAGCCATGCTAATGGCAGAGGTGAGCCCTGCCAGGAACAGCAGGGATGGCAACAGAAACAGTTTTAATTACGTCTTGGTGTCTTTTTGTCTGTGGGTTGCAAAACACATGAAAATCGCTGGGACTCTCTCCACACCCTCACAGGTAACATTTCATCAGTGCTTGCACTGGGAAGCTGAAGCACACAAGTCAAGGGCAGATGCTGAGAGCCTGCATCCCTGTTTAGTCACAGTGAATAAAAAGAGAAAGTGAACGACCACTTGCACCAGGACAGCTGGCGCAGGGCTGGATGTCAGCCAGACTCACTCAGGCTGTCTGCACTCTCAGCTTTACCACAACACTTTGCCCCCTTCTCTCCACCTGCTGGCCTTGGTGGCTGATCTGAGGTTTCCAGGCATGGCCTGGTGCACACCAAACCCCTGTGCAGCTCTGCAGGGATGAAACTTTTCCCCTTCCAAAACAGACAAAAGGAAGCATGGACTTTGACTCTGTTTTCATTCTCCACTCTTCAATCTATTGTGATGTGGATAAGAAGTCCAGGAAGGAGCAGATATTCAGGATGAAAATTCAGCTACAGTCCTTGTCTGCAGCTCTGTGTGTTCTGCTTCTCAAGCAGGAAGGACATCTTGGCTTGTGTCAGCACCCGTGTGGCCAGCAGGACCAGGGCAGCGATCATTCTCCTGCACTGGAGACTGGTGAGGCAATGCCTCAAATTCTGGGTTCAGTTTTGGGCGCTGGAACAGGACCAGAGAAGAGCAACAAAGCTGGTGAAGGGTCCTGAGCACAGAAACCTTCTCTAAGGAGTGACTGAGGGAACTGAAGTAGTTCAGCCTGGAGAAAAGGAGGCTCGAGGGGAGACCTTCTCACTCTCTACATGTCCCTGAAAGAAGGCTGGAGAAAGGTGGGGGTCAGCCTTTCCTCCCAAGGAACAAGTGACAGGACAAGAGAAAATGACCTCAAGTTGCACCAGGGGAGGTTTAGATTGGACATCAGGAAACATTTCTTCCTTGGAAAGTTTGTCAAGCCCTAGAAGAGGCTGCCCAGAGCAGTAGTGGGGTCCTTATCCCTGGAGGGACTAAAAGCCATGCAGATGTGGTGCCGAGGGATGTGTTTTAGTGGTGATCTGACAGTGCTGGCTTAGTCTTGATCATCACAAAGGAAGCAGCGTCATATACTGACAGCTGACTTGTGGGGGACAGCTCAACATAGTGACAGAGCAAAGTGAGATGTCTGAGGGTGACCCTTCTGCTGCCTGTGGGGCTGCAGGGGCATGCTGCTGGCTGGGGCTGGCATGCACAGCACCACTCGCGAAGCACCACATCGCACCTCTCCTGCAGCCTGGCTCTGGGTGGACTCCTGCACCCAAGGGGCCCTGCCTCATTAAGGGATTACACCACAGTTACAGCACATCACTAGAGGACAACAGGCCTGAAACTGTGAGAGAGCAATTAGCTGCTAACGAGTCTTCACAGATAATCTACTGGACACTTGTTCCTCGGCCCAACTGTAATTGCTGCTTTAGCTCGGCTACAGCAGCCAAGATCCACAAACCCCCTTTATCAGCAAAATAAACTAATGGCTGCTGATTGCCAGTCTGCACTCTTCAGGGCAGGGGAGAGCTCTGAAGAGGTCACTGGAAAGGCTCCTGGCAAGGCATAAGGATGAGGAACCCACCTCCAACGTAAACAAGCTTCAGAGGGTCACAGGAGGACAGAAGCCTACAGGAGGAGGCACTGCCCCACTGTCCCTGCACACCAGTGCCAGCGAGCAGGGTGCTCACCACTGCTGCATTGGGCTGAGGTCCTCACACAGTGGACGCTGGAATTTAGAGCTGTTTTCTAAGCCTCAAGCCTCTCACTGGCTCCCCTGGCCCCATCTCCACCCACTGGTCTCCTGGCACATTGGGCACCAGCCTGTTGGTCTCCATGGCTGTGTCAGCCCTAAGCTTCCCTAAGCTGTGGTGGGTGCACCCATGTCACACAAGCAGGGGTGAGGGTTGTCTCCCCTCCCATTCACTGGGTTTACCTTACTACTCTGCTTTTCCCTTCCTCTGCTTGTCCAACTCCTGTCCACACTGCCCAGTCCCATGCTCCAATAACTCCTGTTGCTCTGACAGCTCCCTAAACCCTGTGCTAATGCTGATGGCAGATGACAGACAGAGAGAGCAGAAGCTCCATTTTAGGGAGAAATTCATCAAGCCTGTTTACTGTTTGCTGTTCCCTTGTGCAGAGCCTCTGGGATCTCGAGCACTGATGCAGACACATGTCTGGAAACAGAACTTGCTCTCTCTGGAGCCTCTCCAGAGAGGGAGAAGGCAGGAGCAGTGACAGTAGCCCTCAGCCACACCCACACACAAACCAGGGTGAGGCGTGAAGCCTTTTGCAGCATAACCATGTAAACTGCACAGAGTCTTTCATGGCAACATCATTCCAACAAAAGCCTTGGCACAAGTGCCACCAGCACCAGGCAGGGCTGTGCCTTGTGCCCCAGCACAAGAGGTGACCTGCGAAGCTCTCCTAGTGTCACCACAGAGTAGTCCATTTCTGACCCCACTGAGGACAACACAGCCAAGAGGACCAGGACTGTCATCCCTCCCTGTGCTCCTGGGGTCTGACACTGCTGCCTGGGATCAGGGAGGCTTTAATTGAGCTCTTTTCTCTGCCTCTGCCACGGCAGGCTCATGGCCTCAGAATCCTCTCAGTAAGCTCTGCATGCCTTGAATTAGATGAGGAGGCCAAGCCACTTCTCTGTCCAACAGATGGTAACTAAATCTAATCCACAAACCCTGTCATGGTCCTGGGCAGCAGTGGCAGCTGTGGAGGAAGCACAGCCTTGTGACTGCCCCTCAGGTGAGGAGCTCCTGTCTCCTCAGCACTGAGAAAGCTTTGGATATCTTCCTCTTCCCCAGCTTCCCCCTGCAGGGTTCAGCGAGATGCTAACAGAGAAAAACGCTGATGCTCTAACTCCTGTGGGCCTGGTGCTGGCACTGCCCACCATGGCTGTGCCATGCCACCTAGGAATGAAGGATGCTCTGCAGCAGATGGGTCATGCAACTCCATACCCCGTGTGCCAGGGACCTCAGTACTTACCTGTGGTCCCAGTAAAGGAGCTTCCAGCTCTGTCCACTCCCCTGGAGCCTCACAGATCACAACCAGGAGTAAATCTCACTCTCTGCCTCCTTCTGACCTGCTTCTTCCCCTCACCTGGCAGGGGATTCCCAGCCTTGAAGGATGTTCCAACTGGTCCACATAACCTGAATTTCCACCACTCACAAGTTAGCCAGCATCAACCCCCCACAGCAAGCACTGCTCTGGAAGCACTCCAGGACCACTGCTGCCTCCCCTCATACCTCCCATCACAAAGTACCAGACCAGACGCTAAAGACTGAGCTGACTCAGACACACACATGCCTGCAGGTGGACTTTGCTCTGGATTTCTCAGGAGGTCATTTGCTCCTGTTTGGCTCCTGCCACGCTGGGTGCTCAGTGCAGCAGCACAGTGACAGGGAGGGAGCGGAACAGGGAACCTGCTTGGTTCCCATCAGAATCCCCAGCACACACAGGCTGCTTAGCTGAAGCCAGCACTGCTCACATTTCATCCCTGGGAACTGCCTCCTCACTTACTTTTACATTTGTGCCTTTCATAAAGTATGAGCCTGGCCCTGGAGCCTCCAGAAGGAGAGAAAAACGACTCACTTGGCATCTGATGGTCCCACTGACCCCTTTGCTAATGAAGCAATTCTCACTGCACATGCTGCCAACTTGTTAGCAATTAAAAGCAAAAGCAGAGTGCACTAACGATGGCTAGGCCTGAAGCCTCACTGACGTGGTGACTTCCAGAATGCAGCCCAGGAGTCTGCTGCTGCTGCTGGGATGGAGTGGATGATGAATGGTCTTACCTTGGCCTTGCCCGTGCTCTGCAGGATGTGCACCAGCGCGGACGCCATCTCCTCTTTGTTCTTCACGCTCAGCGAGGGCTCCAGCACCGAGCACAGCACCATGTAATTGTTAGTGATGTACTCAGCAAACTCTTTGTACATCTCCATGGGCAGGATGCTCATGCTCTGGTAGCGGGACTTGATGCGGATCATGGGCCCCGGGGACTTGCCCTTCCCGGGGTTGGGGCTGACCACTGGGTACCATTTCTCTACAAACTGCCGACCCGTGACGGAGCTGACAGGGATGTTCACTTGCCCAATGAAGTTGGTCTTGTCCTTCTTTTTCTTCTTGTCAGTCTCTTTGTATAAGTGCACCGTAATGTTTTTGAGCGATGGGAGGTTGTTAAATTCAAAGTGCTCCCCCCAAAACACATTATCAGTTTTCAATTTACAGGTAGTTCGTGCATAAAGAACATCGTCCAGGCATAACTCACACAAGTACTTTTTCTTAGCTGGCAAGTCCTTGGCTTCAATAATCCATAACTTTAACATATTCTCTACCCTTCTGCTGTTGTCCTGAAAAAGAAAAGAAACAAAACAACAACAAAAAAGGTCAATAAAAAAAACCCTCCACAAAGCTGAGCAAAACAAAACCGGAGAGATGAGTTAATTATTTCGGATGTGCTAAATGAGCAGAGGCTTAATTACATTTTATTTTAAGGAAATACTGGCTCTCAGGAATTTGCATAATGGCACTAGTTATGTTAATTTCCCAAATATCACTGTGCTCTCCATGTCTGCTGGTGCCAATTAATATGAGGAACAAGGAAGATAAACCCCTCCAAATCATAAAGGTACCATTTCCCCATTCACTGCTGAGAGGGCCTCAGAAGAAACCAAAAGAACCTCACCAATTGTTAATGGCTTTCACAAAACAAGAGCTCTGGTACCAGAATCTCACAGTCACCTCCCTTCTCAGCACAGCTGCCTTACGGCAGCACTGGAGTATATTTTCTTCACTGTAACAGAGCAACAACAAAGGGATCTGAATGCACACCCAGGGATCACCTCATCCATGGCTGGAACACAACCACTTCTGGCAGGGAAAGAAGCATTTGCAAAACCTCTTGGTATCTTAGGGCAGAAATCCAGAGCACCCAACTGAAACTTCCAGAGGAATTATGGGAGACAAAGTGAGTCCTACAGCAGAATCAATACAGTTCAGAAATAGAAACCTGGCTTGCATACTTTTAAAATAACAAGAGAAGAGAATGCTGTAGATCTTTAAGAGCTCCCCAGTGATGCTACCCTCATCCTGGAAGAACATCCAGGGACACGTGGTGCAGGAATGACTTGAAAGACAAAGCACTGCTAGGGAGTGTGCAGGAACCTGGTTTGTTTGGAACCCCTCGCTGAAACAGCAACCATGGCTTGGTCTGCTCAGCCTCAGAGCCTGGCCAGGAACATTTGTGCTGAAGTCCACAATAGAGTACTGTAGGTTCAGGAAACACACACAGGAACTAAACAAGAACACTGAATTCCTGATAGAAATATCAAGTCAGATACTGAGAGTTTATTGTCTATGAGCTCAAAGAAGGAAACTTAGCCATCAGTTAATGGCAGAGTTTGGGATGAGGGCACACTTCCAAATGAATACCTATTGACCACTGCATCTCAAAGCCACAGTGATGTGCCCAGCCCTAACTCGCATTCCTGGGACTTTTCTCATGGCAAGTGTGACCATGCAAACCTTTACAAAGCTCTTTCAGATCATTACTACCAGGCTGCTGCACTTGGAAAGCACCAGAATCACTCAACTCTGCACACAGGAACACACTGCTCGAGGCAGAAGTCCACCTCTCCCCTCCACTTCTTGTTCTGATATTGAAGGAAATCTTTTATACTGACATTTGGCACCGTGCTGGGAACAATAAACCCTGACACAGAGGGCTCCTTCAGCAACCTGCCAGGCCTGGACCTAACTTATGTGCACAGTTATGTGGCTCTGACGCCAGGGATGAATTCTCCGGAGCCCATCGTCTGTGTCTTCTCTGATCAGCAGAAAAAGGCTTGCTGATTGGGCTCATCAGTTGTGTGCTCCTGCAGTTGATTAGTCCTGATCAATCTTTGTTAGGTAATCCCAGAGCAGAGGGAGCAGCAGCTGTAGACTTTTACTTTAGGATGTACGTAGTGGGCCATAAACCAGCACACTGGGTGTCCCTGTGTTCCAGTGGAGAGAGGGATTTGCTTCTGCAGATCCCAGAGGGATTGACTTTGCCTACTCAACTGACTGAAGAAGAGGAACCTACATTCCACTGTGGCCCCAGAGAACTGACTGTGATGGGCAGCTGAGTTTCTCCATCACTAAAGCAGTCTTCAAGCACTACCAGAGTCAGTCAGGAGGTGTGATATGTGAGCCCTTGAGACTATTCAATCTTGTATCTTTGCTGGCAGCAACCTGCCATCTCTCCCAGAGCTTCTGGGAGATGGAAAGTCCTACATAAGTGGCACGTATCACCAGTAACAGAGCAAGACTGAAGACTCTCCAGATCTGATCAATTCTTAGCAACAGCTGAAGCAGCATGTGCTGGGAAACAGGGGAGAAATAATTGGCACTTGTCTGTAAATATAATTGTGGGAGAAAGCAATATGGAAACAGACTGACCCACCGTTACACTCACTCACTGCAATGACAATGCATCCCCTGCTGCTACCATGCACTGGGCTATAAAATGTACTAAGGAGGAGCTGAACTCTACCAGAGGCAATCCCTCACAGCCAGTACCTTATTTGGGTGCACAGCACGCCGCAGGTTCTCCATCCATTTATCTCGCTCCGCTGCTGAACGACACGAGAAGCACTTACTTCCTGATGAAGTCGTCACCTACAGGGAAAGGAACAGGATTATGTCTTGACCAGCACACTGCAGACTGTGATCTGGGGGGAGAGGGGGAGTTGGAAAGATGCTAGTGCACTGTGTATAGTTTTTTGGGTTTTTTTAAAAGTGAACAGCTTTACCCAAGCATGAAGCAATGGCCCCTAAGGCTAGCAGAGAAACAGAGCAACTCTCTATGTTACAGAAATAATCATGGAAGCAAATTCCAATTACTTCTCCTCTTCCACACCAGAAAACACTAGATAATGGGCCCCACACATGTGATGCTTTAAACTACCAAGTTCCACAACTGAGAGAGTGCAAATCCTCAGACGAACTGAAGATAAATTGCAACCACTTGGCACTCCTCCAGATTCAGCCCAAAGCCTGTGGAAGTAACAACTCACTCCTTGCTTTCAGCAGAACACCAGGACCAGAGAGGCTGGCTGACTTCCTGCCTTCCCTCTGCATGTCCTGCTGCTTCTGCAGACCATGCTGTGAAGAACCTGGGGACAAGTTCATACACCCCACTCCCAGAAACATTATGAGCAGCAGCTAACAGCCTGGCCAGAGAAACTCCCATGCTCACAGTTCTTGGCTGAGGAGAACCAGGCTGGGGTCCTGGATGTGGAGATGGCTGAGGAAGTCCTGCTGTGCCCTCACTCCAAGGGATCTTTCTGCAGTATTTGTGTGACTTCCTCTCACTATTGGGATTTTACAGCCAGGTCTTCAAGAACCACGCTCACAAGTGACATTTCCAGTGGTGCAAACGTTTCCTGTTTCACACCACATCCCTGCTGCCACATGGAAACTCAAACACTGATGACAGGCACCAAAGGTTTCTTCCTACTCACCACACCAGGATTCCTTGGAATCAATTACTGAGCCAGGGTCTAAAAGGCCAGTAGTTCTCTATACCTTCTCACAAACATATATTCCTCATGCTGCTTTCTCCTCCAGGCCCTGCTGGCAAGCTGACAGCTCATGACCGTGGTACCAGAAATCTGCCCTGCCCATAAAGCCCTTCACAGCTGCTCTGCCCTTCTCTGCAATTGCTGCTTTTGGTGATGTGCAGTAATATTCTTCATGTGCATCTCTGCCTGCAGGCCAAATGGACCTGGCTGAGACTTTAAATCAGTTCCCTCTGAGCTTCATCTCCACCAGTCTCAAGCTGCAGAATTATTTCCAAGTACTTTTATCATCTCAGAGTGTTTGTGTTTACATGCTGCACACTGGGTTATCTGCTTCTGGGAGACACAATCTCCTTTAATTTCATGTATCTCCCAGACGCCTAACCTGCTCCTACAGCAGAGCTGGCACTTGCTAAGCTTTGTCATTAGCTAACCTCAGTGATGTGCTGAATGCATCCCTTCCTTTGAACAGACATCTTCCAACCAAGCCAAAATGAGAGGAGGCCAAACAGATCCCTTCCTCTGAACACAGACATCTCACCAGGACAAAATGAGGTCTGTCCTGTCTTGACACAGCAAATGCAAGAAATCTTCCAACCTTTGATATCCCAGACACATTCTCCTTTAGATGGACTGTCCTCACAGGCTTTTATCCTCTGTCCTGTAAAACTACATATCCTGCTGAGCACAAGTTAGCTTCTATTGCCAGAAGAGCCCATATTAGTAGGCCCTGGAGTATGACCTTTTCAGCATCCTTTCATGCTTCAGTGTATTCCCAGCTTCCTCAAACTCTCTCATTACAAATCTGCCCTGCTTCATCTTCTGTCTGCTGCTGCAAATGCTCGTGTGAACCTCCATCCCTGAACCTTCACAAACAGACTTCTGGTGCCACAACAGATGTACCACTTGCCAGACTGTGTCTGCAGCATGCAATCCCCATGCCTTGCTCTGCCAGAAGGTCTGGCAGCTTTGCATCTTGAGCCTTCTCTCAGTAAGAGCTCTTGCAACAGCATTCAAACTGAGCACAGCCTGACCTGACTGCTCCTGAGACCTAAACAAAAGCAACACTTCTCAGAACATTCCTCAGGCAAGAACCTGAGATTCAGCATCTGAGCCCCGTCTGATTTGGCTCACCTGCTCCAGCTGTAGAAGACTCAGGATGATCCACATTCAGGTCCAAAACCTCATAGCCCTGACACTCCTGGTAGAGCTACACTACCCTGCAGATGCTACAGATGGGTTTCTGTAACCCCCACACTGACATTCTGGCAAAGGCCCAAAAAATTCAGTCTCCATTCATTGCTTAGAAATAAAGTTAATAAATGCAGACCGGGTCAAAGAACACCTTTCAGTCAGCTGCACCACCAGCCCATTGCCTCAAAAGCCATTTCTTACCTAGCTTCTTGTTCAGCCCTTTTGTTTTGATGGGAGTTTGGTTTATGAATGCAGTTGAAAAGTGTTCTCAGATCTAGAAGATTTGTAGGAAACTTGGAAGTTCTTTCATAAAAGAGAATTATGACTTCTTTGATTGCTACTGAAAGATGCTTTCCCAAAGGCAAGTTCTCCATGGTGACACACATGGATCCCACAGCTGTCTAGAGGTTTCATATCCAAATAAATAAGCAGGCAATTTAGCTGTCCTTCTACTGAATCTGGTAATTTAATAGGTTCAATATCTTAATAGATTTTCTTGGCACCCTTAAGTCAACATATTATCATTGAGTTATCTTGGTAGAATTTATGATTCAATTGCAAATCAACTACTGATTAACTAATCACTCAACACCTAAAAGACCCTCCAACTGTCACACTTCAGTGAGAGGAGGGTGAAATCCTGTGTCAGACACGAAGCACTCTTGATCTGGTGGAAGCTGAAGGTTGTATTTACCACGTGTGACCAAAAATGTAACTTCCCCTGGATCTGCAAACACATCCCAGCTTTGAACTGACCTGAACATCAATGGCATTCGTGATCCTCATGAGATAATATCTTGATGGAGTATTCTGGTCTCATCAGCATTTTGGATATGCTAGAATACTATTAATGTACAGGATGCACTCAATTAATAAAACTCATTAATTTCTGAACTGTTACTTTTTCACATTCACTAACTGCAGTCCTTGCACGGTTGGTCTCTCAAATCTGCTAAGAGCTTCTCCTTTTAAGAATGCCTCAGGTACAGTACAGGTTCCTCAATGTACACCTGAAGGAATCTCACTGGAGTAACAACAGCAGGTGATAGCTGAGTTACTAAAGCAGCTTCTCTCAGTGTTAAAACCATTTTAAGAGGAAGGTTTAAGGCTCAAGCCAGTGAATCCCACCATGACAACGTGCAGAAGGGGAAGGCAGCGATGCCTGGGCCAGCTCGGCAGACTCGTGCCGGCTGCTCAGACCAAGCAGGGCTGTGTGAGCCACGCTGAACATTTGCAGAGCTGGACTAAATTTAGTGGAGCTAAATTTAACTCCGCTGAATTATCCCTTGCTCAGGCAAGGCCAGGATGAGGAGACAGTTTCAGTCATACAGGAGCAACTAAAGTTTTTCCCCCAGCTACATCCCACAACAGCCCAGACATGAGCTGTGCAACAGGATAAGACTTCAGTCTGCCAGGACAATGATGGAGCCCTTGGTCCTCACTTGCCTGCCTGGCCCAAGTACCCAGGACTCCCACAAATATCAAAGCCAGGAATCCCAGTCTCCTTTACTGCACCAAGATGCTCACTGTGCGTTTAGCACACATAGCAAGTGCAGCAGCTCTAGAGGATTATGCTGATGGGAAGTCTTCTAAGGAGAAAGGAGATGATGTTGAGTAACTTCTGTAAGAAATCGATGAAGAAGCCCAGTAAATACTGGCTGCCAAGTACTCAGCAAGTTAGAAAAAAGCAGGTTTCAGAGAACTAAATAAGCAGCAAAAGCCAAATACAGCCTGTGGAAAAGGACTGCATTACTGCTGAGTCCTTACCCCCGGTGGAGCTGAGCCCCAGCTTCAGCATGTCCTAATGCAGGTCGAGCTAGAGACAAACAATTGCACCTTCACACAGGCAGCTGCCTCCAAACCAGCCACTTGGGTTTTTTCCACTGCAGATGGCTTTGGCACCTCTCGCTTTTGTCTCACTTTGGGTGTGCTGCCAGTTCCCTCTCTGAACCTGCCCTCTTCAGCACAACTCCATCTGCAGCCATGTCAAACCCTGCCGCTCTGCTCTCCGAGCCGCAAAGCTGCTACTGCTGCAGCTCACTGGAGAAGGACCTGCGGCATGCTCGTCACCCACGTGAGAACTAACAGATACCTTTGCAACCTGCTCTGAGTGACCCTGCTTTAGCAGAGAGGCTGCATCACACGGTTTCCAGAGGCCCCTTCCAAACTGGGGTTTGAAACCATTCTGATGCTCTGACACCAGTCAGCTGGTGATGGAAACAGCTTCCTAGGTAGTGTTCACTGCCTCACCACACAGAGAAGGAAGCTGAGAACTGTGTAAAGCTGGCACTGCCCAAAAACAGCAACACATTGCTTCTCAATGTGAGACACCAAACTTGGCAGTTTCTGATAGATCTCCCTGGAAAGCAGACCCATGATGGCCTCAAAGTGCAGGGACAAGGCAGCATCACCAACCAGCAGCCCTGAGAAGATGTGTGTGTATTTTGTTGTCTGGCTTTCACTATTGCCTGATGTGGAGAACCATGTGGCAAGTCATCTGTGGCTGTGCAGGCAGGGGTCTGGAGGGGCCAGCAGAGCCACCCAATTCATTCCAGTATATGCTGCTCCTCTGCCTGGGCTTGCCCCTCTGGCCCCGTGCTGCCTCAAGACGATGCTAACCCTGTGCTTCCATCACTCGAACCTAAGCGCACAGTGGACTGTGGTCACCCCATGCTGCCCATCAGAGATCCTGGGAGATCAGTACTTGATGCGGCTGACTCAAAAAGGTGTTTGGCAAGAGAAGCTAAATGAATGGCTTGGAAATGAAAACACAGAGGACCAATCCTCTGTGGTGGAAGATGATGAGGACTTGCCCCATCATGAGGGGAGAACACGGGGTGTGGGAAACATTAACAGAAGCCAAGCTGAATATCTGCTGCGAGGAAAATGAGATGGAACAGTTCTTGTTCCAGAGGCAGCAAACAAGGCTGCTATGTCTGCTCTGTTGTGGTGGATGGAGAAGCACAGCACTGTGTGATGAACAAAACACCTACTGGGTATGGATTTGCAAAGCCATGTAACTTGTGTGATCTGCAAACTCATTTCAGTGCTGAACCTCACTCCCAATGTGAAGGAGGCTCTCTGGAGATACAAGACCAACACAACAAGATGGCATTTAGCTCTCACCTCAGTCCTTCCCACTGGAGCTTGCTGATGAGTAACATCAGTTACAAATCAATGTCCCTTTTGTTTTCTGGCATTCTTCCTTTCCTCTGCAAGATGTGCAGAACAGCAATCAAGATGTTCTTTTTTTTATCCTGTATGACTCTTCTTTACCCAATTCACTTAAAAATAAAACTTTCTTCCTCCCTACAAGTGCATGACTTGTGTAATTTCCCTCTCAGTCAACTTTCTACAAGTGCTGTTCGTGCTCCTTCCTCTGCTCTTGCGTGCTGAACAGAACTGGTAAGCAACTTGTATTACAGATGTCACATCTACTTTCCATCTAGCTTCATTTTATCTTTCTTGAGTGCAACATAATAGAGGCCACATAATTTACAGAACTGTTCTCCTCCTGACCTGCTGCACTTGCTCAATTCTACAGAGACTGAGCAGCACTGGCAGCCCACTTCAGAGTTTATGTTTGGGGCTGTTGTATGTAAGACTATTTTTGTGTTACCTGTCTGTATTTCAAGAACTGGATCTGTTCTCTTCTTTCTCTTGGTGTGCTAATTCCAGTAAAGAGAGAAAATCTTCACCTCTCCAGGCTGACTCCTCTTGGACACACACAAGGCTGTTCTCATCCAAGGCCTGCAGTCCCACTGCCCCCAAAGTACAATGCAAGCACGGATTATACCGTTTATCCTCTCTTTTACGTTCAAGTACAAGCAGGTTACCCTCTCTTCACAGAAACACAAGTATCGACCAGCTTATTATCTAAGAAAACCAGTTCTCTGTCCAGCCACTGCCATAAGCAATAACACTTTGCCATCCACGAGGCAGGACAAATGATTCCCAAGACAGTCTACATTGAATTATCCAACCACAGACTGGTTTGTACATGTTCTACTACCTCCTGCTAGTACAGATCTAACCACATGCCACAACAGATGTTACCCCCCCCCCCCCCCTAAAATACTCACAGATTTTTCTGTTTACCCTAGCCAGCAAAGCTTCAGTTTTCTAGACAAAGTCCTCAACACTCCCACTGACCACAGTGGGCTACCTTTGTGACCACTTGTAATGTCTTTGTGAGCACTGAGCAGGGATTAGCACTTCCTGGTAACTGTATGAACATAAAAGAGAGGTTTACGCTCTTGCTAATATACAGCCTTAAGCAGCTCAGCACCTGTGCCAGCAGCAAGCTCTGCTGTGACAGCCCTCACACAGCAAAGGGCTCACTGCTCTGATTTTGTCGATATGATCCTCCTTGGAAAGATGGGAATAATTTTCTGCCTATGAAGTGGTCTCTGTGCAGCAATTCAGAGCAGAAACATTTTATAACAGCCAAAGCCCAAGATGCAAGCCCATACACATCTGGCTCGCCGGGCAGCCCCACCGTGTGGCAGGATGGACAGAAAAGCTCCTTACCTCAAAGCAGTAGTCTTGTCCCAGGATGCTACTGTGGACTGGTTTGATGACCACTTCTTCCTCCATACTGAGATCCAAAGCCTCAACAGCACTACTGGGACTGAGCAAAGACTCGTGGGAGCGTGATTCTTTCAGCCTCGGCATTAGATGGGATCTAGAGGAAAGAAGTAACAGGATCAGTGGATGCTTTCCTTCCCAGGGAAATTTTAGTCCATCTGTTAGCAACAACTGCAGAATATTCCTGGGAATATTTCACCATGAGATCACTGAGAGCCCAAAATAGCAGGGACTGCTATGTTGTCCCATGTGTAAGCTGATGAGCAGGTTCTACTACAGGCTGTCTGCTCAATAAAAAAGCCTTATTGGAACTCTGTTGCAGGCAGGACTATGTTTTGAGAGGTTTGTAGAGGCAGGTCTCTGCACAGCTGAGTGTATCTTTAAATGCCCATCACACCCAACCACCTTCCAGGTGTGCTGCATCATGAGTGGATTAGAAAGGCCAGCTGGTCCCAGCACCAGCTACTGTGCTCCCCAGCACAGGAGTGGGTTTGCACACGTGCAGGAGATCACATCAGCACCCCACTTCATTTTGTACTGTTTCACAGCACCCAGACCCTATTGACAGAAGGATTTTACCTGCAAAGAGGGAGGAGTTAGTGACACAGAGCTGTGCTGGCTCACTGCACATGGAGCATGCCTGGGGAGCAGCTGGCACTGCCAGGGCAGATGCCACCACCGTGCGCAGGCACCTTTCTCCCCACCATAATGCATGCATCTGTATCACAGGGATGCAGGTGGTGCCTGGGTCCAGCCTCTGTCACCAGCATCCTCTCTCCAATTGTTACACACATCCCCATGATGGGGACAGTGTGGAAAATAAAGCCATGATAGCTCTATCGATTGATCTAAATGCTCTGGAGTCCCACTGGCAGCATTTAGCAGCAGGGAGCCCACAGACAGCGAGCAGCACACCATTTTCGAGACAGCCAATACAATCAATGGTGCTGTAACTCTTAAAGCAAAACCAGCGAGCTCGAGGGGGAAAAAAGCCCCAGAAAGATAGCTGGGTGCTCCTGGGGAACACACAGCAAACCCAGGAAGTGGCAAGGGAGAAAAATATCTTGAGAGCAAAGGGAGTAGTTGCTTTTTCTATAGCCTGCACTATGGAAAATGTTCCTAGGCCAGCCAGCTCACAAAGCTCTGAGCCTGGTTACTGTGACCTTTAAAACCTCTGGCAAGCACTTTGGGGTCTGCCAAAGAGACCATGTGTGCCTCTGTCTACACAGGGTGCGTGATGCCTCCTTCAGAGGCACAGGAGGACAGAAGTATGGAGAGTTTGAGACGTTCTCAGCATGGCCTTTCACAAGTGAAACAACAGTGCTCCCAGTGTACTCCCAGATTGCTTTGTCTGCGCGTGTTGAGTTGTGTCATTCCCTAGAATCAAGCTGACCAGAACACAGAGAAATGTCAATAGTGCATGCAAAATTCATCACTTCCAGTGAAGGACACGCCAGGCTGCATCCAGGAACTGCCAAAGGAGCTTCTAAGATAAACAGCAGCAGAAGATAAACAGCAGCAGAAGATAAACAGGTGCTTCTCCAGATCTGCCATTAAGATTCAGCCACGGATGAAGCCCCGGGTGATAAGGGACCAGCCCGCAGCTGGGTTCTCCAGCTGAGCACGCTAAGTGGCTAGCTCCAAGAGCTGCAGGCCAGCCCTCCTCACCAGCAGCACGGCAGGACAACCAGCCTGGGGACACACTGCCCCAGGGCTCAGCGACAAGCACAGCCTCCAGACGCTCCCTGCTTCTCCTGAGGCTGGCAGCCAGGACCAGCTGTGGTGGTGCCCCTTAGGCATCTGCAGAAAAGCAGGCTACGGCACTGCGATCTCTCCTCAGAGGACAACCACCAGCCCTCCGATGTTAAAAGCCATGGGTGAGCAGAGCCCTGTGCTGGATCAGATGTGATGACTTTGAAGCAAGAGGCTCTCTGTCCCATTAGTGATTCTCTGAACTGCCCACTCACCCCACATCTCTATGGTGAATAAATTGATCTTTAGGAACTGAGCACAGTCATTTCCCAGTACTTTGTGGCAATTTTACACTATTTTCACAGAAACGGGTCCATATCCTTTTCCTCTGAATGATACTGTAAATTAACTCTAATACAGGCAGGCAGATCAAGTTACCTCTGGATGCTGAGTGCAGAACCAATACCCAGCAGCTCAAGAACTGACAACACCCACTGCTCACCAAGCCCTGATAAGCCCAGAATCAAGGCATCTTATTTCCACGCTCTACAGATGAAATCAGAAAAGGTTAAGTAACCAAGCTGAGACCTGCACTGGTCTGTGGACAAATGTAAATATTGATCATCTAAACCTGCAGCTCGGGAACAGCACGCAGTACCCCACAGGTGTGCATCACCAAGCTGGGCTGCTTCATGCTGCCCTAGGAATTTTTCTTAAAATTAAAACAAAACAAGTCTATTTTTCATTTAAAACTACTGCAGCTGCAAGGCCACGGGTGGGAGTGCAGATGTGCAATACCAAGAATTACCAAGGGGGAGTTTCTCAGGACTTATGTTCTCACCAAATCCAGCAAATGCGTGTTTATATCCCTCCACGCTCCGCCGTGTGCCTCTGGGAATCCTAAAATTAATGGGACTTTTCTTAGGCAGGAGGTTATTTGTCAGGTTCCTGCCTCAGCAGGATCCACTCCCGTGATGTCTCTTACTCCTGAACGGCTGATCAGATCCAACCCAGGTCAGCAACAGAAACATTTCTCACCAGATGCTGCACTGCACGGAGGGAGCGCTGCAGGTCTCAAACCAGCCCTAAAAGGCCCAGCATCTGCCTGTGTATCACAAGCTAAGTGGGGAGATGTCATTAATTAGAGACTCTCGTCTGAAATCTCAGCGGAAGGGATGAGAGCTCTCTCTGCCAGAGGCAGCCCTGGCAGAGCAGCATGAGCACTGCCCATGCAGAGCCTCCTCCCAAGGCCAATGTCCTCAACCCCTCCCCAGCACCCCAAAGCTGCCCTGACCCTACAGCACTTAACCCGCAGCAGCCCAGCATGGTCTGGGAGGCCTGCAAATGTCCCAGGGTGAAAGAAGGGCTACACACCATCAGTCTCCAAAGGACACACTGGTTCTTTTCATCCTAATACCCTGCTCCAGGGGAGAGAGCGTTTCTCCAGCCCTGTGCTAAGTGACATGACATTTGCAGCAGGAGTCCACTTACTGGAAGAGGTCTGCAAGTCCCCACCGCAGCTCCCCACAGCCTTCCCTTTGCATTAATAGGAAGGAAAAGCTACTGCTAAGGCCATAAGCTGCTTCCCTGACTGGGAGAGTGAGAGCACTCTTCTTACCAAAAGGACCACTCAACCTTCCCCTAGTTTGGGCAGGCAGAAGATGAAACTGCCATGTTACAGTGAAACCTTCAGCGGGACAATGTCCCTGGCTCCTCTCCACCGGGCTGTGACAGACCCGGAGAGCTCCATCCAAAGACAACCACGGGGTGAGGCCTGGCAAGTGCTAAAAACCCAACCAACCACTTGCTGATGAGGAAGTGCAGAAATGTCAAGCACACAATGGACTCAGCCTGAGGTGGGGCACCAGGCACCGGCGTGACTGTACTGGTTGTGCCCCAGCTGCTGGAAAGATCCATCTCTGTCCCAAGATTCACCATCTGTAGCCAGGATTTCCTCAGGGGAAGGCAGGATTTCCATCAGGGGACTCCCAGTAGGTGCTGTCCCCAAAGCAGCCCAACAACACCCTGGGGCAGAAGCAGTGATGTGAGCAGGAGTTGGATACTCCTCAGCTCTGCCTGCCTCCACCCGGTGTGGGCAGAAAGCAGCATGCATGGGGGCAGAGGTACCAGTGTCCCTGTAAACTCGTGCTCTTCCTCAGCCACCCAACGCCCTGCCAGGCAAACACACCAGGCACACCATTTGCTTACTGTGAACATACCCTCCCGAGGTGACAGAGGTACTTTGTTCAAATCCATTTCTCTACCACCACTTTTCAAAAGGCTGCCTGTGGGGCCATCCGATCTCTTGCTGTGTATTCCAGGTCCTGCCCTAGGTTACACGAGCTGATCAAATCCAGCTCCTACACCTTTGTTTTAATACAGTGGGAATGGCCAACTGCCCCGAGACATCTCACAGCAGGAAACCCTCTTTGCAAACAGCACGTTCACTTCTTTTTGCCATGGGCCTTATTTTAATCCCTTTCTACTTGCCTAAAGTTCAGTTGAAATGAAGGGGGAGAAAAATCTCATAAAAGACCACATTAGTTCTAAAGAGAAATAACATTACTGCTACCAGCACTGACCTGCAGAGTCCTACAGAGAGGCAGCCAGTCTCTGGTTATTAAAGAAAGAGGTTTACTGCCCAAGAGCAATGAGAAAGGATTGTTGTTCTAAATAATGAAAGCCATAAAACATTACCATGTGAAGGGACACAGGGACACTATCCCCCACTGCCTGTCTCCTTCACAGGCAGCCAGGATCAGGGACGTCAGGTACTGTCAGGATGTGACAGCACAAATAATCTAACCTGGACCTTGTGGACTGCAGCCAAGGCTCCGAGGACAGAGAGAAATAAGCATGGAGGGGCAGTCCATTCTCTCCTCATCAAACTTCAGGGCTGGATTTTGAGCAATGGAGGCAGCAACTGTCCAGCTGCAGCAGCAGCATGACACAGGCAGCAGCTCCACAGAGTGACTGTCAGGATGGCCCAGGAGCCCAGGCTTGATGTTCTCTCAAGAGCAGAGAGACTCTGCTAAGGTTACAAGGAAAGAAAAAATGTGGGGCCTGTCTACACGGAATTATTCTGGATTAAGCCTTGTGTGTTTCAACTCACACACTCTCATTCCAC
Source organism: Pogoniulus pusillus (assembly GCF_015220805.1). Lineage (NCBI taxonomy): Eukaryota > Metazoa > Chordata > Aves > Piciformes > Lybiidae > Pogoniulus > Pogoniulus pusillus. The sequence continues at coordinate 9,427,287 of NC_087298.1, forward strand.
AACTGCCCTCTTGGGAAAGCAAGTCCTCAAAAGGGACAGCACCATCAGTTACACTTTCAGAACCTCACCTGCCTGAAATTACCCAGCTGCTGCTCCGGTGGCTTTATGGGGAACGCCTACCTAGTGTTTTTGAAGGACAGAAGCAGAGAGAGAACCTGGCTAGCTGTAGAGGGATGGAGCAAACACAAAATGTACCACTGTAACATGGTGGAAAATACAAAGACCCTTTCTTACATCTCCTGCTGTTCCACTCTGAGAGCATGAGCAGACTGGGGAATTCTGAAGGAAGTCCAGGCATTAGGCTGAAGATGTGCCATTAACACCACCTGCAGAGCTGGCTTCTGCAAGGCGAATGCCTCCCCACTGTCAGAGGGATCTGATCTCCCAAATTGCAGGTTTGACTCCGAGACACATCTCCCAGGCAGGAAACATTCCCCACGATGGCTTTTCAAAGGCTGACGGTTTTTGCCTCTGACCAGCTGGGAACAGGGTCTTTAGGGCAGCCCTCACCCTCTCAACAGCACACATCCACTGCTGGGGGTCCACCGCGCACAAACGCAGCGGAACAGAGCCCGAGAGCCACGCACAGCGCAGACAGAGTGTAAATCTGCCTCCAGCCTGGGGATTAGCTTCGCTTATGAATGAGAACAAAGTGGACAACTCCACCACACTGATCTGCAGCATCAGATGGGAGACGGCTTTTAGCAGTCGCAGATGGGGAGCACGTCACACGCCGACCTCTGCCAGCTTCACCACGGGCAGCAAAATCAGGTGCTGGGAGCTCTGCTTTGCGCAGCCTGCCCCACCCGAGGCTTGGGGCCCTGCTGCTGGTCACAAACTCGGACTATGCTCTCTGTAGAGCCCAAACTGGTCCAAAGGCTGCATTTCTCATGCAGTAGATGCAAACCCTGCTCTCATACACAGCAGCTCTCCCCTAAGCCCTCTCACTGCCTCATTAGCAGTGACCCCCTTGCCCAGTGCTGACTTCCAGCTAACCTCCTGACCGCTGCTGGGAGTTCTCATCCATTCCTCCCCAGTGCCTCATCCTGCTTCCATTTCACAATATGAAAGTGATGTTATGGGAATAACCAAGAACACGGACACATGGACGATGCCTCAGCATACAGCTAACATCCTTCTCCACGTTCTGCTAACCTGAACTTTCTCCTGCAACTTTCCAGACACCAGCTACTCATTTATGCCCTGGCCATGGGCTGAAGCAGAGGTGGATCCTCTGCATTCGGGGCTCTCTGAGCAGCAGGGTACTGTGAAAGAACCCTCAGCCCACTCAGGATAGGAAACCGGTGTCACATGTTAGCCTCACTAATGCAACACCTTTGCTGAGCAACACAAAGGACATGTAATTAAACTCATTAATGCCTGCCCTTGTTTTCAGACTGTTCTCAGTTTTAACCGGCAGCAGAATTAATTACACTCCAAAGGACTCTGTCAGCTCATACCAGATTTCAAATGTTGTTTTTGCCAGAGCAAACCTGAAGGATGATTTTAACCCGTGACGTTCACCTGAGCATGGGTATTTGTTTGTTCAACAATGTGCCACTGCAAAGCTCCTCAGTGACAACCTGCAAGTCCAGCACAGTAAAACCACCAACGGCACAGAGGAACTGCAAAAATCACACAAAATGCATCAAAAACAAGAAGCAAAAGGTGATCAGAAATAACTATTCCCTTTTTCACACAAGCAGAATGGCACTACCGTTTCACTTTCAACAGAAACTGGTGCTTCCTGGAAAGGAAAAACTACCTTTTGTCACACCAACCTAAGCCAGCAGGTAGTGTCCTATCTGCGGACATCTGATGCAAACAGCAGCTGCAAATACACCATTCCAACCTGGAATTCACAGCACAGCCCTGAGAGGCAGACAGCCCCACAGCAGCAGTCTCAGAGTGACTACAGACTGTAGAGACCCAAAAAGTAACTGGGGAACCTCTAAGGAGGCAAAGCGAACCCAGGGCATACGATCCTGACCTGCTGCTCCCTGCCACCCGTCACGGGCAGGAGCCCCTGAAGCGCAGGGTACTCCTCAGCTGGATCCCAGACTCTCCAGTGGGAGGAGGGTGGGAATAAAGGGTTTGATTTTTATCACTGAAATTTTGCTTAAGATGAGTCTGAGGCAGAACCTGGGACAAGGAAGGAAAAGCAAGGAAGGGTGTTTCCTCCCCGAGGAAAGAGGACCCTGAAGCCCCCACCACGGCCCTCGGCTTCGGAGCCCGGCTCCGGGCCGCTGCCTCAGGCGGCGACGTCGTTTTAATAAATAATGATGAAAACAAAATTCTTTACACAGAGAATCATGGACAGGCTAAAAATAAACCAGCCGTGTCGAGAAGCGGGCTGGGGCGGGCGGCGGGGTTGGGATAGCACAGCGGAGGGTCGCCAGCAGCCGCAGTGGCCCCTGGCCGGCCCTGGTCCCGGTCCCGCTCTGGGCCTCCTGGCCGTGCCCGGTGTTGCGCAGCAAGGACCCCCCGCCGGCCTTCTCACACCCACGTCCGCAGACACACGTCCGTACACACACGTACACACACCCCCCACACACGCGGAGACCCGCACCCCATCCCCGCACTTACCCGCAGGGCCAGGCTCCTCTCGCCGCCCCGCTTCTCCTCGGCCATGCCGCGCTCCCGCCGGCCGCAGGCGGGCCGCCCCCCGCTCCCTGCCGCCCCGGGCTGGCCCCGGCCCCGCCGCCGCCGCTGCCGCTGCCCCGCCCCGCTCGGGCAGCCGCTGCCGGGGCTGCCGGATTGGCTGCGCTGTAGCTGGGCAGAGCGCCCCGGGCCCGCCGCCCCCGCTCCGCGCTCCCCGGCCGCGGCGCCGAAATAGCCGCACGAGCCCCGGGTTGGGCTTCCGAGGGATGCAGGCGGAGATGGCTCTTCCCCGAAGGCCGGCGGAGCACCGCCTCGCCCTCCCGCCGCCCAGCAGCGCTCCCGGTGCCCGGCGGGGCCGCCGCCCACCCCTCCGCGCTGCCCGCGGTCGCCCAGCTGCTCACCCCTAGCCCAAAGCCCGCCTGTCCCGCGGCCGCTCGCAACCTTCATTTTGTTGTGTTAAAGCTGAGGAGAAGCCAGTTCTCCGGGAGCCTTTATTTCTGCAAAGCCCGCACCACGGCACTTCTTCCCTCCCGGGGGGCTCGCGGCTCTCCCCCAGGCCGGCAGCACCGGGGCGGGAAGGAGGAAGGCAGCCGCCAGCCCGCCCGCTCGGCTCTCTTCGCCCTGGGATGCGCCACGCACATTCCTTTCCCAGTTTGGAAAGCCAAGTCACTGACCTTTGCAGCAGCGCAATCCACAGTAAGGAGTAGCGCCTGCAGCAGCAGCCAGCAGCTCCGGCCTGAGCCATGCCCCGCAGCCGGCTCCCCGCACGCACAGCGCCGAGCGATCCCGCATGGGAGCGGTGCGCACCCGCCGAGCCTCACGGCCCTGCGCCCCTGTCCTGCCGGTTCAGCTCCGGGTTGTGTAAGTGCAGAATCACGAAACACGGTTTCCAGAGCAGCAGGTAAGAGCGAGAGAATGCAAGACGGCGGAGAACGGTGGGGAAGGCTACACAGCATGGTCCAACTGTCCTGACTGCCACCATCCTCACCCAGCCCACGCCGACACGTTCCCAGAGCCAGGCTGCTGCTGTCATCGTGGCGTATTCAAATGCCTCCATTACTCATCAAGAACAAAGTAGGACTATCTAGTAAATGAGAAACCACCACATGGCACTGTCCCCTGCCTGTTATTTATGGCTGCTTCCTTCTCCACTTCTCAAAGTCTACAGTCCATGTCTGCAGCAAAACCATAAATCCTCCAGCTCATGCCAGGCTGCTCCAAATTAGAGGTGAAAGCAGGTCCCCGGGCTGCAAACACCAGTCAGCATTTCAGGAGAAAATGAGAATATAGGTAAATGTCCCTGACTGAAAAGAATCCTCAGGGTTTCCCCACACCAAAGGGGAAGGAAGCAGGTCCCAGAATGGGAGATCGACAGATCCTGCCCAAGACAGCAGACATGAGTCTCTCCTCCTCCAGTGACTTGCAAGGTGGATTCCCAGACAGGCTGTCCCTCCAACCAGCACCACCATGAGCAGAACTGACAAATGAGTCAAAATTCATATGTTCTCTGCCCAGTCCTAAAACTCCCTGCACATCGTCACTCACATGCCTTTCCTCCTCACAAAGGAATGCCTGACCCTCTCAACTCCAAAGGACCCAGAAAATGTGAATGATGGGCAGGATTATTGCTGGGCTTGAATAATAATAAGCACTACTTATCACTTAAGGGGGTCCTTGTCTTCCTCACAGGGCAAACCGGTCACCACCGGACTCTGGGGACATCGTCAGCTCGCCAGCCACGCTGGCAGCAGAACGCCCCCAGTCAGTGCATTTCCCACCTCACCTCCTTAGCGAAGCAGAGCCAGACCCTTTCCCCTCGCGGTCTGCAAACGCCGCTCTGGATTTAGTACATTATGCCTCCCCCCACTTCCCCTGCCACTGGTTTGAAGTTTTCTCACCCTTTTCTGGCAGATCCCATGCAGAGAGACAAGCTCGCTGTCCTCGATCTGCTTTTCAGGGCTTCTATAAAGTAGGGCACCAGCATCAACCCAGCGTCAGGTTTTTGATACATGGCTGGAGTAGCCAAAAATAATAGCAGGCAGCTTCAGTCAATCTTTTAGTTCTCAAATCTGCAGCAGCAGCACAGGGGTCCTTTGTGCAGCGCAGCAAAAATACAGCCCACGTCAGACTGAAATCCTGGTCAGCAATCCACAGCCATCGCCGCCCGGAGCTGGGCTCACCAGCAGCTTGGGGAGCCCTGGCCTTGTGGGGTCCCCTTTCTCACTGCCATCAGTGCTTCGCTCTCCGTCTTTCCTTCAGCATCTTATCTCCCTGACTGCTACCAAACGTTAAGGTCAAGTTACAGTTTTACCAAGCCTTTTATCTTTCTGGCAGGGCACGAAAATGCGGAACCTGAACTTTGGAACGAGCCCTTGCACTTGTAGTGGGTGGAGAGCAGAGAAGACCAGAAGCAGCTGGAGAAGAGAGAACTCAGGTTCTCTCTGCAACCCAGCACTGGAGTGTTTTCTGTTGCACATTCAAACACATCATTAGGACAATCTGGAAGGAAGTACCAAAGCCAGTAAGCATACACTTTTGGCCTGCATGCCAGCAGGAAGCCAGATACACTGGAAACTGGCAGCTCTAGTTGACACAAGGGCCTAGCACAGCTCCTCTACTGCTACCACAGTATCACAGTATCATCAGGGTTGGAAGAGACTTCACAGATCATCAAGTCCAACCCTTTACCACAGAGCTCAAGGCCAGACCATGGCACCAAGTGCCACGTCCAACCTTGCCTTGAACAGCCCCAGGGACGGCGACTCCACCACCTCCCCGGGCAGCCCATTCCAGATGACAGGGAAGAAGATCAGCAAGATACAGCAAAAGAGCTCTTCTTGCTGGGAACTGCCCAGTTGAATTTCCCTTGTCCCAAACCTGAAGTTCCAGATGGTTGGTCTGAGCATGTCTAGCACACAGGCCAGTCACCAGTGATGATGTAACATATGAACTTAGAGCCCCTGGGTACTCTGTGGCACTGTCCTGGTGCACATTCATTCTCTACAAGTGACAGATATGCTTCCCAAAAGCAACATGTGCTCCTTCTCCAACAAACTGTCTCAGCGATCACACTGCACTTGGGTTGGTGTCTAAAACACACAAGCTTCTTGGGGTACAGGTCTATAACACACAGATCATTCATTTCCACCAGCCCCTTCCCCATGGCCTCTGGACTGGGTCTCCTCGTGTAGCTCAGGAGGTGCAGAAGTGAAATCTCAGCAGACCAGGGCCTTGGGGCACTCTCCAGGGAGTGCCAGCAATGAAGAAATCTCACTGAGTTGACTCAGTGTTTAAATACTACTGCAGTGACTGTTGCTGCCACCTAAATGAAGTCTGTATGTCAAAGTCCCAGCCAACTTTATTGCAAACCAAGGTTTTCCCCAGCTTCCTCAAAGCAAGCTTATACCTCATTCCTCACCTGCACAAGGTGATGTTTCCCTGCAGACTGTTGTTCTCCCCACGGGTGGCCTGTTCAGAACGTGATATGCAGGTGTACAACATGGTCAGAGCCATTATCACACTGGCATCCTCCCTGTGGTGTGGGATCTCTACCCCTTCTTCATGTTTGCACCTCCTGCTATTTATGGGATCCTAGACCCACTCAATTCCCTGGTTAAAGAAACAGCATTTATGAAAGCAAAGGCACTGTGCATTGTCAGAGGTCAGGTAAAAGAGTACCTTCAATTAAAGTCATTAAAGTAAATTTTCCATTCACAGTTAGTGATTATTCTTTGTACTGTCTGTAGTCCTCTTTTCCTGGGTCACTTTTTCTCCTTCTGTCCCTGCCAAGACTGGCTTAGTCTGTTTCCCCAGCTGGCCAGGGGAGGATGGTCAGACACAGCTTTGCCTCTGGCCCTCTGACCTTTCCAAACTCCTACTGTGTTTACTTTTTTGAGCTATTAAACCTAGGTATCTCTCACATTTTATTGACTGTGAAACCAGGGCTTTATGGCCACCCTTGTCTATCACTGGGAGAAAATGAATTCCCCAACAACCCTTAAGAACTCAAAGCAGAGAGAGGACTGTGATTACCCAGATTTAATCCAAACTTACAGTTAAAATCAAAATGCCTGTTGATGTCCTAAAAAGCACTTATTGTACAAATTCTAATCAGCATAATTGACATTAAAGCTGTGTAATGGCACAACAGGCTGGCTGTTACTGGGCTACTGCTCAAGAGCTGGGGGTGGGCTTTGTCACTCAAGGGATGTACATCAGCCTATGGCACTATCAAACAACGCACAGATTTCATTAGATACCACTGAACTGATTGGCAGGACTCCCAGTGTTGCCCCATCACAGTGCCCACTCACAAAGTAGCCTCTGGTCACTGGAGAACCTCAGCTCAGCAGCCCCTTGGCACCTTGACTACATCGGGGCTTGGTTTGTCCTTCAGTTCCATTTCAGCAGAAAGATAATGGAAGGCTGAAGAGCAGGAGAATCTGCCAGGCCTTGTGGCCTGCAGGAGCAACAGCTAGAGTAAACCAAGAGATTATTCAAAGAGTTCTTCACCTGCTTTCTTAACACGTGCTTGGTGCTCACAAAAGCTGAGCTGCAGCACCGTAGAGCTGACATCTCTGGCGCTTCCAAAAGATCAGGCACTGTAGGAAATAGTGTTTGCACAGAAAGAATATTTAACCTCTGGCTGGTGCAGCCTTCTACACTGTGTTTCAGAGTGGCTAGATGGTGGATCTGGAGCCACGAATTTCTCTTTCTGCTTGTAATTAGCTCTTCACCTCTCTGCTGTCCCGAGCAAGTGTTAGATTTTCCTCCAGGAACGTAATCCCGATGCCTAGGAACCTGCCTGCACTGAGATGCACTCATCCTTCCTGGAGGGTTTATTTGAAATGTAACACGAGCAGCAGACTTCTGTAAACCTTTTGCTGAGGACCCGTTCCTGCAAACATTCAGCATCATTCCGTGCTATTAGTCTCGCTTCAGAGACACCACTTAACATTCAGCCACAACTGGAGCCAAGATGCATTTGCAGGAGTCAAGTTCTGAATTTCTAATCTAAACTACACAGAGGTACTAATGGAGTAGAACTTTGAGCCTGACAAACACAAATCCATGTTTTAGCATCTAAACTACATTTCATTTTGATTTGTCCTTCTGTCTAACACTACTGGCACATACAAGAGCTTCAGTTTCATAGGTAATAGCTGACTTCAGAGACTGAACAATGTTCTTAAACAAAATGATATTTTTAAAACCCAACACTCAAGTAATGAAAAGTTTATAATCGGAATAGGGTCAGAGAAAGGATCTTTTGCTGCTGCTGAACTCTTTCTTGAAAGAAAAAAAAAGAAGTAGAAGAAAAGCTCAAAGCATTTTAAAGTTTGTTTTGACTGTGTGTTTTATCCAGAGATAGTGCCAGGATATAAAGCTAATGTCTTCCAATTGCTATCTGCCTTCTAGCCAGATAGATTTTAGTGTCTTTTAGGGATATAAAGCACATCCTTCTCATGGGAACCTTCTTTTCAGATGGAATGAGAGATTCACACTAATGAAGCTGGTGATTTTTCTATGGCTTTCAGAGCTGTATGTGGAGGGAATCCATCCCAGGGAGCACACACACTGTCTATCCCCTGCTCTCCTCTGCCTCTGGTATGTTACAGCACACAGAAGCCCTTGGAAGACAGTAATTCTGTACACAGCACCTGAGCATACGTGGAAGAGGTTAAGATGAAATCAGAAAGCGCTGAGGGGTGTTGAAGGCAGACCCAGTGCTGAGCAGGTGCCTGCTCCCAGCCCATCAGCACTGTCCCCAGGGTTGTCTTGCAGGCACAGATGCTGGAAGTGGCTACAAGCCCCTTTCTCTTGATAGCCTGGGGCTTTGCCTTCCAGGGTGCTCTCCTCAGCCAGCTACCAACAGAAATCAGTAATGCTGACACAGGAGCCACAGCACCTCCACAAGCAGCCACATTCACACTGAAAAGCATCCCCAGATCCCCAAGCACTAAGATGTGTCTGCAGAATCTGTGCAGTGATGCCTGGCAGAATGGGACCTGAGGCAAAGCCATCAGCACTGGAGAGTGTGCAAATCCTGTCTTCAGTCCCCATCTACCCCCACAACGTACAGGTAGGAAAAGGAAAGGTATTTTTAAAGGTCATCTCAGTGTTCTTTACTGGTCTCTCCATATGTCTTTTCTGACTCAGACAACAGCCCACTTCCAGGAATGATCTGTTTTTCCTGGAGCAGTGTCTTCTGCACTGAGCCTTATGTCAGTCCCAGGGACCCTGCTGGGACCCCCCACCCCCTTTCTGTCCAGGCTGGGTCTTACCCTTCCAGACTCCTTGACCAGAAATTAAACTTTGCAATACTGGGCTACTCTGCATCACTTCTCCAGCTCACTTCTTAAAGTGTATCATTATTGCACGCTTCATGCAATGTCAGGAGCAGCTACTTCCAGAGCCGATGCAAAAATTGTTATTAAAACTTAAAAACTGTGAAGAACTCTTTAAAAGTCCAAATCCTGGCACTGCCCTAAATTAAATTACAGCCACAGTCTGCCAGAGGTACATGGATAAGCACAGAGCCAAGCTTGCATGCAGCCCTTATCCACAACCCACACCTGCTGCTCCCTTCTGCAAGTTTAACTAATGAACACAGTGTACAGCCCAGAGGATTTAAGATATGGAAAAGGTCAGAGTGAAGACTCTGGAGTGAAGAACGGGGTTCATAAATGACAGCCCCATTTTAAACTGAAAATTAATTTTTTTCCCAATAAATTAGGGCAAGTGAAGCTCTCCTCCACCTCAGACAATGCAGCTCTCCCTGGGTATAGAGTGCTGGCGGGAGGAGGAGGGCATGTGCACGCAGGAATCAATGCTAATTCCCTCAAAAATTAATCTCTGAAAATTAATTCAATGCAATAGTAATGATTCCATATAAATCTCTGTGTAGCAAGAGCTGATAAACTGTCACACTGATACCTGAAGTCAGTCCTGCCAGAAAAAAAGAAGGCTTCGTGGTTGCTTTTTTCACAGAGGGTTGGTGCAGTCACTCTGCCACTCTGGACCTCAGTTTCCCAGCCGTGGGTACAGGCTGTGCCTTCAGTGAATCTGGGAAAGCTGCTGGGGTTTGCCCAGAGCTAATTATGGTGACACAGGACTGATAGGATGCAGCTTCCTGAAGATGGAAACACTGCCTGTTCTGCTTTAAATGAGAGTCATGGTTTGTGATTTCAAAGCACAGGCAGGATGGCACTCTCCAGGGAAGGGAGGGACAGGCTCTTATCAAAGCCGTGCGAAGTGCATTGGACTCTGGGTGTGTTTGTGAATGAGGATGTGCCCGTACAGAGTGTGCCTCCCGGCACCTGTGGCAAGCTGGCCACCGTGCCGACGAGCTTCGCAAACCTAAATCAGACCTCGGAAGTCCCAAGTCTCTCAGCCTGGCTCAGTAACATGTTAATTAAAGGCAGATGATGAGCGGCTTGTCAGCTTTGCTGCTGACCGTTCACTCGAGAGCTGCAGACCTCCAGCCGCACCTTGGCTCACTCTCAGCCCTGTCAGCATTGCTGCTGAGCTGCAGGGGTTGTGTTGCCTCTGCCTCCCTGAAGGACAATCCCTTGTCCTTGGATCCAGCCCTCGCCTCTGCACAGGTCCTAGGAAGGGGCACTCTGAGCCAGGCTGCCAGTCTGAGGGAAAAGGGGCTGCAGAGTTCCTGCTGCAAACACCAGAGTACAGTCCTGAGCTGCCTTCTCTGAGATCATCTCCAATTCACCCTCTAGCCTCGAGAGCAGACAGGGTGCTGGGATCTCACACACAGCTTCCCTGTGAGGGATGAAAGCTCACCTCTATATTTGGTCTTGCCTCTCTTTTTAAAGGCTTGTCTGTGATAACAACAGATAACAAGTTTAGAAATCCCTGTCATTACCAACGCACAAGCTTCAAACAGAGAGGTCAGCCAATGTTTGTTTTTCTAACATTTGATCACTTCTTTTTCTCAGAGAGATTAAATTAGACCCAGTCAATCTTTCTGACTAGAAACACTTTTACAACCTTTTGAATGGGACATGAAGAGAATTCTGAAGGAGCAAATCTGTCTGATACGAGAACATCTCCATCCTCAAGCTACCACACAAGGAATTAGAGGGGATTGACCAAAAGCTTCACACTCCAGGAAGGGCATCGAGGCAAGAACAGGGGCAGGTCTGAGCCCTGGATCAGTAGCTTTACAGAAGAAACAATTTCCTTCTGTAACCAAGTTACTTTGAACCAATCTGGTTAGACAGATGCAAAACACTGACACAAATGCACTGAAACTGGTTTGATCCTTGCCTGAACAGGATTAACTTGCCTCAGTTATTAACCAAATTAAACTCCAGCTTATTTTACACTGAGAGCTGTGTTGAGCACGATTTTAACAGAGCATCTGGGAAGGTTTCCCTGAGCAGTAGGAGTTTGGGGGTCATTGCACAGCTCCTTACAACCTGGCTTGGCCTTAGTTACTCTGCTGAGGTAGATGTGTGCCTGCCTCACCTGCAATTTCACTCCATTCTTAATGTGCAAACCTACACTCCAGGCCATTACCCTGCACTGATCACAGGGAGTTAAAACCTTTCAGATACTCACTACACCAAAAGCCTTAGCTGATGTAAACAGACCAAGTTAAAATAAACACAGTTGCATGGACTCATCTCTTCCTGCAGTCCTAGCCTGGGTTCCTTGCACACAGTCCTGGCTCTTGCCTCTGCCACTCACTGTCACTGGCTTTGCGCTGTGGTTCCCCAGTTCTGAAGGGCTGAATGTGCACAACAGAAAACAAAACTTCTTAGCTTACTTCCTTCTGAGAAAATCCAGAACGTTTTGATCTGGAAAGTTAGGAGTCTGATTCTGTTCTTGCATTTAAGTTCTTAAAACACTCATCTGCACGAGTATTTTTCGTCCCCTGCTGGAACACAAAAGAGTCCCCGAGGAAGGAAGAACCAACAGCCCTCTCTGCCCCACTCCCCATCCTCTGAACTGCCACTGTGCCAGTGCCACTAAACCACTTTTTCTTATGCTGACAGATGCTAAGCTTAGGTCAAATCCCTGGGAATAGAGGGGGCCAGCACATGTTCTCATTAACAAAATTGCAGTCTGCTCCGAGCTGATGAGCCTGCCCTGGATTTACACCATCCCAGCTGAACCTGGACTCAGTTCTGGAGGGGTGTGTGGCCCTGGGCACTCGAGTCTGATGGCTCTGTGCCTTCTCTGATGACAAATTAGATGAGGGAAATGAAAAGCTACAGTATGATGGGCTGTAGAGTCCCCACCAGAGGAAGGTCAGCGGCGCACTGGGGAGGTTTCACCAGCTGGGGGTTGTGAAGGTGCCGGCTCCCACCGGCTGGCAGTTAGCAGTGATTGACTCTGTTAGCACCGGCTGTAAATCAGTAAATCAAAACCCGCTCCGCTCGGGGAGGCAGCTGACAGATTTGTAGGTTTAAGTGACTATAAAGACCAACCCACTTGAACGAGCATGACCTGGAGAGCTGAGCTGCCCATGGTAGAGGCTGCTGACAGCGCTGCAGCAACCACCAGTGTGGCAGATCTCCTTGCCTGGCAGTGACTGTGCCTACTGAGCACCTACCATCACACCAGGCATGCAGGCAATGGATCCCAGACAGTCAAGATCTGAACTAGGGCATGGTTCAGCCAGCATGACCCAAAGCACCAGGCTGGGGTCCAGCTCTGCAAATTCCTTCCCAACATCCATCGTTTTGCTCTGTTCCCAGCCTCCAGCCTGCCTCCTCTCCTCACTCCCTACACATCTTTTCCTACCCAGCACTCAAACAGATGGGAACACCAGCAGACAGCTTGGAAGAAAACCAAGCTGCTAGAAACCTAGTGCTGCCCAAGAAGGTGGGTCCTGCAGCATCTCCAGTGCAGGGATGGGCAGCCAAGTAACAGGCTTGGACTGTGTGCTGGAGCCTGCTCTTAGCTCCCAGAAGAGGTGGCCAGCACTGGAGCAAAGAAGCCAGAGAGAATAGTGGGTGGTGCACCTGGGTGGGCACCACATAGACAGTGCCTGGCACCTCCCAGCCCGGTGCCAGTGACTGAGGATGACTCACCTTGCTCTGGTGGCAGGAGCCAGCTGGCAGCTGGGCCACCTCTTCTTCCTGCCAGCCTTGTAAGAGCGAGCCTGCATCTCTTTATATACCATCTCAGTGGAGCAAAACTGAAAGCAGCAGGTTAGCTCCTAAACGAGCAACAGCACTGCAAACACTGTGAGGCAAAGTCCATCCCAGCCCAACCAGTCCCAGCTGCTTCCCACTTGCCATCACAAACGAGCTGTAAGCCACTGTGGTCACCAGTCCTACGCCAGTGGCATTTAAACCTGAAACACTTCATAAAAACAACTGGACCTGCTAAGAAAGTACCTGCTGGGTGGCCCTAGACTCATACTGTCTCTCCTTTCCAGGACAGGACCATCTCCAGAGGTCTGATACAGGGCTGGAGGCAGAACAGGATTCATCCAGGGGACACAGAGGCACAGCCAAACGCTGGTGATTCAGCTGAAGCTCCCAAACCAGTTCAGTGACAGGGGAGCTTTTTTCAGCAAGAGCTGCATCACCTCCCCCACCCAGGAGCCCAGCCACTGACCCCTGGACAGGTGTCCCCTGCCCAGGTTGCTAGGGAGGCGGGCAGAGGCCATGTCGGGCTGCAAGGGTTCTCCTGCAAGTCTCTGGGGAAGCTGAAGCAGTGCCACTTCTCGAGTGCTCCTCACAAGCAGCAGCTGGCCTTCTCAGTCCATACTGCCTCCACAAACAAAAAGCTGTTTCCTGCATCAGCCTCCCAGTATCACTCATCTTTGCCTGCACTGTGTTTGCAGCTCTCCCTTTCTGACTTCATCTTCCAGACCAGAACAATTGCTGCTAGCTTCCAAAACCCAGACACACACACAGAGACTCTGGGCCATGGTCTCACTGGGGGTGATCATGTGGAGCATGACTCAGTCCAGGCCCTGGCTGGAAGCTGTGCGCATGCCTGGGGTGCCAGGGCTGCCTCTCCATTAGGAAATCATCAGCTTGTCAACAGGAGTTACAGGAACAGACCTTGGCTGCTGGTGAGTGACTGAGCACGTTCTGTAACTAAGTCACTCCATAACCTCCAGCCATATCTCGTTTACAGAGCACCAGGGTGACAGAGCAGGCTGCTGGGCTGAGTTGGTATCAGAGGGGTGGGACAGAGCTGTGACACCTTGCTGGCTTCTGATCAATGGAAATAATTGCCAAGTGAGAAAAACATTCCACCATTTCTTCACCTCTCCTCTGGACACCTGAGAAATGCACAGGTGATGACGACTCGGAGGATGATGTGAAGGTAGTAGAAGCCAGTCTGCCCTGGCACAGAGGAATGGGTTAAATGCTCTGTGCTCTCCAGCCTATATGCTGCTGCAAGAACCAGCTGCACCAGCAGCTGCTGTGCTGCACATAGGCAGCTCAGGAAAAGCTGCCAAGCACCTTCTCTCTGAAGTGCCCACAGAGCACACATCCATGTTTACAAGCGGTGGGGTAATAACTTAGATTTTCTGGTTGGTTGGTTGGTTTTGGTTGGTTTTGTTATAAGGAGACCTGGTCTGGTGGGAAGTGTTGTCCCAGTCCCTGGGCCACAGATGGTTTCAGTTCAGGCTGGTAGCAGCTTGTGCATCTCACAGTGGCTCACTGGCAGCAGACTGCAGCTCTGACCTGATGAGTTCAACTCCAAGAGGGAGAGCAAGGGCCTGACCCTGCTCTCGTGCCTGCCCTGATGTGGCTGACCCCATGGGAGGATGGTGCCAGGGCAAACAGCAGTTTTTTGGTCATAAGCACAGGGTTACACTTGTGAGGCAGGATGCAGCTCTCTGAGCAGCCTCATCCCTTGGACAAAGCACGTTTCCCTAAGCAGACACATTCCTGCCAGGGTTGAATTAACAACACTCTTTAGCAAAGCTGCTTGGGAAGATGAATCATTTTACTCCCCTTCTGTTTTTATTTTAATAACAGCCAATGTAATTGTCTTGACAAAAGGAAAACAGAGCTGGAAGGATGCTGGAGGAGGAAACCCAGGCCCTCGTTCCAGTGCCTGCCTTGTGACGTAATGTCGGACAGCGCCAAGCGCAGACTGTCCTCCTGCTCAGACACAAAGCTCCAAGGATGCAGCACAGGACTGAATGTTCAATCTAATCTGAACGCCATTGTTTGGAAGAAGGCAATAAACCACCCTGCATTAGGCTGATGTGCAATTTCTGAGCACAGTCGTGGCCCACCTTTGACATCTGGCTTCCCTTATACACTCAGAGTGCTTTTAACTGCCTTTGCCTGTAGAAGTGCAAAAGCAGCTTCTTCATAAATCCAGTGAGATTCCAAGTGGAGCGAGGAAGCCACTGGAGTTGTGCACCATAAAGACTTTCCTGATGTAAATTAATAAGTCTCTCTGAGGATTGGGAAGTGTGCCACACGCAGCATTTCTGAGTCCACAGCCCTTTTATCTGAGTTGTTTTTTCCCTTTATCCTTGTCTCACTCCATGACAGTTTTGAGATTTTTGGCACCCTAACTGCAGCCTGACTTGTCAAGCTAAACATCAACAGCCACTTTATATGTATGTGAGAAATGAGAATAGAGGCAAAAATAGTTATTAACTCTGCTTTTAGAATACTGAACAAGCGAAATGGCTGTGTTCCAGTAAAGGAAGGGCTATGAACCGCTTCTGAGCCGCGCCTGTTTAACAGCCTTCGGTACTGCTGGCCTCACTGGAGCTCTCCTCAAAGCTGGCCATGAAGGCTTTCCTCTTCTGCACTGTTCCTTACCCCAGCACTGCTGTATTTGGGCCATGAACACATTAGCAGATGGCATGATGTGACAGGAACACATTTTAAGAGGGAAGAACTGATGCTGAGGACAATGCCCTGTCTGTGCCCCAGCAGGGTGGGGTGGTGGCTGGAGTGGGCACGCTGCTCCTGCAGCACATCAGCGAGTTCAGCTCCTGCTGAAAGCACTCCAGGCCCTGGGGCCTGCTCCATGGTGCAGACTCGAGCACAGTGCATGGGGACAACTGGGAGAGTCATCTGAGAAGAACATGCCCAATCCACCCTGAGATGCTGACATGGACCTTGTCCAAGACCTCAGCCAAGCACTGCTGGGAGCAAGATCCATCCCTTGGCGTCCATGGGGCTGGAGAGCTGTGTGGAGACTCTCTTGCTTCCAACACAGTCACGCTGCCTTGCTCTAAATCAGATCCAGACAAAGTGTTTCTCAGAGACTATCCCAGCTTGCTGCAAACACTAAAACAAGTTTGGGAACACTGGACTCCATTAAAAAGAGGCGCTCCATGCCAAGGCTGAGAGAACAGGAATGTGACCTAGTGAGGCTGTCTTGGCTTGCAAGTGGCTCATGGACAAAGCACGCTCTTTCTCCCTTGCTTTTCATACTGCTGAGCAGTGCCTGTCTTCCCTTTATTCTGGCAAGTGCCTGAGATAAAATGTACAAGGATTTCTCTCCATGCCAGTGAATTTTAGAAGTGAAAATGGAACAGGGCCCTAGGAGACAGGCTGGAGTTTAGCAAGACTCCTGAGCACAATCCTGCTGACTTGCACAGCAGAGAATCACCCAAACACTGTGGAACTACTGCTGTGCAGCAGGACACCTGTACCTGTGGCTGCAGAGTGCTGGGATACTTGTGTCACACTTGGGAAAAATTGTAGTTATCCACAGGAACAGTCACAAAGTGGTGGGGGATGGAAAGGACCTCTGGAGAACATCGAGTCCAACCCCCCTGCTAAAGGAGGGTCACCCACAGCAAGTTGCCCAGGATCACAATGTCCAGGTGGGTTTGGAATCTCTCCAGAGAAGGAGGCTCCACAACCTGATGCCAGAATTTTTTTCACCACTTGGAACTACTAAACATTGGAATAAACTCCCAAGGGAAGTGGTAGATTCCCCTACATTAGGCAGTCTTGAGGCCTGGCTTGACAGGGTGCTGGGTCACCTCATTTAAACTATATTCTTAGCCTGAAAGGTTGGACTAGATGATCTTTGAGTCCTTTCCAAGTTGGTATTCAATGAATCTATGAAACTCCTCCAGGCAGCCTGATTCAGTGCTCTTGCACGCTCAAAGGGAAGAAGTTTTTCCTTGAGCTCATGTGCAACCTCCTGTGTTCTAGTTTGTACCTGTTGCCCCTCGTCCTATCACTGGCCACCAGTGAAAAGATCCCAGCCCCATCCTGATGACCACCACCCTTCAGCTATTTAAATGCATTTCTAAGCTCTGCCCTATTTGCCCACTGTGGGTGCACTTGGAAAGAAGCCGCTGAAATCAGAGATGCCCAATGCCTGCTCCGAGAGCTCTAAAAGCTCCAGCTCCTTTAGTGATCACTGGGAAGGCCTTTCTGGCAGGTTTTTAAAGGCATTTGTAAGATCAAAGGAAGGAAAGAAGTATTCCTTTTAAAAGGTATGTTAAACATCTGCCTTATCGCGCAGCCACTTTATTTTAATGAGGTTTGTTTTTACTTCTTCTGGTATTTGCTTTGTCACACAGTGTTAAGTCTTGAGTAGTTCTCTGAAAGATAAATTTGATTTTGCTGGAGCAGGTTGGGGCTGAGAGTGCTGCAGGAAAACGCTGGTGGACACCAGCCAGGTAGGGCACACACTGCTAAAGGCAGTTGCCACTCCTGCCCTGTATCACTGTGGGCAAGCAAAGCCTCTGCTTTCATCACACAAAAGCTTTGAGTCCTGTAGAACAGAGGCGTTAGCAGAGAGCCCCACGCCGATCCCACAAGTGGGAACACAGCTACAGGAATTTTATTTATGGTGATATTAAATATGCAACAATCATTCCCCAACAAGAGAGTAATAAACATCACGGCTCCATCTGATCTGAAATCAGCAGGCACGCTCCCCACACTCAGAGACAGAGACAAAATGCTAAATTATTTATGCCCTGAATGTGAACAAATACAGAGAAATAAGTTAATTCGGTACAATGCAGCAGAGCAGATTCAGGGCAGATTATTGTGCATCCTTCAATCAAAACACACTCTCTCATTACTCTAAACAGTTGTTTCTCCTCCAAAAAGTGGGTGAAAGAACTCTAGTTAAGGGATCAGCAGAATCATTTCTGACAATTCTTTTCTTTTTTCCTTTCCTTGGTAGATTTGCCTACACCTGTGAAACCTCCTCCCTCCTCTCTGCAACCTGCAGCATTTTCTGGGATGAAGCACCAGTGCTGCACAGAGCATGCCAGGTGCAGCGATCACATTAGCAGAGTGGTGGCTCAGTGACTTTTCAGCACAGGAACAGATTCAATGGGCTGGTAGGAGCAAACATATTCCCAACTATGTTCTACAAAACTCCTTCTAAACCAAAACAATTCTATCATGGTCACCAAATACCAAAGAAGCATAAGGGAAAAAGAAACGGAGCCATTCTGCCTCCTATTTGCACTTCTCCTTATCACTGATCATACTGCAACAGACTTTTCAAAGCCAGAATCTGTCCACCTCAGCAGAGGGATTTGTACTCCTGCCCTGCTCAGAACAGACTGCAAAAACCCCTGCAAACGTCAGTCACAAGTCACAAAGTTGCCACCCATGGACAAACTGCCATGTCCACACAACTGCTGTCTTCTGTGGATGGGCATGAGCTGCAGGACCTGCCCAGACCCCAGACATAGCCTGTTGCTCAGTCAGGGTTCTCACGGGCATTGCTGAGTGCTGTCACTCAGCTGGTGACACAGGCAGTGGCACATGCAGGCATGAGAGCCCCAAACCCCTTGCCTCTGGCAGTGGGCTCCAAGGTTCTGGCGGTGCAGGGTGCCATGCTCTCCACCAGACAGTCCTGCTTCAAACCACATCCTCTTCTAGTCTGGGCAAGTCATCCCAAGGACAAGCAGAAATATTAAATCCAGTGTTTGCATTGTACCTGCACAGGTTTCCTTATGTTTTATTCAGCAGTTCCCTGCCCATGCAGCAGGCTGTAAACACCAGCACGTTAATGAACTCTATTACCATCATTACAGCCATTAACCAGGGAGGGCTGCGAAGTTTCAGGGCTGTTGTGCAAGGCTGCACTCTGGGGAGCTGCAGAACCAGCCCCAGCCCCATCCTCAGTCCCAGCCCTGACGTCTGAAGCAGGGAAGTTCTCTGAAGTTGGGGTCCCCTATGGCTGTGCTGAGCCCCAGCCCTGCCACTGCTGGTTTGAAACACTCCAGGAAGCTCAATCATCACAGCAGTGAATGAAAGTTACTCCACAGCTGTGCAGAAACCTACTTACTTTGCATGTAAGTGCAGAATCACAATTACACCTTCCACACTGCCCTGACACCTATGGCTAGTATCAGCCAAGCATTTGCCGTGCCCGACTGACGTTTCAGGCTTGGTAGGAAGGAAAATCCACAGGGAAAATGGGGCAATTGCAGGAGGAATGACAAGAATTCTGGGACAGGAATGCCTATGGAGACTGATTTCCCAGCAGCCACACCAAGCCCTCTACTACCCACGTGTGTGTGCGTGTGATAGGGAAGGGGCTGAGATGAGAAAGAGGGGATGAGAGCTGTCCTTCAATTTCTCAACAGTTTCTTAACTTAAATCCTTCATTCTGAGCCTAAGTCCTAAATCAGGCTCAAGGCAGAAAAAACTTAATTAATCAGAGGTAGCCAAGTTCAAAGTGCGCCTGGGGTCAGCTTTATTACTCCCCTTCACTTTGGAGGTACAGGGTTTATGGATAATCCCTGTCTGCTGCAGAAGGACAACTATGTGGTGCCCAGCATTTTCTGCCAGGATCTAAATCTGAAGGTCTCCTTCTTTACACTCATCTTTTAAAAGCTTAATATTGTCACTGGAATGTAACTGAGGGCTATGCAGCACAAGGGTTTAGAACTCCCTGCGCGGGCTGGTGACACCATGTCTGAGCCCCCACGTTGTACCTGGCAGACTCCTCTGGTTGTACCTGGCAAACTCCTCTGAGGCTTCTGAACACTTGGTTGACACCAATCCCACTGAAACAGAATTACAGGAGATGAGCAAGGCCTGCATGGTACCCTGCTGAGGTAACAGGCCAGCCCACTGTGATCTGCTTATTTAATACCTCCACATCCATATATCTGCTGTTCAATGCAGGGAACTGAATCATCATAACAAATGCTTTATTACCTGTGTGAACAGAATCACTCAGGAATGTAACCAATACCAGCAGCTATCAATTATCTGATTAAATACCAGCAGTGATAATGCCATTAAAAGCAGAAAGAGGTCTTTGTGGACTACTTGGACTACTTGGCTTGGCAGACAGACCCCACAAAGCTGACCATGCACCTTGTACCAGCCTGCAGACTCCTATGTTGATTCTTCCCACCAGAGCTGCCATGTGTTCTCTGACACCAGTGTGGCATTTCTCTTGGGTACAGGTGTGATAGCCTCGGTTTCTGCGTTCAGAGAAGGGTGCAGAAGGGGTCTCTGTGCCCAGCAGCATGTTTGCCATTGGGCTCATGGAAGGCAGTTCTACCATGGCACATGCAGCAGATGAACTTGTTCTTGCCTCACAAACCCAGCTGCTACACTGAGGTTTGCCCTCATTCCCAGCCAGCTGCCCTTCAGCCCTGGAGATGTTTGGCTACAGCTTATCCACTTGGAACTACAGAATGTTTTGCCTGGGCTGAATGCAGCCAAGTTGGGCAAGTGCCCATCTCTGCCCCATGGGATTGACCCAAGTCTTGATTCAGGGGTGGATTCTGTAATTCTGTGATATGTCACCTGCTGGGTCATATTCATTCACCTTGATGCTGGAGCCTTGTGACACTCGGCTGGTTCTGTCTACAAGAAAAGACTGAAGGGCATGAGGACTTTATGTGCTTGAGAGTGAGCACATGAGAAAGACAAGAGCTATTCAAGCTGTAGGCCAGCACTGGTGAAGCAAGTGGCTATGAACTGGCTGTGAATACATTCAGACTTGAAAATCAGAAGAGGGTTTTTAACCATGAGATAAGTGAAAATTGGAATTAGCCTTCCAGAATGAGAGAGAACAGGAGAAAAAAGCTCAGTGATGTTAAGATGGAGAAAATGTGTTTATGAAGGACATTCTAAAACATGGTCAGGAGTAGCAGAGCAAGTCTGGATCTGCTGAAGGAAGAGGTCCCTTCTGGTCATATGGAAAATGGCCCAGTTGGTCTAATAATTTCCTAGAAGACTCTCTTTGGCATGTACAGAGATGTGAAGATGGTTCTTGAATATCCCTCCTGGAGGTCTGGTGAAGAAGGACAAGTTGAAACAGAGGTATCCAGTGTAATAGCTGCTCCCAACTAATGCAGCAGCCCTTGCACAAGTGCAAATTAGGACAGTTTGGGAGGCTGTGGTCATTTAGTCTGAGGGTTAACTCCTGTCTGTGCCACAGAGTTAGACAGGAACATACACATGGGACAGAAAGAGCCACACTCCCACCAGCCCTACAGCTGTCTGCTGACCTTGCTTGGCGTCTAGTTCCATGACACAGAACAGCTGGATAGAAGGAGCTGGCTTGGACCTGGGCAGGAACAGGCAGGTGCACACAGCCCCCCAGGGTCCCCACACATCCTGTGGAGGGATCTGAGCCAGAGCCCCATCCCCAGCAACTTCCAGGGAAATGTGTGCTGGCCCTGGGCTGGCGAGTTCTACCCCATGCCTGAACAGTAAAGGCAGCATTTAGTTCCTTCACCCCCACACGAAGTATCTCATTTCAATTTAATTTCACAGTTGTAATGGATTTCTCAAAAATATTCAAGAACATATTTACTTTCCAACATCTTATTTCCTTTCACATTCAGAAAAACTTTCTATCTAATCCCCCAAGTCATCCTACAGTCTGAATAATTTCAGGTTTTTAATCAATAGCTGTCAGACTTGTCAAATTACTTTAGGGACCACAAAGCAATTTTTAAACATTCATAAACCCTCGTAGAGCAGTTAAGTGCACTGAATTTTAAAAGAAAGGGGAACTGAATAACACTGATCAAATAGGATTATATTCTGGCAAATTATAAATTAGGTTTTTATGAATCACAGCTACTTATCTGGTGTCAGGATTCTACTGCTGTGGGAAGAAGTGACTGCTCACCTCTAGAGAAAGAAGCCTTTTCTCTTTTGCTTCTGACCCTCCTAAGCAGGAGCAGGGCACAACACTTCTTGTTGTTGTCTCTTTCGAAGTTATCTAGTCAGCTCCCCTGGGGTTCTCTCCATATCCTGCTGCCTAGGCCAGCAATGGCCAAGCTGCTGCTCCAAAGCTGTACAAATGCATCTTGGCTCCTAGCATCCCTCCCAATCCAGTCTTTGCTTCCCACTGTGCTTCTGGCATGTGAATCTGTCTGACATGTCAGTCTAGAAATGAAGGTCACCAAAAGTTCTCAATTTATTGGACATCTGTACCCGAACCACAGCTTGAACCCTTTACAGGGGTGATTTTCCACACTGCACTAAGTCAGACTATGAGATGAATGTGGGAGCCTGTGCTGCTGTTGCCTGTTCTGTGTCTGTTCTAAGAATAAAGAGAGATCAAGAACATCTGAAGAAGTCAAACACGTTCACCCAGAAATGACCACACACAACAGCCCCACTTCATCATCACAGCATCTTCCCTACATTTGAGGGATGTGTCCTGTATAGTAAAGAAGGAAGAAACTTCATAGCTACACCAAGAATGTTGGAAGCCTTCCAGGAAAAAGTAGAGCTCAGATCAAAGGCAGGCAAAGGATGATGAGAAGAAAGGAAGATCTCAGCTGGCCACATGTAGACTAACAAGTCCAAATCTTCCACTCTCCTCCTCCTCACATCAGTACAGACTGCAAATAACCCTGCAAACGTCAGTCACAAGTCACAAAGTTGTCACCCAGCTACAAACTGCCATGTCCACACAACTGCTGTCTTCTGTGGATGGGCATGAGCTGCAGGACCTGCCCAGACCCCAGACATAGCCTGTTGCTCAGTCAGGGTTCTCACAGGCATTTCTGAGTGCTGTCACTCAGCTGGTGACAAGGCAGTGGCACATGCAGGCATGAGAGCCCCAAACCCCTTGCCTCTGGCAGTGGGCTTACTTACTCTTCCACTGCCTCAGAATCCCCCCAAACATACCTGCACCTCTCCTGCCCCCATGTGAGGCTGTCTCTCAGTGTGGCAGGTCTCCTTGCATTTTAATTAGAAGAGCTGTGAACCAGCACAGAGCCCATGCAGAACCTCAGAGGCTGTGAGGCCACACTGAAGAAGGAGCTGAACCCCACCCGTGGCACTGGATGCACCATGACAGCAGGGAAATCCCCAGTCCAGGCTGCTGAAGACAGGATCTGGCAGAGCAGTTTTCCTGCGGGAGAGCTGCTGGCACTACTGCTACAGGGAGAGCTACTGCACAGGTAGGGGTGCAAGAGCCAGGCAGGATTGGACAGGACACACAAAGGCTGGGGGGATGCAGAGGTGCTGGGAACATGTACCCTGCTGCAGCTTCACATCCAGTGTGGACACAGCCATGAGCCAGGGCACAGGCCTCCAAAGCCCTCCTGTGGAATGACTGCCCTGATCCATGCCTTGTTCCAGCAGTGCCTTGTTCTGTCCCAGAGTTCCAGCACGCACAGCTCCATGGGTGCAGCCAGCACTGTCCGCTCTGCAGCTGTCTTGGGTTCAAATGCAAGTTCCCAGAGACTCTTATAAATTTGGTAGACCCAATGACAATTTATAGAGTTTATAGAGTGCCCTCCCCTCCTCCCCCTCCTTTCCCCAAAAGACAGGGAGAGAGATAAAAGGTAGGGACACCCCAATAAATCAATCTCACTCGATTTGGAAGTTAAAAAGGAAAAGTTTAACAATAACTTAGAAAAAAGGGATTGGAGGTAGGGGAGTTTACAAAGGATGAGGAAGGGAAAACAGCAAAATACAAAACAGGGATGGATACAACCCGAGTGTGTGATGGTGTCTCTGCCTCGTGGCTGGTATACAGTATCAGTGTGTGTGTGCGGTCATGAACGCAGGTAGTGAGCAAGAGGGCGAAAAGAGGAAGAGACAGGAGAACTCCTGTCTTTTATACCACAGGAAGTGGGGGGAGTGGGCTAACCATCACCTGGAGTGTGGCCCACCCCTGAGGAGGGGCCAAGACCCCTAGGGTCAGGTTCAGGGTCACTCCCCCAGGAGTGTTAACCCTATACAGCAGCTCTGCCTCCCATCCCACAGACTGCTGCTCACTGAGGTATTAAACACATTCCCTGGCTATCTGCATCTGCTGCAGATGTCCTTTGCCAGGGATGTGCAATTTTATTTGTAAAGCCTCTAAATACCAAACAATGACTGCCTTTAACCTTTACACTGGTTTCTGCTTTCCCAAAGGACTCTCGCTGTTGCCATCTTAATCAGCCCAGTACTGACAGCAACAGGAGAGCCTCATCTCTGCCACACAGCTGTGCCCCATCTCTGCCACACAGCCGTGCTGCTGTCCCCTGGCAGCCCACAGTTGCTGTGCGCTTGCCCAGGCTCCGATGCCCCAGAGCAGAGTATCCAGCAAACACGGATTTTGATATCCAGCTGACCTAGTTTTGACAATGGTTCAATGTCTAAATCACTGCTGTGGAAGCTGAACCTGTCCTAGCTTTGGGCAGCCTTGTTCTCAGAGCCCAGGTGGCCAACATCTGCCCTAACTGTTTCTGCAGCCTTCAGCTGGGGTCTGTGAATCATTCACACACACAGAGCTTCTGAGCAGGAGATGGCAAAGGAGAGTGGAGGAACTGCTGGCTCAAGAGGAAGTGTGGGACTGACTGATTCAGAGTTGGTGGTTTGGTTTTGGTTAGTGTTTGGGTTTTGGGTTTTTTTGTAGTTCAAACTGAAGATGCATTGACACTTCAGCAAGTTCAGATGTTTCTAAGGCTTACTTTGCTTTTCTTGGTGAGGTGTACTTAGCAGGTTTGTCAAGCCAGACATCACAGACGTCAAAAGTGTGTTACTCTCTTTCAGCTTTCCCTGTGTGTAGCTTATTGCTGTTCCTTCAGTGACACAGAAAGCCAAACATATTCAAGCCCACCTTGCTAACATAGAGTCACAGGACTCTTCTGGTTAGAAAAGACCTCTAAGATCATCAAGTCCAACCACTGACCAAACACCACAGCATACAGAAGCTCACACAAACAGGTGTGCAATTACATGTATTGTATACTACAGGCCAGAACAGAGGCTCCAGAGCTAACCAGACAGTAAAGAAGAGGACACTGAGGAGATCACTTCAGCATAAAAGCTGGACCTAACTTTTCCTTTCAACTTAAATGATTAACTCCCTCAATTAGACTTGATAAGGAATCAAACATTTCATTACTTCACATTAGTAATAATAATAAAATCAGCAGCCTCTTTTTTTTGTCATGAGATACCCTGCCCAGGGATTTGTAAGAACATTTAATTACAGGGCTGTTTCATTCAGTGTAAAAATTAAACTCAAGATTTGGAGGGGAAAAAAAGTAACAGGGGAAAAAAGGCCCTTACAGGATATAAAAGGAGGTAAATGCCCTAAAAGAAGGGCTAAAGAGCAATTTCTCCTTGTATTCAGAGAAAGAAACCTGTCTGGGACCCCCTCAGTGCAGTCCCAGCACATATGGTGCAGGTAGCCCTGTCCCTGCCAGCCCGGGACTGGCCAGCACCCATGGGCATCCTGTGGGCAGCTGGACCATCTTGGCTCCCAGCTCACCCTCTGCATGGCCATCCTGAGGCCACACTGCTGCCCATGTGCTATGCCATACCACTTCATGCCATGCTCTCCTGCCAGCCCTTGTCAGGCAGCTCTGCCCTCTCTCCCTGGAACTACAACCAAAGTGACATTTAAAAGCTCACACTCCAAGGAGCTGGGGGTAAGTTCAGGAAGCTGGGCCTGCCTCAGCAGCTCTGAACAAACCAGTGTCACTTTTGCCTGAAATGACCAAAAATCTCTCACTATTTTGCATTTTGGTTCCCCCTTTCACTTCTGGAGACTTTCCCACACGAACAGCTGCCTTTTAGGTATGGATTTGCTCAGCACATAGCAGCAAGGGGCTGGGGGCTGCTCTGCATGCTTGGCTGTAATTCAAACAATTAATTAATAAATAGCATAAGTTACCATGGAGGCACTGCCAATATGAAAACTACTTAAAAGAAGTCACAAGACAGAGCAGTTTGAGTTCAGGCAGCTGCTGGTGTTGATTAACGCTGCTGCCCAGTAAGAGACACTGGTCATACTGGCCAAACCGGAGAGAAGGTGACTGAATAAAACACTGTCAAGCAGACAAGGGGAGAAAAGCTCATCAAATGGAGTAAGGAAGCAGAAATAGCTGCTTTGAAATCAATTTTAAGTTGGCTATAATGTCCTCAATCAGCTGGGTGTATTTCCCTCCCCAGGAGGGTAAACTGGAGGCAGCTGGGAGGCAGGAGCTGCCCAGCCTACCATCTGTGTGCCCTGGCTCTCCCCATAGCTCCCCACTTCTGCCCTCCAGCACACTCACTGCAGGCAGAGGAAGGGTTGGGAGGGAGTTTGGGTGTTGTTTCTTCAAGAGTTTGTTCTTATCTATGTTGTGGAAGCATTTCAGAAACTCCATCAGTGCCTCAGGGGGTGGTTTTGTGGTCTGAAGGGAATGGGAGCTGGGAATAACTGGGGAACCAGCTGGAGCGGTTCAGCTCCTACAAGCAGAGGAGTGGGAGCAGATCAGATCCTACCTCACTTCAGTTCCAAGGTGGGTGGGAGGAAGGGAAAAAAAACATCAAACAGAAAAGCTTAGCTCTGTATGAATGCACTGAGTTTCTCTTAACCCAGGCTGGACCTTTTCCTTCCAGAACATCTCCCTCACACCAGCCAATGCTATTTTTATTTTGTCTTTTCTAATAGCTGGTGCTGCTTCCAAACTGGGTTTGCATTACTTACAAAAGTGAGTTTCTTTAATATGAAGAGTAAAATCCACCCTGAATGAATGCTAACATTAGCAGTGTCCCCAAAATCATTTACTGTCATGCTGGCACAGTGGCATTGCTAAATATACCCAACAGACATTTAATCTCTACCTGCCAGCTCAAGCCACCTCTCAGAGCTCAGCTGTGGGACTGGGACTAAATGGACTCCCTACTCAGCTGGGCTTCTGCAAACTCTGGTGTTAATGGACAGAAACACCCTCTGCTTTCAGATCCTGGAGTGCTTTTCACGGCTGAGTGACTCCAGTCACCATCAGCCAGGCTTACAGCTGTATCCAGAAAAAAGACAGAAAAATCAGCCCTTCACCTCCCTCAAGTTCCATGCTCACCATCATCTTTACAAGCATACACTGAATGAAGATCAGCATAAAGACAGCACAGAGACACAGAAACTGAGACACTTTCTGAAACTCCACTGGCATGCTCAATGCCTCAGGAACCTAAGTGGGAAAGTGGACAAAATGCCATTTAAAGTTCTAAAATGTGGACAGCCCTTCTGCTGAGGAAGGTGTTCTGGCCAGCACTGCCCAGAGATGCCAGTGCTACTGGGGTGGGTCTTGGCAGTCCAAGACCACAGCAGTTATCTTGTACTACAGTTCATGTCTCTCACTAAAAGAGTACTCTGGTTTAGGAGTGCAGTTCCATGTAAATACCTTGAGATCTGGCCTTAATACACTCAGCTTTATAATTAACACCAACTTCAGTGTCTGTGAAGGCTAAGAGGTCTCTGGGGTTCCTGATCAGGGAATACATGTATTTAAGACCTACATTTATGGGATATCAGAGCTGTGTATTTAGCAGGAGCCTGGGGCTCTGACAGTTTGGTTCAACAGCACTTGAATGGGATCCTCTCGTGGTGCAGAGGACATGCACCAGTCCCACTGCTCAGACAACCACTGAGGCTGCCAAAGCAGAGGAGACACTGGAGCATGGTTTCTAAGCAGCTCTTGACTAAGCAGGAGGAAGGAGCAGAGATGGAAAATACCCTGAGGTTCTAAGATGGTATTTAAAGAAAGAAGTTCCATTGAGAACCTACTGCTGGGATTTGATTTGCTGCCATTCCCATTGGCATTCCTGAGAAATTTCCTCTTTATAAATAAAACATATTTTGAAGTAAAATGTCTTGCTTCTAGGTTTTCTGGTGTAACTAGCAAAGAACACTGCAGAATGTCTTTGTGGAAAATCAAGCTGAGTTACCCAACAGGCACCAGATCTGTGCTGCAGTCGCAGGAGTGGGGATGGGTGCCCCAAGCCATGAGAACTGCACAGACAGCAAAGAAACCAAGCCACAGAGACTCACTGTTTCCAACACCAGCCAGTCACTCAACTTTGGCCACCTGTGACATGGGAACAGTTTTAATCTGCTAGCTGGAAGGGCTCTCAGGAGTTACACAGGAGTAATTAGAAAATATGAGAGATGTGTTGGCCAGGACTTTTCCAGGAGCCTTTCCCTGTAAGCTGCTGGGCAGCCTGACTCACTTGATGGCCTCTGGCAAGATGCTTATCTGCCCTGGCCTTTCATTTCTGTTTCTAGCCCAGTATCCCACCACAAGCCTCTAGCCTATCTACTAGGGTACCCTGCCTCCAGCAGCAGCTAATAGCTGGTGTTTCAAAGGAAGGCAATCTTGTTAACAGAGGGAAAATACAGTTCCTGACCCTTGAAGGCAGGCAGGCAGAGCCCTGAAACTTTTGATTTATTCTTCCTGCTGATGTTGGTTGCTTAGCTACAAATATTCTCAATGCTCATAAAAGGCTCTCTCCCTTACTTCTCCTCACTGCTGTGTTTTAAATCCAGCCACAGTTTATTTTTCTTGAAACCTAGGTGATGAAATTTCATGTTGATGTTACATCTACCATGTAGAATTCCCTGCTCCCTCCCCAGCACCTGGGTAACTGCCATTAGCACTCATGGGAGCAGAGGCCTCCATGCCATGCAGAGGAGACAGTCACCCTCCAACACCCAAGATGAGCAACACTGCCCAGCTCTGATGTCAGAGCACTCTTTAAAAAGACAACAGAAAGGAACAAAAGTTAGAACTAAGCCTGATGGATCAGATAGAATCTGCAGCTAAACCAGACCTGCTGGCAACTCCTTCCATGGACCCATGCAGGCAGTGCCTCAAAATCTGCCAGGTCTGTGACATGGTGCTTGGTGATGGGTGCAGCACCCATGAACGGATTGGGCTGGATTGGATCAGTTGATACAAGGTGCAAACGTGTCTCTTACATCTCACTCTCTTCCCAGTCTCTCTCTATGTGTCCCAGATAACTGCAGAGCATGGCAGCAGCTGCCCAGCTCTACTGCTTCCCCCTTTGCAGGGTTTCTTACAGGGCTGCTGTAACACAGAAGCATTCATTAAACCTCAGGTCCAGCCATCTCCACCGCCCCACCTTGCACCACGCTTATGTGAGGGACAGGAAGAGGTCACTGATAGGTGACATGAGTCAATAGGAAACAATGGTCTGGTCTCCATCAGGGATAAATAAAAGTCCTGCAAAAACAATAAGCAGTAGGAAAACAAAGCAGCAGCTCTGGCTAGGAACACTGGGACACCAGCTGTGGGGACAGGGCAGGCAACAGAACTGAAAGGTGAGATTTTTCCTGCCTGCTGAAATTAGAGAACAATGAGCACAGCCCCTCTGGTAGGAAAGGGAAGCAGCTTAGCAGGAACACGTGGTCCTGATGTCCGACTCCAAAGCTGAGCTCTGGAGCGGCATGAGGGGTCCTGCAGGGATGGACAGCTCTGCCATGCAGCCAGTCGCTGGGACAAGACACCTGCTCACTGCTCTGCCTCTCCCATTCACTAGGAAGATGTTTGCTGCGTGGGTTCAGGCTTGACAAACACTAAACACTGCTACCAGAGATGGTGGACTTCTATCCAGCATCAGGGAAGGTTTTGTGCTTCTGCTACATCATAACTCTCAACTCTGTACTTCAGGAGTCTTGCATATCTGGACAGCTGTCTTTGTACACGGCCAGACAAGTGAACACAAGTTCCTGCAGAAGGCCAGAGAGTACAATCTGGAGCTCAGGGAAAAGGACATCAACAATGATGACTCAACAATGCCATCAGTTTTTATAGCCCACGTGTAGGAGCCTAGAGCCATTTTTAACTCTCTTTGCTGTCAGCCCCTTTAAAGCACCTGGGATGCTTTAAAGCCAGATCTGAGACACTCTTCTGCTGTGTAAAGGTGGAAAGGAAGAAACAGAGCTTGAGGCAAAGGCCCTGCTGGTCCCTCTTGCTGTAGCCCAAGGAGAAGCTACTGCTCAGTTTGCTCTTTAGCCTGCAGCAGACCAGCAGCAGTACCCAGCTTCTCCCAGCCCAAACTGGAAGGCAGATCATTATGTGATCCCCAAATCACTGCAGAGGAGCCAAAAGACACATGCAGAGACCTGTTAGTGCTGTCACATTCTGATGTCTAAAAACTGGAGAAATCTGGACAGCAAAAAAAAGCACCTTTTGGGCTAACAGTGCTTCATGTTTGGTGAGCAGATAACAGAGGAGACAGAAGTACTACAAGTCAAGTGCCTCCTTATGAAGCTTGTTTTTAAGCAAGAACCTTGCCTGGATGCCAAGAGAGAACAGAAAGCTCCCAGTCAGCTTGGCATTGCAATCAGTGATTAATTTGTTGCACAACACGTTGCTTGCTGGACACGACAGAGCTCATCAATCCTTATTTTCATTGATGTTGTCCTGGCTGAGGGGGCATGGAAAAGGCTGGCTTGTGCTGCAGGTCACTGCCCAATGACTTGGGGATGGTCAGGGAAGCACAAGCAGCTTGAACCGTTGATGCCATCTGACTGGGGACAACCAAGGACACAAGCTCAGCATCCCTTGCACCTCCATGTGCACAGAGGCACAGCATGTGTACAGACGCGTGGAAACACAGGGAGGAGATGTGACCATTCCCTCAGCCCAGCAGTTCTCTCTCAGCAGCCGGCTGCAAGCTGTGGCACCACAGAAGGGCTGCCACAAGGCATTGCTTGGAGGACTTTTTGTTCAGCCCTGTCACCTGGCTCCCCAAAACCTCTATGATTTCAATGACAACACCCTCAGGAGCTCAACAAGGCCAAGACTGTGGCACTCCACATTAGGCAACAAGGACTCCTGTTAGTACAGTTAAACATCTGCTCTGCACTTTGGCTGGTCCCACACAGGAGACATCTCTGACATTTCCCTCTTGTCGTGGTCTGTAATTTAACACCTTCAGTTCTACTCATGCCCACCATGACACGACCCAGAGATGACCACAGGCTCATCAGGCACTGATGATTCACCTCACTCTTTTATATATCCACTTCAGATCACTTTTCCCAGATGCTGACCACGTTTCCCAGAGCCCAGCAGGACAGCTTGTTGAAATGTGCAGCTGCCCATTCTCTGAGCTGCAAGGGAGGAAAGAGTGATCTAAGAGCAAACAGCACTCAGGAGAACTGGAAGATGTCAATTGCACTGTTGGGACAATAAACATTGGGAAATGTCCCTTGCTGTGATGATCAGTCTTGCAAGTAGAAAGACTGATTGGAATCTGTGCTGGAGCTTTCTGCTCTATCCCATGGGACAGCACAGGCACATGCACCATGTTGTGCAAGCCCTTCGAGAACATTCCCAACCAACACATCAGTCAACCACCTTGCAGGATGTGACAAAGTCCTCAGAAGCTTTGTTAAAGCCTTTTTATCGTTTTATCAGCCTAATTCTTGGTTTTATTGTCTTTGCTGTAAATCTACTGGCTGCAGCCCAGTCTGCATCCTGCTCTTGATTGGGAAATGGAGCATGAGAGCCTCCCATCACAGCAGGGCAGAGGCTGCACCACTCACTGCAAGGCACAGCAAAACTCAGAGCAGCTGCCATGCCACCAACAAGATCCTACCCAGACTGCTGACCACCCTCAGCCCCCCTCACTGCTGCTGGGACACACGGTGAACAAAATGATCCCCAGCTGGGGCCCGTTGTCCCTTACTATAATGAGTGCTGCATTAGCACAGCAAGAGGAAAAAGAGAGGAAGACTCTGTTAAAATAACAAGCAAAGAGACAGTTCTTACATGGAGAATGAGCCAGTCCTGTGGGAGGGGAGAACCTCTTGGAACAACTCTTCAGCTGTGAAAAACGAGTAAGCCACTACACCTAACACAGCCCCTGGAGTAACTGGCAGCTTAGGCCCAGCATTTAGCACAACTCCAGCAGACATCAGTGCCCAGCAAGTCTTAAAAATTGGGTCTCAAGTACCTAAAATTGGGACTGAACAAAATGGTGCCTTTACATTTTGCTTTCCCAGATGATACAACTCCCAAGGTCTTTCAGCAGCTCTTCTGAACACAGATGACAGTTGAATCTTGTATTATTAAACCTGTCATAAAATTGCAGGTGTCTGAAATGGTGGAAGTCAAAGAGAAGCAAGGAAGGGGAGTGCTGCTGTACAATACCCAGTGGAGCTGAGGGGCCCTTTTAAATCCAGAAGGCGTTATTGCTGTCACTTTCAGCAGGAGGAAATGCACAAAATTACTGAGTGCTTTCTCATCCCACTCACTATCTTCCCAGCTTCCCAAATATGCACCCCAGGGCCACAGCAGCCCTGAAAGTTGCTGTGATCAAACACCAGACAGGCACAGGGCTGCAGCTCAGACTGGAAGCAAGCAGAGCACCATGCACTGGGATTCACTGGTGACAGTAGAGAGGTCTCTGTGGAACTGAGGCTCCCCTTTGCTGCTGCTTTTCCACCCACTCTGTCCACGTCTCCCTGTTCTAATATTGTCACTAATGAGGCCATGGGAAGCGGCTTAGCCTCACAAGACTCTCTGTTAACTTTACCAAGCCCGTGGCAGCCCTCTCCTCCTGGGCACCACAGTCGTGCCCAGGGATGCTTCCTGCTAAACGCTGCCTAGTGGGAAGAAGGATGGTGCCAGGAGCCAGGCACCACGTTGAAGCGCCGTGCAGCACAGACACGCCGCAGGGCCATGTGTTCTGCCAGCTGGGTATCTCCAAAGATCATCCAGGCCCAGCCTTGCTTCATCTGTGCTGCTCAACCCAAAACCACCAAAATGATGGCTGGGAATCAAAAGAAGGCAAGGACAGTCATTTCGGTTTACCTCTGAGCATTAACATGACTATTAATTACCACTGGCTGCATCAAGCTGTGATTTACTGAAAACAGAGATGTAGCCTTGACCTTTCTCTCTCACTGCACACTCTTTTCCTTACACCCTACCTCCAAGCCATCATCCCAACCCTGCCTGGGGCAGCTGCTCAGTGTCAGCTGTGGCAACTCATCAGCTGTTTCCAGTTCACAAGGCCAAATGAGTCTTGTCTTGATACAAAAAGTCATGGACCTCACTAAATTCAGGTGTTCCTTGTTGTATGCATTAGCTGGGGGGCTGGCTGCAGCTGCCTCAGCGTCCCACAGTTTTGTGGTATATGTTGGGAGTTGGCCTAGATGACCTCTAAAGGTCCACTCCAACCCAAACCATACTATGTCACTATGATAACATAATATTATCATAGATGTGCTAATTATTATTTGATGCACTGATTGAACAGTGAACGGCTAACAGGGATTCTGCCATTGCTTAAGATATTGGAAGCAATACTGGTCACCCTTCCATTTTGGGGGGAGAGTGGGAGGGAGGAAGTGTGTCTGGAGCCTAATGAGGACACAAATGCTTGCCAGATTTTAATTTGAAATACTTTCTTTCTTTTCAACAATATCCTTTTCCGCTGGGCTCGGCAAAGAGCAGAGCTGGACAATGGTAGGGGAAGCTGGGAGAGACTAACAATGGAGGAGGAGTGGAGAGCTGAGTGAAACCAGCCTAGCTCCTTTGGTGCAAAGTGAAATGTGAAAAGAAACAAATTGCATAAAGGATGACTAACAAAGACAGCTTTAAAAATCATTTCAGGGTTAGCCTTTTCAGGTTCACAGCAGGGACGTCAGGAAAGGACATTGAGTTTCCTGCATTACATAAGTTTTAGTACATCTCCCTTCAAAGTTAGCTCTGCTATACTCTCACCACGTACACGGCCGCCTACACACACCCGGGACTGCTTGCAAACACACCCCAGCCCAGCGCACGGCCAGTTCTTTTCTTACAATCACACAGATCTTTGGCAGTCGCTTTGCAGAGGGCTGTAACCCTGAGCCGCGGCCACCCCGCAAGCTGCGCTCCCCACGCCGGGAGGGCACCGCTGGCCAGCGCGCTGGGCTCCGCACGTCCAGAGCTCTTCTGCAGGAGCGCAAAGGCTCAGAGCAGGCACTCTGCAAGCAAAGCGCTTTACCGCTGGATTCCTGCATCCCTCTTTCTTTCCTCACTAAGGTTTGAACGCGCCTTCTCTTGGCGGGTGACTGAATCCAGAGGGTGGATACAGCCGCAGCTGCCTACACACACACACACATCCCCCGGGCTGATTGCACAGGAAACAGCACAAACATCTGCACCACCAAACCGGCTGACAGGGCTCAGCAAATCTGCCTTCTGAGCAAGCCAGCCTTCGAAAATCAGCACCTTCTAAGATGCTGTACTCCAGCAGTCCCCACCAGCTGAAGCACCACACTTGAAAGTCTGTTTTCTCTTTATCTGCTCCCTGGCCGTCTCTAAATAAAAGCACTGTATGAATTCAGGAGATTGCAGAGGTCCAGCTTTTCAAATCTGCACCATCCACTTCCACAGCACGCTCACAAAGGTGCAGGAAATACTTTGTCGTGGCACTTCCATTGTAATTTGGCAAATCCTAGTGAACCACTGCAAAGAGAGCGAAGTGGAAAACTACCAGAGACTTACCCAAGCCTCCACACGACAGAGAAACGAAATCAGGAGAGAGAGCCAATGCTGAAGTCCCCAGAAAAGTCAGCTCCTCGGAGAGCAGTGCGAGTCCATCTCCTGCGCCCTCTCCTCGGCCGGGTCAGTCGGCTCTGGCTGCTTTGTATGACTGAGCTGGATCTTAAACCGCTCACAGACTCTGGGACTGGGAGACTTCCTCTGCAGCTGATAGTGGGGTTATTAAAGTAAACTAACTATTGCCCTTTGTGAAGGGAGGTGGGGGGGAGGGAAGCTCAGCCCCTTCCCTTCCTTTGTAATTCAAACCCTTCCTTGAGGCTCCCAGCTTTGGAGGAGAGGCATCTGCTCCCAGCCCCTTCCCTGCTGCCGGGGAGCTCGCACAGGTACTGGCTGGGATCCAGCTGAAGAAGCTGCTCCGCACCGCATGGCTACATGGCAAAGCAGCTCGTTCCTCACCAAACTTCACCCAGCGTTTTTCTTTCTCATACATCATTAGCACAGCGCAGCAAACACGCAGGTGAGAAGCGAGACCGAGTTTGCACATAAGCACAGGCTCCTCACTCTGCACCTCTGATTAATTTAAAGATTTCATTTGTTCAGTAGCAGGCTCCTTTCACTTCCAAAACATTATGTGTTCACCGTTGCTACCGGGCTGCTTGGCCAGTTGATGCTACCAGGGACTGGATGCTGCTGGGCAGATGCTGGTCGTGCACACGTTTCTGAGCCCTCCCCAGGACACACTGCTCCTGAAGCCTGTCACTGCAATGTCAACATGCTTTCATAGGCAGTTGCATCGGGATCATGTAGCTCTGATCTTTATTACTTCCTGAAGGCAGTTAATCTTTAGAGCTGAAACTATAAATGCTGTCAGCTTAGCTTGCAGCCTCCTTCTATTGGTATTTACCACTCACATTTTAAATTCTAAAAAGATCCAGGCACACAGGAACATGTCCACAGTCCAGATACAGAGGAATTAAAGACCAATCTAAACTTTCATTATTAGCCATACCCAGTGTGATAATAACTCCAGTCCCTGACAGCAACATATGTACCTGGTCTCCACTGTATTTCAATATTCCTGCACTCCACAATGACTTGGTAAGCAGCAGCCTCAGTCCAGCACATTTTACTTTACCTTGCCAACGAGAAAATTCTAATACATTACAGAAACAAAAGAAAAAAACTTCTCATTATTTAGTTTGAGTTCCCACAACTCCTTGCTCCTCCCCCTCTTCCCCCAAACACATCCTCCTTGTGGCAGTGACTTGCACTCATTTCTGACAGCAAATGTTTAGATTCACTGCTCTGGTGATGACCACAAAAAGTGAGGACAGTCATATTACGTTCCAGTTGTTTGTGCCATGCCCTGAGTTAAAGAGAAAATGACAGCATCTGCAGGAGAACCCTGAGCAAGGACTTGCTATACTTCTAGATGTGCTTTAATTGAGAGAAGTGGAAGAGCACAACTGCTACCTTTCCACTCAGTGCCTCAACCTGACAGTAACATCTTTTCTGTGACTTGTGAATAATCACAATGAGTATTCCACAGTCACTCCAGTGCATACTCATCTCCAGGGATTTGCCCAGCTGGCTCAGGATGCACAGGCACATGCCCCTTGCCATCTACATCACTTTCCCCCTAAACTCGGTTGTTGCTGCACCAGAAATGATGCATTATCCAGAACTGAGAGTCAAGAACAAAACCCTTTTTGTGATACCCTAGATAAAGAACATATTTGGTGTCTGCAGGCCAATGCCACTTGCACTGGAGTGCACTGGCTGTGTCCTCACTGACGTAGCAGCCATCCACAGGTATCTGCAACCTTTGCTCAAACTGATTCTGGGCTGGCTGTGCTATCGGACTGGTAGCCTGGCACATCAGAACTCAACTTATGGCCTTAGGGCACTACTAGTAGGTAAATACTAAATGACACAGTTAAAACATAGACAAAGACAGAACCAGTAAAAATAAGAGCTAAGCTAACAAGCAACACATCCATGTGTCTGTAGCATGACACGACACAAGGACCTTGCTTTTCTTCTATATTGCACTGGGTTGAACTAATCCCACTCATTCTCTATATTCATGGGTGTATTGAAATGAGAACTGAACCAGCACTGACTATTCCCTGTCTTAGGAACTATTCCCATCTGCTAGTAACACAGAAGGTCCAGGAGAGCCTGGGAGAACGTATCCATATGCACACTTATCTTTTCATTTCAGACCATTCATCATTCCTCGCCCGGAAGCAACAGTTAATTTACAATAACTCAATGTCAGGATGGCAGTTTAAAATCCTCTGGAGGATTTGCCCTGGGATAAAATTTTGGTCCTGGCTCTCTGTAGCCACTGTAGGTTCAGCTGAGCCTCTTTTGAAGTCGCTTTGTTTCAGAGCACGGTAGAAATAGAGAAAACTGCTAGGCTGTAGCTGGTGCACATTCAAACCCGATGAAGGATCATCTCTCCACTGCATTTGATTGGGATTTTGGTAGTCACAGACATTAGAGAGAGAAAGGAAGAATATGGCCAATGAGAGAACTCTGCATGTGATTGGGATTATTTCCTATGTTCCTATTGTTTTGCCCGGATATAGACTTAAGTAACATCTGACTCTTGCTGAGTAGGAAATATTTCCAGTTTGGATTGGAGGAAAAGGTGCCCCTGGGCTAACATCCACAGACTGGACCTTTCTGAAAAGGCCATGTGATGGCCAGACCTGCTCCCAAACCTTCCAAACAGCAATCCAGGTAAAATCTGCAGGAAGGAGTCTCTGAGCAGAGCTAACAACAGACTGAGTCCTGAGAGCCCATTCTCCCTTTTCCTCTCTATTTGTTTGAACTCACCTTTATCTTTCCATTTTAAGGACTTTGCTTACCACATTTTACTGGAGTCGGTGGCCTTTGCCTGTTATCAAGGACAATCTGCATCTCATATTTTGGAAAGCAATGATTTAAAAACCTGCAGGTAGTGCCGCAGTCACCAGCTGATGTGCCATCTCTGTAAATCAGGAGGTGCCTAAAGAGGGTGTTTACAAGCAGAACGCTGCTAAAAGTCTGCCTTGGTTGCAGATAACAAGGCCGAGACAATGACAGATTTCCTTCCCCTCGCAGCCACCAGCAGCTCCCTCTGATTGGCTTCGCAGTGTTTATCCAGGATGCTGGGAGAGGGCAGGCACCAAGTATGCAATTAATTGGCAGTCTGCAGGAGCATATTGCCTAAAGATAAAGAGAGTGGGTGATCGTGTCCTGTGCAGAGTGGCTGAGCGCTGCAGAGGTAGCGGTGACCCACTTCTAAAAGCAGAGGTCTTTTCTGTTGTTGTTCTCTTGGAAAATAATTGTATTCAAATGAGTCCCGTTTTTGTGTGGTCCCTCTGGCCTTTGAACATTTTGTGTGTGTAAGCCATTCTGGCTCCTTCCTTCATCCTCAAGTCCTTAGTAAATTAAGAATTTGCTGAAAACTTTTACTGCTGACCTCAGTGGAGCATTTCAGCAGTAGAATATGCTGTGTGCAGGAGAACACAAGTACGCGGTGACATGGTGTTAGTGGCCTTTACTCCTCACAGTGGGTGTTGTTTCTTCAGGCAGGGAAAGACAAGAGTGCTGGACCTGAGGCTAACTGGAAATCAGCTGATGTGAAAAGCAGCGGCACAGCCTGCGACAGACCTGGGCGTGGGAAGGAGATCAGCACTAGAAGACTGGATGGGAGGACCTGGAGCAGGGGAAATAGGGAGTGCCGTGCGGGAAAGGGACAGGCCACAGCTTCTAAGTGCAGGCATGTAAGACCAAAAGGCACAGAGATGGCATAAACCCCTGAGTCAGATAAGGAAATACAGAAGATGGTAAGGGAGAAGACTGAGCACTACTTAGGAGTTCAAGATACACACAGTGTGCATGGAGGCTGGAGAGAGAAGGGGAGAGGCACATGAATGTGATGCTGGCCAAACTGGGTAGCTTAAGAGACTTCATAAAACCATAGTATCATTAAGGTTGGAGAAGACCTTCAGGATATCGAGTGCAGCCATCAGAAGGGATGTCTATGACATGAGCGCAGCAGCACAAACCTTTGGATTAAGTGCAAGACACAAAAGCTAAAGAGAAAAGCTCTCACTTTCAGGAGAAGAGAGCATGCTAAAGGGAAAAGTCTTCAGTGTAGACTTTCATACCTAGTGTTGTGCAGAACCAGCCAGAGGCCCTCACAGCCCCCACGCATGGCAGTAGAGGCAGTGAAAAACACTGACCTCACAGGACAAAAGGACACACTTGCTCCTCCAATATGTTTATTTTTAGTGCTGTAAAACTAAAGAGTGAAGCACGTGGCAAATCTTTCACTGAGATCACACTGACATTACCAGCACCATTCAGATCAAACAAGTCATGACCTGGCAGCTCCTTCGTGAGGGGCACTGCAGAGATTGTATCTGGCCTGACCAATGCGACTGCTTCACAAATGCCTTTACAGGAATTACTGATCCCAGGGAGAGATTTCTACAGCAGGCTTTGACTTGCTGTTTTGCTTGATACTTTCACTTTGCCCTCAGCCTAAGCTGGGAACTGAGAGTGGGACATTACTGTGCACAGAATCTTCATGCAGGGCTCAGTCCAATTCCCCCAAGGGCCAGGAGTTTGTTATTCCAGAAGCGTGGCAAAAATCCAGCAGCGGTTTTAAAAGATCTCTTTCTTTTAGATCAAAGTTTCTGTATTTGGGTACCTAAAATTAGTTACCAAAATAAGTGATATTTTATTCAGAGATGCAGAACTTCCATTGATTTTAATGGATTCAGCATCCCAGAAAAGTAGGCCACTTATTTATGTACCTACATAAGCACTTCCATGCCTAACTTGAAGGAGCCAAGTTTGTAAACAATGACCTTATGTTTTAAAAACCATGAGACAACTCTGCACCATCACTCTGTTATTCCCTTTTCTGTCAGTAAGCCTCATTTGAGAGGTAGATTTAAGCTGCAAAATGTGCCTTTAAAGTTTCTTGCAATAAGGTTGCCTCTATTTAGCAGAACACTTAGGCACAAGCTTAATGCCTTCCTGAAGAGAAGCACTTCAATGAATCAATGCTAAGAGCTTCCTCATACCCCTTTGCTTGAGATGGAGAACGAATCTTCATCTCCCCACAGCAAAATTCTAATCCTGATGGGGGTGGCTCAGCAGCCTTGAAAACTGTTCCTGCCTCATCACTTCACCCTAGGAACATCCTATTGCATCTTGCAGTGCTTCATGCTTCAAAGCATGGCAACATCACTGAAAAACTGCTCCTCATTCTGCAGCAATATGGTTTGGGATGTGGGGGCGCAGGCACCAGCACGGTGGGATGGAGGGAAGGAAGAGGGCACTGAGAAGCAGCAGGATGTTGAGTGAGAGGTCAAGAGGTCTTCCAGAGAGGGCAACTATAAAGCAATGAGTCACAATCCTTTTGCTAACACACATGAGAGGAACTCCTCAACCTGCTACTTACGAGAGGAGCTCCTTAACCTGCTCTTTATCTTGCAACTTATCTATTTTAATCTTGTGCAGCTGAATGACGATCAGCGGACTGCCACTTGGCTGCTTAAGGAAATAGCTGTATAATTTAGCTCTGATTGTTTCAAGCACTTGGCAGGAAACAATAGATAAAAACTGACAGGACTTTCACAGTTAACAATAGAAACTAATGAGGTGAAATACTGCTCAGAGAAATATTGTGACGGCTATCCACAGATTCAGATGAAGGAAGAGAAGTGGCAGGATGGATTCTGCACTGCAGTCCCTCAGCCTTGACTTTGAAGAAAAGTCATCACATCTCCCTTCTCTGTCTGCTCTCCTGTCATGCTGGTTTGGTTACAGAGCACTGCATGCAAGTTTGTAAAATCACATTAGTTTAAAACACTCGCACAAAGGAGCCCAGCTCGGACCTGCTGCACTGTTGCATTCCCAGAGCTGTTACCAGCACCTGTGGAGTGCCACGGACCACTGGAGGGAAGCCAGGGGAGATAAACACCGAAGCAGCACTGAGCTTCCAGCACGAGTGTTTGTGTGCAGGGTGTTCACAGGGCCAGTGCCACGGAACTCAGCACAGGTTGGAGGACTCTGACCGTCCCACTCCCTCCTAAAAGCAATTGCTGTTGATCGAACGCTGGTAGAAAGAGTTACTGCTGCTGCAGACAGCTACAGGCACTTCTTGGTTTTCTTTATCTTACAAACTGCAGCTCAGAGTTTGAATTATTCAAAGCAAACTCCACCGACAGCTTCTTGAAGGAGAGGGGCACACAGATGGCTGCTGTAGTTCCCCCTGTGCCTGACGTATCCCAGTGCCCAAGTGTGTTTAACTGGACAATTGGTGCAGTTTGTAAGTGGGCAGAAGGCACTGAGGTGGAGCACACCGTGTCCCTCTTGTTGGTATCTTCAGAACAGGATCTATCAGTTTGATTACCTGTGGTCTCACCCACTGGCTTGCCTAAGATGCCCCAACAAAACTAATGATGAAAAACATGCTGGGGGAGGAGTTTCCTGCTGCGTACCTTACCCTAGGCACAATAAGACTGTCATGGTCTGCACAGAAGTAGGATCAATAACGTAATGATACACACTGTGATCCAGTTCTCGGTAACCCCTAACACACAGCAGCACTCCTGGCTCTCTGGCCTCTCTCCAAGCTACCAGCCTCCTTTCTGTCTTGACCACAATGGAGAGAGACCTCAGGGTGCAGCTTTCCAAAAGAAGCACGTACAAACAGAGCATCTGGACTTTGAAGGAAGTTGAACACTACAAACTACTTTGGTTTCCATGGTGCAGGCCTGCAAAGTTTCACTTACCCTAGGAAGAAAGGTTATTTTTCCTTTTCTGGCCCCAGGTAAAAGCATAGGGAAAATTACATCTGGTTGGGAGTGGAGACAACTCGCAGAAATCTAAACCCAGAACTGAGCAGCAAAGCAGTGTGGATACAGTCGAGTGCTGCCTGAGTAACATGCAACGAAATGCACCATGGCCAAGGTTCTGTTGCTCCCTGCCCGACTTCTTCACAAAGAACACCCTGATCTAGAGTGGGGAATGTGCTCCAGAGCTCTGAGGAAACAGACAAACCTCTTGAAAGAGATGAGAATGACACCCCTGCCTGTGAGGAGAGCCAACACAGGGCTCTCTGAAGGGCTTAAAGCCCACTTAAACCCTGATATGGGCATATAGAGAAGTACATCCCCATGCACTAAGGAAGCCCAAACCCACATGGTTAACCCCAGAGCCTGTCTAATGAGTGTATTATCTGCCCACCAAGTTAGGACAAGCACAGAGCTTTACTGCATCATCACAACCAAATCCCTCACCACTGCGTCCTCTGGATGTCATTAATAAATAATTAATGACACCACTCAGAAAGAGGGAGGAAAAACAGAGCTCAGGTAATTTTTGGAGCACGTTGAGAGGCCAGTAGCAGTGACAGGCACGAAAGGAAAAGTCTAATGGGACAAACTCCGGGGGACATCAGCTCTGCGGTGTCACGGAGACAGGTGGAAAGAAGAGATGAGGCTGAGAGCACACACAGTGCCTGCTGGCTCTGCTTGGGTGGCCAAAGCAGGCGAAGGCCAGGTCCTGCCGCCCACGGGCAGTGCCAGCAGGCACCGCGACAGAGCGGACAGAAAAGCACTGCCTTACAGTGGCAGCACCAACATTTGCCAGAGAAGGTCAATACATTTTTGCTGTCAGCTCCTGGGAGGTTTCTTTTAAGGTGGTTTAATTGGGTTTTAGCACTGGTGAAAGCCCTGGAGGGAGATAACTCCTGCTTAACCACAGAAGAGTTATGAGCACTGACAGCAGTAACGTCCCTCATCGCAGTCCCCGTGTGAACCAATTCTCTCCTCCCTCTCTGCAGCCTGGCCTGGTGAGATCCAGAGAGTTAATCCTCCCTTTTCTTTCTTTTGTTCAGTACACAGCATTGTCCAACCCCAGAGTTCCTCTCCTCTTGCCTTGTTAACAGCGGTGACACAGGCGGGTGGTGTCACCAACCGGTGGCTCAGGAAAGCTGCTGGTCCTGAGCAAACTGCCTGTGTCTGCCTGTCCTCCTTCCTCCCTCGTGGGTGCTCACGGCCTGACCTGGCCAGAGACATCTCATTGCCTCCCCTCCGTCTCTAAGGGCCACAGCCTGTACTCCACTCACCTCAACCACTCTCAATCAAACCATTCTCCCACGAGTGCAGGGCTTGGAGGATGCATTCTGACAAACGCCCTGCACTGCTCTTGAGTCGGCTTACCTCACCCTGAGCTGCAGGCAAGTCCTGCATCCCAGGTAACTCCACCAACAGTTTACAGAGTAAATAAAACCAGGCATTCAGTTGTTCCACAGAGTTGCCTGCTGACCCCTGCTCCTTCTCAGCTGCTTTATACTCATCCTAACTTGCATCTCTCAGAAAACAGGAAAATAAACAGCAAGAATTCTTTTTTTTTTTAAAGACAGGTGATAAACTGTTCTCAAAGCAGCTGCTTGGTTCTTCATTAGAAAAGAAAAGTATCCAACCCCACAATACAGGCAAGTCAAACACACCCTGCTGAGTGAACAAAAACACCTTCATCATCCTTTAGCAAGTTAGTCTTCTTCCCCGTGTCCAAGCCAGCTAGAGCACAGGGAGGGAAAGTTGCTTTTCATTTCCTGAGCACTTTGGAAGATTTCAGCCCATTGTCCAAATCATCTCTGCCTCTTCTGCCCTGCCCCTAAGAACCTCTGTCTGTTGGAGCTTCACTGTGGCCATTCTCTTTGTTTCAGAAAGTGTTACTCTAGAGAAGTGCCTAACCCCACATGCAGCACTAAAAGGATTATTTTCACCACACAACTATAATGGTCAATAGGTTACTGTAGCCTGAGATGGGATTTCAAAACATGTCACATCTTTCCAAGATCCTGTTCATGCTCCCACTCCCTACCCCACCCTTTGCTCTTCAGGGTGATTCTTCAGAGAGGCTGAAACTGAAATTT
Source organism: Pogoniulus pusillus (assembly GCF_015220805.1). Lineage (NCBI taxonomy): Eukaryota > Metazoa > Chordata > Aves > Piciformes > Lybiidae > Pogoniulus > Pogoniulus pusillus. The sequence continues at coordinate 9,470,501 of NC_087298.1, forward strand.
GTTTCCTTGCCAAAGCATTTTCCTTTTCACCACCTACACTTCCACTCGTGCTCTTAGGAGGGCCCCAGAGCAGGCTGCTGCTGGCGCTCGTTCCTGCTCAGCAAATGTACCTCATGTCACTGGGCTAGGAGTGGAGGAATTCTGCCTCACATCAGATTTGCTGGGTTTGCTTGGTGGGAAGGCTATTTTTTTTCTTTACAGTATGAGTCTGTTTATTGGCTGGGGATATTTTAGTGCATTTACTTTCTGTTGTTGTGAATTTGGATTAGAGGCATCCCCTTCCTCCTGACAGTTGCTAGCAGCATGCTACAGAAATATGATTAATTAAAGTGTGACTATGAATCCACTCAAAGGCTTAGACTATTCCTCCACTAACATTAAGTAGAGAAAAGGCCACTTGACAAAGTTCAGATCCTGAAACAGATTTCAAAGTACAGTGAGGTTTATCTCAGCACGACTAGGAGGTTCAACCTTCAGCATTTAAGAGCTGCAAGCCCTTGGAGAGAAGAGAGCTGTGCTTTTGGTCCAATCCCAAATACAGAAATAAATAAATAAGAGATAACTACCCAAGTCACGCTCAAAAAGGACTTCAGCAGCACAGCAGAAAGACACTGGTCACCTGAGGGGCTCCTTCCCAGCCTATGCCACTTCTGCCTTTGTAGACAGTTGATGCACAGAATGCATGCAGCCCTGTTGCACTGAGATTTTAGATTAAAACAACACATTCTGGCTCTTGCTCTGCAAGAAGCCACTGGAAATCCTGGAAGACCTTCAAAAATGAGCAGTACAGCACTTGAAAAAGAGACACAACTTTACTAAATTGAAAAATTTGAATTTCCTAACATGGACTTAAAAGGCACTGCTGAATCTTTAATGAGTGCAATGTAGAGACAGCTCAACCTGAGAAGGGCTGAAGGTCTTCCTTTGAAGAAGTCAAACTTAAAAAAAGAGTAAGAAAAATGTCTGCTACATTCCAAGGTCACCAAAGGTTTCATGAAGCTCTGTATCCCTCCCAACTCTGACTCCTTAAATGATAGTCACTTGTTAATCCAGAGCACCTACTTGAAACCGAACATAATTAGCTGGGGAAAGGGAAAACATGTCAGGCTGGAGAAGTATTTCTATCACAAGAGGTTGCAAGGAGCAATGTTCCATATAGATGGAAAATGGGCTGTTTACTTACTTCAAGAGCACAGAATTCTTATTCATTAAATGTTACTTGACATGTTTTAAACTGTTTGGTATTCTGCAGCCTTCCGACTGACTGATAGCTTGGAGGAAAGGATCAAGAATGGGAAGCAGAGGCTTTGTTACTTAGCAGTGTCTGTGGGATCACTTACAAGCTCTCATACAATTTATTTCCCATGTTCAGTATCATCTTCAGTCCCCAGCAAGTTCCAGTGTCTGCAGATCACTACCCAGACACTAGCTAGCAAATTATTTTCTCTTGAGAGCCTTAAGAAACAGAGGAAACCTCTGATTTGAATACTGCAGGAGGTGACCTGCTAGACAAAATGTCCCATTTTGGCATGTCCAGGCCGTGAGGAGACTCCAGCACACACAAAGTTCAGGGGTTAAAACCAGCAGCAGAGTTGTAAGACACAGCCCAGTGCTGGTGTGATCAGTGCAAAGCTGCTTCCCCGGCTCCAGCCACCAGCAGCTCTCTGCTCTGTACAGGCACTGCCCAAACTTGTGTTCTTGTCAAGCCTACAAGCAAATGTCACAGAAAGGGAAAAGCCATTTGTTTCTTAAAAAGAGAAAAAAGAAATAAATCAACAATTCCCTGCTGTTAGGCAAGAACATGGGCTCCAGTAAAGTGCCAGCACAGATAAACACTTAGGCAAAGGCGCACATTTAGATGGAGCAAGACTGGGAGCCTACATTTAAAAGCAAACATTTGAAGCTTGAGTGAGGGTGAAAAACAACACCTAGCTGAACTCTTTGAAAAGGCAGTAATTATTAGAGATTATAAATCTGCATGCTAATTTAAGTGATTTCTATTGAGGTTTTCTTTCTAATTCAGTTTTTATTAATTTTATTGCATGCAGATAAATTCTAGATAAGAGCACTGTGATGCACAGTAGGCTTAATCCAACAGAAACCCCCTGATAGGCAATTTAAGGATCTCAGGTTCATTAATAAACCTCAGAGCATCTTGTTTAATCTAGTTTATTTGCATGGGACTGAGTACATCTGAGCAAGACAAGGTACAGCAGATAGAACCATAGAATCAACCAGGTTGGAAGAGACCTCCAAGCTCATCCAGTCCAACCTATCACCCAGCTCTGTCCAACCAACCAGACCATGGCACCAAGTGCCTCATCCAGTCTTTTCTTAACACCTCCAGGGACGGTGCCTCCACCACCTCCCTGGGCAGCCCATTCCAATGCCAATCACTCTCTCTGTGAAGAACTTCCTCCTGACATCCAGCCTAGACCTTCCCTGGCACAACTCGAGCCTATGTCCCCTTTTTATTGCCTTTACTTTTGAGACATGCTACGGTGTGGCCATGCCAGGCACCCTGCGGGAACGGAGCTGCTTTCAAGGGCATTCTTCACCCTCTGTCCATTTACTGGGCAGGTAAAGCCTGGACAATGCTGGAAAAGTCATGTTTCCCAGAGACTCCAGCATGATCTGTTCTCTCTGCAGGATTTTGATAAGAAAATTCAATGACTCCCCAGACCCCATCCTTCTCATCAATCCATCGATTCACCCACTGGCAGTTTCAATGTGAATTAAACAAACATGGGTTACTGTGTGTATCAACAGATGTGCTGTGACCTGAAGGGTGTTTCCCAGAGAAAACAGTATTTATCCAGATGTGATAGAGAAGGTTCATCTGCTCAGCCAGAACCCAGACGAGGTGAGTCTTCCAATGAGGCTTGGGCACAACCTGCCTCGTGAACTAAATCCTGAAAAGAACTGGTTTTACTCTGAGAAACAATTGCCATTTATTTTTTTTCTCCTCCCTAGTTCTGTGCTCTATCCAACTGCTTCCTCCTCAGTAGATCCAACTGTAAGGAAGCCTGAAAATTCCTCAAAACTTGTAGTTTTCAGTGTACTGGCACAAGTTAATCTTTTTGTGGCCGTCACTCATCTCCTTAAGTTTGTCCATGAAAAACAATACTGAAGCTTATACCAAAGAACTCAAAGGAAAAAGCCAAGACCAGCACCACCCCCACCACCCCCAGATAGCACTTGCTAGAGAACAAAGCACTGCACCCAGAGTTCCAACAATACCCACCAATACATTTGCCCACTCTTCCCCCCTGGATCTCCCTTTCCCTCATAAATCTCCCTGCTCTCAGACCCTTCCTGGGATCCTCAGGTGCTAATGGAAAGCAGAAGAGACCTGTTGGGTGATTGACTCCTCCAGCACATCCTCAGGGAGAGCTTTCACTGCTTCTCCAGGCAGCCAGCTCCAGACTGACATATTGGTGTACACAGGTAATTCCCTGATGCCTGGATGCTTGCATCTTCCCACCTTGTCCCACGTTTAGCTGTCAATTATCCACCCTAAATTCTTCCACCTCCCCTCTGTTGACACCCCTTAAATACATGGTTATGAAATTCAGCCTCTGTTATTTCTCAGCTGACCTAGATAACAGAACTGACTCTGCTCTGTGCTCTATTCAGCTTCTCAAGAAGTTATCCAGACATAGATGTTTCCCAAACTCAGAATTTGATCCTGTTGAGGAGCTATGTTTAGATCACTCATCAGGGCCTCGTCAGAGCCATCCTAAAGAGCATCCATGACAGCTTTATTCTACTTAGCTGCCTCCAATCTAGCTTGTTAACTACTCCCCAAAAAATGAGTATATTTTAATTACTGTTTTCTGAGAATTGGGATTATTTTCCTTCTAAATGTATTCATCTGATTATCTCCAGGATGAAATTCATTTGGTTAATTACCATGCTTTTAATTTGTCTAAGACTACGTTTCTGTTTCCTGTGCTGTAACACCTCCCTGCTAGCTCTGCCTGCATTTATGCAGCGTCTGACAGGCTCTCATTTTGGGGAACAAACAGCAGGTTTCCACAAAGGCACACACTGAAGAAAGCCTTGCAGGCAGAGCCTGTGATCTCACCTCAAATCTGGCTTAAGAGAGATGCACCACTCAAATGGACACATTTATGACTCATGTTTATTACTGGAAGTCCTAATCCTGTGCCCATGTGGGCTTCAGCTGCACAGCACCCAGTGCTGGATGGTGGAGAGCACCAGCTGTGAGCAAGGGCAAGAGCTCCCCTGACATCCACTGACTCATGACGACTCACAGCTTGTCTGTGAATGTTCCAAGCCCTCCCTGGCAGGGACGCTGGGCTTATGGCAGAGTGGAGCCTTCCTGAGAATGAACAAAGACTTCACAGTGGGAAGCCTACCCTCAGCCACCTTGGACCTCTAGGTGCCTCACACCCTCAGGGCACACACAGAGGTCTCAGACAGGGCTGTCCAAGGGGAGCCTTCACCACCTCCTATGGTCTTGACCTCCCCTCTCTGTGCATCCCACACCACTGGAGCACACCATGCTCTTGACCTCCAGTCTTCTCAGCCTCAATTCTCCTTGGGCCTCTTGCACCCTCTTAGCCTCCAACTCCGCTTCCAATCTGCGCACGTAGTCCGAGCTGTCAGACACAATCTTTTATAACATCTCATTCATTTGCCAAAACCCAGCAGTTTTGTACCTAATGCCTGGCTTATTCTATCATCCTCTTATTACAACCCCGAAAGAGAGGTAGACAGATTCCAATTTCATTACCCAGATCTCAGTTCCAGTCAATGACGCACACGCTGGAAGAAACCCCTAATGTAATTGTATTCGTTTTCTAAACTCTCCTAATAAAACCCCCATAAATCTTCCATGGATAATGCAAATGAGAAGAAGGGAGACATTAGGAGAAATTTCAGATATGCTTAAGCCAAAGGAAAAGCCTCCCAAAAGGAAAAGGTCATGGCACCTAAGGAAACTGCATACATTGAACTGCAGAGAACTCCAGAGAGCATCCAACAGCCTGAGAGAAAACACAGAGCTGCACACATGCTCTGCCACATGTGTAACACCAACTCCTTCCCTGGAGGCTTCCAAAACCTGCCTGGACATATTCCCATGCAGCCTGATCTAGGTGAACCTGCTTTAGCAGTGGGGTTGGACTAGATGATCTCCAGAGGTCCCTTCCAGCCCCTACAATTCTGTGACTCTTCTGTGACTCTGTAACTGTCTCAGCTGCATGGACACCTACCTCCTTCTGCCACCTTGGCAAGGATGAGTCTTGGTTTAGTTGACAGGAACTTTGTACAGCAGCTCAGGATGTTTTTCCTAGGCCTGTCCCTTGAGTCTTGTGCCCCAGCAGAGTCCTAGTGCCATCCTAGCCTCAGCTTACCCCTCCATGCCAACAGATTTCCATCTTATTCAGAAAGCTGTTTGTCCCTTAATAGGGCACATTTTCCAACTAGCTTTGTTCTGCAAATTATGGGCTATAAAGAATTAATGGCCACATATAAATCAATTTTGCTCACTGAGAGAGTATGTGTTTTACATGGCAGAGGTTCTCAAAGAAAAGCAATTAGTTGATTTGGCATTTCAATCTGCAGAAAGAAGCTGTTTTTTCTGCTCAGAGGATCTGTTTGAGCATAGAAGCTGCATCTTCTCAAACTATATTAAGAACTATTCTTTATCAGCTAGATGTGGCACAGCTGGTAGTTCCTTCTATTGTCTCCAGAAGATTCTTTGTGATAAAGATTTCACCTCAGAGACTACATTTCACTTCCCAAAGTGCCTGACTAGAGGCTTTAAAAAGGCCAGACAGTCCATTTCCATCCAGAGAGAAGAGAGAAGAAGAAAAGGTCTCCAGGGAAACCTTTAAGTACTTATAGGGGCTAACCAAAAAGCTGGGGACAGACTTTTTAGTAGGTCCTGTCATGACAGGACATGGGGTGATGGTTTAAACTGAGAGGGAGGTTTAGACTAGAGTGGAAGAAGAAATGTTTTATGCTGAGGGTGATAAGACACTGACCCAGGCTGCCCAGAAAGGTGGGAGATGCCCCATCCATGGAAGCACTCCAGGTTCCATGTTGGACAGGGCTCTGAGCAACCTGCTCTAGTTGAGGGGAGGTTGGACTAAGTGGCCTTTGAAAGTCCCTTCAACCCAAACTGGTCTGTGATGTCTCTCTCGGGTAGGTTGTCTCTAGGGCCTCTTAGAACAAAAGAGAAGGTCACAGGCCAGAATTTACCCCTGCAGTGGCCACGCTGGTGTGAGCACCCAGCAGCTGCTGCACAGCCTGCAAGAACCCACTCAGAGGGTCTGGGGCCTGCTTTTAATTAATGGCTGTCACCAGCCCCACGGCCATTGCTGAGCAGGGCTGAGGGCCATGGGTGAGGCCAGGTGTGGGGGCTGCACCCTGGCAGGGCTGCTCTGGGGAGCCTGTGCTGCAGCTGCCTCGGGTTCCTCCATGGCTGGACTAGGGACTGCCCATCTGGCCACTCTCATACAGCACCAGATGCACACCAGGGGAAGAAAGATGCTCCTCTGCTGCCTGTGTCTGTGAGCCCAAAGGAGCTCAGACTGCTCATGTGGGCTGACTCAGTGACTGACCCACCTCATGGGGACACTGCGTTAGGATCCCACTGCTCTGCAGTTTGCTTCCCTCCCTCTCTGCAGGGCAACTATCTGAGGCCAAAAGACTCTTCTGGGCTTTGTGACAGAGTAAGCCTGTCCCACTGGTGAGTCACATTTCCTGGGGGTATGACACAGACACGGAGAGGGCAAAATTCCTCCTTTCCCCATTTGTTGAATCCCATACCTTAGCACCCTGGGTGTGTTTAGCAGAGACAAACCAAAGCCAGCTCCCAGCGCACTGGAGTTTGCTTTGCCCCCGCTCCCCACTAACAACTCATTTAACAGCAGCACAGCAATTAGAAAATCGATATTCCATTCAGACACGGACACTTTGTCTAGAGCCTTACTTAAGGAATGTCTCTTGCAGCCTCATCTTTGCCTGGACAAAGGATAAGGCAGGAAGGACACTGGTGTGAGGTTATCTGATTGATTTAAGGTGATTTCTCTTACGACTCACACAGCATTTGCAAAACGTTTCAGGCTGGCTACAGCCATCCTGGATATGACATTCTACTAATAAGCACCTCTGTGCCAGGGAGTGTGGGTATAAATACAGTTGCAGAGAAATGCAAGCTTGCTTTATTGTTTAATATCATACCACCCACCTGAATAAAACAGAGGCTGACATATGTCATAAGGAATTACTTGGAGAATGCAAGGCCCTTAGGCGTCAAAGCCCCATTTGTATTCCAGCTGTATTAACCAAGAATAAAACAAATAACTAACAACCACATCTTCTGTGCCATGAAAAGCTTTTCCAGCCATTCAAGAGCTTACTATGCTGCTGTTACAAGCTCCCTTACTGAGAGTGCAAGGATAGCGAAGGGGAAGAAAAGCAGAGACAAAGCAGACAGCAAAAATCACAATGGAGAAATCATTCTGGTTTGCTGCATTTGAGTTAGTACTGGGAGACTCCAGCACTCTCCCAGCACAGCCTCCCAGTCTCTGGCTGGGAGCAGGCCAGCAGCTCCACTGTCTTCCCCGAATTCTATAATTAGTATCAGTGACTATTCAAGCAGGACTCAAAACACTACCCATCTGTGGAGTCTGGGGTGGAAGAACTCTGTTTAAAACAAGAGCTGGAATTGCCAACTGGTGTTGTGCAAAACCACTCCCCTGTATGCAGAGAAACAGGGATGGTCAGGCACTGTGGACTCAGGGAAAGTCATCACCTTTCTGACTCATTAGAGAGGAGCAACGGCAGAAATTCCCTAAGCTTAGAGCAAAAGCAACCAGGGCTCCTTCCCACCTTCTCCAGGAAACTGACAGCCAGATCTGGGTGTTACTACATTAGGCAGCAGAAATTCCTTTCTCGGGGAATACCGGTGATGAAAGCTGTCCAACGCAGACTGCCCTAATCCATCCTACATACTAATTCCCTGCTTTGTTTGCATGTGTGTGTGTTGTGTAAGCTATAATTATGCAATCTCACCATTTACCACTGAGCAGATTCTCAGCTTGTTATGGCTCAGCAGCAGACAGCAGCTCATGACCATAACAAACAGGGAATAACGTGACCGGGAATAACGTGACCTCTTGTGTCATGCAACAGGGCAAGGATGAGCTCCAGGAAAAGAGGCCACTGCTGACAAAAATTCCCAGCCACCTACTTGGTTGAGAGCTCTTTTTAGTTAATGCAGAACGAAGCTGACCATGGGAGTGACACACAGAGCCTTTAAAATAGATCTGTGATGAGAGCGCTGTGAATTGGATGCCATGACATAGAAAAATTGGAGCTCTGTGACCTCAGAAGCAGTGCAACAACCAACTACACAGAGCTGAGCACAACACCTGGCTGAGAGAAAACAGCCCCTAGTGTGCTTTTTGATCCAAGTGGTAGATAAAACCACCGGACAAAACCGCCTGTCCTAAGTAACCCTCGCAAACTGCTAGAGCTGAGTTCCTTTCCTGGCCAGCTGGTTAGTCTCTTAACTATTCAACAACAACAGAAGAGTAACTCTCAGCAGCCTCTTCAGGTGAGACAAAACGAGTGTGACTTGGAAGGTTTACAAACAGTTGTAAAGAATGGTCAGGGTACAGGGATAGCTACACTCCATGGGTACTCATTAAGAGGTTACTCATCACTGTTCCAAATAGTTGGCTGCCCTAAACCCCCAGAGGTATACAAGGGGGTCTGAGGATCTATTTATGCTTAACTGCATTATAAGGATGGACACAGTTAGGAGGAGTCAGTTTTTCTGATACATTTTACTGTTGTTCTTTATGCACCAAACACCACCAGCCCAAATCAACTTTAATCCTGCATTCCTCAGGCACTCGTAGCAAGAAAAAGAAATGTTAGAGGAAGGAAAATGTCCAGGAAAACTCCTCGGAGCTGAATGATGTTTTTTCAGCTTATTGGTGCTAAGGTCTGTGATTTTAATAGGTCATACAGGAGAAAATAACAGTGCCAGAGATGCAGGTGATGCAGCACTCATCCTGTTTTGGAAGCACTGACACGTTGCTGTAGCCTGTAGTCAGAAGCCAGAATGCCATGTGCTGATTTAGAACAAAGTAGGATAATGGGTGGGGTGAAATCAGGGACTGTGGGATTATCTGAAACGTTTAAGGGAATTTGATGCTTCCAAAACCTTCAGCATTATGATTGGGTGGGTGGAATTATTTAGGTCAAGTCCTGGTCTGCAATAAAAAGAAACCAATCTAACCCCAGTTTCAGAACACCCAGGCCAGGACAGTTAGCTCAGGAAATCTTTGACATGTCTGCAAAACACAGGCAGTGGTTTAGGACTAAGGCAATTAGAATCATAGAATCAACCAGGTTGGAAGAGACCTCCAAGCTCATCCAGTCCAGCCTATCACCCAGCCCTATCCAATCAACTAGACCATGGCACTAACATCCAGCCTATACCTCCCCTGGCACAGCTTGAGGCTGTGTCCCCTTGTTCTGTTGCTGCTTGCCTGGCAGAAGAGACCAACCCCACCTGGCTACAGCCTCCCTTCAGGTAGTTGTAGACAGCATTGAGAGTTATGGTTTGGTTTCCTGAGAGCAGCCTGCTGAGCTGAGCCCAGCTCTCATCAGCAGGTGCCTAATCCTCAAAGAGCTCACAGTGACTGATGGTGTCCCTGGGGCAGGAGCAGGGTAGGGACAAACAGCCCCACTTGCCACTGCAGCGGTGCCTGTGGCTGGGGTTCAAGGCACCAACTGGGAGGTGCAGGAAAAGCTGCCACCACCATGTATGCTGTACCTCTTGTGAGGGCAGAGAGAGGAGATCCCCAGGCTGTCAGTCACAGCTACATTCATAGAGAGGATTTTTTTCATTTCTAAGAGTTGTTATTGGAAAATGTCACTATTCATTGCCAAGAGTTCCCGTGATGCAGTAACTCTCATTACACCTAAGCCCTCTCAGCACAAAATAGCCACACACTGATAACCTGAATATATTTGCTGCAGCTGCTGTTCCATAGACTGCACTCTTGTGCAGTCAGGTTATTTTACATGCTTATTAGCCCCATTATTTTATAGCTCATTCCTCTGTGTAATGCTGACTCCATATCACTTCATTTTAACAAAAGGAGAGGTTCCTCTGAGACAAGACGGGATGAGGAGCCTCCGAGATGGAAAGGCAGGGTGGAGAAAAGGCAGCAGGTTGTGCTGTGCCTGGGCTGAGGAAGCTTTGGCGGTGAGGGAGCCCTAGAGCCTCTGTCCCGTGGGAGCCCTGAAGCCTCTGTCCTCTATGAAAGCCCTGGAGCTCCTGTCCCACGGGAGCTCTGGAGCCTCTGACCCCGTGGGAGCCCTGGAACTCTGCCCTACTGCTGCTGCTCTTGCTGCTCTGTGAGGAGGGTCCCTTGCAGAGCTCTGTCCTGGAAAGCTGCTCCCAAGAGAGTGAAAGTGAGAAGGAAGCAGGAGGACAGCAGCCTGCACCCTCCTGGCTGCTAACTAGGAGCACTGTGCTGAGATGCAGCACACTGCATCTGGCAGGGGTGCAGGGGTTGCTTTGGGCACACCGTTTCAAGCTGTCTGAAATGCCACAGAGCTGGGTCACTCAACAGGCTCTTAGTCATGGCACTAAGGTCCCCGATGCTTTCCCTCTCAGCCATCAGCACCATTCACACTCATCTGGACCACCTTGGAGAGGGAAGAGGCGCCGACAGCTCACGCTCTTTGTGCTGCTGCACATTACTTGGACCAGGCATCCTCATCCCACTTATTAACAGTTCCTGCCAAAAAGCTTTCCTGTAACCAGCCAGCCCCTGCTACCTCCCTCCTCCTTCACACCACAATTTCTCTTTGCACAGAATCTGGGTGCTACCAAACAGACATCTTCATGTCTCTCGTGGTTCAGTCTCACATAGCTGCAGCTCCCAGCTCTCCTGTGACACCTCTTGCAGATGCACAGAATGCATATGCTGGTGCTTTCAAGGAAAGAAGGTGTAGAAAGGATGTTTCTTCCAATGGTGCACTAATGTACCTTGTCCCATACATTTATTAGAGAAAACCTCAAGAAGTGATATAAACCCTAAGAGTTAAAACTGGGGAAGACAAGGAAAGACCACAACAAATATCCCCTCAGCAAATAATATGTGGTAAAATGAGAAATAAGCTCTTTCTGTTTACTGTCTTTCACTAAAATGGCCAAGGAACAGATAAAGAAATTAACTGCAGGTTTAAAAATGTTACTGATATAAATTCTGTATCAGTGTCTCACTGTATCTGTGGAATGCCTTAATACCAGAGGTAACTGACAACAAGATCTGCACATGACTCAAACAGCAATATTATTTTTTAAGACAATCCCAGAATTACAGAATTTCTTAGATTGGAAAAGCCCTTCAAGCTCATCCAGTCCAATCATTAGTTTCACACTGATGAGTCTTTGACTAAACCAAAGCCCTCAGCACAACATCTAACCACTGTGAATCGCTATGGTTGGAAAGGACCACCAGGATCAGCCACTCCAACCTTCACCCCAGCATCCTTCACCACCAGACCACAGCCTCAAGCACCACATCCACTCTCCTTTTAAACACCTCCAGGGATGGTGACTCCACCACCTCCCTGGGCAGCCTGTTCCAGTGCCTGACCACCTGCTCAGGACAGAACTTCCTCCCAACACCCAACCTAAACCTCCCCTGACACAACTTAAGGCCATTTCCTCTTGTGCTATCATTAGTAATTTGGGAGAAGAGACCAGCTCCAGCCTCACTACAACCTCCTTTTAGGTAGCTGTAGAGGGCAACCCTCTGTAACATTCAGAAGTAACCAAGCTCTTGAGTCAGGGATTAAATCAACCACAAACTGGCACCAGGCACTGGGCTCCTTGGGCCATTGCTCTGATGTGCTCCTGTCATTCATTTTGTTTCCTCACTCATCTGCTCTGAGAGGCACATGGAGGCTCTGCCTGTGGTGTGAGAGGGCTGGAGCTAAGACTAATAAAGAGAGTGATAGCTTAAATGCAAGTGACTTTATTTAAGGAGGCAAGACATCCTACCTTGCTTTATACAAAGAGAGAGCTTTAGATATAAAGGCATCAAGTAGAAAAACTTTCCTCAAGTGCATGTCAGAACAGGTACAAGAGGGCCATGATAATGAAAAGATGACAAATAACTCTTTGCCCTTTTCTTGCAGGTTTCAATCAAGGACCTGGAATTGCTTTATGAATACATATCACAGAAGCTGCCAACAGTCTTGGGAGGCAGCAATGTTACACAAAGACCACAAGCTGCATTTAAGAGATGAGAGAGGGGAAAAAACCCTCCGATGCAGCAGACAGATGATGATTTTTCCTAAGTTCCATCTTGTGTGAGAACATGTTAATACAGAAGCAGAATTATTACCCACTCTGTAGGACTCTGTGTAAATGAAGCCAGGAGTATCTAGCTAAAGAAGCAAGGATTGAGGAGATTAATATTAGCTAGAGTTACTTCCCTAGATGGCTCACAGAGCTTAGAATAGAATAGGGATGCAAGAAAGCAATTAAAAGAACTAACTTAAATAAATCTCTAAGTGCTGAAGGTTTGCCAGCATATACCTCTGAATTCTTCTGCAGTGCAACTGGGCCCCTTCCTCTAGGGACTTTCTAAGAGCTTTTCAGACATCAGGATAATTATTGCAAAGTGCGACCCAGACTGTGGTTACTGCTATAATCAAGAAAAGCCCTTGAGGTTTCAACAAGAGAGACAATCTCACCAGTGAAGGAGGCTTGCAACTGCTGGCTAACGCTTTTCTAATGACTAAACTTAAAATTACATCCTCTGTGCCTGGGCAATGCACCCAGTGTGAGGGGTTTAGCACTCTTCTGCAGAACCCAGACAGTCTTCAGGATCCAGTATGGATCATCCACAGCTGTAATCCCCAGGAAAGCCTCCCAGCAAGGAACATTCTCAAGGTCTTAGAAAGTGGAAAAGATAGATAATGGATAGAGAGAGACAACATCTTCATGCTCTTACCACAAAGGCAGGACATGGCTAGTGAAGTGCTCCTGCTTGGGCAGTCTGGGCACTGCTGTTCCCTTAGAGCATTTTCTAAAGCAAAACTTGCTCCCTTGATGTTTCAACTCCTTAACTGTCTGAATGTTTCATCTCTTTGGGAAGCTTAAAGACTGTAGTGGATTTGCTAGTTTCTGGTGCACAGGGAACTTCCACTGCTGGGTTATAAACCCTTGCTTGGTTCTAACTTGCAGTCTCCAATTTAAGTGAACAGAGAGTAAGGAAAGAAATGAAACACTAATTGCAATCCAAATTGCTCCATCTTCTCTCCAACCCCTGCCAACCTCCCTGCTCCCTAATCCATAAAGTCTGAGTGATGATCAGTGAATAATTAATTCTGGGTGAGCTGGAGAGATTTCCTGCAGGGAGCCTCTGGAAATGCAATATCCAGTTCAGGAGATGCATAGCATGCACCAAGCTCTTCCCTGATGGTACCTGGAGGTACCCAGAACACAACAGGGCACCTCCACATCTGCAGCCTGGTGTCACTCTGCTAATCACACTTAGCTGGTCAACCCCTCACTGCTGGCCAACACAGACCCTGCACAGAAAACAGATACTTCCATGTTTCCTGAGAGGAAAAGGTGGAGTGAAAATGTCACAGTGTAGGGTAATGATGAATGCTCCAAGTACAGTGTTAAAGCAAATAATTTCAGCATCTATCAAACAAAGTAAAAAATGCTGGAATGTGGTTTTTAAACCATGCAAACCTCATCCTGTAAAAGGACAAAAGTTAAAAGGGATCATAAATAGCCATATTTTATAGCTCAGCCTCCTCCACTGATGTGAGGCTGTAGGAGCAGTGATACACTGCAAAGGTCTCTTCCCTTTGCAGCAGTCCAGAGTCAAACCTCTTATTTCAAGTACCACTGCAATCAAGCAACTGGCAACTAGAATTCAAATCATCTTCTTATTGTTTTTTAGCAAGAGCCAGGACTAAAATTGTTCATCTGTCACAAGGCAGCAATAAAGATTTTTTTATTGTGATGGAAAATGTCAAACATCTCTCACACACATACACACTTCAGACTCTTCAGATTACAGATCCAAGACAGCTGGGTAACTCAGCAAAGTCTCCAAAGCACCTGTGTTTCACCCTGCACTGGTTGCAGCACTGGTCCTGCTGTGACTAGAGGGACATGCAGCACACAGGGTGATGGCTGATCAGCGTGCAGCACAAAGCACCTTACCCCTTGTCAGGGAAATGTCACATCCTGGCTCACCAAGAACCTGCCCTGCATCCTGGATTCACATCCTGCCAGCATGGCACTTGGTTCTCCTTAGAACCCAGGAGGATTACACTCAAGCAGAGGGCAAACAACAGACTCCAGGATGAGCTAATAGCAGCCCTCAGCTTTTCAGGTCAATCACAGAAGCAATGCATTTGTAACAAAATGTTGCTCTCACACAAAACCAATCTCCCAATCCTCTTCTCTTTCTCTGCCTGTATACATATCACTTACAGCATTCCTGTATAGCAACAAACACATCCATAATGGAACAAATCTCCCCACACAGCAGGGACAGCAAAATATTAATTATTCAAGGTACATACACCAGAGTTATGTAAATCACTTGGTAACTACTGCAGGACTGCTCTGCAGAGGGACTCCTGTGGAGAAGAAGCACTGAATGGTTCAGACTGGAGATGTGGGGCAGTCGCTCATGGACCAGCAGTGGAGTGTGGAGGCTGGTGAAGAGGCCCAGCATCATCTCAGGGACATTAGTAAATGTAAGCAAAGGGGACAGTCTGATATAATAGCCATGGCTTTATCATTACTAATACATTTAGATCATCTGGGGAATGAGTGCTACCCTCTTGCACATTATCAACCATGTCCGATGCACACCACATCCCTTTCTCATACAATTACTTACATAAAACATGGATTAAAACTATTCATGGTTTTGGCTTTCATTCAAATCAGTTAAGCATTTTTAAACAAATTATATTTTAATTCCAGCTAAAATGCACTGGTTTAATTCAATTAAAATTGGTTCTTGCTTCTTTTCATCACACCTGACCTGAATTTCATGGAAGACAACCTAAGTGAGCCATTCTGTAGTTGCACTGAGAATTAAAACTAAAACCACTGCCAACCAGATAAACATCACAACACCAGCATCATGAGAAGATACTCATATGTGAACAACCTACTTAAAATCTCCCTAATAATCACTGAAGAAGAGGCTTCATACCATAGGCCATTATTAAAGAGCATGGTAAGGAGGAAGGACAGAGTAGCATATTTTTCCTCAGTCTGTTTTTCCCTTCCCTCCCAGCTGATGGATGAACTTGACATAGTTATTTCATATTCACAAGTGCTGAACATCATTATACCCAGTGCTCTGTACAGCTAACTGCCAGCAGTGAGCACAGCACACAGGCTGCCTCCAGCTACAATCAACGGATTTCTGTGTGCGACCACTGCAACACGAAATGGATAACAAGATCTACATGTCAAACATCTGTGTCTTCCAGCTCTCTGAACAAAGGCTGAGAAACCTTGCCCACCTCAGCTATTCTGTGTAAACTTCCAACCTTTTGGCCCTCACACAGACTTTCCAATCAAGGTTTTGCAGGGTGTCAATAAAGAACAGAGAGAAATTTGGGTTTAAACATTTTGTCCTTCCAAGAGAGAAAGACATTCGTGGCTAACGCTAATTGCCAATAGCAATGACAGAGCAGGGGACAGAAAATGGGGTCTAGCAAGCACTGTACCTCTCTTAGGAGATGGGATATTCCATTGTGAAAGATAGAAATTCCACCTGAGGCTGGTGCCAGGTGGAAATCTCTTGCTGGTCTGTACACAGCATTGAGAGCACAGATTGACATATCTCATTAAATGAAACTGCACACTGCTAGAGAAAGCCAAAGTCCCTTTTCTGCCATCTTCCCACTACTCTCTAGCTACAAGAGTTGCTTCAGTGCCTTAACCAAACCAAAAATCATCTCCCCCAAATAATCACTTCCCATTGAATCCACTTACTAACCTCTCTAAAATTGCACAACTGGATCTGCCATCAGGGGAATGTGTGGCCAGGAGACAGCAGGCTGGGAAAAGCAAGACTGCTCCTCTTTGTTTGAAAGTAAAGTTTACATCATGAGTGGTTTCCATTGTGTGCCAGAGTGTTTAAGCCTGGAACAGAAGTATCTTGGCTTGTCTTGTAAACAACTAAGAACTGAAAAAGCAAACAGAAGTGTCTAGAACTAAAAGAAAGTATCTCATGGTGTAAAAGCTGCAGTGATGGCAATTGTTCTCTTTTCTTTTTTTGGTTGAGTTTACTGACATGAAGAGTTATGCTAATGTAATGGCACTGAGATTCATGCACATGAAAAGTCTCACCAGGGCAAAGGGAACAAAAACTGTTTGGGAACAAAACCGAAGTGCAGCAGAGTAGCAGTCCTCAGTCTGAAGGGTATCCAGACACCGTCAGCCACAACGCAACTGAACTGTCACCCTGGCTCAGAGTCTTTGCTGGAAGGAAACAAACAGAACTATCTGCTTGTAACCCTGAGGTGTACACTGATGCACCACAACATCGAGTCCGCCAGGCAATGGCCAAATGAGTCAATAATACTTATTCAGACTGCGAGAAGAGTCAAATGTAAGCGAGCAGCCTTCTATCCATTAATCAACCTGATCTTCCGCTGCAGAGACAATGCCTTCCGATTGTCGGCATTTACCAGGCATTCTTCAAACGCTAACCATCTGCAGCTGTAATACAAAGCTTTGATTACAAACGTCAAAAAGATAGAGCATAAAATTAACTTCTCCTTATTTAGTAGGTTTAGAGAAATGTGGCTTCACGCTACACTAATTCAGTGCCCTCAGTATGAAAACTCCCCATTATGATGTCTCATCAAATTAGAGCCAACGCTACCACGATGTCATCTCTATCCTCACACAACACTATATTTTGTAATTAAGCAGGACAGTGAAACAATGGCCTTGCTTATAGAGAAAAGGTCAGGAATGCAAAACATATTTTTGCAAGCTAATTGTAAGATGCATGAAGCCAATTATCCTGGTAGCACTGCATATGCCTAAGCAGGAAGGATTCTGTAATTTTGCTACATGACTCTGAGTCAAGTCAAAGCACAAGTTTGTACCCCATGGGGCATGGTGCTGCTTGTTTGGACTGTTAGAATCTGGGAAAGGGAGAAATGTGAAGAAGGCTATTAAAATAATTCCAGCCTCTTAGCCCTTCCCTTGACATTTTTCTACGGCTTGAAAAACGTCTAGGAGTTAATACAGTCTTCTGCTGAAAGGCATTAGGCACCACCTCCCCGTTCCATTAGGATGTTAGTCGGAGTATGTAGGAGAAAGGGACACATTTGTGTATTGCTTTCAGAATATTGAACAAGTCTACCTCAGGTAGCCTCAGATATAAATCACAGGTCATATTCATGTCTAAAAGCCTGAGCAAATATATATCTATATCTCTGTATACTTACGTCTGTGTGTGTAACAAACCCCAGGTTAATAGGGAGATAGTTGAGACCTTGCTGTTGCCTTGGAAGAAGCTGAAAGGCACCACATTTTCAGTCCATCCCTGCCCCTCATGAGGTTATGAAATGGCTTTAGGCATGAGGAGTAGCAGCACACTGCTGAACTGGGCTTTAGAACAAATACTTCTATACACACAGGCTGGTGCAATTAATCTACAGCCTTCCAGATTTACCAGGAGCTCTACTTCCCTTAATAAGGAAAATGTAATGCAAAGAGCACACCCTGGGAAGGGCTGGAGCTCTGCCGAGCCTCCGCTGTCGCTGCCTGGGCTGCCGTGCTCTGGAGGGCAGAAACTGCTGATTCCATCCCTAGCTTTACAGACCCTCCTGCTCTAACTGCCCCATCACCAGCCATTAACTGCAGCAGCAGACTGACTGCAAAGGGGAGTAAATGCCACTCCTAACACAATGGAATCCAAGCCACATGCATAAGGGAACTGTACATTGCTTTTACAAACTACAGTATTAGTCTTCCTTCCTTATAAAGGATTTTTTTGGTTGTTCCACTGTCTCCCCAGCCCCCCCACTAAAATCTCCTCTTTCCATTAAGAGCATTATCTTTTAAAAATATCTGAATACCAGTTTCTATACTTCCCAACACCATGAGAAGAAGATGAGGCTCACAACAGTTTCTGGGGAGAACTGGCAATTTCCTCCTGCATCTCTCCTTCAAAGCAGTTCTCTCTGATTTTACTCTAGCCTCCTAACAGCCATTAATTAGAGATCAGTAATTAACTTTCTGGTTCAAGAAATATTTTGCAAAGGAACCCCATTAAAAGCCTTATTTGCATATTCCAGGACAAAGCATCCTTGCTATAAATGCAGGTAGTACATGAGGCCAGTCTCAATCCTGAGACTGTCCTTGAATCTTTAAGCCATCTCCACTTATCCCTGACTGCAGGAGTGGGAACAGATGCTGACCCTGCACCAGAAAGCAGACACTGAGACCTGCTGGATGCTCCCTGACTTTGCAAGTTGTTTTCTTTTGCATTTCAGTTATTGTTGACAGCACCAAATGTGTACAAACTCAGGAATGTTTCCTCACAATACTGTCATTATCAGGAGAACCAGAGGCCCCCATGCTGTACTTCAGATGCTCTTAGTGTCACCCTTCACTGTGCACCTACTATTGTAACTCTTCCTACTTAGAAAGCTCCACTGGCTGGTGCCATTTAAGTAAGGAACCCTTTTTGTTCACACAGGCCTGAAAGCCCTTCACATGTTCTGGGGTCTGCCAGCACCCTACTTCTGCAGGATGAGTCACTGCTCTTTCCAAAGGCAACAGTGACTTCTCCAGCCTTTGTGATGCAGCACACACCAC
The DNA here is from genome assembly GCF_015220805.1 of Pogoniulus pusillus. Taxonomy (NCBI): domain Eukaryota; kingdom Metazoa; phylum Chordata; class Aves; order Piciformes; family Lybiidae; genus Pogoniulus; species Pogoniulus pusillus. Next base: position 9,489,399 of record NC_087298.1, read on the forward strand.
AGCCTCATCAAACTTAACCAATTTCATCATGCCTGAAAAGATGTGGCATATCAAGTTTGTTGGGAATAAACAAATGTTAATTTGATCTAAAAAGAACTCACAAACTAAGTTTACTGCATGAGTGCAGACATTCATACGTTATTGATGCTCTCCTATTGCATCCAAATCAGCTTTAGTAACATTTTGAAAACCCACACAGCAGACTGCATTAGCACTAGATTAGGAATCAAATGCACTGCAGTACATGACTTGTACACTTCCTCCTCCCCCTGTGGGTTATAAGCAAAAATATTTAATGGGATTAAAAAGAGAGAGGTAGTTTGAAGAGGAAGCAGCAGCAGTGCAAGTCGTTGGTGTTACTAATGCACGGCTGTACCCCTTCCAAGGCTGAGGCTCATTTAACAATCAACCATATGCTCAGACTTTTGTAGTGCCAAGAAAGAGCTTAAATAGAATGTTATCTTCTGCAATTATGGGAAGGAAAAAAAACACCAACTTGCAAAATAATCACAAATGTTAGCAATTGAGAGTCTCTCAGCATTAAATCAATTCTAGGTGCACTGAGGAGAAGTGTCCCTAGAAAAGACAGCTCAGGGATTACAGCAGAATACTGAGTTACACAAACCACCCATTTTAAAGCAAATCAAGACCATCTGAAGGTATTTGTCCCACGAAGTGACACTGTGCCCCTGTCCTCTCACTGCTTGTGTACAATCACAGCAGCCCCTGCCAGTTGCAGAAGAGATTAGACCAAGTCCATGTATTTGGACTTTAAAAACCCAACACTCACACAAATTGACTTTCTAAATTCCTGACACGCAGTCAGAAGTGATTCTTAAAAGATGACTGTGATGATGTGATGGCAGTGACAGAAAAGGTCACACAGCAAGAAAACAATCAGAAATGCACTAACAATAATTAACAACTGCAGCAGAACAACCTTTTCTGTGTTCCTTAGCTGCCTATGCTCAATGCCCAGCCCAGAAACTTTCTCCATCACAATTTTTCTAGGAGAAATGTGGGTCCAATTAAAAGAAAAAAATCCATCTGCCAAATGCTTGATTTGTGACTGCCTCTAGACAGGCTGCTACAAAGACAAACATTCAGCGCTCCATGATAAAAACTTTGTTAGCTGCCATAATAAATCAGGATGCAGGAGACATTGTTAGCAAAAAGGCACTTTAACAGAACCCTTTTTAGCTCTAACAAGCAATGTGACCAGCCAACAAACTGAAAGGAGCACTCCTCCCACAATCCTTCTTCTACTCTCACATTGATATAAACTGTACCAGATTAGTGCACTTCTCACACAGCCTGCTAGAGATACTTGGTCTGATTTTGCTCCTCTTCATCACAGACAATAATTCTATTACTGTAACAGGACTCCTGGAGAAAAATCAGTGTGCAAAAGGCTGGCAAAATGTAGCGAAGCGCCATGTGAACCCTGCAGAATTTACTTCTTCCACCTTTTTTCAAACAGAAGGTCTCTTCTCAGTCAATGTAAAATCCAATACTATGAGAAACAACCGTGGTTTCCCCACAGACATAAGCTCTGCTTGCCCATCCTCAGTGTTTTCTAACACACCACTTAGAGCAGTTCCTCAGATGTTCTCTATAGTACAAAACCAGTTGGCCAAGGTTGTACTACACCAGAATTCCTTACATTTCACAGAGTCATAGAATGGTCTGGACTGGAAGTGACCTCCAGAGGTCATCTAGTCCAACCCCCCTCATAGTTAGCAAGGATATCCTCAGCTAGACCAGGTTGCTCGGAGTCCCCCAAAGCTGTTCTGAACAAACACACACCATGGCAGAGCTGCCAACAGCTGCCTGGCAGCGACCATGGGACCCAGGTAGACGGCATGCCAGCTTGACAAAGAACCCACAGACACGTTTCAGAGCTGTCACTCCTTCCCAGGATGCAGTCACCATGCTCCACAAGAGCAGCCTGTAAATACCCCACTGGAAACGTGACTGCTCCCTTTGTGCCAACACAAGGTATGAAACCCAGACTCGACTGACACAGGATGAACAAGGCAACACCGAACTGATGCCAGCAAGATACTCTGTGACTTGTCCAATGTTTAATGCTATTTCCTTTCCCCCCTTTGTTATAAAGCTCACACCACACAAATTTCCCACTCTTGTAGGAGGTAATAACTTTCCATTTAAAATGTACATGATGCTAAGTGCATGCATTAATCAAAGCCAGGATGAAAAGCATCGATAGGTTTGTTTGCATCCACCTAGCTAGCTCTCTGTACATACATGTGCCCATTTTATGTATTCAGGTGCATCTGCTGTACCCAGCAGGAGAAATAGGACATGCAAGGAAAAAAAAAAAAGGAAAAATAAAGAAACTAAGAGGCATGACACAGTACCAATGAACACAGCAGCCAAGTAACAGAATCATTTATGGTCTACTGGAGCTCAGTATTTCAACCTGGAGTGCTCTGGCTGTATTTATTGCACTATTCGTTTTTGCTATGGCATCTCCTGCAAAAATTCCACAAAGCTCCAGAGCAGATGCTGTTAGAATGGTTACCTCCACGAACAAAGGAGTGGTTGGAGAAGAATCAGCTTGGATACAAGATGGAGTCAAGAATCAAATATTTAAGAGGCAAATGTTCCAATACCAGATGCTTCTTTGAAACAGTTCTTGGATTTCAAGACAGGCAAGGAAGCACAGCAAAAAATGTACAAGAGTAATCTGAAGGAACTGGAGCCCTTTCATACACAGAAGTGAGGACATTGTGCAATTTAGCAGACGCGGATGGGAGTGTTCAGGAAGATAAAATTATCTTCTATGCATGACTGAGAAGCCCAGCTGCTGCTCTTCTTTCACCTCTCTGGAAGCAACAGCACCTAAGGTCAAGGTCTTCAGCAGAAGGATACCTGCTTACATTACAGATCTGACACTTCTATGAAAGCTGGGAGACTAACAGCCTGCTGTCAAAAGCTACCTAGTGTCAGACAGTTTCCTCCAGCCCAGGGCACGGCCGTGTATGGTGCCCTGCAAGGTTTCTGCAAGGGATACCTGCCGAACGGAAGCCTTTCATTTGCAGTTTCTAAATGCTCATAGAAGCAAATCCTTGGGTTTTACTCAAGGCTGCTAAACGTTACCTCTCTTCTAACCCACCCTTTAAGCTTTACACTGAAAATACACTGCAGTCATCCACTGAATCTCCTTAAGGAAAAGTTGGAGTAATCTGGCACTACCTGAAAGGACACTGCCCAGGGCTCTCATGCTGGGAGGGCAGGGTAACGACAAGGCTTAATTTGGGAAAATTCTTTCAGCTTCAGGGCTGGTTGAAACAGTTCATTCCCATGTCTAGTCAGTACTGCTAACTTACAGAAAGGAACAAAACTCATCTAGGTAGAAAGCAAACATTGTCTGTTTTGCCTGTTTGAGGGAAGCAGCAGCACTACAGGCAGATTCCCAGCTGCGCTGGCTGCCATACGGAACACAGTGCCCTACTTCGAGCATTTGTGAAAACTGCAGCACAGGAATCAAATCAAGTCTGTTTTCCCAGATAGTAACCCCTGAAATATTACTCTGCACTGCCCAGCATAAACCTTTTACCTGCAGAGTCTAGAAGCAAAAAGCTCTAATAGGTCAGGCTGATAATTGTTGTTTGTAGGCTTCGGAAATTCACGGCCCCACCAACGAGTGAGTAAAGCTAAACCAAAGTTACAGTTGTCATTGCTTTTAAAAGTGAAGAATTGACTCAATGGATTCTAAAGTACTGCCTTGGTATTTTAAAAAGCCACTGCTACAAAACACTTACATCAGCATAAGTCTAATATGGTGTATTTCTCAGACACAGACTTTTCTTGGCACCTTGGTATTTGTGTCATTCCCCAGAATGAGTCACATAAGGTTAAAAGACCTTCCTTTTGGAAGCAAGCCACCAGTTTGTTTCTGTGCTTGCTAATGGAGCCTGTCTTACCCAACCATGACCTTGATCTGCATGTGAATTCACACATAAATTTACCTACAACATGTGCATGTCTCATGCACACCCTGGCAGAAATCTACAGACAAATGCACACACATCCACTGAAGAGCTGCAGCACTTTCTAACTGAACCAAAGAATAAACCTCAGGTCTCGCTCGTTTCTCCTTTATCTTGCCATTTGCTGGCCATCCCGTCTGAAATGCTTCATCTGATCCATCTGCACACCCCCTGCAACGCATCCCTCCTGGACTGAGATCCTGTCATGGCTCAGACAGAAAAAGCAGCTTCGGCCACATGCCGAGAATCCATCTCAGTGTAATGACGGCAGGCAGCAGCTATGCTGAAGATGTGTGTGAGGAAGGGGGAGAGAGGGATTTGGGGAGATTATGGTTGTTATTGTTCTGTGTTATTGTTCACACAGTGCGTAACCCAGCAATGTTCCATGCAGTCCAGTGTGCAAGCATCTCTCCCCTCCCTCACCTGCATCAGTTGGGTTTTGGCTGCTGCATCTCTGTGCTATTTATATGCTGGTGCATCAACTTAGGGTTTATTGAGGAAAAGAAAGCAGAGCAGTCAGGCTTTTCCGGACACATTATTTAACCCAAAAAAACAGAGCCTGCACCCTGCACTTGCCAACAAATTAAAATCACCCCTCTTGCAATTAAGTAAGTCTACTTCTATCACAGATGTGGCTCTTGCTCTGAATAAGACAAGCAAGATATGAACAAGACCTGGAAAAATCAATATCCTCCTTGTCTCTCACACACCCTCCTCCCCATCTTCCGAGAAACATCTCCTTACCTTTCATTGTCCACACTCCTGAAGCCAGGTAAAATGTGTCGGAAGCTGCTGTTCCTATCAAGCTTCGGTTGGCTCTTTGTCCTTTTGATGGAGCCTTTAAGCCGACGGCTGAGGAACCCCTGTGGGGTGAGACAAGAATACTAAATTACAACAAAAAAGGGAGAAGGAGGACGCGAGCCCTGAACCTGCTCTCTTGCACCGAGGGCAGCCAGGCGAATTGTCCTCTCCAGCTCCCTTCATGTGCAGCTGCCGGCAGCTCCGCGCCGCGCCACCAGCCCAGCTCCCCAGCTCGCAGCCAACATCTGCTCCCAGCGAGGCCAGGGCGCTGCGTCGGCGCGAGCCTCCCCGAAGCCTCCGTTGCCCTGGCAACCATCAGCTCGCACACAGCTGCCGTCGGAAAGACAAGGCTGGCACATCGCCGCTCCTCGGCGGCAGCGAGCCCGCAGCGCCAGCCGCCCCATCGCACGGGCGCAGGTACCACCTGCCACCCACTCGGCAGCGACCTCATTACCTGATTGAACCCCCCCAGATTTTCAGCCATGGCTGGCAGGTGGTTTAGCTACATGCTACAGTGTCCTGTAAAGCACGGATAGGCACAGCAGCTACAGGCGCTACCTTGGCAGAAGAGACAGACCCTTGCTCGGAGCGCACGGCGCCTTCTTCTCCGCCGAGCCTCCTCCCTCATGGAGCGTAAGTCACAGCTCCTGTAGTGCTCCACAGCAGAGCCAGCACTAAACGTTCTAATAGCGAAGCTTCTAATGTGTTATTTGCTTATTGTTAGGAGTTAATGTTCTACATAATCTGAACATTACATTTAATCTCTTGGCTAAATAAGGTAATAAAAGTGTAAAACTACTCTGGTGTCCAGCGTTCACGGCACAGAACAGTCTTAGTGGGTCAAGCACTAGCTGGAGGAGGGATAGCATTTTAAAGGGAAAACAGGCTTTTGGGGTGACGCCTAAAGAGTTCCTTTTGTGCACCATCATAAAAGAAATCAGTTAGAGGGATATAAACAGCTTGGCAAATCCCTGCGTGACCTGAGGTCTTGCACACACAGCTTCCCTTCTACATCCCCAGGAAAGGGAGTAAGATACCTACTGCATATCCAAGCACAGAGTTTGACTAGCATAAGAAAAGAAGTGTGAAAAGAATGGGTGTCTCTTCACTAGGTACCACACCAGCATCCCAGACACACCCACAGAGCATGCCTTCACTCCAGGCATGACCCTCAGTAGCTTCTCCAGTCAACCTTAAGGAATGGATATAAGGTCATGTAGCCTTTAGCAGCTCCCTCTCACAAATTAATACTCTTTATGTATCTTGCAGGAAGATAATCACAGCCTAACTCCTATCTAGCCTGTCATTTGTCTCTGCTATTTAAACACTCCTTCCCCACCTAGGATATTCATGGGTCACATTATGTCTTTCTCAGGTTGCAAAATTTCCTGGGGCTCTGTGTGCTGCACTTGTTATGGAAGTGACTTTCCTGTTTGTAAGTGCATCAGGAATTTGAAACACCCAGATAACCAAAGCTGTTTCACATTTATTAAGTGCCACTTCACTTACAAACAAGGTATGTAAACATGCATTCACATGAACTGAATAGTTCTCCAGGAGCTATCTGTGTGATGGAAATAGCATCATGCATGTAACACAGGCCATTGGGTTATACACAAAGCCAATGCAGAAGGTAAAAAAGGTCTTGTCAAAAAGTCTTCTGATGATGAGAAATACCTTTTGAGAATGTTTACAGTATAGAAAAAAGTCACTACAAAACAGGAACATTTGAGAGTCTGCATTATCTAGGACATTGCTGAGATACTTCCCTCAGCACTCAGACCTTAGCCAGCCCCATACTTATGCTATCAACCTCATACTCATGATATCAACAAGGTATCGGCCTCATACTTGTGGTATCAGGGTGATATCAGCCTCATACTCACCGTATCAGCATGATATCACTCTCATACTCAAGATATCAACTCTTCATGGTCTTGTTCTTCTGGCTAGACCAGGCCACTGGTTGTCTACTATGGAGACTGGCCAATATTTGCTGTGAAGGCAAAGCTCACAAATATGCAGCTGTCCAATCATGCAGTATCTCCCCCACCACCACTGTTGAGCAGGTTTTGCTCAGAAGCAGGAGACTGGACTTCAGCACTGCCAGTCTAGCCACAAGTATGTCATCCTATTATCAAGCCATTTCAAATCCAGTAACAGCTCTGAACTCTGGACAGGGGATTGATAAGGAACCCCCAAAATACTTTCCACAGCAAATGACCTCTGCTTTCTTTCAGTGCCCTGTATTTCACCTCTCAACAACTGTGAGATGATTTGTGCAGGACTCGGACATCAGAATGTAGGGCTGCAGCAGGACGTTACTCTCCTTGTGTTCCCCACTGTTTCTGCATTCACTGCTGCCAGGAGATGAGCCGGTGCCATTTTCAGTTTTCACTGCTAGCTTGCTTGGGAGAATGCTATGTCAGAGGTTCTAAGGCGGATAGATTATGCTGCTCTCACAATCCTTCGCCAGAGATCAGAAAGTCTAACGTGTGAATTACTACCTTCTGAAATTTTTAGATGGGGTAAGAAAAAGAAGAGAGGAGATGGTCTCCACAAATCCAAGAGAGAGAGGATCTGACCTGGGGTGTGACTGCCGTGCCTTCCTGATGAGATCATAAGAACATCATTCATCTCTTCTTCACTTATGACTTTAAACAACATTTGGTTCTGATCTCCAGACAAACGAGGCTAATCCTACTCTATGAACACTGCCTGCTCCTCTAGCCTAGCTGCATTCTTGTGAGCACCAGTAATTAAAGTATTGCCTTTTACATTCCGTGTCCTTTATATGCTTTTAAGTTTATATTATTGAGAGCTGTCTAGTGTAGAATTGTGTCTTCCTGTGTGTGGGCAGCGTTTGCCACCAGCAAAAATAAACTCAGGAAAAATTAAACTGCTAAGGAGAATTTCATCCAAAAGCTAATAGACTGTATGAGACAACAGTAAACAGAAATCTGCAGAGCCAAAGAATCCCTTCAGCGTCTGCTCCAGCAGAAACCCAGGAGGTGCCCCAACCTGTGGTGCTGAGGGTCCTTATGTACCTGAACTCAGCCCACACAAAGCCTCCCTGTCCAGGTGTGGGCAGGGGCACTCTCAGAGCTGTCATGTCATGTACTTCTCCTGTGCCCCACCGTGAGGTGTGGACACTTCAGTTAATTCAGAACTAGCGCTAAACTTACACAAGGGAGAACGATGCTTCTGCTCAGTTTAGTACAGAGTTGTCTTTGTTTTAGCCCAAATGACATTTCTGCTGGAGCACAATGAGGCAAAATGAGCAATGAAGGTCTGGAGAACAACTTCTGTGAGGAGCAGCTGAGGGAAACAGGACTGTTCAGTCAGGAGAAGAGGAGGCTGAGGGAGGAGGCCTCATTACTCTCTACAACTTCCTGAAAGAAGGTTGGAGTGAGGTGGGGATTGGTCTCTTCTCCCTAGAATCAAGTGCTAGAACAAGGGGAAATGGCCTCAAATTATGCCAGTGAAGGTTTAGATTGGATATTAGGAAAAAAGTCTTTACTGAAAGATTAGTCTGGCATTGGAACAGGCTGCCCAGGGAGGTGAAGTCACTGTGCCTGGAGGTGTGCAAGAAATGTGCACACATGGGACTCTGGGACACAGTTTAATGGCCACGCAGGTGCTGGGTTGATGGTTGGACTCAATGATCTCAGAGGTCTTTTCCAACTGAAACAGTTCTAGGATTCTATGAAAGGTTGGGCTAAGCTTAGGCAGTGGACAGAAAGTAAACAATGAAATAACCTATCCAAATGTAAGCAGAGGTACTAACTAGATAAATTAACCCATTACACAGACTATCTTCTACTGAGCAAGAGGAGACATTGTAAGAGCACTGGTGTAGAGACACTCACTCTGGCCAAGAACACAGCACAAGGCAAACCTGCACAGTTGTACGGCAGTTTGCCAGCCATGAAAACCTGCAGCAATGTGGCACAGAACTCAGCCTGCCTAGCAGGGGAAAGACCTACAGAGCTCACGCTGTGCACTGATTTCACTTTCCCAAGCTCAAACTCTCTGTTTGTCTTGTTTTGTTTTTGCAGCTTTGACTCTGTCATCCTCAAGTCTGGAAGACAATTGCTCTAATCAGAAGAGCTGACTGAAGTTACAGTCAGACACAAAGAACTGAAGCAGAGAAAAAAACCCAAACAAATCCTTTTGAGGAATAGCTTAATCACAACCACTCCTACTGAAGCTAAACCAGGATGGGCACAATTCAAAACAGGACAATTAACTCTGCTGTGATTTGGGCTGAGTTTTTTTCAGCTTTAGACAAACCCAAAATCCCATGCCATCATCTTGCTGCAGATGGAGGAAAGTAGGACTCTGATTATAGTTTTTTCCTGTTTCTCAGCTTGGTATTTCCAATTACTCTAGACCTGGCAATTACCATATATTATGACATATGGATATCTGAAACACTGTATTATTATAATACTTGCAAAGCATACGTGTCAAACCATCAGAACCATATGCCCTTAAGAGGCAGGAACTGCGTACTCACACACCCCCTGAGCCAACAATAAGAAAGCTGGAAAGAGGAAGGGCTGCAAAACTGGGTAGAGTATTAAAGACAGCAAAATCTGAGCTCCTGTTTTATTAAATGTAAAGTAATGATGCAAATCCAGTATCTGGAGCTGACTCCCACACTGTTAGCGTTCATTCGCTACGACCAAGTTTTCAAGGTAAAAAGTCAGCACCATGGAAACACAATAGATATAAAATTTTAAAACAATATGTCAATAAATCAGGCTGGATGCATCACAAGAAGCTTTCTTTGGAACAGTGCTGGCAGCTCACAGTACTTTTCAAGCACAATGAGCAAGGAAAACAGGGTAAGTGGCTGGGCAAACACACAGCGGGCAAAGTGTGAGGGTTGCAGCTGGGGGCACTGGGACGTCAGGAAGGCTGAAGGATCAGGCTGAAGTCCTGCTTTGTGCTCTTATCCAAAGACCATGCAGAATAAACACTCTAAAGACATACCACAGGAGTTGGAGAACAGATGGGGTTGTTTTTATAGTTCTTCTATATCTTTTTGTTTCAATTCAAGCAGCTGAGGACTTGAGAGGATGTCAGAAATTTCTTCACTACTCATAATTAATGAAACTGCCACAAATAAATACTTGCCATGAGTTTAAATGTGTGATGCAGTATTCCATATCAGATGTCCAGTTTTTCTAAAGTACCAGGGATAAAAACTGAGAATCCATCTTTTCTACCAGACCTCTCCCTATTCTGGGCTTTAGAATCTTATAATTGATTTGTTGTTTGGTGTTTTTTCTTAATATTAAGCTTCTTTAATTCTGGGATCAGCTTTTTCCCTTTGCTGTTGCACAGCATCTATGCTGCTCTTCCACAGCACATGGAAATACTTTTGCTGAGGCTCCACTGACTGGATAATTAACATTTGTATTTGTGAACCAAGCAGAGCCCTGACAACATTAAACATCCTATTATAGCCACAAATGTACCCAAATGGAGAGAGTTTACAATTACCTGTGTCAGCCTTAGCATTCAAAATAAAACAGAAACCTTTGTTTGAGCAGTACTTGATGCTGTTTGTTACCAGGTAAAGACACCTAAGTGCACATTTCTACTATTCTCCCTGCAGAACAGGACTGCAGTAAGCTACAAGAAGCACACAAGCACTCGGGGTGAGTTTAATCATTGCATGCCCAAGAACAGAAGTAATCCACTGAGAGGTCTCCTGGCATTGCCACAAGGAAGGAAGGGGATTTCATGTATAGCATTGACCTTTATGGATGAAATACTTGGTGTTTGTTCAGTGTATAGAGGCATGTGCCTGCAAGTGTACATATAGCCTTTCAAGCACTTCCTAAGTAATTTATTACTGTTAGCTCTTTTGCTCTGAACTTATAAGTTGTTTTCCTATCACCCAGTTCTCCACCTGTCAGATGTGATGAAGGGCTCTATTCACGAGGTGGCTGAATGGACAGCCCCTACAGAGTCCCTGCAGTGCTTCCATAGGATCTGTTTTGGACTTGAGCAGATGTTAGGTAGGTGACTGCCATCCAGGCTGCCAAATGAAGTTGAAGACATCCTCAAACTTACAAGAATCCTTGCTGAGTTAACCTTGAGAAGTTATATTCTTGCAAGTTTATCAACCAACAAACCCAAGATGCATTTCCATGACAAAACCCAGCCTAATATGCCAGTCCAAGGAAAGGTCACAGATGAAAGCAGTAGCCACAGAGCAGAAGAGCTGTGAGCTTAAACTGAAAGCCAGAACACTTTACTGTCTCTGGACCTAGAAATGCACACACAGATGAACATGTATTGCTCCTGAATGCATGACTTTGTTCAAATGGGTGACCAGTGCTTCTATTCCTCATTCTCAATTTTATCTCATAAATCTTGGGACTCTTCTCAGTCATCCTTTAAGCCCCTTAAGAAATAGGTAAGGAACATGAGAGTAGGAGCAAGTAACATCCATCCATGAACCACCAACTTCAATCATGTTTACCTTAAAACATCATTCTGTAGCGTAAGGAAAGTCTCTGTGAGACACAAGTGTCTTGGAATGAGGATAAAACCCAAAAGAACGAAAAATCACAGCAAAAACATTGTGTGTCCAGTGATAGATGGCAACAAAAACTCCAATCCTGCCACTGTGGTCAGACGTTGAGTCTGGCATCCAGAGTGAGAGAATAAACAGGGAGATAGAGCACTTCAGTGCATGAGTGGCTCTGTCTGCGAGCCAGGCCATAAAGCAGTCCTGGAATGTGAGAAACAGCTCCTGTTGGTAAGTGCTGCTTAGCAACACTGCCCTTCTATGGCAAGAGATTAATCAAATTTGCAGTGTCATTGGAAACACTCAGTTCAGGCCATTGGAAAAATCAGATGAAGATACACCAAAGTCCCACAGGTCAGCAAAGGGACAGAGTGGGTCTGGCCAGGTCATGAAAACTGGAATTACATCAAATGAGAGGCACTGAGGGTTAATTATGAATATGGCAAATGCAACACATGCAACTCTCAGCAAATCACCCATAGAAAAAGCATTAGCTTGGGCTCACACCATCCCATCCCTTTCCCACCTTCGGCCGCTAAAGGGCTGCTGCTCATGCTCTACTTTCATAAAGATTTTACCTGTCTTGTTGGATATGTCTCAGCCACAAGATCTTTGTCCACTGCCCTGCAGAAAGAATTACAGAGAGTGGCAGCTCTCAGTGCCATGTACCTCCAGGACATTTTCCCTCATATTCAGCTAAATGCTGCTCTGCAGAATTTCACTCTGCTTCTGTCTACTCCTTTTTACCATGGAAAGCCTCTTCTCCCAGCCTCTGAAATAGCCACCCATGGCACACAGCCTTAGTCTCTGACCAAGGGAACCACCAAAAAGCTTAGAATCACAGAATTGTCAGGGTGGAAGAGACCTCAAGAATCATCCAGTTCCAACCACGCTGCCATGAGCCTCACACTAGATCAGGTTCCTCAGAGCCTCATCAGCCTGGTCTTAAAGACTTCCAGGGATGGAGCTTCCACCACCTCCCTGGGCAATCTGTTCCAGTGTCTCACCACCCTGGGTATACCAGGACACAAGCCAAAGCCTTCCAGCACAGGAACAGGTAAGCTGGGAAGTGTCTGCACTCCTCAATTCACACTCATGACTTGCACGGAACACACACATGGCCCAGGCAGGACATTAACAGAGTCCGAATGAATGAGGGCAACTGCCAGGAAGAATCTAGAAGCCAGGTGCAGTACAACAGCCATTGTTATTCAGGGATTGCCTGATTCCTCAGTTTGGATTCTTTTGTTCTCCTATTAAAACCAAACCACACTACTCTGGATTATTTGTTCTCAGTTCTGTAATTATCATACTGTCAACATTTCATATCCGAACAAGACAGATAAATATTCCTTGGGAAGGCAGGAGAAGGGTAATTGAGCAATCAGGGATGAATGATGCAGAAGCAGAGATCCAGGTAGAATGCAAGTAACCTTGAAGAACAAAAACAGTTATTTACCCAAAGAGAGGAATGATTAGAAAAACCCTGCTTAGCTGAAGCCAAGCAAAGATGCCACCTGAGAAAGACTTTCAATGGGAACAGTTTTCTTATTTGACTGGCACAATGGAGTCAGCCATCCCAGAGGACAAAGTGTCTGTATAAAAACTTCTCTGTCTTTAGTGAGAGCCCTCATGACAGAAGCAGAGCATGGTCCATCCTCCAAAGAACGCTACCAAATCACAGTCCATCCTCCAAAGATCACTACCAAAGCATGCTCCTTCCCTCAGTAAGGCTTAGAGAGTGTTTTTCCCCCTGAAAGCCCAAAGCTTAGATGCTTATTACACTTTATTTTACTGCAGATAACTGACTGGATGTTGAACCATCTGAATCTGGACCCTGAGAAGCCACTCAGGGTGGCTGCCTGTCATGTATGTGCCACACACTGTGCAAGTTCTTTCCAAGACAGTATTTGAATGGCTTTGTTCTGCTGGACACTCTTGCTTGTGCAGTTCAGCTCTTGGACCTCTGAAAGGAAAAGCCTGCAGGCAGCATGCATCTCTACAACTACCTGAAGGGACATTGTAGCCAGGTGGGGTTGGTCTCTTCTCCCAGGCAACCAGCAATAGAACAAGGGGACACAGCCTCAAGCTGTGCCAGGGGAGGTCTAGGGTGGATGTTAGGAGGAAGTTCTTCACAGAGAGAGTGATTGGCATTGGAATGGGCTGCCCAGGGAGGTGGTGGAGTCACCATCCCTGGAGGTGTTGAAGAAATGCCTGGATGAGGCACTTAGTGCCATGGTCTGGTTGACTGGCTGGGGCAGGGGGATAGGTTGGACTGGATGATCTTGGAGGTCTCTTCCAATCTGGTCGATTCTATGATTCTAAAGCCTGAGCTGTGAGGCTGCTTGAGCTAACACCTTGTTTGCATCCCAGAGGTGCCCATTCTTACCTGTGGCATGGCAGCCACACCTGCAGTCACTGCAGACACTCAAGAAGCACAGCCAGCACAGGGCTGCTGTCCCTTCTAAGGCCGGGGGAAACACCCAGTGTTTCTGCAAACACCTCATCTCAGACTGAAGACCATAGGCAGAAAAGCAATTCTCAGCCTCCTAAGCAGTCCCACAACACTTTCCTGTGCATGTTTTCCAGAGGAGCCACCCTCCTGGAATTAGACTTCTGAGAGTTGAAGTGACTTGAAACAAAACCTCCAAAGCCAGGGGAAAACGTAGCTGAACCAATTCTCCACACTTTGAAAACATATCCTACGAGTTCAGGGACTTCAGTTGTTTATGATATGGTTTTAAGTATCTGACTTCCAATAAATGCACTCACTAAGTGTAAGTTTCACATTTACAGTCTCCCACGCACTGTACATGCAGGAGATTTATTTTACAATGGAGAGCAACAGATTCCAATCAGGCAAATATTTTTGAAGCCTCAGATATGGAGACAATGAGTGCCTCTTAGATTAAAAGGGATAATCCCCAGCTGACAGCAAATTATCCTCATTCCTCTAAATTGAAACTTGCACCATACTTTTGGTAGCATGATAATGACTTAAACACTTGGTATCAGCTGTGAATCACTGCACTCATCCTGCCTTCAAAATGCACTTCAGATTGAACTCAGGATAACATAAAGTATTTATAGGACATGGTAGTGATGTATATTTGGATGCTTGGTGATCCCATTCAGGCATGAAAACCAACCAAACTCTGCAAGGTTTGATGGCTTCTATCACTCAGACTTTTTATAGAAGGCACCCAAATGAAAACACCTGCAGGTTCTTAAGGCTTCAAGCCTGTGCACAAGGTTCTGGCACGCACCTATATGAAGCGTCCTGCTTGCTGTGTTAAGTTATTCAGTGCAAGGCAGATGGCCATAGACTTCCTGATCCACCATCCTTTGTGTTTCTGCCATGGCCTAAGTAGCCCAGGAGCTCCACTTCGGGACTGTTACTGTGGGGCAGAACTTCAGCTCCAGTGGGCAGAAGACCATTGGGCTCAGTACATTTATACCAGGTACATAACTCATGATTGAGTAGGGAGGGTAAACCAATCTGCCCTTTGATTTCAGAGAAAAAGGTATGGTTTTTTTTCTGTCATAAAAGAAGCTTAACTTGATTCTTCTACACTATGAGAAATGAGAACATGCCTTTTGAAAGCCAGGGAGATACACACTTCAACTGTCTCTGAAGAGGAGAATTGAGGGAGCACAGGTAGAAGTAGGATAGCAGGTAGGAAATACTGTCAAAATAGATTCTTTTGGCAGGTTGCAGGGGAAATGAGTTTGAAGGCAGAAGTGTCTAATTGATTTGCTACACTGACTACACAGCAGAGAAGCTGCAAAGCCAGGATTACTTCCCAAGACCGCTTCGTTCCTATGTCAGCAGTCTAACCACCCAAATACATTGCCCCGTGTTAAAACAGGTATCAAAGCTCTCCAAAGCTGAGCAATAAACACATGGGGAAGATAAGAAAAGCATCTCCATAAATCTGTTTACGTTAATGTTCTCTTTTAAAGTCCACTTTTGCTATATGATGCAGAGCAAAGTGTTTCAAGGGTGCATTTTATACATGCCTGCCCTACTTTGATATATGGCCTTGGAGCAGCACGCGGATGTCAGGCTGCATGTACTCATCAGGCATCTTCCTACCCACTTCCATCTGAAATCTTCAGAGCAGAGCAGATACTGGAAGAGATAATCCCATTCCCCACAATATTGATGACCAACTCTACGTCTGCAGGAAGTTATCAACATCAAATCTCTGCACTTTCATTGACAAATTCCCTGTGCTTTCCGTAACACATTTTCTATAAAAGCAGCTGCCAGGCCAATACATTTTCAAAAGCAGTTGGTAAATGATATGTTTAGAATAAAAAATTATTATTATCCTTTGAATGTGGGGATTCATGGTGCAATTCTGCAGTAAAAGTTACTCATTCCAGTATGAAACTCATGCTTCAGGCAGATGCTTTTGGCTCTGGAGAGTTTCACCACATTTCTGAAGCTTAAATTGGAGCATTTGTATTCGGCAGTAATTACAGCTGCAATCAAACAAAAAGTGTTCTCTTTTGTAAAGGTACAGTGAATACCTCCTGTAATCCAGACCATCCATCAGTCTTGCCTTTTTCCTACCTACCTTTCACAAAAACACAGAATTAAACAGGTTGGAAGAGACCTCTAGGATCATCGAGTCCAATCTATCACCTAACATCTTCTAATTAACTAAACCATGGCACTAAATGCCTCACCCAGCCTCCTTTTAAACACCTCTGGGGATGGTGACTCCACCATCTCCCCGAGCAGCCCATTCCAATGCCAATCTCTCTCTCTGGGAAGAACTTCCTCCTAATATCCATCCTAGACCTGCCCCGGCACAGCTTGAGATTGTGTCCCCTTGTTCTGTTGCTGGTTGCCTGCAAGAGGAGACCAAGCCCACCTGGCTACAGCCTCCCTTCAGGTAGTTACAGAGAGCAATAAGGTCTACCCTGACCCTCCTCTTTTCCAGGCTGCACATTTTGGTTTCCAGAAATTGTGAAAACACCCAAGATGAAGCTCATTTGTTCTAACTTTAATGTTTATGAAAAGGAGTGTTTCAGTTTGAGTCACTTTCTGCTTACAGCTTGGCAAAAAAGGAGAAAAACTACAATGAAGGGATAAATATAACACACATATGACACTTACAGGAGTAGAGCAGCCTTGCTTTTCAGCAAGACTTTTTCATCCCTCATGACACAGATCAGACAACTTCTTGATTAAGAAAGCTTAGGGCTGCAGCAGGCAATAATCCCTAGGATGGGGTAGGAGAAATCTTTCTATTTGAAATTACACCTCTGGAAAAATCAAGAGCTGAGGTGGTTTTACAGATCTGTGAAATAGTTCTCAAAAACCTCAAAGTCCATTCCTAAATAAAACTGGAATTGGAGGCTGGAAATGCATAGTTCCATTTAAAGACTGGAAGTGAGATCTCTACCTGACCTCTACCCTCAATGCAAAACAAAACTGATTAAGGGCCTGGCAGCTTCTGTTTTGCAGATGAAATCACAAATACACAATCACCAACTTACTGAAATGAAAAACAGGGCAAGACTACTCCCTGATAATTTTCTCCACCTTCCCTCCTCACCTTTTCCTTTTAACCTTGTATGTGTCTGATCTTTGGGTTAAGGTGGTGAAGAATGTGATGAGGCAGCAATAAGCTACACAGCTCACAGTTATGTTTCCTAGGATGCTCAGATTGAAAGTTTGTCAAAGATACAATCCCAAGAGAATATCCTTCAAGAATTGGAGGCAAAAAAATAAGTTCACTGCTGGTTTATCCCTCAAAATAATAAAGACAGACATTGTAAGTGGCAGATCTCATTTCTGGGTCTTAGCTGTGATTATTTCTTGCCTAATTATTAGCAGTGGATTTACTATCTTTAAAGCAGAATTTTCTCACCCAGCAGGAAATTTCAATTCTTTCAGGCAGATTTAAGTCTCATTCATTTATTCCTTAACTGTTTTTGACTCACTTGCTAATTACCAAGGAAGGCATAATTCAGAGCAGGTCCGAAGCCAGGAGGCAGGACTGGCCTGCATGCTGTCCTTCAGCTCTAGCCAGCTGCCATACCAGTTGTGCAACCTTCCTAGTCCTTGCTCCCCACGAAGGTATCATCCTCTACCTCCTCATATCAGCAAAGCTTGTAAAGCTCTTAAAAATCTAGACTTGACAGGGAAAGACAAAACACCAAGCAAGGTATATGGATGCCTTTTGACCTTGTTCCTCTGACAGGGCGGAAACTAATGGATGTCCTTCCAACCCCTAACATTCTGTGATGTAGGGATATGGGGGAGCACCACTTGGACATGTTGAGTTCCCACCTTATTCCATACCACATCTATTTCCCAAGACACAGTCACCTCTGCTCTTAACTAACCAACTAAGCAAGATTAGTACAGAAAGAAAACCAATCCTAGATCCACCCACTCCTGCAGCCTCTGCATAAAAGAGATGAACACAGACCTGGGCTCCACCTTCCCTCATGCTACCTGCATACCTTGGGACAGCAGGCTGAAGAAACCCTCCTGGTCATGGCAAGGAGGCAGAAGTGTGGCACAGCCCCTCAGGACTTCCAGCTCTCTCTGAACATGACACGAGTCGACACAGCTCTGCACGTCACAGCCTGGACCATGCAGCACTTGGGCAACTCTCCCACCAGTTGCAAAGGCAGCAGGGGAACCTGATCATGTGCTGGAACCTGGCCACGCTGTCACATCATGGGAAATATGTGGAGATGACCTTGCAAGTGGCAGAATGAAAGGAGGGGACAAGGGCAGGCAGAGGCAGGTTATGCTCATCACTGTGAATCCTATTGTGTAGAACAGTGTCCGCAACTGCACAGAGTGATTCAGGAAATGAAGACATGATTAGTTCTGGAGTTAATTTCCTTGGTGCTTTGAAGGCTGCTGCAGGTATGATATGATCCACAGTAATTATGGAGGAAAATAAAGACAGTAAAGGTGCTGGCACAGTGCCATGCCCAGGAACACCTGAACACCTCAGGAAAGGCATTACAGCTTGTACTACTGCTCTCTCAAATGATCCATAATGCCTGAGCCATGAGCAGCACTGTTCACTGGAAAAAAAAAGGAGTGGGGAGGACAAACTCAATCTATTGCTTATCAGAGTGCAGTGCTGAGGAAAAGCAACCTTATGGAGGAGAAAGTGAATCCTGTTTCTATGGTAACTAAAGTTTGGGAAAAGTATATAGGAATCAACGTTGTCCTAACATGTGTGGTCACACACAGACCCACAGCTTCTCCAGCTGCAAGTGTCATGAGACCTCGGAATCATCATGAGACCATCCGAAGCAGATCTGCTGTTCCAGGAGCTGTGCTTGGTTTGGAACAACAGTGTCACCACCTGGAGAAACATCCTCACGTTAGGCAGCACCGCTTTGGCATTTGGGTGGGAAGAAGAAACCTCCAAAGTAACTTCCAACTGATTTAACTTAGAAGCCCTACTCAAGAGAAAGTGCTGTGAGTTCTTCTGTGTCTGAACAAGGTCGAAGTCAGACATTTCCAAAGAGGTGAACAACGCAGACAGGATCACTTCCAAATGGGATGGAGAATCTCTTACATGAGTTCCTGTCACTGCACCCTAAATTCCCACCAAAGTCTGCAGATGACACATGGACCATCCATCACAGTGAAAGTCCAAAAATTATGGCTGAAAATATGGCATAGTCATGGCTATTAAACAGAAGTGTTTGGTCTAAGTGAGAAATAAATCTGCCCCAGAAATTAAGTTAAAACTTGGAAGAAATTTATTGATAACCACTCAGTGTTAACTGTGGCAATGGAACACATTTCTATTAATTCCCCTGCAATCAATTTAATCTCTCAGTTAATACCTGATATCCACGAGCTAAAGCAACACAAACTCCCAAATGGAAAAGGTTCAGAGATGAAGGTCGCGATTAAATGGACACTCATGGTTCTACTCAAGCTCTTGAAGAGATTCAGATAATACCTTACACTCCTGGACTTGTTTTCTGAAAGCACAATATCAGTGCTATTGAACACGGGAGAACAGAATGTGCTTATTATCCTACCTTTTATATCTGCAGCACAATTCTTTATCTGTGACCCAGAAACAAATTAAAGGGATGCTGTCAAGTTGTATATTTTAATGGTCCTCTTTTCTCCGTGCCACCAACAACCTGAGACTTTTTCAGTGCCTAGAGGTTTAAACAAATTAAAGGGTTTGCTTTGTTTACTTTGTTGGGGTTTTTTTTTTCACCTTTCAGTCATTTCACAGGAATGAAAACTGGTCAGATTCATCTGTCTCCCTGCAGCCTGTTAATTAGTACAGGTTGTTTGCATTTGGACTGCCAGGGAAGAGTCTGAAGTACTACCAAATAATTTTCTTGTCGTCATTTTCAAACAGGCAAGAAGTGGCCTCTGTTGTTCAAATCAGCCTTTGGAAATGGAAGACTCTAAAGAACTGATATGAATCCACGGTGCTGCAAAATCCAGTGAGATTTGAGATTGTTTGTCTGCCTTTGTGGAGGGAATTGGAGTTGTAGCAGATGAAAAACACAACAGAGCACCTGAGTATATATTAAATTGTGAAATTGCCACGGAAATTGCAAAGCAAACAAGTTTTAGAGAGCAAAGGCCACTCATTTGGACAGGTTTCATCATTTTCACCATTTGTAATAGTGGCTTGAGCTGCTTTTGTTCCTCATAAGATGAGCAGCAGCACTACTGTGCAGTCCCAACCCTTCTCTAAGGTTTATAGGAGATGGGGGATGTTCTATCATCTTCCCATGCCTTACTTTCCTATAACTTATTTTAAGGCATTATGATAAATTGCAACCCCACAGTGACTGCAAGCTTGAATTCCTGCAGATTAGCAGAACACTTTAACAGCCTCAGATGAAAGGTGCCACAGAAGTGCCAAGTGCTATCACTGTAATTATCATTCAATATACACTGATCAAAAGAATGAAACGGGAATTAGCATTTCCTATTAGCCCTACTTACAGCCTACACTTTAAATACTCCTCCCATGGGCTCCCTCCATGAAAACACAGCAACTGCTGGGACTTCTCCTATGGCTACAACACTGCTTCTAGAGGAGTGGAGGGATGGAGGGCTCTACAGAGAAGAGTCAGAAAATCATGAGAACAAGACTGGTTTCTCCCACAAAAGCTTGTTCAGGCTTTCTGAGAAGAGCTTGGATCTGCTTCCCCATTCTCACTGCTTCCCTGTCTCCAGTCTCCCTCCTGGCAGCAGGATGTGATCTTCTCTCACAGCCCCAAGGATTTTCTGTCGTTGGCCTCCTTTGGATCATGAGCAACTGTTCTCTGAAAGCCATACCCCTAAGTGAGTCCAGCTGTCCTTGGAGGATGAGCAAGTAGAAACATTTGGAATAGCTAAATGAATTGTGCTAATTTACACCCACTGCAGAGCCAGACAAGGCACTGGAATGTTTGTTTTCTCCTTTCCCACCTGGGAACTACACAATGTTTGACTTTATTTTCCCTAGCTCCCCTCTTAATTCAGTGTCCAGGCCTAAGATAGGAAACAGAAATCTGAGCTTCTCCCCTAGTCCCAAATGTGTTTCGGTGGTGGCTGGGGACAGCAATTTAGTCACTCATGGCCATTTCCCTCTTGGTGGAAGCTGCCATCACTGCAGATTAAATGAGGGTCTGACTGTGCACTGTGTGGATCCTTACCCTTCAGGAGCTCTATTAATCCTTCTCATACAAAGCATCTAACAGATGCTAACAGTATCAGGTCATCTTCCATTCTCTCCTTACTGCCACACACGAGAGCCAGTCTTGCTGCTGACCATACAAACCCTGTGGAACAGAGGCTTTGCTGTCCAACCATGTCAGCTTGAGAGCAATCAAAAGCAGTCCAAACCCATGCTCCACCCCACAAAGACTAAACAGGATTACTAATACTTTTCTTTAAAGTGGCTTGGTGTGTGAATTAAGCTGCTGATGAGACCTTATGCCTCTCCCTTTCTGTAAAACTGCCCTTTAGACAGCTGCAGGCTCTGAAAAAGAGACCTCCCTGGAACATACTTAGTTCAAAAAGGAAAAAAAATCCATACTCTGCCTTGCTGAGTCCTTTTCAGTGAAGCAGGTCGTAGCACCATGTCTTTTACCCTGTCATTCCTGTCTCCTGGTTGATGCACATAATAAATCCACAGTGGTTTGAACTGCAGCTCTGTGCTGCAATCTGACAATCCCACGTATCTTTAACTGTGCTGCCTCCCTGTAGCTCCCCAACTGAAAATTCCAATCTCACTTAGGACATGTTTGATGTACAAGGTCAGACATGTACCACAGAATACTTCAGGTTGAAAGGGGCTTTTTAATATCATCTAGTCCAACCCCCTGAAGATGAGCAGGATCATCTTCAACTAGATCAGGTTGGTCAGATCTGACCTCAAATATTTTCTGGGATGGGGCATCTACCACCTCTCTGGGCAGCCTGGACCAGTGTGTCATCACCCTCAGTGCAGAAAAAGTCTTCCCTGCTTCTAGGCTGAATCCGTCCCTTTCAGCTTACCCCTTGTCCTGTCACAACCAGCCCTGCTAAAAAGATTGTCCCCATCTTTCTTCTAAGCCTCCTTAAGTACTGAAAGGCCACAAGAAGGTCTCTGTGGAGCCTCCACTTCTCCAGGCTGAACAATCCCAACTCTCTTAGCCTCTTAAGAGGGAACAGTTAAACATATTACGTGTATGATCAGCTTCATTGTTCAGACCCTTTTTTAATACAAAAGTCTTTCATGCCTTACCTAGAATTTATCCCATGTCTCATGAAGTACACCCAAAAACTGAAGGGCAAAAGTATCTGGGGATTTATGTTAACAGCTGACTTAGAAGATTAAGACAGAGGGCTCTTACTTTAATAGCAAACAATTGGAAATCTGCCAACCTGGGGTGCTGGCAGAGAAAGTAAGGCAGGCATGTCAGATCTGGGAGCAATGATTTGGGAGGGCAGAAACCCACTTCACATGACAGCATTAAGTTTGAGAAGAGTATTTAATTCTCTTGAAACTAAAGGAAGATTTTACAATAGTAATTAGGAGTATCTCAGCCAGTGGTTAACACCAGGAATGGGAATTAGAAGTGAAGAAACTCAGCTTAGAACATATCTCCTGGCTTTGCTGCATGATCATATTTAAGGCAGTTAACTTTTTCCCACCTCAGTTTTCCCTGCTGTAAGTAAGAGTGCTAAGAGAACCTGGACATCTACCAAGAAAAGATGCTTTAAGAGTACAAAGCCTGCCTGCTGTTGTACCTGACACAGAAATAATGTGGCAGCCAGGTTAGCACTCCAAATTTCTGCAAAACAGTACCAGTGAGACTGGAATATCTGCACATGCTCAAAACGACCTTGTTTTTCTTCCAAGCCCTAAAATGCTCAGAAACCCAAAGCTTCCAAGCATGTCCTGTTCCAGAAGCAGTGCCTGAGCTGACAGATCCATTTTCAAAGTCATTTAAATATTTCTTGCTGCCACTTACCCTGGTTATCCAAATTCAATTGCAGTTGACAGTTTAATGATAATAGCTTTCTGTTTGTGTATCAGCTGTGATAATGTTCCCATTCTCCTTAAATTCAGTCCCTGTAAAAGGGGTACTATAATGCATGCAGCCACAGACCAAAATGATAGTAATTTTCCCTGCTAGATGGAATGGTTTAGTAAACAATTACATTTCAATTAAAGATGGGGTGATCATGTCGAGGGAAGCACCACTCAGCTCTTTGCATAACACAGGAAGATAAATTCTCCAAAGTCAAACTATTATAATATAATTTACATGACTGCTTTTGGGAAAAAATGTAATAATTAAAACAAAGTGGGAAATGCTGTTCCACAGTGCACAGGCAAAAACTTGAGAAGAATCTTTCAATATCAGATCCACAGCAGCTTGAACCTGGATCCCATTATTCAGGATTATGTTCAGCGAAGAGGAATAGTAGAAGGGTTACTCACTTTCATCTCTCCAGGAGTTTCCATTTACTGGGATGCCATTAGTGTTTAATACTTCATTTATCAAGGATTAAAACCAGGATAGATGGAGGAATGCTGTAAGAGTAGCTTTTAATCTATCACTGTGCATTTAGCTGTGTGTCCAACCCCAACAGGCAGAAAAACTGCTGGAAAACAAGTTAACATTACAGCAGAAGACCTGAAACCTAAAAAGACTTTATACTTCTTTCCAACCATAAATGTTTCATTAAAGAGTCTAAAGTGCAGATCAATGACAAATAGAAAGGACAGCTCCTGCTCCAAGACATCCCACTCGATGTGCAGAATGACACCCAACAAGCAGAGGATGAAGGGATGTGAGAAATTGAGGTGATGGCCATCCTCATGCCTGACAGTGAGCTGGAGAGGAGTGTGCTCATACCACTGGGCTTGCTCTTTGAAGCTTCTCTGAGAATTGTTTCCCTTCCAAGTGACACAGCTGCATGGATGGGCAGCTTGATCATGTAGCTTACAGCTGTAGTGTGCTTTACTTTGGTTTTGTTGGGGGTTTTTTTTGGTAGCTATTGTGGCTTCAACCAGAAGCAAAGAAGTGTTTTCTGAGATCCTAGGAAGCAAATGACTGATACTAGAATTGAGGATTAGCAGGATGGAAGAAGTTCTGCACTCTATCTAGTATTTTGGGGTAAGAGAGAGCATTCAGAAGCTTCCTCAGACACAGCTCTGTAAGAAAGGCAGAGCCTTTTGCAGAACATGTGAAGATGCTGAGACTACAAGTTACATTAATTCACTCCGTTTGGAAGGAGCCCCTGGCACAGGGCAGGCTAACAGCAAGAGACCGTTGTAGGTTCTTGATCCAATGGCTTCGTCCGACACTTGCACACAAGTTCTTCGGCAGTTTGGACCGCAGAGAGCTAAAGCAGGCTCTAACCCAAGCAGTCAATAGATGGCAGCACCCTAATGAGCTGGCAGCGAAGGCAGCACAGAGCCGTTTCAGCAGTCTCCCCCTCGCTCAGGAGTTCCCTGGGCGGTGGGCAAAGCGAGAGGATTTCATTAGTGCCCAGCAGAGTTTCTCTTCACCTGGTCCCTGTGTTTGATAAAATGCACAGCACGTTTCAGGTTTAACCCATGTCACACCTTAAGCTACTTGGATTCAATGAAGAGAGGGTAAATAATTCTCTACATTCTCCCAGGGGGCAAATGTCAGGCAACAGCAAGGCTTTGCTCATCGCCCCTTGGGCATGGAGCCCAGCATTTGCCCTTGGTTGCACTGGTGTCTGCAGCTCTTGAGCTGCTGCCAGTTACCCATGCTCAGTGGAGATAACCTGAGGTCACAACCTAAGCAGGCAACATTTTATCTGACATCTCATGCTAAGTGTTCTGCCCTCCTTCTTCTGTCCTTTTCTTGTAGCACTTTTAAATGGTCCCTTCATTTGGAGAGACAAAATCGTGACAAACAGGAAAGGCTCCAACAAGACCAGTTAACTACAGAGGCATTTCCTGCAAACGTGTGGTGGTAGTCAGTCTCCTCCACCAGTCTCTCAGATACAATAAATTCAATAGGTCCACAGCTTTCTTATTTCTGTTTGATACTGTCTTGCACCAAATCTACTGTTTCTAAGCACTGATGCAGCGGTCAGCAAGGTTTGTTCTAGTCCAGCCCAAGCAGTGTGTAGCTGGTCATCTGGAACACATCCCAGATTAAAGCTAAATACTGAACGTGGTGCTTAGAGCAGACTGAGAAACAGAGACCTCAGATGACTGATCAGTTGGATTAGAGACTTGAATTAATTAGACTGCGTTAGATCACACAATGCAGAGAGTGAAGTGAGCTGGGTTTACAAGGGAAATAGTCATTGTACAACATGAAATAACCTGGACCAAGCAGGAGCTTTTCATGTTTAAGAAGCTCTATTAAACCCTTTTTTTGGAAGGCCTACTAGTTCATGTTCCAAGATGCAGAAATCTTACAGCTTGCTTTTCAAGTCTATATTCTGAAACCCAAACCAAAGCATGAGCTATTGTTTTCCAGTGTTCTCACTACACCCACAACACCCACTGAACTGTAACTTGCCTGGCAAACTTCTATATGGGAAGGTAGCAATTCCACTCCAGTTTGCTTTAGTTTTCAAATGAAAGAAGGCAGCTGGGAGTGCAACGCTGTCAAAATAACTGAACCCAATGGCTTCTGAGCTTGGAGTCCCTTGGAGACTCAACAGCAGAAGGATGGAGATGTCAGGGAAGAACAATCAGCTATAAAATATGAAAAGCTTACAACATCAAAACCTACAGCAGCAGGCTCAAAAGTAATAATCCCATTACCACTAAACTAAAGGACTAATTACTATTCCCAGTGGCTGGAGTGGACTGACTGCTAATGTTCCTCTGGTTAATGAAGGAAGGTGAGGAAAAATATATTTCTTAAGTCAGACATCTGCTGAAATCTGGGCAGCCATAAAAACTGTATGTAATGAAGCCATTCATATTAATGGCAATAACATTCAGAGGGCTGAGCAGAAGCAGAAGTGAGATGATAGTGGATTTTAACTCCGAGAAGACAAATGCTATGTATTATCCATGTGATGACTGCCCTCATTTAATCCACACTGAGTAACAGAGTCAGTCAAAGCAAGCAGCCACATCCCACACAGGCCACTTCACTAACAAGAACTGACCTGCTTAAAGGCAGGAATAACTTCCCTAAAAACATAAAGCAGGATGTATGTTGGGGAAAAAGCAGACAGAAGCAGCATTTTATTTTCACTGACAACAAGTACACTAAGTAAGATACTCCCAAACCCTCTGTCTTGTGAAGAATCCAGATATCCCCATCATTCTTTGCCTTTTTCATCAACAAGTAGTACCTTATTTAAGGTTCAAAGCTATTCAGGTACTGAGACAGCCAGATTCTGATAAATGAAAGGCACAAAGCAAAAGCATGCCCTGTTCAGTTAGCTTCACCATGTTTCTGTTTGCTGTGCTCAGAGGTTTAGAGCATTTGTAACTGATTCAGATGGAGGGCATCTGGCTTGTGGGACAAGGGGTTAGAGAGAAACCAAATCTTTTCCTCTTGGCATCAAAACAAAATTCACCTTGCTTAGCAGAAAGGTGATACCACAAGAAGAATCTGACCAGAAGATGATCCCAGTGTGTTCTGAGCTGCTAGAAAAGGGAGCTCTTAGGAGAGTAACTTTCTTCATCTCCAGAAAAAGAAAACCAGACATGCCCTACAGCAAAAGCTTAAAGACTTCTCATACTCCATTGTTTTCCTGTTTCACTGTCTTAGGTATTTGCCATGAACTGTACACACTTCTCCAAAACAGAACTCATCTCCTGCCATCCACTCGCTGTTTTCATCACTTCTTCACATTTCATTTAGCAAATAAGACAGCACAAAAGCCCACACTCATATGTGTTTGCATATGATGGCTACAGAATATAGCTCCACAGAGCATGTTCTGCATTCACAAACTTAGAATTTATAGCACTAAAATAAACGACTTGGAAACTGCTATTAATGATTCAATCATCAGCCCAAACATTCTCAGGTGAACTGGGTGTGTCCAGATCTTTTTTTAGATTGCACCATTGTCTTCCCTTTGAAATTCTGGTTCTACCTAGGTTTGCTATGAAGTAGCTGAGCCTGTAAAGGAGGTGTGGCCTGCAGAGAAAACCTGTAAATACATTTCAAGCAAACCTGCTCCAGGACCCTTGGCCTCTTTTCTGAATAAAAATGCTTGTGTGCAAACTTACTATCCACCTACAGCAGACATTGTCCTCTTGAACAGGTTAACTTCTGATTGCCTTGGTAGCCTCAGTTGATCACAGAGCCCTCAGCCTCTAAAGACTCTGTTACATAGAATCACAGAATCATTTTGGTTGGAAAAGGCCTTCAAGATGAACTCCAACCATTACCTGATTCTACTGAGGCTGGTGCTAAACCATGTTCCTCTGCACCTTTTAAACACTTCCAGGGATGAGGATTCAATCACCTCCCTGGGGAGCCTGTTTCAGTCTTTGAGAACCCTTTTGGTGACAAAGTTTCTTCTGATGTCCAACCTAAACCTCCACTGGTACACCCTGAGAGTTATTTCCTCTTGTCCTACTACTAGTGACATATTGAGGATGATCATATGTTAGAGAAAACCCCACCTAGCTACTCTCAGCTGTGTGTTTGCTGCCCACTTTCAAACATTTAGTTTGATCTCACTACTGTGCTTCTATTTGTCAGCTGAGTGTACTCCTAAATTAAACAACTGCTTGGATTTGATATAATTTGTTAGATTATAGAAACCCTGTTGCAAAATTTACTGTGGTCCACTCTAGAAGTCTATCCAGTACCTGCAGGATGTTAGAGATGACTTCTGTCAGTGGGGAGGCACTGATGCATACCATTGTGCACACCAAAGAAACAAAGGCTTTTAATTCTGTCCAGGATTATCTCCAAGGCATGACAGAGCCCATCTCCTAAAGCCAAAACATCTGATCCTGTAGGAGTGTGGAGAAGGCAGGGAGAGGGCAGTGTTGTGGTTAGACTCATTACACTTTGTACCGCAGTGAAACTTGGCAGCTGCTCTATTATCTGCAGCAGCACACAGCCAGAGCTCAGCACCACCAGATTACTCAGACAGTAGCCAGCTCTAACTTCTTTGGGTCTGTAAAATGGACACAGAAGTACCCTGCCTCATGGAGCAACAAGACCTGTTTTGTTCTGCTTGATTTCAGTATCACTGTTTCTTGTGTTAGTGGTGCTGCTCTGCTCCACTCCCAGAGGACTTCCCATTCTTTACACACTGCTATCACAACAAAACAGTAATATTAGCAGAGCATCTACAGCAAAAGGATTGAAGAAATGGAAAACAGTGACTGGCTCCTCTAGGTTCCTGCTGGGAGAGGATACCAGGCTCTGGGGAATCACCAGCTTGGTATGTTTCCTGTTAGTTAATAACAGGTTCTTCTACAGGAGATTTTCTCTCTGTAGGACTATAAGGACATAGTGCACAGTTGCAGACCAGCAAATACATCTATGAATATCCTGCACTGCCTGAGGATTCACAAAGGAAACCTCACCACGAGAGTCTCTCAAATGAACCACCAGGAAAGGAAACCTCACCAGCAGAGACTCCCAAGTGAAACAACTTCCCCAAACCTGCTTCAGATTCCTATCCAAACCTTGCTGCTTTACCAGGAAATGCTTCAGT
The DNA here is from genome assembly GCF_015220805.1 of Pogoniulus pusillus. Taxonomy (NCBI): domain Eukaryota; kingdom Metazoa; phylum Chordata; class Aves; order Piciformes; family Lybiidae; genus Pogoniulus; species Pogoniulus pusillus. Next base: position 9,517,903 of record NC_087298.1, read on the forward strand.
TGCTCACTGCTAACAGTACCCAGCACCACCACATTTACTTAGAAATGGGCAGTCAGTTAGTTCCACATACACCATCTCTTGTCTCAGGATGAGAAAGTTCCTCTCCCTCTTGGCAAAACCTCATAATCATCATTAAGATGCCACAGCAATCGTTCAGCTGGGCAGACACTCACCGTGACGCGGAAGGGCGTGGTGGCAGCAGGCTCCATGGTGGGGTTCTTCTCGGTGACCCCGCTGGGCATGCTGCGCCTCTGCCCGCACCGCTCCGGGGGGGACTCTGCACGGGACAGAAAACAGAGGACAGTTACAAACACAGCAGCAGAGGGGCAGAGCAGAACCATCAGCAGGCCATGCAGAATGTGTCGCCTTCTTTTGAGATGCCCTTGCAAATGAGCCAACACAGCCACCCTGTCATATCTGCTCCTATTTCCCAGCGCCGCCTAGAACAACGTTCAAGCAGTGAGACTTTCACCTCCAACAATTAGCATTTTTTATACCACTGTGAGCTCCAGATAATGCCTGACAGGTTGGAATTATCATTATTTCCAGTCTGCTGATGGGTAAACAGAAAATGTATTGAGCTGAGTGTGAATTATATGCAAAGTACAGATCTGTGCACTTCTGGACTTGATTCTCCTAAGGGAAACTGCTAATGGGGTTAGAGGCACAGGATGCTTAAGTTCCCTCTCTAATTCCTCCAGCAATTTGCTTTGTAACTGGGAAAACAATATTAAATCCTGCATTTGCTAAAGTACAGCATGTGGATGGCAAGGAGCATAAAACCAAATTTTGAAATGGAGCTGAAATAGCTTTGGGGGAACTCCTTCTAATGCACAATCTCATGGGCAACAGGCATGCCAGTGAGGATGACATCATTGCCAGGACTCTCAGTTGGGCATGACAGGTAGCCAGAAGAAGAACACCTGCTACACAAGGAAATTAGATGCAGACTCTGCTAGAGGGAGACTTCTACACATTAGAATGAAAAGAAATGTAAAGGTGGAACAACCTACACATCAGAATGTCTCAGACAATGATGTTCTCTCAGCTAGTGCTACTTAAAGGTGGTTTGTTTGCCAATTCTCAGCCTCTGCAACCTGCAATTTGCTGCCATCAGGCCTTGGCACAGAGGGTGTCCCTTTAGCAAGGCCTTCCTCTTGCCAAAGACTGCTATCACCCAGGATATCTAAGAGACAACTAATACCTGCAATTCCACTCAGCAGCTCCTGAGATGTATCTTAAACTATTGCAAAAGGACAGACTATAGGATCCCACCCAGACTATAGGATCCCACTCATGGGAAGACATCTTCCTTGACTGCCAATCCTGCCCATTATTCCTCACCAGAAGCCATGGAACATACCAGAGCCAGACAGCCAAAAATTATCCAGACCATTGCTTTCATAGCTTCCAGCCAAGCCTGCTAAAATCTTGGCCACTTTCTTTGCAGAATGCTGCATTCTGAATGTGAAGGAGGCAATCAAGTACTTTGGTGTCATCTCCTTTCACACCAAGGCTCCCAACCTCATTCCTTTGAACAGTGCCTCTCTCTTTTTTTCTCGGGCTGTCATAAAGAAGCTACTTGATCACAGCATGTTGAAAGTGAGCTCAAGATGACAAGACAATTGAAGAAGCTGCTTTGCATTTTCTTAATAAGCAGAAAAATAAAGGTTGTTTAAAGCATTTCTCATACACAATGCTGGGAAACAGGAATTATGGGATGGGATTATGTGAAAAGCAGCTGCCAGAAATGCCTTTCCCAGAGCCTGCAGCACATGCAGAGACCTGAGCTCCCCAACCCAACCCACCTCCAGCACAGAGGGACAGGACTTGCTGTTCCCTAGCGGTGTTGCAGCACTGTTAACTCACACCGCAGTGCTCTGTCAGACCAAAGGGCACAATTGTCTCACTTGCTGTAATCTGTCAATCTGCTTCCTCCTCCAGCCACACAGGTCAGCCCTCTTCAGAGAAAAGGAGAGTGTGTTATGACCCAGGGCTGATTAGTATCTGCCTCTGATTGCACTGAAGTTGCAAACTGTACTCTGAAATTCTTACTTTGCGATTAAAACATACCCAGAGCAGAGCCAGCAAACACATCAGTTTGACCCAGGCCAGAATACAGAGACGAGTTAGGACCCAATTATCCTTACGCTTATGGTTCATGAAGTGCTGGGAGTCAGATCTCCATTTCAGCTTAGTTTAAGCACTGTGGGGAGCACAGGAGAGACACATGACAAAACTCTTCATAAGAAACCAGAAATAACTAGACAGAGGGCTGGGTGTGGGTGTTAGAGGGGAGCTGTTTGTTTTAAAGGGAAGTAAAAATAGCTAACAGGTAAATCAGTAACTCCTAACTACCAGAAATGTGCAGCTGAGCAACTTCCCAGAGCAAAAAGCATGAATACATCAAGATTTGAATTGCTTTTTTCACTTCTTCGTGGTGAAAGGAGAACTCCAAGGGCAGGTTTCTCTGCCTGGAGACTGGCACTGGCCAATGCCAGCCGTAGTCAGCCCACAGGAACGCCACAGCAGCTTAGCCACCACTAAAAGGGTGCTGTAAGGCAACAATAAAACCTCTCTCCATAGCTACTAGAGGCTGAAGAGGAAATGTCTTCGTTTACAGCAGAAGACATCTAGGTCAGCCATTGGAAAAGTCTTCTCTTGACAGGCAGGGTTATACCCTGGAGCTGATTGTCTGGAGAGACAAATGCACAGCCAAGCCCAGCTCAGGCCTCCCTGGCACAGCTCTCCCTGCCACGCAATGTTCAGGTACAATGTGCTCCCTTCCCTCCCCTCTCCTGGGGCAGATCAACACCACAGATCTCCTCAGATCCCTTCCAGCCTTATTTTCTGTGGCTGCTGACAATTTGCCCACATGTGCACCAGACAAGTATGCTGCAAGAGATCAGATACAGTATTTGACTTCAGCCTTCCTTCAGAACCTCCAACACATCTCCCTCCTCTCCTGAGCGCCACTCCAGTTCTGGCTGGACAGACTCTGGCAGTTGTTACCCCTCTCCACAGCACAGAGGCCAGGGTCCCACACTGACCTCTGCTACAATCACAGGGTGTCCCCTGGCTGTTTTAATGCTTTTCATCAGATACAGGATTGATAAAACCCCTGCCAACCCCCTGGGAGCACTGCAAGGTTTCCTTAATGAACGTCTGCTATCCGTTTTGTATTCCAAGATGAAGGATTCCAGAATGAGGAACGATCTTACCGCAGGCAGCTATCCAGAGAGTGACATTTCCAGAAGCACTTGGTATTATCAGATAACATCCTCACTAGACAGTGAATTCTGTGTTAGCTCACTCTCTCACTCAGCTCGCAGGAATTCCAGGATTATACCTCCATTTGTCCACTTATTTGCTCTACATCAGATCTGATCTGAGGACTTACACACACAGTATCTCAGGACACTATTTGCTCTCCCAAAGACTTCAACTTGTTCTGAACTTAAAACCTCCAAATCTTTCTTTTATGACACAGAGGCCTGAAAACCACTGAAGTAACAGTCTATTAAAGGAGGATTATCGTGCAGACATGCTGGATCTGAAAACAGATTCCTTGGCTGTACTGAGGAAACCACAACATCCAGCAGCAGGGATGCCCGTGTGCAGAAATGGATGCTCACAGCAAGGGATGGCTTTCTGATTCTCCACCATTTCTACCAGCTCACAATGCAATGTCCAATTAAAAGATGGGATACACACAGATGAGCAGTAAGAAACTGTTCTAGCAACTGCTGGAGAGCTGAATCAGGCAGGCCTACCTAAGTATATTACCTGGTCCTTTAGAAGCTCTTGAAGACATCAAAACTAGACTGGGAAAGGTTCATAAATCACTCTGAAGAGTGGATGGAAATTCCCCATCTAATGTTCTCTCACTGATAGCATTTCCCCTGCATTTTCCTAAGCTTGCCCAATGGGGCACTAGTAGATAGTAGCTGAGCATGAGCCAACAGTGTGCCCAGGACAGCCAATGGCATCCTGGCCTGGATCAGGAACAGTGTGGCCAGTAGGACAGGGGAGGTTATTCTCCCCCTGTACTCAGCACTGGTCAGGCCACACCTTGAGTACTGTGTCCAGTTCTGGGCTCAATTCAAGAGAGATGTTGAGATACTGGAACATGTCCAGAGAAGGGCGACAAAGCTGGTGAGGAGCCTGGAGCACAGTCCTGTGAGGGGAGGCTGAGGGAGCTGGGGGTGTGCAGCCTGCAGAAGAGGAGGCTCAGGGCAGACCTCATTGCTGTCTACAACTACCTGAAGGGAGGCTGTAGCCAGGTGGGGTTGGTCTCTTCTCCCAGGTAACCAGCAACAGAACAAGGGGACACAATGTCAAGCTGTGTTAGGGGAGGTCTAGGCTGGATGTTAGAAGAAGTTGTTCTTAGAGAGAGTGATTGGCATTGGAATGGGCTGCCCAGGGAGGTGGTGGTGTTGCCATCCCCAGAGGTGTTCAAGACAAGACTGGCTGAGGCACTTAGTGCCATGGTCTAGCTGACTGGATAGGGCTGGGTGCTAGGTTGGCCTGGATGATCTTGGAGGTCTCTTCCAACCTGGTTGATTCTATGATAATCAGCCAATTCTGCTCATGCTGTTTTATTTTCACCCTGCATGCTGTAGAACTGTGCTCCTATAGGCCCTCCCAGCTCTCCTTTGTGACCTTGTACTATAACTTTCCTCATAAGCAGCACTGTTTAATGTCTGCCACAGATCCACACCGGGCTGGGGTTCATCCACCTCATGCAATTACAGAAGCATGAAGAAACAAACAGAAGTGCTTCTTGCTTTCCCAAATATTTACAGAAGCTGCAGTGTTTGCGAGTTTCCCCAGTGCAGGATCACAGAACCATAGGATTGTTTCTGTTGGAAAAGACCTCCAAGATCACCAAGTGCAACTGTTGACCTAACATCACCATGGACATTAAACTATGTCAATAAACCATTAACCCATGCCCAAGACCTTTAAAGAGAAACTACCCTGGAATTACCAAACCCTGAAACCTCTTCCAGATTATCACACAGAGCTGAGTCCAAAATCCTGTGTGACAGCAGAACCTTTTCCAGGATTGGAAGTGTCCCACCGAGTTCACTGCCAAGAGGACACAGCACTGTAAACACTGCACATAAATGTAGAGCTCAGGACTTATGAACACTTCTGAAACTCTTTGTTAACTAACTGAAGGCTGACAACTGAACTGACAGAGTAATGGATCCTTCCTACACTCTTCCATGCCTGTTCTTCATACTGCAGAATACTTTCAGAGTAGTGCAGCAATCCCCACCCCCCACGGGGCTTCCAGGACAGCCTCTGAGGAACTCCAGGCACCCAAGTAAATGTTTAACCCACTCAACATCACCATCTCCTTTGTCAAGGCTTCTCAAAGGCTGCTACAGAGCAGGTCAATTGGTGTTACAAACACACAAACAAATATTAACTGTTTACTTTTCACCCAGCAAGTGAGATGTTCTTGCATTTGCATTACCTGCTCTTGTGAATCACAGATAGTCCAAGAGATCATCAGGATTAGGCTCTCATTAGTGGCAACGAAACACATGAACTCCTCCTGCTTGCTCATCTCCACGCTCTCCCCCTCTCTCACACAACTCCAGGGATCAGCCAGTGGAAGAGACAGGAGGAACCAAAGCAAAGAGAACCAGCTGGAAAGAGCAACTAACGAGCAGGCACTTCCCAGCAAGCCGATTTTCTGCTGTGAAACCATTCCAGCCCCAGACAAGCAAGGGAGGTACAAATCTGAACGCTCGTCACCGAAGTTAGCAATGAGAAAACGTCTCCCGCAACTCACCAGAAGGAAGCCGTGCTTGTCAGCAACGCACATGCCATGGCACTCCGAGCAAGCCAGGAGTAAGAGGAGAAGTAGAGATGACTTCATCGGAGGCAGCAAGACAGAGAAGTATGACTGGAATGCCAGGCAAGGCAGCAGCTCTGGGGAGCCACGGCGGGAGGCCAGGTTCCTGCACCGCACGGCACTGCCGGGCTTTAGGGAAAGGAGACCGTAGAGGACAACCAAACCTCATCAGATTGCCTGGGCGTAATGCAGAAAACTAAGAGGTCATCAGAACCAAAAGCTGCTGGAAAAGATCCTGCCGGCAGCCCTGCAAGAGGTCAGGCTGGCTCCAACCTTGGGCAAGGGCCGGCCAAGGCAGGTGTGCTCCTCCCTGTCCTGCCCCACCGCTGCGGCGCTTGACATCTCCAGGGTGCCCTGGAGAGCTTACCAGGGTGGAGTTTCTGTGAAACCAGAGGGAACAGGAATTACCGGTCTCCTGCTCGCACAATCACACTCTGTGAGTTAATTTTATTGCTTAATGAATTTAGGTGCTATTCCTCTAATTCCTGCATTATCTAATAGCTCCTTACTACAAACAGGAGAGAGCAGAGGCACAGAGGGACAGAAGTGATTTATTTAACATGGCTCACAGTAGCAGTTAGAATTAAAAACAGTCCCTGGAGAGCAGATATTTGTAGTGTCTGTGTGATTCTAAATACTCAAGAGAGGCTCCGGAAAAATCTACATTTCAGATGGCTTTAGGTGGCCACATGAGCCAAGGATGAGCTTTAATTTGAATCCAAAGGGGTTATTTAGAAGCTGCTGCTAGAACAGTGTCACTTAAAAAAGAGTGGATTATTGCCCTGGGAACAAACAATGGCATGAAGTAATAAATACTGAGTTGAGCCAACCTTCCCCTTCCCAAGACATGGATAACCAGGAACGGGAAGCAGAGATGGAAGAACGTTTGCTTTCCAGCAGACACAAGTCTGTTAAGCACCTCTGACGGGTTCGGAATGCCCTCACTAAGGCTCTCGTCCTGCTCCTGTCAGCTGCACTAGAAATACGGCTGCAAGGGGCCAGCTCCGCTGTTCAATTACCTGGAGGACTATTTATTGGAACATAACGCCCAGTGTCCTGCTGATCCCCCTGAGAATTCCAGCTGATCCCTTACAGCAGTATTATAACCATTGTGCCAGGCAAAATTAATTAGGAGTCAACCCTTTATTAGGCAATAAAATTGACTTTTAAATAAAAGCGGTCATGAAGCAGAAGTTTAGGGCAGGTAATGCTGCCCTCTGAAAAGTCAGACTCATCTGAAAGCAAGGCTAACGAACACCCAGGGTGTTCTCTAAGCCAATGAAAGTTTGCATCAGCCCCACATTTTATGCTGGAACAAAATGATTTCCTTTGGTGCCTTGGAGTCTCTAGCTTACATCAATTTCTATACAGCACAGCGATCCTGCACCCACAACTCTTCCACATCAGAATCGGTGATTTACTTCCCACTCATTCAATGCTCTAAGCGGAGTTTTCCATTTTCTCATGCTCTCAGACCTCTTCAGACAATTAAAGATACTGTTTACAGAATTAAAGCTTGTAAAAACGATCCTCACTTAGCTAACCATGTACGTCCAAACCAAACAAACAAGTTGGGATCATTACTTGCCTTTTGTGCTACACTCCGGCATGAAATATTTACAATTAAGTAATTAGCAGCCGGTTGGATTCCTGTAGCTAATGCTATCCACAGTGCCTACACCAAATAGATCCAGCTTCTTACCATTACCTTTGTTTCCCTCACAGATGATTTAAGCGTTACAAAACCACTCTGTTCAGCTCAGCAGGGGGAATGTCATCTCTGACTCAACTTTGTCCCTGCCTGAGAGCATAAAAATGCACCTGAAGCACCACTCAGAGCCATGCCATCCTCTGCAGCCACAAGAACAGTGGCTGGGACAGTTGTGTGAACTACAGAACCTTCTTAGAACTGGCTGGAAAACAAAGGAATTCGCAGATCACAGAAAACAGCAGCCCATGCTGCTCCCCTTCAGCTAAAAATTATCACCATCTTCTCCCAAAGAGGGAGTAAGCTCTTCTGGAAGAGCAGCTTTTCCTTTGTTAAATAACGATGTGAAGTGACACTGCCCTTTGCCACAGCACGCCCTGCACTCTAATGGGTCTCATCTCAGCATCAGGTTCCAGGAGATCAAGCACTGTGCAGTATTTAATATTCCTCAGGCTGCTCCTGAACAGGAGCTATTAATGGCTCTCGAATCTAGCACTGGCAAAAGCTCTGCTATTTCCCCCTGTATGTGAAATGGATCAATTCCTCTCTTTTCTCTAATACTACCCAGTAAGAGAATTCTCTTCCCACCAGCACTCCCAGGTGCTTTTTGGCACATGCAAGCAGAAAAGGGACTTCATGCCCTTTTTTGCTGGTCCTTCTGTGGGCTTCGACTGCCCAGTTTTTCAGTCTCCTTCCTCCTGGAGAGTTCAGTTAGGCCTTTCAACCTTCAAAGCTGGAAAAAGCTGTTGCTATGCCCACCCAGCAGTGGGCTAAGGGGAATGTTGCTCTTCCACAGCAGAAATCCAGCAGCCTCACTAGAGGGAGCTGAAGCCCCTCCGCTGGCCAACCTAACCCTGCACAGCGCTGACCAGCCAGGAGACAGCGGAGACCTGCGCTGCCGGCGACAGACCTGCAGGGAGGGAGGACTTCTGCCCGGTGGTGCTCATCTGCTTGTTCACTTGACACTCGGCATCGCTGATAGCTAAGAAGGCTTTCCCTGTTCTTCTAAACGCTCCTCTGCATCTCTCACTGCCCTGGAAGCATTCCCAAGCCAGGCAGCCAGCCAAGACCTCTCCTCTGGCCAGCTCACATCCCCACTGCTGGCTCTCTCCAAGCCTTCATTCTTGTAGCTCAGTGACAGACAGCTGTCTAGATTCTGCTAGAATATATTCTTTACCTGAATATATTCTTTGCCTGAAGAGACAGATTAAATTTATTTGTCAAGAAAAAAATACTCCCAGAGGGCAAAAAGGAAAAGAGAGAAGAAACGAATGGGAAAGGAAAGCTTGGGTAATTCTCAGCATGAGGAGTCTGAAAATACACACTCTATCTTCCCTCTGCTACAACACCAAAGAAACACATCCATGTTCAAAAGATACACACAGCTGCAGGTCCCCAGACCTGGTGCCAGGGACGGACTATAAAGCACTCAGAAAAGTTAACCTCCTTCCTAAAAATACCTTAATGTAAAATATATACTAAAGGCTGCTTAACCAGCATGATTTACTACAAACTTCTTGCTTGGAATTTCTAATTAGACGTGTGTGTGGGTACATACATTTGGTATTTTTATTCTTTATTTATCAGTCTCTGAAATAAAATATTTATGATATTTACCTTTGTTTGCTATGAAGTCTGGAGAACAAATTCCTCTTTTGCTAACAGCCTACCATTAGAAGTTCTTTCTCCAAGGTAAAACAGAAATCAAGCACAGACTTAAAAAATGTATCAGGAAAAGATGAAATTCTAGCCTGGCTGGGGACCGGATCACAGTGACTGCTAATACCCTGGTTAAATTGGAAAGGATGATAAAGTGAAGTGGAACATCAGCTTCCTCCTATGTCATGATAAAGACAAGCAACGTGGAGTCTGGAGAACAAGAAGTCAGCTCTGGGGAGATTTAAATTAGGCTCATCCATCATGCTTAACATTTCTGCAAAGATTCCACGGCGTTGCCCTGCTGCTTTCTTGGAGCACTTTATCGGCATGGCCACCAATTCACAGGGGCAACACAAGGCAGAAGAGGAACTTCTGTGTTCCTGCAATCACTGTCACTGTGGATGTAAACTATGTCACCTATCACCTGGGACAGGGCAGGGACAATACAACCCTCTTCCCTTTCAGAATGCCCAGAGCCTTAAGCATCATCAGTAGCCGGCTGCCTTTGCAGACTGTTGGCCCAACACATGGTGGCCAGCAGAATGTGGTGGTGGAGAACCATAGCCACCTGCTAGACCATCTGATGTAGCCTTTGGCCAACTCACAGGATCCTTGCAGCAGAATGGCTGGAGAAAGAACTGTGCCTTCTGCTACTAAGTCTTCTGAGGGATTTCGGAAGAGCTGATGCAGGCCCTGCCAAGCCTCCCATTTCATTAACACTCCTGGGATTGCAAAAGGCAGTTGGAAATATCACAAGAACTGATTGTGTGGCAGCACACTGCTCCTCTGCTTCCAATTCCAGAGAGAAGTAACAAGTCAAGAGGCACAGAGTGCCACACTGGCAACCTGGGTGAGAGAGGAGATAAACATCCAGCTCACAGCCATGGTTTTGTCTTCCATCCGTGAGGTTTGTTTCCTGGTCAGGATGTTTTATGTTTGGTTTGAGGCTTTCTCATTAGGTGACTTGGCCAAGTGAACCATGAAGCAGTTGAGAACAGTTTATACTTAGTGTGTGGAGCAGCAGCATGATATAAATGAAAGCTCTGCCCAGTTTAATTACTGGGCTATTTTTTGAGTCGTGCGTGGTGGCTGCTAGAACAGGTCTGTACTGGCAACATGCAAATTAAATAAATAACTACTTAATTTATAAGCATGATTCATCAGAGGTTTCATCTTCTACAGCAAAGAAACAGATGTTCTATTGATGGCACTTCATTAGAGAGATAAATGGGGTCACATACATATCTCTATTCACATCCATCTGCATAATAGACCAAACATTAAGATTTGGAATTCACACAGCACATGCAGCTCTTACATCAGCCTGAAAGAGTTTTAATGCCCAGAGCAAATTAATCCATTTCAGATTGTCTTAACATCGAAGGAACTTTAATATTGTTCATGAAAGCAGAAAGTTGGGACTTGGCACTGGCTATTTGGGATATATGCTCATGGGAAACAGAGGCGAATACAAGAGTTTAACTACCTGAATAGCAGTAATTTTTGGTAGCTACTGTACAAAATAGACTCCTGAAGAAGCAACTCAAAGACAGCATTAAAGAGCAGCAGTGACAGGGAAGTCTGAAAACAATGTTCTTCCTCCAATTACAATTACCAAGGGTTAGGATTAGGGAGAGATGAGAAATTTTGGACTGTTTTCCCACATTTATGAAGGAGGCCCAGGAGCTCTCTTTCCCTACCTAACAGAAACAAATCTTCCTTTTTAATATGCACAAAGACAGAAGACAATAAAGATAATAAAAGGACTGTCACCTTCTCCAGCATCCTGGTGATTTTTTAAAGGTGAGTGCTTACACAAAGGTTCTGCATTCACTGGTGTGTGGATGTGGGCATGTACACACAGGTGTGTGAGGACACAGCACGTCTGCAAAGCTCTGCCAATTCCCCTATGTGCTACAGACCCAGAGGACTGCAGAAAATGCTGCCTGCCTTCACTACCGTTACTCACGAGTCCTTCTTCCAGCTATTAAAACTCTTTTAAGCAATTGTTCTACATTCCACAATTTCTAATTGTGGAAGGTAAATCCTAATGTAATGTGACAGATACCTCTATTTTGTTGGGGGTGGGTTGGTATTTCTGCTTCTCTTCCATACACATGCTCTGAAAGCATGCCTGCAGGTGTCAGCTTCACAGGCTCGCTTTTCTGTTTTCAAGCAAGCATCACCAGTGCCAGTGAAAGAGAAAAGACAACATCACAAAGCAGTCCTGTTTCCTTACTCCTTATAAATACTGGTATGTCTCAGAGGGACACACAGACATCACTATTAGACTACTGCATTCCTCTACACAGCAAACCCAGAGTGATTGCGCTGGCTTTGTGATGCTGTTGCTATGCTTGCTGAATTGATATCAACTCCCTACCTACAGGTGAACAGTACAGTAGATTACAAACAGGGCTATATCCACTGGAATGGTTCTCAGCCTGGTTTTGAAGTGAAAGAGAGCAGGAGGATGTTCTTATCTACATCACCATGGCCACCGACATGTTCCATCCTAAAAGCCATGCAGGGTATGTGTGGGGGTTCTTTCCTTCACTACTGGACTGCAGTCACCCCAAGGAGCCATACAGTTGCTGTGCAGTAACAGGTTGCAATGCTGCAAAACCATTTAGTGCTTGCTGTGAATAGTATTCACTCCTCCTAGGGAGATTAAAGCACAACACCCCACTCCCAGAAACTGCATCCTGGTATTCACCCAAAATTCAGCTGGCCCTGGGAGTAAAGTTAGGTAAATTAACACCAAATGTTCTCACTTGAAACATGACAGCAGGATCAAAACTTGTTCCCATCTAAGGGTATAAAGGTAATAACTGTTAACCTTTGACTGCTAAAAATGTAAAGGGAAAATATCTTTCATTTAAACCTTGCTCGTTTGGTTACCATGGACACTGCTTAATCATGAAGGATGACTATTACTTGTTCCTATAGTAACCAAGAAGCTTAAGAAGCATCCTGTAATTTAACTCCAGATGCCAAATTTTACAACAGTCCACCTATTACCACATTTGGATACTTCAGAACAAGCCCAGGCTTGATCTCTGACTCTACAAGAAATTCACTGATGCAGAAGTGTTGTTAGAACTAAAAAAATGTGAGCACATAATGTACTAGAGAAACTTGCACTTCAAATAAATTGGCTTCTTCAAAAAGAAACATTAAGTGCTCAGCATCTGAGGATTCCTTTTCCAGTGTAAATGTTAATGAAGCAAAACTTGGGCTGTCTTTATTCTTGTCAATGTTTCTCAAAGTTTAGCAAGTGCAGGGCATGTTTCCCCCCCCCCCAAGTAAATGCTTCAATGCTCAACTTAAAATGAACTTCTGAAAGACTACTGGGGGCAGTATTCATAATCCAACCTATGAGAGCAGATCAGGACTCCTAGTCCAGCTCTCGAGAACAAACCTGCAATAAAAATGTGTCCCTCATACAGGCAAGAGGCAACAGGCAGGACAAACCTGCCAAATTCAGTCAACCAATGTGGTGCTCTACAGAGTCTTTTACAGAGTTTCTGCTTATTAAAAACAAAGCCTAACATTTGCCCAGTGTTACTCAGCACCATAAAGCTTTACCTTCAGCACCAGCCGAGGAATTTCAGTCAGAAGCTTTGTCTGCTGTAGGTCTGGGGAGATGAGACTTCCAGCAATTACCTGTGCCTGCCTCTGTTTCTTGACCCTTAGCAGCTCTATACTGGGGAGGAATTCAGAGTTTTCAAAAGCCATCAATTTCTGTAGTCACTGATTTCCAAAGGGGTCTGAGAAAACTCGGTTTAAAAGCCTGACCCTGAGGCTGTGTAAGAGTGAAAGAAATATGGAATTTCTGGGGTTTGTGTACCTTTCTTAATGTGCATTTACACAAACACAAAAGCAATTAATATCTACATTTAAAATACTCTCTGCAGTGTGTTAAAGGAAAGCAAACTACTTTAGCTAGTGCCTGAGTTGAAAAAAAACAAACTTGATAATGGCCAAATATGGAAAGTGACCCAGCTCGTTCCCCATCTCTATTGAGAGCAAAGTAAATTAAAGGATTATAGAGTGCCTTCAGTGCAATAACTTAAGGGATTAGTGGCACACTAGAAGACCTTCAAGGGAAATACAGGTTTAAAAGCTTTAAAAGGCAGCTCTGTGTCTAAATTGTTTGGACTGCCACAGCTGTAAGGAGACAAACTTACTCTAATACATAAGAGATCATGAAAAGTCTGCTGAAACCCCTCTAAGCATGCTTTTGGAATCAATTCCCTTTTGGACTCAGAGCAGAGTTTTTAACCTCCTTCTCATTTATTACCTATGGCTTGCAGATAAAAACTCACTCTACATTACTTGGGAGCAACTCTGCTACTTATTTCAAGAGTAATCAGCCCCTCTTAGCAACACAGTTAGTGGAAAGTAAGGTTACTAGCAGAAGGCAAGGATTTAAAATAGAGGTAAGCAAAAGATGAGCAAAGAGATAGAAGAGGCAGTCTGCAAGTTGCCTGAAAGCTGCTGGTACAAGTTCCAAATTTCTGTCACAGCACCTGAGCTTCTCCTTGGACAGTAACTTCCCAAGTTACTCTTAGGCAGCACTGACAAGTCCCACAATTTTATCAAGGCTGCTGCTCTACTTAGATGCAGCTGCTGGAACCATGGGACAAGAGTCAAGATTGTAGAGAAAGAACATGAGAGTCAAATCCCTGAGTTCTCTTCCTATCTTCTGGCAAAAGCAGACTCAGAAAATACAGAACTACTGGAGTTTAGGCCATTACTCTGTTACTAACCAACCTCCAAGTTGTCCCTGGATACCTCACTGGTTCAATAAGAGTGCATCTACCTAAGGCTTCTTTCAAGCCCAACAAGTATTGCAGTTCTTCTGAACACGCTGAAGAAAAGCAAACCACGGCTACAAGGCAGTGTTCTGGTTATGCATGAAGACATTCAAATGATGTTTGCTGGTTTGGGTAGTGCCACAAACACCACAATGGACATGTAACCCAAGCTCACACTATCAGCAGACACCCACACCCTTCCAGCTGCCCACTTTCATCAAGATTCTGGGTTCTTCAGTCAAATCTGCTTCTCTTCAAGCTGTTTATCTGACTTGCAAAGCTGCCTCACCCCACATACACAGCTACAGCTGCTGATACTCACTTAAGTGGGCTGTGCTGTCCTGTGTGAGCCTTCCCCCACATTCCAAGTCACTCCCTACAGTTTCCTTGTCATTCTTCTCTTTCCCTTCCTTTCCCTTCCCCTTTCATGTCTCACTATCAAAACTTCATATCCAGAAAGTTTTAAACCACCTCCTCTGCAGCTTTTCTCTTCGAATTTGACAGAAGTCACAACATATGAAAATCAAAGGAGGCAAATGCAAAGCCCTCAAAAGTGCAGGATGTTGTTGTTAAGAGAACAAGTGAAAAGTAAACAAACTCAAGAATTCCTCCATCCTGTGCTACTGCCTGAGTTATTAAATTTAGTAGATTTTCATTAGGCAATTAAGCATTGAACAAAGCCAGCAAAGCCTCAGCTGGAGCAGTAGCCCAAAAGATAGCACAGCTGCCAGTGAGTATTTCTTACAAACAGAAGAGCTTCACAAACTCCATTTCTCTTTTCTATGAGTGTCTGTCAGCCACACCATTCAAAGCTCAGTGAAAAACTGCCAAGAGTTCTGTGGTGAAGCAGAAAATGGCACAAGAGAGACTTGAAAAACAAAGCAATGGTCATTAAAAACTGTGAAGCAGGAAGGTCTCATTTTCCTGATGTTTAAAAGACACCACCCTTGGAAAAAAAACACCCCCTTGGCTACAATTTACTACTGGGCTCTTCAATTGCCTGCTCCCAGCCCTTAAATGGAAAAAAAAATATTATGGGTTGTTTTTTTTAATAGAGGATAAACCCCATGATTTGGGTTCTTCAGGAAGCCTCACCTACAGGAGACAAGTGAAGCAAAAGCTGGAGGTTCAGATTGGACGTGAGGAGGAAGTTCTTCACCATGACAGTGGTGAGAAGCTGCAATGGGTTGCCCAGGGAGGTAGTTGAAGCCCCATCCCTGGAGGTGTTTAAGGCCAGGCTGGATGAGGCTCTGGCCAGCCTGATCTAGGGTAGGGTGTCCCTGCCCATGTCGGGGGGGTTGCAACTAGATGATTCTTGTGGTCCCTTCCAACCCTGACTGATTCTATGATTCTAAGTGTACACATACACTACTTTAGCTATCCAGAATTCAAGGCAAGATAATAGAGCAGAGTAAAATTTACTATTGATTGGCTACTAATGTGAGGAATTTAACATCAAGTAAAGCAAAGAGCAGGAAATTATCCCAGCACGTACCAGGATGACAGAACCTACAAAGGAGGTTTTACTGCATTTAAAGCCAAGTGTAATTCAAAGGAATGTTAATCGTGCGTCAGGAAATAAACTAAGTATTGTTTAAATAGTTAATATGAATTATTTACTTACAAAACCCTGGATCTTACTTAACAATACAGTGAGAATTATCAGTAAGAGCAAGATTTCTATTCAGAATGAGAGAGAGATCCCTTCTCCCTGAGACAGTTGTGTCCAGGGCACCATGACTAAGTCCTGCAGAGGTGGAAGGGGAGAAGTTCCACATAGTGTTCCTCATCAAACATCACTTTTTGTTACATGCTGTAAAATAGATTTCCAGCTAGAAAAGATTAAGGGAAAGTGTCTGACATTTCACTTAGCTTTAAATACAATAAAGCCTCTTTTGCTGTTATGTCATTCTGTTCTATGGTGGGACAGTTTTCAGGCCTCTGCTTCCCTTGTCCCAGGCAAGTGCCTGAACCTCTGAGGTATTGTGTGCTTGGGTGTAAGGTGGTCTCTCGTTTATCATTTAAAAGGTTTTGATTTCATCAAACAGAGAGAAAGACTAAATTCCAGCTGTTTTCAAGAGATCTGTATCTGAATAGCCTGTGATAAGGAAAAAAATCCAGGCAGACCTTAAGCCTCCAAGCTGAGAGGGTGTTTGGTGTACTAAAATACTGGGCTTTGGTGAAGATCAGTCAGTTTTCACTTCACAGCAGCCATCAAAGCCAAAGAAGACGAGAGCTTGTTTAATAAAAATCCTTTTTGTAGAACACCTTCTAAAGCTTTTGTGATAAACAGAACTCAGAGTGAGATATTTATGTCCAAGGAGCTGACAGACACAGAATTATCAGGAACATTAAACCTCCAAGATCAGGAACTCAGAATGTTCTCAAATTCTTGTCTTTGATGACAACTGATTACCTGCAGAGTTTTACAGAAGAAACACCGCAAGCCAAAGCTGTATTTGGCTCAGCTATGAAACTCAGTGAAAGCAGCACTCATGAGGAGTTTCTATGAGCAAAGTGAATTTTCCAAACACTTGTCACTCACTCCTGTTCTTTCATTACAGCCATAATTAAATAGAAGCTGAGATGCCATGAAGAAAGCCACAGACTGGAGTGCTGCAGGCAGAAGCAGGTGTTGCTTATATCAATAATATTCCTTCTACCCTCTCTGCTTCCCAAGTACCTTCCACTACATTAGCTGGATCACCTGGTAATGATCATAATTACTGCCATGATTTCTCATATCACACACATCTCTGAGCTGAACAGATGGTCCAAGGAAGAAATGGGGTTTCTGCAGTTAGTTTTTCCGAGTAACTAATGTCTACCTGCAGCATGTCCTGAATCTCTGTGGAAAACAGAGCCAGGAGAGCTCAGACATTATCATCATTCTAGCAAAGATGAACAGAGAGGTGAAGCCTGTTTGGTTCATCCCCTATCAAACAACAATAATTTAAACAGGCTGGAGGCATTCCCGAGCTCCTGACAGCCTGCTTTCCTGGTCTTCCCCTCACCACCAGTTTTGATGTTCTTCAACTACTGTAGCCCTGAACCTCTCAACGAGGTAGAAAAGAAAGCATATTTGAAACATGATCAATGTGTTAAAAGCAGCAGAGAACTCTGGAACAGAGGCTACCATCCCACAAGCCATTAAATAAACTGGCTGTGATTCCAAACGGCTCCAAGTCCCATGCGTTTTAGTTCATGCTACCTCAGATTGTCTCTGCCTGGAGTCCCAGAGCAATCCCCTACTTTCCCTAGATACTTGCACGGACAATGCAAGCTCCGCTCACTGCTATCTGCAGTGCTTTCCTGAGGGAGCGGATATCTCTTTCTTCGTGCCTCAGGAAGCAAGGAAGGGCTCGGCTCTACCAGCCACTGCCTGTCACTGGAACGTGGCTGCCCAAGCTACAGCCCCAGCCTGGCCGTTCCTGTTTGTCCCCAGGCAGCCTGCCCTCCATACTCACAAGAAGCCAGCAGCAGCATTCACAGAATCACAGAGCGCATCAAGTTGGAAAGGACTCTTCAAGGTCATCTTGCCCAACCCCTCTGCATTTCTGCAGCAAAGCTCTGCGGAAGGGCCTGCAGGGAGAGGTGGCATTGTCCTCGCCGGGAGGGGACAGTGGGCTGCGGCCATACATAAATGTATGCTTTTAAACACACTCTATTCTGCACTCAAAGAGACTGAGTGGCGTAAACCAGAGTAGGCTGAAAGGCTGGCGGGCAGAACGCGAAGCGGCGTCCCAGCCCCGGCAGAGGACCCGCGATGGCGGCAGATGGCAGCACCTGCACCGCATGGGCGCTCCCGCGGGTGCCGGCAGCAGGGATCCCTCTCGCAGGACTGACGCAGCAGGGAGGGACTCCATGCGGAGAGGGGGACTTGTGTGCCAGCAAAGATCTCCTCCTCCCTGCTAAATGTCTAACAGCTGCCTGATCCTCAGCAAGCTGCCTGCCCAAAGCACGGCCGATGAACTGCCGAGGTGACAGCTTGGGAAAGCTCAACCCTTAGGTATGACTCCTTCAGCTGGGGCCACAGCCTCACACAGGCTCTCTGGGCACCTTGGCAAAGGGCCTGGAGAAAGCAAAAGGTTGCCAAGAGGATGTCCGGGAAACACACATGTGGCAAGAGAAATCATGGCCAATTCCTCTGCACTACTCATGAATTTACGGTAACCTCTCACTACGGATATCTGATCTCTGGGAGCTGCAGAGCAGCACTTCAAAAGCAGACCCTCAGCTTCAGACTTGCAGGTCTTGGAAATTAACATTACCTCAAACCCCCAAAATCAAGAGCCTCATTCTGATCTCTGCATAGGTCACTCAGTCCCGCAGTCTCCTGTCCATCAATGTTCCAGTGGGATCAAACCTGCCAAGGGCAGTATTTCTATTGCTGTATTCCACCACTTCACCAGGTCCAAACTAACAGCTAAGATGCTGGAGCAGCAGGCAGCAACTCAGACCCAGGATCACGCCACCCGTGACCCTGCTGTATGGCACCACCACTGCACAACTTGTTTTCTGCATTTCCTACAAAATTTCCTTTAAGATCTAGAGATAAGAAGAGCTGAAATAGTGGGAAGCGTTGTGATCCTGCTAGCAAGCAGAATCCTGGAGACAGTGCGAAAACAAACTGCTCAGGGAGAGATCAGCAAGATTTCAGTGGGTTCAAATTCAGTTCCTTACAGACATCAGGGCTGGTTTCCATTTCTATCAAATCTGCTTGCATATTCCTTGCGTTTACAACAAGTTACACAAATAAGTTCACACTGGGTCATCTAAATGAAACTTAACACATTTCATTTGTCACAGTAACTGAAATGGCAGGAAAAGTATTTTGAACCGCACACAAATCCAGGGGGAAAAGGAACTGCTACATGCTTGTGAGTTTACAAACACTCCTCCCTGACAGGCAAATCAACAACAACATAAATTAAAGGAACAGACGAAGCTCAGCAACTGATGTAGCTGCCGATTGTTTTCTCAGTGAAGACTCAAAATCCTGAAAAAAGTATTGAAAAGGAAAAGAAAAAAAGAGGACAATGAACTAAGCCAAATCTTGTAGTGTACTTCACAGTCTGCTTGGTAAACCAGAATTAGCTCCAGTGAGACAAGTACAAGCCTGAGCTGTATGAACACCTGATGCACTGCCACGGTTAAGAGTTTTTATCGTGGTTCACACACACAAAAAACCAAACCCAAATCCCAAACCCTGCCGCAATTAATGGCTTTGATTCAGCTCAAGCCATCGCAAATATGAGTGGATTGTCACACTAGAGGCCAAACACAACTCTCTTGCCCTGCTTTCTGACAAGAACAGTTCAACAGCAGAGTGACTCAAAGGCTCCTGCTCCTTCAGCTGCTTTAAGGACAGGCATGAGCGTCAATAAACATTTATTCCATGCTGGAAGAGAAAGCCAGAATAGCTTATTTTAAAAATGCAACTGGGTCAGTAGCTGCCTGCAGTAGAATAAATGGGCTGCATGAGTGAGTATGCCTGAAAGAAACATTACCCTGTGGACCTAACTCCTCCTGATGAGGACAAATAGGCCCTTTTAGCGCAGGACATTTAAAAGCACAAAGTGATTTGGGAACACAAAGTCCCACAGGTTTCCACAGTGCCTCAAGGATCACAACCTTTAGGCTCTTTTGAAAATCCTACCCCTAAACTGTACTCAGGTTTGTGATTTCAGTCCCCTCGGTGATATTCAGGTCGTGAAGTTCTAGCAATACACCTGTGTATATTGCTGCCACCTCTTAGCAGTACATCTGTGCGTATCGATGTCACCTCTTAAACAAGGGTTTCCAAACCGCTATAATCACCCATTAGGCCTCCAAACAGTTCAGTCAGCTACAGATGTAGTCACCTTCGTTACACAAACCGAAACACCCTGAACCTGGGGAACTGAAAAGACTGGATTAGCCACGGCTACGCAAGGTGTTGGAGCCACTGCAAGGAGCAATCCCCCCCCAGCCTGACTCTTAGCATTCAACACTCTCCCTCCCCGCACTCCCTGCAGCACTACACCAGCGACTGACCTTCTGTGCAGCTCAGAACCGCCTCACAGGGAGCAGGCACACTTACAAATAGGCTCATCTACGGTACAGAAGCTACCTGGAAGCAGCAGCACGGCTGGCTTTGCACTGGCAATTAAAGAGAACTGTTGTTGCAATTACCCCTACTAAGCGGCCTGTTCCGGCTCCGGGATCTGCTTCGCTGTCTCTGCAGTCGTGACCTCCGGAGCAGTCGGTAGTAGTAGGACGGTCTCCCAGAACTTTTCCTGCTGTTCATTGACATTTTGGTCTCTATTTTACACATACACACGTGCAGGCACAGGTTCACTCTCTCCCCTCTGGCACAGCAGCAAGAGTTCCAGCGGTTAATTAGCTAGAGGTCGGTTCTTGGAGTGGAAAGGGAGAGGGGGGGAAGAGGAACTCTTCACTTTACACATTTCAAAACAAAAACAACAAGAAGAAAACATAAAAAAGAGAGAGAAGAGAAAAAAACCCACGCGGCACCAGGGTGCATGTCTCGGCTGCGGGAGGACTTGCAGCAAGCAAGATAAACTGTACTAACAATTCCTGCCCCCCAAAAAGATAAGCCTGCTGGAGTCGGAATAGGAAGCCAGTGTTGGCCTGGGCTCTTGAAACGTGAAGAATAGGCTGGAAGAAATCCTGGACTGGATCCTCTCTGCCGGACAGCAGCATCTGATCAGACTGTACTGGAAGGAATCAACAGCCTGCTGCCTGGAAGCGGCCGGGCAGCCCTAGGGTGCCAGCTCCTTTCTACCTGCCCTGGCCATCAGATCACTTCGGAGATGAAGTTTCAGGCGGCTTGGTCTGCTGCAGGAGGTATCTATGAAAGACGGGGCTGGGGAAGGGTATAATGATTTCCTGGCCATGGGACACATGTTAGTAATCATCATGGAGCAAAAGCCCCGGAAAATAAAGTGAAACTTGAGAGGGGAAAACTTTAATTAGAAGTTGAATGAACAGAGCTCCAGACTCCCCTGGAGGCCCATTTCCTTTCAACATTCAAACTGAGTTATAGCACATCCCACAAATTAGAGAAAGAGCCTATTTACTATTGGGGTTCTGATGGCAGTGAAGATTCTGCCTCTGGCTCATATTGCTCAATAAAATTACATTTCAATGGGCAGAATTAACACTTTAAGCCATGGAGGAAAATAAAAGGGGGGGGGTGAGTAAGTAGATAAAAAGTGACTAACCAGATTACAAAAAAAAAAAAAAAAAAAAAAAAAAAGTTCCACATCTACAGTTCAAAAGCTCAGAAATGAATTGTCCAGAATCTTCCAGCTAAGCTCCTTCCCCTGCCGGCACAAAAAGCGCTGAGAGAAGAGCGACAGACAACACTGCAGAAAACCAGAGTGGTGGCCAAGAGCTGCTGCGTCTCCTGGCAAGCTGGCAGATAACAGAGAAGCCTCACCAGAGTGGGATGAGCTGCAAAATGACATTTGCACAATACTTCTCTGTATTGTACCTTAGTTTTGTCATTTTTCCCAGACGTTTCTGCAAATTTGCCTTTGTGGTGCCTTGTGAAGCTGCAGAGCTAGACAGGCTCGAGGCTTGGCTGAGGATGAGCAACGTTGCCCATTTAGCAGGAGATGCTTCAGAAGGTTGAAAGCTTCCCCTGATTTTATGCTGTGTTGTATAAGAAGAGGCAGAAGCCATCAGACCTCACCATGATAGGAGCCCCTTCCCTACCAGCCACCTTCATTTTAGGATTCCATAAACTTGTGCAGCCATGGAAATGAGCAGATTTCTACAAAACCTGTATTTCCTTATTTACATATTGAGTGGTGAACCCATGATGTTTATCAGCTGAGAAAGGTCCTTCCAGGAGGAAAACCCAGTGAAGTCCATGCCTGGTTTTGAGGCCAGACATAAGGAATTCAGCGCCAGCTTTCAGCAGCACAGGAATGAGCCAATCAAGAGGGCAACTGACAAGTTCAGGTCAAGGAGGCAGATCCCAGCTGGACAGCAGAGGCTCCGCTGCCTTGGGGAGGGGGGTGCTGCACTGGGATATTCCTCCCCATGCACCCTCTGTCACTAAATCCCACATCAGATCCTGGCAAAAAGTAAAAGGCTTCAGTTACTACACATCTGCCCTCTTCTGTTAGCCAGGATACTCTTTTTTTTGGTTTGTTTGTTTAAAGAAAACATATTTGGGTAGATTGAAAATCAAACAAAAAATACAGGAACAACTCTTAATAGTTTTCCAGATGATCAGACACTCATCCTGTGCAGCTGACTGACTTCACAAACAAAGCTGAGAACATCCAGAAGGGAAAGTCTGAAAATACTGACCTTCAGTTAAAGATTTGCTAGAGACAAGAAGCCAAATATTCAGCTGTCTCTCTGCATTTTTGTGTCCTAATAACCAAGCTGGTAGTTCCTCAGAGAATCATTTAATGTGATGTTTTTATCACTACAGTTGTCCTTAAAACAGCCAACCCAACTTATTTTTCCTTTTCTTATTCCCAACAGCAAAAAAAGGACACTGATGGAAATGCAGGTTTAAACAAAACCACTTTAAAAGCTCACCCAAGTTCAGCAAATCTAAAAGGGGAAGGTTCACGTGGGTTGGTTTTAACTGGAGCCAGGTGACTCATTCTCCAGCCACCTGGGATGCAATGAGACCCAGGCAGTGCTGCTCTCCCAACCTCCGTGGGCAGGTGGCAATGATCAGGAGATGGGAGACCAGAGGCCTGCAGTCACTGTGCTGCACCCACGTGTACTTAAGCATATGTTCCACGTTTAGGGATTTGTATTTTTAATCAACCAAGGACATTCAGAAACGTTCCTACAGGTGACCACAAAGCAGGAGAAGTTAACGAGGGACTATAAACTACCACGACAAGAGAAAGCAGCTTTGCTATGAAAGCCTAAACGGCCAGGAGTTTTGTTCACGTTTCACCAGCTTGCCTCTGTCTCTCTCACTTCACAGTGTTTTTGAAGGCTTTAAGTTCAGATGCTACATAGCAGCAGGCAACAAAATGAATGGCCCATCTGGGAGGGAATGTGACTGGTCTGGACCTTTCCAATTAATCCAGCACTGCTCTTTTTTTTGTTGGGTCTTTTTGAAAGCCACCTCCTGATACAAACACTCTTTTGTGTATAGTGGCGTCTATCACTTGTAACCCTTAGATATATGAACTGCTCTGGAGGGAAGCTGACAACATTAAAATCTCTATCTCTAAAATAACACATCACAGCCCGGCTGTTCCCTCCAAAGAGCAGAAGGACGAGTTCAGTCACAGGCTCTGCTGAATCTCTCAGTAAGAGGAACAAATGGAGCCAAACGTAGCAGTGATTTTGGGGGTGTTAACTCCTCTTCTCTGACATCGACTACAAACCTGAAAACCTATGAAATTAAATATCCACCAAACTGCAACACCTCAGTGAAATGCCCACTTTAATGCCCTGTTGGGTTTTAGAAGAAAACAAGAGCACCCACAGCTGACCTGGCATCCCCTGACCTCCAATTCTGTTATCCTGCCATCAAGCCTCCTTAAAAGTGGATATATTTTGCTCCTTCACCAAAACTAAACTAACAGCATGTGAATAAATTTTAAATTAGACCAGAATAAGTCCTGGGATAGATTGCTACACAAACACTGGCTTGTTTGCTCTGACATCAAAAGGAGTAGGCTTTGCCTGAGGCTTTGCTCAGCTCCAAAAGGGCTGCTCGGTGCAAGGAGGCCGACAGAAGTTTGGCCTCCCCTGTGGCTCCCACTTGCCTGTTTATTGCTTGGTGCTGGGAAAATAATGACTGTAGTGCAGCATGCACGTTCCCAAGCAGCCCCTACTGTTAAACCTCTTGCTTTCCCAAAGGGCTCTAGAGGGAAACAATCATTCCTCTTAACTCCCTCTCATTTTATGGCAAGGAACTCCAATTCCTTATTCTGAAAGTGAAGCTTTCCAACCTCAGCAGGGCTCATTTGTACAGGTATGAGGATACGATTTGTCCCCACATGTAAGAAATGGTTTCTGAATTCAGACTGTCTCCTGGAAGACAGCAACTTGGCAGTTTCAGTTCAGTTTCCCCTGGTTTTGTCACAAAGAACTACACAGAGGTTTTCAAAAGTCCAAATAAACCAACCAGAAAAGGCTTTGCCTTGGCCAGTGGTGGGAGGAGTGGTGGTGATCAGCTTAATTTCTAATTGCATTAAGGTGAATGAACTGCAGACAGATCATCAAGAAGTTGGAAAAAACCCAAATTGCAGCCCAGATTTCCCTGTCACTTGTAACTACTCTGCCTCTGAAAAATGATTAGATTTCATTTCACAAGCTGAGGCAAAAGGAATGAGGGAATAATCTCTACGAACTATCTGCTTTTTAAAACAAGAGAGAAATAGAACAGTCGTCTTGTCAGTGATCCTAGACACTCTCAAGATGTGCCTGCTTGCATTTGCTTACAAGTCCATCACAGACTTCGGTTCTGCATGCTATGAAGCTGGAAGATTTCCAGGCTTACTGCCTGAAGGCTACCAGGGATACATAAGCTCATATGCAGAGCCAGACAGGAAGGTAATTTCCTTTGTGTGAAGGTAACTTAACTTGCAATTCAGCTGCACCCATACCACAGCCTTCAGTGACATATTTGTTTGAAGATCTAAAAAGGAAAGTTCCTTGCACACGATTGAAAGTAAGCTAGTTCTTTTACTGTTCTAATGCAAGACAATGATTATTGTAAGACAATGCACAGACAAATTACTTCCCTCACTGCCTTAGGTGGAATGTAGCAGTTTTTTGATAGCCTCACAGCAAAGTGACACATAAGTCTGGGATCAAAATGAGAAATAAGCATTTACGTTATGCACAGAATTAATTGCTCTTCATGTACTGAATGGTGTCATTGCTGTCTGCAGAGTGATGAAATCCAAGTAGAAATGGAAAACACACAACAGAGAGCTCATAGAATCATAGAATCAACCAGGTTGGAAGAGACCTCCAGGACAATCCAGTCCAACCTAGCACCCAGCCCTATCCAGTCAACTAGACCATAGCACTGCCTCATCCAGTCTTGTCTTGAACACCTCCAGGGATGGCAACTCCACCACCTCCCTGGGCAGCCCATTCCAATGCCAATCACTCTCTCTGCCAACAACTTCCTCCTAACATCCAGCCTAGACCTCCCCTGGCACAACCTGAGACTGTGTCTCCTTGTTCTGTTGCTGGTTGCCTGGGAGAAGAGACCAACCCCACCTGGCTACAGCCTCCCTTCAGGTAGTTGTAGACAGCAATGAGGTCACCCCTGAGCCTCCTCTCCCGCAGGCTGCACACCCCCAGCTCCCTCAGCCTCTCCTCACAGGGCTGTGCTCCAGGCCTCTCACCGTCTTCGTTGCCCTTCTCTGGACACCTTCCAGCACCTCAACATCTTTCTTGAATTGAGGAGCCCAGAACTGGACACAGCATTCAAGGTGTGGCCTGGCCAGAGCTGAGTACAGGGGCAGAATAACCTCTCTTGTCCTGCTGGCCAGAGTGTTCCTGAGCCAGGCCAGGATGCCATTGGCTCCCCTGGCCACCTGTGCACAGTGCTGGCTCATGTTCTGTGACTCTCTACCAGCACCCTCAGGTCCCTCTGCCTGGCTGCTCTCAGCCACTCTGTCCCCAGCCTGTAGTGCTGCTTGGGGTTGTGGCTAAAGTATAGAACCCTGCACTTGGCCTTGTGAAATCTCATCCCATTGGCCATCCAGCCTGTTGAGGTCCCTCTGCAGGGCTCTCCTACCCTCCGACAGATCGACACCTGCTCCTAGCTTGGTGTCATCTGCAAACTTACTGATGCTGGACGGTACTGATGAGCAGTAAAAGCAGTGCCATGTGAAAAAGGCAAGAGGAACAAAGTGCCTCTGAACAATTTAATATTAAACAATTGTTCAAGGGGCCTTGTAGATGTCAAATGAAGACATGAATTCTTTCAGCATTACCATTCCCTACATACAGACTATGACTGTCATTTACTGTCTCTATGATATATTTACTATGGTGGTGCCCAGAGATGCATAAAAAGATCCATGTCATGTTGGTTTGTGATCTGCACACCCTACCAATTAAGAGATTACTCCTTGGTCACAGTACTTGTGATCTAACTACATGCACCCACTATTGCACACATGGCAGCAACAATGACCACGGCCACTTCAGAAATGGAGATGTGAAGCCCCAAGTGGTTCACAGGAGATCAGGTGAGAAGACTGGGGCAGAGCTGGGCATATAGCCCAGATCTCTGTGTCCTTGCACAATAAATTAGTGGAGCCTCCTCACCCTCTCAAGACAATTTCCTTATGGTTAATAAGTATTAAGCATAATAATGTCCTTTTTCTACAGTGCTTTTCAACCACCAAAACAGAGATGCACTTTCAAATACTTATTCAGCTTTTTTATGTACTGAAAGCATTCAAACTTCCTCTTTTTTACTCAGGTAGAAAAAAAATCAAAGGAATATGCTCAAGGTTAAGCCTGAAAGTCAGCTATTTGCTTCTATTAATGATGTCTTGACTTTAAGAACAAGTCATAATAGATTCTTAAAATGTTAATAAAAGAGCTTGTCAAATACCACATATAAAAAAAGAATGAGGAAAAATAAAGACAGAGCCAAGGAACTCTACCTCTAATTCCCAACAAGTCTATTAACATGTTGAGTTTTGGACCCCATCTGATTTCTGCAGACAGCAGGCAGCTTCTTGACAGTGGGAATTCTGTCTGACATAGCAGCTCCACATAGAACAGGCAACAGGAGGCCAACACACAATCACAGAATCACAGAACTTTAGAAGTTGGAAGAGATCTCCAGAGATCAAGTCCAACCACCCTGCCAAGGCAGGATCAATTCCAACCACCCTGCCAAGACAGGATCACTCAGGGTAGTTTACTCAGGAACTCATCCAGGCAGGTTTTGAAAGTCTCCAGAGAAGCAGACTCCACAGCTTCTCTGGGCAGCCTGTTCCAGGGCTCTCTCACCCTGACTATAAAGAAGCTCCTCCTCATGTTGAGGTGAAACCTTCCATGTTCCAATTCGTAGCTGATGCTTCTTGTCTTATTGCTGCTGATCAGCAAAGAGAGATTGGCCTCAGCCACTTGACACCCACCCCTCAGATATTTGCACACAGCGATCAGATCTCCTCTCAATCTTCTCTTTTCCAGACTAAACAGCCCCTGGTTTCTCAGTCTCTCTTCGTAGGGGAGATGTTCAAGCTCCCCAGTCATCCTTGTGGCTCTCCACTGGACTCTATCCAGCAGGTCCCTGTCTCTCTTGAACTGTGAAGGCCAAAACTGGACACAGTATTCCAGGTGTGGTCTCACCAGGGCAGAGTAGAGGGAGAGAAGAACCTCCCTAAACCTGCTGTCCATACTTTTCCTGGTGCACCCCAGGATGCCATTGGCTCTCTTGGCCACAAGGGCATATTGCTGGCCCATGCAGAACTTGCAGGACTCCGAGGTCTTTCTCCACAGAGCTGCTTTCCAGTAGGGCAGCCCCCAGCCTGTACTGGTGCCTGTTGTTATTCCTCCCCAGATGGAGGACCCTGCACTTGTGCTTATTGAACTGCATAAGGTTTGCATAAGGCCACCCCCCCAGTTTTCTATCATCAGCGAACTTGCTGAAGGTGCACTCAATGCCCTCATCTAGGTCGTTGTTCATTGTGCTGGGGGACGTGTAGTGCCTTGTGAAAAACAGCCAGGGTGATTCAGGTCGGAAGGGCTGCTCATTCCCTGGGCAGGTTACAGCAGTGCCAGGAGAGTCAGCGTGTCTGAGAACCTCATTGGAGATGCTTCCTGCACCACGCAATGAACTCTGCACTGCAAGAAACACACAGACTGACCTCAAAGCAGAGCACGTTTCCTGACTGCTTCCCACTAGAACAATAGAGCTAAAGAACATAAACTTTTTTCAAATCTGCTTTTAACTAGCTGGGGGAGACCAAAATAAAGGCAGTTGACTTACTCTAAATCTACTGACATGTATTCTTCAAGATAAAGAATACTCTACTTGGATAACTCGGTTTGTGACCTGACTGCTAATGATGTGAAGAAAATGTATTGTGTTTAAACCTATCTCAAGATTTTTCTGCTATGGTTTCCTTAGATGGAATGAAGTAATTAAGTACTAATGTAGTGATTAAGCACTAATGCAGTAGTTAAGCACAAGAGTCCAAAACAAATAGGAGAAGAAACTTTTACCAGAATCAGACATCCCACACCTCAAAACAGCCTGCTACTTTCAACAACCCAGGAGAGAAAAAAAAGAGTGTAAAATCTCCATTGTATGGTCAAAATTCCCATACCAGAAAGAAAATGTTACACAAAACACAACACCAAACAAAGCTCCTCACATACAAATGGGAACTGTACAACACTTCCTTGCATCATCCGTCTTCCAGGAGTAGCTGCTGGGAGGAAATATTTGTTTAAGCTCAATTATTCTTGACAAAAAAACCCTTATTACTAAAATAAAATGTTAACAATGATCCATTGAGTGATTAGGAGAGTAACTTCAGCCCTGGGTTTCCAAAGATCTGCCATTTCCTTCTCCAAGACAAAATTAAAGCAGTTCTCTGCTCTGACCCCTGTAAGCTGACCCATGGGGCTCTCTGCTGAGAACTCAACTTACAGCCAACCTGAATGTATTCATTGAAATGCTTTTTACTTGTTCTCTGCGTACAGTTGAGCTAACACTGCTATTTACAGGGGTCACCGAGCCAGCCAGACTAAACCAAACATATTTCCTTCCAGCAGAAGGATCCTGCCATAAAGAATTCCCTCCGACAGACAACACCGGCGCTAGAGCTCTGCAGTGGACACCAAACGCTGGGGGTGCTTAAGACTCCAGAGAGTTGTGTCAGCAGGAGGATGAAGGAAGTTGTCTGGATTGCCCAGAGCTGATTCACTTCAGTCCTGTAATACAACTGTTGGTAAATATTTTATTTCCAATAACACACAATGAAGGGAATTTCCTCCCAGGTTTGTGTTAATATCAAGCCCAGCATTCACCACCCAGCAGTGCAGTTTTTCTCCCTGGGCTTTTTATTGACTATTTTTAAAATAGCCTTTTTGTTCAAATGGAATATTTGGGGGGGGGGAAGGGGCTGTAAATGTGTTTTAATTATTGCTTCAATTGGAAATAAAAACACTTTTACATTTGTCCCTGCCTAGTATAGTAAAAATGGAACAATTGGCTTATTTTACTGGGGAAAAAAACCCTGAAAGATATTGGAGATGCTGCAAATTCACACTGAAATTTTGAGGGGGGGAAATGAAGCACATTAGGTAAGCATTATGGCACAGGGAAGCTGCTGATTGTTTTATTAAACAAATAAAATATCCTTATCTTTGTTTTCTTAACCAGCTTTTTAACAGTTCATCTACCTTGCTTTCCAGAAGCATGCTGGCTCTCTGAGATCTCTTCTCTCCAGTTTTTCTCTGCTGTGCATGTGTCTGAGATTTCCTGTGAGCAATGAGCACTCAATATGTGCTCAATGGGTAGGATTGAAAAGATGATTGGAGAATAACTGCCTGAAAAGTCAATAGTTCCTAAGACAGCTTTGAAGTTAAACTTGTGGAGGACAGCAAGGCTCCCACACAGCTTGTAAGATGCACAGCTCCACAGTTATCCAGAGATCAAACCAACCACAGCATCTCAAAGTTTTGCTCTGGCCATTTAGTTCATCTGAAGGTATCTCTCCACCTGGGCAGTCTTAGCCACAGTGAAGAGCAGAGACATGCAGCTTGTTTGGTACAGGATTCATAGAACAAAATCACAGAATAGCCCAGAGGTTGGAAGAGACCTCTGAAGATGTCTGGTTCAATCTTTCATTGGAAAGGGAGCCTCGGTGATCAAATTGTGTGATCAGAGAAGACTTAAACATTGCAATAGGCAATGCAGAAAACAAACCATCAAAGACAAGTGCTGCCAGGCAAACCCTGCAGAAAATGGGAGCTGGCAGACTCTAAATGCCACTGAGGAAGAATAAAATCTCAGAAATAAAGAGGGAAGTCCAGTGTCTAATGTGTGGAGCTCTGGTAGTCAGTTGTTATTGCTAATTATCAATGTTAACACAAATAAGACATTCACATGCTGCTCCCCACCTTTTCAGACGTGAATTAGATGTTCCTATCTGCAAATGTAAATCAGAAATACTATCAGCTTTAGGTTAGGAATCTAATTATTAGATGCAATAATCAGTTGTTGTCATAAAATATGTATCCTGCATTAACCTTGATCAAAATATTCCTAACACAAAATGCCTTAACTCATAAAAATATCTCTCCTTTGTATTTCAGCAGTAAACTTGCTGTTGTGTTGCTGCAGGGGAGAAGCTGATAAATGTTTGGCATCACTGGCTTCCTACACCACATTTATTGGTTATTATCAGCAGAATTCTCAGCTATTTGATGTGTGCTCTAATATAATGGCTTCCCAATCTGGTGTGCTAACAGGTCAGGAAAAAAAGGTCAACTTTTCTGAAAGTTGCTGCAGGGCATCACTATCCTTGCTGGTGTGGCAGACCAGTCTGGTTTAATTCAGGGAGAAGAAAAGGGATTTACAGGTGTTAGGGCAGCCTGGGAACTCACTCTGTGCACAAACAACAGGTATCCAACCTGAGGAATCTGGTGTCCTCCAAGGGAAGCAGACACTTCTATGCTTACCTGAGGGCGAAGAAGCATTGGAGCAAGCTACCCAGAGAGGCTGTGGAGTCTCCATCTTTGGAGACTTTCAAAACCCACCTGGATGTGTTCCTGTGCAGCCTGCCCTGCTTTGGCAGGGGGTTGGACTGGATGATCTCTGGAAGTCCCTTCCAACACCTAACATTCTGTGATTCTGTGTAGTGCTGCGTAAGGGTTAGGGTTAGGCTTGAGGTGAGGAGAAAGTTCTTCACTGAGAGAGTCATTGGATACTGGAATGGGCTGCCGGGGAGGTGGTGGAGTCATCGTCCCTGAAGCTGTTCAAGGCAGGATTGGATGTGGCACTTGGTGCCATGGTCTAGCCTTGAGCTCTGTGGTAAAAGGTTGGACTTGATGATCTATGAGGTCTCTTCCAACCTTGGTGATACTGTGATAAGGACACATGGGATTTACACAGCAGCATGAATCAACACTTGGGTTGTTTATTCTCATGGTAACATCACACTGAAAGCAGCATCTATGTTGACAAGTGAAATGAAAGATTAACTTGATTATACATGCTATGTAAAACTTGCTTCCTGATTAATTAATAGATTAGACACTTCCAATTCATGTTTAAATGCCTGATAATGATCTTACATTCATATAACAGATCACTGATTTATATGCACACAATCCAAACTTCATTTTTCATGTGACAGATTATTTTCTTCCTTTCCTTGCCACATCATTTGCAAACTGCACTACAAATATAGTTGCTTGTTTTACTTGTGTTTTTGGCATCAGATTACTCTTCCAAGGAATATTTTGGCAAGTGTGTTCTTTAGCCATCTCCCTTATCAGGCTTACACGACAGTGTCTCATGGAAAACACCATCCATTTTAAAGGAACACGGTGTTAACAAGTTAAACAATGACAGTACAGCTATTGTTTGGAAAGGCTGCTTTTACACAACCAACTGGAAATCCTGCAATCGTTTTTAAATACCATTCTGAGGGTGATTTTATGCTCTTCTTTCTGCCACAACACCACAGTGCTGCTCTGAGAGAAGTTACTGCCTGAGTTCAGCTGACTGCAAAAAGGGAAAGCCCTCTTTAAAATAACAGAAGTATGAAAAAGAATCTAAGCGCAGGGATGAGATGTTTTGAAGTGTGGAACCTCAATGAAAACATCTCCAGGCCCCAGGTCCCTGCCAAGTCATGATCCACCCCTACAAATTATCACCCTGCTAGGTCTGTACATCAGTGACCTCACAAGCCCTGTGCAGAGGACTGCTGATCACTTTCTAAAATGACACTGAACAAAAATGTTAGAAAACATCTAGCAAAGCACAGAGTTATTCCTGCCAAGTGATGACATCTTGCTCTTCTATCACACTTACCAGTTCAAATACCTTTTTTTTTTTCCTGCTTATTTCCTTGGTTCTTCATCCAGATTCCCACTAGCAGGTGTAACTATCTGTCTATATATATCCACTCCACTAATATGCTCATTATATCTGTAGAGGAAAAACTCTGCCTGCTGAATTTATATCCTTTCTTCTACCATACTCTCTCTTACAGGCTGACAAGTCTAACTCTTTCCTTCAAGGCCCTACAAAAGGCTATCCAATGACAGCTTGTCTTCATGGTACTAGTACAGCCATGTGGCAGTACAAATTCCTTTGTCAAAACGATCTAGGAATGCAAAGCAGGCAGAGGTTTCTGATGCTTGTTTGGTGTTTTTTTTTAATAGCTAAGTGGCCTCAAATCGATCTTTGTAGGAGATACAAATAATAGTTCCTAATTAACAGAGCACATGCTTGCTCATGAACAGCAGTGCAGGAATCATCACTGCTTTATTCTGCACCCTGAAAAAAGAACTTTGTCTTAGCCTCTGTGCTGAACAACACAACAGGTACTCCTCAAGCAAACACCTAACTCTTTAAAAAGAGAGCTAAGACCCAAGCACAGCAAAGAACCAATCAATACATCTGGTTGTTCATTAGAAGCACTCCACAAACACTCATGAGATTTTCATTATGGAGAAGAAAATGCATACACCTGCTACAGCCCAAAATGCAAGCGTTAAGACCAAGTTCTACAGTGAAAAAAGTTCATTGTGGCTTTGACAAAACATCACAACAGAGCTGCAGCACCTAAGCAATGCATAGATAGGTAGAAAGATTTCTCTATACCCATCAGCCTGCTCACCCAGCCCATGCAGTTCAAACTACCCGGTCAGTCTTTGCCAGTCTCCATCTAACTCAAAACTCTGCTTAATTTTTCCTTTCTAAATCATCCCCAGGACAAGACTAGAATCTCTTTTGAAATGTAAAGGCTCTATAATAAAATTTAGAAACAACATATGGTACAAATATCAAGCATGAACATCTCTTCCCATCTTGTACATTTCAAAGACTGTGCAAACAGCACTTTTCCCTCGTTTTGATCCTGCAGCCAAAATGAGTCATCTGTGAACAATTATGGCTCTGGCAGGGGCCTGACTGTTGGAGAATGAAAGGAAACACTTTATTATTGAAATGAACAGTATGCCAAGCCAAGAGGCGACTGCAGAGAAATGTTAAGAGTCCTTTGTCCTCTTTTAGCCAGCAAAATCGAAAGCAGTGGGTGCAGCACTCTCCTCTCAGGCGCCTGGTAACACTGGATTTCAGTGTGGGCAATGCAGAAGCATAAGAAGTGTGAGCTGTGGAGATGAGCAAGGAAGTACATGGCAGGAAAAGAGACACAAAGTGCCTTAAAGCAGGAGGCCTGGCTTGGAAAGCTGTTTGTTATTCCTTGCTTAGTTCTCCCAGAGGAGTCGTGAGTGTATTAAAGGAACAACACAGTCAGAGGCTGCAGACCTGAAATCTGAAACTATTAAAGGACATTTTTTGGGAGTTTGGTACTGGCAGAGTTTAACAGGCTCTTCTGAAAGGGGATGAAGGGAATTCCCCTCGATGAGAAAAAATAGCAACACAGCAGTTTAATAGGGCCAGCAGTTCTGTTATGTGCAGCCCATTTTCAGCACTGAGGCCATCATATCCAGTTCTGATACTGCTAGGAGGGGATAAGTAAGATCTTTCTGAAATTGGAAGGGTGACTTTCATGATACAGGCTGCTCACTAAGAAGTGATAGAGCAGGGAACTGGGTAGGGCTATTGGCTTGATAGACTCGCCAAATGATAGCAACAGGACAGGATTTAGACATTGGACTATGAACTGCATCTTTTTTTCTTCCACAAGCAGCTTACAGAAGGAAGAGGAACAGTATGGTAGACAGCACCCAGAACATACAGATTATTTAAAGGCTGGTAAGGTTGACAGAAGAAGGCAGAGCAGTGCACACAGGGCTGTTAATGGAAAGTGTAGGGCTGGAGAGCAGGAAAGAATCTGGAAAGAGCACATTTTGCATTCTGAATTTCAGTTCCAACTCCAAATAAATGTTTGGGGAGGATCTTGAGATAGGCATTTTGCTGGCAGGACCTTTCAGAGCAAGGCATTAACTGAAAAATGCCTCTTACTGTTTGTGAAACTCTGAGCTTTGAAACCTCTGGAACAGCTTATACCACCATTAGCACAGTGTGGGCAGCACTGGTCCCCAGAACTAAGCACCAGCAGTAGGCTTGGTGCCTAGGCTTAGCTAGCCTGCTTTATACCGTGGTCAGAAAGCTGCTGAGCATGCAGGCTCACCAGTACCAGGGGACTCTTGTTCTCCAAGGCTAAAATGCAAGCCCCCGATATTCCCAAGTGGGGTGCAGAACACTTATAGCCACTGTATTTGTTTTGTCAGTTGAGACACAGTAATCAGCCTTGGAAAAGGCCAGAGTCTCCTTTCTGCAGAGCTTCAGAGATCAGAAACCCCACACTTAGTGTATTAGGCTAAATACAGCAGGCTCCACAAGTCCCTGAATTGCAGGGAATTTGGAGGGTCCTGTTTAGCTCATTACACAAAGGCACTTTTGCTCTTAACTCACTGAGGGTCAGAGGAACAGATTTCCTCCAGATTTACATCTAAACAAGACAGGCTGGCAAAGACTGTCGAAGCTGAAGTGGTAAAATAGTTAGCAGCAATGTTGAAAACAGACATCAGGAACAGAAATTTCCCCAAATGCTCATTCTTTGCAATTCCATGAAGTAGCCTATGGTTACCTTCACACGGTATGTGGTAACACTACACGGAAGGCATCTTGTTACAGTCACAGTCATCTGGAATCTAATCTTGGCAGCGAACGGAGTGCTCTTTTCTTTAGGTCATGTCACTCGTACACTTCATACCATAACACACATAGCTGTGTATAAATCAACAGAACAGAGGCTGTTGTGAAGCTTTGCCAGGGGTGTCTGTGCTTTACTTTGCACACATTAACTGCACACCTCTGTTCAATTTGTCTCAACTTTTCTCAGCATTACCAAATAAGCCCCCGGAGCCTATCAGTACTGTGAGTATTCCAACACAAAGCACATAGTTTCAAAGCAGCCTATAGAACAAAAGGCAGCTTCAGGGTCTCGGTGCATGCTGAGCACACAGGAGAAACATTTGTGCATACACTGAGCACAGGACGTGGAAGCTGTGAGGAAGCCTTTTTCAGCTGGAAGCACCAGGAGCACCGAGTGCCACGGCAGCACTTGTGTGCCTGAGGGCTCACGGTCTGCAGACAGACCTGCCTTGGGATACAGCTCAGAGGGAGTCTCCTCCATCACATGGCGTTGTTTCATAACACGGCAGCCGCCTGCACACTGCCTAAGGCAGATCTCTGTCTCGGCCAGCGCTGCCTTTCCAGGTGAATTCCCTTAGCGCTACCCAGCAGATAACAGTCATGGTTCCCACTAAGCAGATCTCTGCCGCGTTTGCCTCTCTATGGGAAGCCCTGGGTGCAAGTAAGGGAAGCCAACGGCCTGGCTGCTCAGGGAGCGAGGCTGGGCAGGGGCTGGGGCAGCGAGAGGCAAGGCCAGAACCGAGCCGGGGCCGGAGCACGAGCTGGTCCACGGACCGGGGCAAGGGCCGGGCAGGGCCAGCACCGAGCAGGGCCACGTCCTAGCCGCGGAGGAGCAGATAGCTGTACAAGGGCCGGGCAGGGCCAGCACCGAGCAGGGCCACGTCCTCGCCGCGGAGGAGCAGATAGCTGTACAAGGGCCGGGCAGGGCCGTCCCAGGCCCGCGCTCCGCACGTCTCTGCTGCCGCCCGCAGGCAGGCGGCCGCGGGCTGGGCTGGGCGGCTCTGGCCCCGGGCACTTCTCTTCCGCGCCCCGTGTCCCGGGAAAAAACCTGCCCCTGCTGTGGACACGAGTGGGCAGCATTCGATCAACCGCGCGGGGACGTGTCCTCCCAAGATCTGTGTTCCTGCTAAAACCCCTCTTTGCTGGGGAGTTAGCAAACAGCTTTCTTCTTCTGCCCCTGCTTCCGAAACCAGGAACTGAAGCACCATGGCCAGGCCCCTCATACATGTTATTTTAGCTGAATAAACTTTGCCTTCGGCATTGAAAATAAGCTGGGAAAATAAATCCAAGGTCACACTCTGCAGTTGCTGTCTGCAGTCATTTTCATGCACAGATGCTGAAGAACATGAAAAAAACCTGCATGTGTTTCAATTGGAAACCCCAGCAAAGCATCCAAGTGGCTTAGCTGCTCAAGGCTTCAGCACTTCTAACTTGGGAAACAGAAAATAAGAAAGAAAGACAAACCTTCTGGGTTGGAAAAATGTCAAAATGACATCTGCAAGGCAAAGAAACAGGCCAGATGGGACAGTTAGAGGACAGTTGAGCAGTAAAGGCAGTGGCAAAGCAGCAGATTTAAACACGCACAGCCCCTGCTGTGGTTGTTGTTGGTGATACACTGGGAGACAGGCAGGTTCCAAACTCACAGAGCTGTATCCGAAGCAAAGCTGAGGCTTTTTTGGCTGGCACTGCACTTTCTTGTTCATGAAGAAAGAGGCAATTATAGAAGATGCCAAGCAGTCTAAGGTCAAATTAGCAAAACTCTTATATGCGTGATTAATTTCAAGGTTAAGACTAAATGCAATCCAAACACTCTGGGTTTCATTGCTTCCATCTGTAACAGCACACAGCTCCAGGTATACTCAGAATCTTTCACCCAAATCAGTTCCTGGCCATAACAAAGGTTTTTTAACGCTGCCTGGTAACTTTCCCAACCTGCTTTTCTCCGTGGCATGCTAAAAGCATATCTGGACTTAATAATTGCTAATTCAACGACTGCATTACTTTACTGCACACAACTGACTTACAAGTGCTAGCTACAAACAATCCCAGAGGTCAGGGTAGAACTGAATATCTGAACTACACCTCTGCTTTCAGAAGGACATCAGATACTACCAATAACCCAGTATGAAACACATCCTGTGCTCCAGGTAGACCATTGATGAGGAGCAGTGACTGAGATGAGAGCAAAGAACCAGAGTTCTGAGTTGCAGTGCACCAGCCTTGTCTGAGTCACAGCAGCACTTGGATCAGACCTCAGGGGATCTGTTTCCCTGCAGGGAAGTGTTCAGGCTCACCTAGAGTTACAGGGCTTATTGCTGTGATGTACTCTTACAGCCTTGGTTTGAACAAGGGAGAAAATCAAGAAGGACTTGCTCAGTGTTCTACAACCATTAGGCAAAGCAGCTTCTGCTCTCTGAGTTCTCCCAAACCCACTGCGACCTTGTGCTCATTCCCAGACGATTTCCCCTTTCTTCAGTGGAGTCTGTAGTGTAGCTGTATCTCAGACAATGCTGTCAGTTGCTCACCCTTGTGAAGCAGAGTGAGCCACTCTCTGAATGCACAGAGCACTTCCAAACTGTGGCAAGTTAAGAGGAGATGAGAAGGTGGGGGGAGCTGCTGGCTATCTGCCAAGTTGCTCTACTCTGAGTTTTCATTTTTAGTTTCTGCTCTTTGCTGGAAAGTTTCTACTTATGCTCTGGTTTCCATGGCAACTGCATTTCTTGCCTTTCTTCTCCAGCATTAAATTTTTTATTTGGTTTCCCTTCTTCCCAAGACATGACTTTCTTCTGCTTTGTAAAAAAAAAATGAGTCTCCTCTTGGGCTGATATTTTTAAAGGGGGTGAGAGAGCCTTTACTCCCCATCTGATGGCAAATCTGTACATAACAGCAGCAAGGACGTCATGGGATTCCCTTGCAGAAAACCCATTTACCGTAACTATCCTACGTGTAACAAGGTTATGACCTGTAAGAGTTCCAGACCCTGTGGAAGCCAACATTTTGTAAATGTTGGCTGGTTGGTTTTATGAGACCAAACCCAACCATTTTCTCTTAAACTGAAACATTCTATAGGCTTTTAAAAGCGTTTCTTGTGATTCCTCAGGAGAATACAGAAGAGTTTAATAATTGTAACCACACCAGGAATGTGCTCTTGAGTTCCAAACTGTAAAGGCATTCAAATGTTTTCACTGACAACCTTCTCACTTGGCTGGGAGTGGCATTAGGGCAGGTGACAAGCTGAAGAGACCCTTCCCCTGTGAG
The DNA here is from genome assembly GCF_015220805.1 of Pogoniulus pusillus. Classification (NCBI taxonomy): domain Eukaryota; kingdom Metazoa; phylum Chordata; class Aves; order Piciformes; family Lybiidae; genus Pogoniulus; species Pogoniulus pusillus. Next base: position 9,556,056 of record NC_087298.1, read on the forward strand.
TGGCTAATCATCTGAGGGCAGTGTCCTGCATATCCTCACGCAGAGTACACAGAGACAAAACCCTTGGAACTCGGGGGGCTTAAGATAATTGATTTGTCTTGCCCTTGCCGGTTTGGGATTGAATTAATCTGACAACCTGAATTAATTAGAGAATGAAAAAATATTCATCAGCAGAGCAAATCTGGATTAGATCTAGTCATTTGGTTTTTCCAGGCTTCATGTTCATCATAGACAGAAATGGTTTACATGCTGCAAAGCACTCAAATCGTAAAGGTTTTCATCCCGTTTCACCAGAAGGGACCCTTCCCACATCTAAATTCTCCAGCACATTCAGGCCATAAACTGACCCTCCTGTACAGCTGCAGATTACAAGCTTTTTCAGTCTTATCTCTGCCTGGTGGGATTTCACAGTAAATTCTTTCAGGACTGAATAATTAAAAGAAGCAAACCCACAGCATTTGGCTCATATGGCAACACAAACAAATCTGTCCATGGGTGCTATATTGTTTGCAGCACATGTGCGCAGATTTACATGCAGGATTGAGGCTTAGTGCTCTGTTTGTTTAGATTTTTCATTATTCAGCACCACAAGCATAAGGTAAATCATATAAAGACTGAAATTGGAACAACTTTATGAGTGAGCTGACCTTATGATCATCCTAAATCATTTTATTACCCTCATTTTGCATGTTTTAGATTCTTACTACTCAGAAAAATTAAGGGGAATGAGTAAGAAGTGGGGAGTCTGGTGTCCTATACTGGGTTCATACTTCCCTTCTCTTCTTGAATTCCCTATACCAATGAATATCTAGGTCAGGAATTCGCAAGATCTTGTGAAAGTCTGGCAATGTTCAGTGTGTTTGGCAGCCAAGCTATTTTAATTGTCAGATATTAAATATATCTGCCAAGGTCCATGTTTTAACATTCCATTACAACATGCACCACGCATAAACTTCCCATCAGTTTGGGGGGTCAAGTAAAAGTCAAGAGAAAAGTTTTGTAAAGTTAAGTATGGCCTCCCCATTTTTATCCCTTTGAGCTGACAGGATTAGGCATTCAAAGAACTGCTTGAGGTGTAGTCCCCTAAATTGCAGCCATAATGTGTCTTTTATGTGGCTACAGACAAGGTTCACGGCTCTGCTGTTTGAATTCCCAGAACAGGGATTGATTTAGACAGACAGCAGCTTACTCAGCTGCTGTGCTGAGGCGAGAACATCCAGGCAGCCCTCTGCTCATCTTTGCTTGATTTAATGATTTGCTGGCCAGACTACAGAGAGCATCTCAGTAATTCATATACCACTGTGGCATGATTTGTTGGTTGCTGTTGCTCATCCGTAATTGCAGTGAGAAATACTCATCAATCATTACAGCTTTCTAATATAATGTTTTGAGATACAACAATGAAGAGGTTTCAACCTGGCATATCTTTCTGGAAACAGTCTAATCTTGCAGATAAAGATCTGAAAGCTCTCCAGAAGATAAGCCTCAGAAAGGCTGAGAACATGAACTGAACACACTCTGACCCTAAGTGCATAACCAATCCCTCAGTGAAAAAAATGAGTTTTCCTTTGCTTGGTGCAAGGTACAAGTAGAATTTGCTAATCTACCTTGCTGTAGTCATGAACAGCAAACTCTCAAGTCATAGAATCAGAATATTTTTGTTGGTGTTGCTGGTCTGATTAATTTACTGCTATCAGAGGATCCTGCATCCTACTGCACTCCCTCATGAAATACAGTCCTTCTCCTTTATTGCTTTTCTTACTGTATTAAGGTATACATCACACCCAGCAAAGAAGCTTTCTGAGGATGAAAGTGCTAAATTCAGTGCCTGTTAATTCCTGTTTTCATCTTCAATGATCCAGAACTGTTGTTTGACAAGAAAATGTCCTTTTCACAATCTCTCCATCTGATAACCATTACAAATTTTCCTCACCTCTATGATGCACAACCTGAACATCATCTCCAGTGGGGCAACAGCATCCCTGTAGGTAAAAAGCAAGACTGGGTAGCTGCACTCTCTCTCTCTACAAGTCTTACTGCCCTCATTATTGCCTCAGTCAAATCTCAACACTTTGGTCAAACTGTCCTGTGAGCATCACACCTTCCCAATAATGCCCATAACTGAGTTGCTGACATTAATTTCCTGGAGTCTAATAGAAAACAATCTTAATACAATTTATTGAGACAATTAAAATTCAGAAAACAAGCTTCTCCCTGCTCCATAAAGCACAGCAAATTTATTTGCTGCAGTCAGTAAAACTCTGCTGCCTAAAGCTGTGCAGTAACTCAGTAGAGCTTGAGCAGTAACTGCAAGCCCCTTAAAGCTGCACCTTTCAGTTAATCAATTAGTGCCATCTTGGCTCCCATGGGGGCCAGCTGCAGACACACACCACAGGTTAAAGTGGTTTCTGCACCTGTAGAAGGCAACAAAAAGATTCAGAACATTAAAATCTCAGCAATGGTTTGGAGAGTTTATGGTTAAGTCTGTTCAGCTGGTAGATGTCACCTTGGTCTGCTGAACACTGGTTATCAGGAGTGGCTTCTTGAAGTCAGCCCTGGACCCCTCAATGTTCTTGTGAAGAAGTCAGGGAAAACTGCAGCTTGCAAGGTTTACCAAGGAACAGCTGGCTAACAGGGCACCAGTATCTTTAGCAAACACGAAATACACAGTGGAGAAGCTCTGGGTTTTCAGATGAGACAATGAGATGTGGTGACAGAAGCACTCTTCTGTCCCTTGGTGTGCTGGTACATGGTGAAAATTATTTGAGTGGCCTGTGAGAGCTCCTGGGAAGTGGTGCTGGCAAGTTTGGCACAGCTCTGAGATTGACTCTAACAGAAATGTTACAGCTGTGTGGCACAGTCGACTTGCTAGAGGGCAGGGATTCCATCCAGAGAGGGACCTGGACAGGCTGGAGAGCTGTGCCCAGGCCAGCCTCCTGAAATTCAACAAGGCCAAGTGTAAGGTCATGCACCTGAGTTGGTGCAATCCCAAGCACAACTCCAGGCTGGGTGGGGAATGGCTGAGAGCAGCTCTGAGGAAAAGGACTTGGGGGTCTGGGGTGATGAAAAGCTCAACATGAGCCTGCAGTGTGAGTGCAGCCCAGACAGCAACCCTGTGCTGGGCTGCAGCAAGAGCAGTGTGGTCAGCAGGGCAAGGGAGGGGATTCTGCCCCTTGTCTCTGCTCTCCTCAGACCCCACCTGGAGTCCTGGGTGCAGTTCTGGAGCCCCCAACACAAAAAGGACATGGAACTGTTGGAGCCAGTCCAGAGGGTCACAAAGATGCTCAAAGGGCTGCAGCAGCTCTGCTATGAGGACAGGCTACAAGAGTTGAGGCTCTGCAGCCTGAAGCAGAGAAGGCTTTGAGGAGACTTTATAGTGGCCTTCCAGTATCTGAAGAGGGCTACAGAAGGGCTGGGAGGGACTATTTCCAAGGTCTCATAATGACAGGACAAGGAGTAATGGGTTTAAACTGGAAGAGGGGAGATTCAAACTAGATGTTAGGAAAGGGTTCTCTACAGTGAGGGTGGTGAGACACCGGCACAGATTGCCCAGGGAGGTTGTGGCTGCTCCCTCCCTGGAGGTGTTCAAGGCCAGGTTGGATGAGGCTTTGAGTGACCTGTTCTAGTAGGAGATGTCCCTGCCTATGGCAGAGTTGGAACTGGCTGATATTTGAGGTCACTTCCAACCTAAACCATTCTATGATTTGATGACCCCATGAAATGCAATGTTACTGGGATCCCAACATGGGAAATAACAAAAATGCAGGGGGTGTTAGAAAAAGCTGCTGTGTGAGCAGTGGCTTCTTGCTGCAGTTTCTTGAATGCAGCTTCAGGAAGGTGCATTAAGGAGCATGCAGGTTACACAGCTGCCACTTCCACCTATTTTCTACCATAGTTCTGACCAGTTTTAAAACTGTACATTGATATAATCTAGTTTCTTTAAGTTGCCCTTACCAAAGATGAAACAGAATGGATTTCTTCACCCCCAAATAAAAGCAAACCATTAGACATCTGTAAAATGGCTGCAAGCATTTGAATTCACCACACTCAAGCCCTAATGCATGTATTTATCCAATAAAATCACTTTATTCAAAAGGCATCACCAAAAAATCAGCTTGCCTTTTGACTGTCTCAAAGAAGAGATGTCACACTAGAGAGTTCTCCAGTTACTTCCAAAACAATCACTTGTTTGAAGTGATCTGTCTTCGAGAGGTAATTATTGTAATTGGTCTGAATACAAATAAACTGAGGTTACACTCCGAGAGGGCACTGCAGGCAGGTGATAAATTGTGAAAGTAATGCTCCTACAGAGTTCCACTTTCTGCTGAGTCACCTTTTACTGCCCCAGCACTGTACCAAATAGTCCCTGCTTTTGTTGCTAATAAAACACAGCATTAATTACTCAAAGAGGCATTGAAAACATGCCCAGCCAGCACACCATGCTGCCTTTTGGCTTTTGCCCCTATTTTTTTTTTCACCTAAAAAGGAATCTCAAACCCATTGCTTGTTACTTCTTTGAAGTCAGCTGCACCACACTGGTTTCCTCTAGGTCTTTTCCAAAGTGGGTATTCATTCCAGTCATGATAGTCCTACCAAAACACTTAAACTGATGCCCAACAGCACCACGGGATTCATTTATCTGACTGGATTAGGATAAAAATTAGTAGAGTTTTGAAGATTCAGTCAAGCCACAGAAATATTTTAGTCTGAGAGTTGAATCTTTCAAATGAGTAGTGCTGGACTGGAATTCTCCAGAGACTTCCAGGCAGTTCTGCTCCAGCTCAAACAAGAAGAATCCAAATCTTGTTATTAATAATAGCTGGGAATCTTTCCTTCCCTACTCTACTGAAGAAGGATTCCAGCTTATCCCTGAATCTCATCTTTACAGAACGTGCAAGTTTTAGCAGAGAGGATAAATGTGCATGTTTTCAGCTGGCAGTTCTCCAGAAATATGCACCCAGACATGAAGAAATGACACCAAGTTTGCAGCAGATTTTAGGTCATGTCACATTGTTGTTACTCCCCCACCAAGCCAGGGCAGGGCTCTGTCACTAGGCTACCTGCATTCTGGTCTTTCAGAATCATGTCATGAGCAGAACTGGGAGCAGACACAAGACTTCTTTAGAGAAGTACAAAGACAACTGACAAGGTTTGCACCAATTCATGTTCAGAGTTTTTAAAGCCTCCTGGGCAGCAGTCCAGCCCTTTTGGCAGCACTGCTGTCATGTGGAAAGAAAACAGTGGGGAGAAAGAGGTAAATCCAACAAGCACAAGACCCATTCAGCAGCCAAACAGCTGCATGCTGATCCCAAGGCTTTCTCAGCAGGATGAATTTTCTAGCCTGGCCAGTGGCGACAGGAACACTACACAGCCTTGGATTTCATGATGGGCCTGAGCACAAGACTGGGAGCCTCAGGACCTCGCCTGTGTCTTTGACAAATAAGCTGTATGGCCATGGGTGACTACATTAATCTTGCTGACCTTTAGCCACTGCTTTGTCTGCTAAGAGAATGCCTCTGCTTCACTTGCTCAAGTGCCTGCCAGCTGTGGATAAAAACAATTATGCAAAGAGGAAGGTTTAGATGGTTTTATTTTTCTTCTAATTGTCATAGACAGTCTGAAAGGTGCTTTATCTACCTATCAGTATTTTCTTGCCATACCTCGCTAGGTAAGAACATATTTGGTCTGTGGAGCTACTGTAAAGTCAGTTTTCCAGATCTCTGAGGCAAAGCATGACAGATAATGAGGGTATGATTTAGAGCGTGGGCTGAAGACTCTCATGTGAGAAGATTCCTCTTGCAGAGGTAAAGCATCAGCTAAATTTTGTAATCGTGGAGTTAATGATTTTTCCTATTTTTTTTTTTTTAACTAGGAAAAGCAAAGCCAAGATGAGGATTGGCTCCAAGGATTACACAGTGTGTGGTCTTCCCATCTGAAGAGCTCTGCACGGCACTCACTCATGTGACATAAATTACTCTAACAAAGATAGGTTCAGAATAATATTTGTAAGGCTAAGATCTGCAGACCTGAGAGCTGTCACCTCACTCACAAGCACTGGCTATAAATTATGCTAATTGGTGGAACATTCAGAAAATGAGGAAGGGTTTATTGTGCCGTTTTAAATGGATTCCCTGTGAAGCCAAAATTTGGGACATATAAAATCACAGCATTCCTGTAAGCACTCCTTTTAAATCCTGACTTACCTGTTGCTGCGTGTCAGCAACATAAAGGTTAAAGCACTATGATCAGGAAATTTAAAGCATGTCCTTTTTATAGTGGGACCCTTTTCACCACTCCACACTGATTAAATATGCTGAAAGGCTTCACTGTACAGAGATGTCATCTTAAGCATCAATCCTGACTGCTCAGATGAAGCCTAAATAAGGTGACCATAATTCTGTTCTCAAGATGACAGCCCCATCATGGAATCAGTCCCTCTCTCTATGACGTTTTACCACCAGCCTGTCTTAAACCACCTTTTGTTGTGGAGTTTTCATAAAATAAAACATTCAACACCACGATGAGAAACAGGTCTCACTTGATGTCCTTTGTGTGTGTGTAATTTAAAGAAATATTTAGCTTTCGCCCACCTCTAGGGTACCTTTCAACCAGTGGCATGTAGGACAGCACCTGCTGAGCACTTGCTCCTAGGAGGCAGTAGGTAGCAGAATGCTAAAACACCATTATTTGTTAACTTTGTGGTTCTTCCTACATCATCTGGTGTGTAAAAGCAGAACATCTGACTAACACTCTTGAGTGAAGATCTTGCACAGCAGGTACATTGCCCTGCTCTCTAGAGAGCTGACAGATGTTTAACTCCAGAAGCTGTATTTCCACCTGTCCAACAATGTTGGACCTTCTCTGACCACTGCTTGCACTACCCAGAGGGCACTGCTAAGAAGGCAAAAGAAGTCAGGGGAGCACAGCAAAGGAGGTAGCTGGCTGTGACATGATATTTAAACACAGGTTCTGTAGTGAAGTGTAAGGGAAGCACAAGAAAAGTAATACTGCACATGGTTTTAAGTGAGTCACAGAACTGGAAGGTGAAGTACAGGAAAACTTGGATTAGCTGTGACATCTGGCAGCTTTTATTTACGGATGGATGATGAGGAGAAAGAAGGAGTAAATGACTTCTTTAAAGCCACAGAACAAAACACCATGTGGACAGAGTTAGGCTTCAGGACACAGACTGCTCTTGTTATCTGGGTGATTGCTTTTCTCCATCTGTCTTTGCACAGTCTTGCCTCTACTGGGCTCTAAGCAGCAGTACCACAGGCTAACACAAATGCTGATCAACTACGTGACAGGGTAGTGCTTTTCCACCTTTTCTGCCTAGGTTTCTCTTGAATCAAAGTAAGATTTTGTCACTCTTCTCTGCAATTTGGAGGGCACTCTGCAATTTCTTTCCCGCTCGCAGCACTTCACCATGTGTATACATCAGGTCTATAACCAAGAACTACTTGCATGTTGTTCACCTGATACCTCTGTTCAGAAAAACGTCACGTTCAGAGTCCATGAAGTGACAATCTTCCAGCCAGAGGTTGTAACACTAGGTGTCCAGACTTCTGTGTAATTCACACATTGTGCAGCCACCCCTGACACCTGTAACACAGCCCTATGGGCTTGAAACCATTAAGGAATCTACTCGTATGTCAATTCTTTCTGGTTTCCATGAGATTATTTGCACAGACATTACCCTGTGATGATACTCGGCATACAAAACTCCATTAACAGGAGCGATGTGCTGTCTAAAATTAAATGCCTATTTGTTTTCTCTTCAGTTTCTATACAACATGAAGAGTGATGCAGATGGTTGACAGCAGTGAGATTATAGAGATAGCTGTAAAATTTGATGGCGGTTATCAAAGCACTGTAGCAAGTAGCAATTAAAAAAAAATGAAAGGAAAAAAAATAAGAAAGAAGTAATTCCAGGCTTGACCTGGACAGGAGAGCTTGCAAAACAATTTTGGCATCACACTTCATAAATCACCATTTGCAAAAGTAAGTTTCAAGCCAGACTCAATTTTAACATAGGCTGATGCTCACTTAGCGTAAGAAATAAACATTTCAAAGGAATATATGATAGATAAGGCCCAATGAACTAAGGAACAGTAACAGCAAGGAAGCCACTGTCATACAAAGGGTTTATTAAAACAAGAAGATGACCACCTCAGAACTTAACAGATACTGTTTGTCTTATCACAGGGATCAACCTCGAGTGTAAGAAATGTGCTGTGTGCTGAATATGTGGCAAAGGGAGACTGAAAATTAGGGAATTTCAAGGCTGATTTTGAGCGGCTGAACCTCTGTGATTTCTGCCTGTTCCTGCAGCAACCGATGCTGTGAATGGGGAGATTCTTTCAAACCTGCCTCTTGAATGCTTAAAGCTTTGAACTAGAGAAGTTGGGGAGCTGAGCTGCAGAAGCAAAACACTTCCCCTTTTAGCAGGAGAAGAGCCTTATCTTGACCACTAGAGAGCCAGTAACCAAAGTACAAAGGTGGCATAAGAGGGCCTAATATACCGGACGCCTCTTCTGTGCCTGACCCCCTAAGCTGAATCTAAACCACTGGCTACAGAGAAATGGTGTGCGAAGTTGTTCTGAGCTGTGACAGTTTGACCAAGGCCCAGAGGTTTGGCATGGAGGTCCAAACAGAGAACGAAAGACACACAGAAGGGTTTGGGTGGGCAGAAGAACAGGAGTAAACCCAGAGGAGGAAGCCACTGCTGCCACTGAGCACCTGAGGCAGGAGGAAGGGAGTGCACCCGGGACTGGGCAGCAGAGGTGGGACAGGGGGAGAGTCTGCAGGGCTTTGCCTTGGAGCCTCCAAGAGACCTATGAGGTGTTACCCAAGGGAACCTCTCGCCATATATGCCTGGAGAGTCTACCACAGCCAGAGAGGGCCAGTGGGGCTCTAGGACGCCAGAGCTGAGACCTGAGTGACTGGCATGAATGGCTCTGCCAAGCACAAGGCAAGAGAGCGGGGACGGAGCCAGATGTGTGCCGGGGCCACAGCGCTGGTGGGGCAAGCACCAGGGGCGAGGATGGCCTCTTGCCGCAGCCCCGGGTGACAGACTGTGATGTCACTCAGCGACAGATTATGACCACGCATCCTCCACTGCCTGTAAGTGGGTGCCGAGCCCCAGGCAGTCACTTCGCGTCCAGACTTGGTGCTGAGCGAAGTTTTGGGGCTGGCTCGTGGAGTCCCTGGTGTGTCTCCCGTGTCTCCCTGCGTTTCTCGTGGCACAGCCACTGAAGAGCCATCCCCGGCCCTGCCAGCTTCAGGCAGCCGGGGCAGCCAAGAAGTGCGCTCACAAGAGCAGAGGTGAGCTGAGAGGGGACACCTCAGCCTGGGCAGATGGGAGGGTTTCCTTCTCGAGGGTCCAGGCTAGGTGCTCCAGCCTTTGCCGGGCCAGCCCCATGACCATGGCCTCTCTTCTCTTTCTAGTGCGACCCCAGCCACTGCTGCAGCAGCGTCAGGGAGCAGCTTGTCACCCCCTGCTCCCCTCAGCCCACTGCAGCCAGGAGGGAGGATGGCCGCAGAGCTGGAGGACCGCTGTCCAGTCTGCCTGGACAGCTGGCAGGACGGCAGCTTTGCGATGCCATGCCTCCATCGCTTCTGCTACCTGTGCATCCTGCAGTGGGCTGAGACCAAGCCCGAGTGCCCCCTCTGCAAGAGGACCATAACATCCATCGTGCACTCGGTGCGGCGGGACGACGACTTCCAGGAGCATGCAGTGAGGCCATCGGTCGTCGCCCGCCAGGCAGAGGAAGCTCCTGAACACCCAGCTTCCCTGCCAGGAGCTGTGGGGCTGCTGCCCAGGGCTCCCGTCGGTGGCCTCTACCCTCATCGCTGGGCATCCCTCTTCCGAGGCCACCGAGACCTGCTCCGGCCCGTGGAGCTGTGGCTGGGACCGGCGCTGGGGCGGATCTTGGAGGGACGTGGCCCGGCAGACACACAGGGCTCCATCCTGCGCACCCTGTGTGTCTCTGGCCCGGACAAAGAAGCCCTGGTCCAGCTGCTGCTGCCCGCCCTGGGCAGCCGCACAAGGGCCTTCGTCCGCCAGCTGCTGGAGACCATCGAGGACGAGTGCAGCGAGGCAGCCCTGCGGCGGATGGGCCTGGGGGACCCCGGAGCTGCTGCGCAGCGGGAGAGCAGGCGTGCAGCTGCCCCAAGCCCTGCTGCCACCCAGAGGGGCACTCCTGCTCCCACCATGTCAGCAGCTGCCCTCGCTGGAGACCCTGCCAGCTCCCCGTCTGCTCCTGTTTCCACCCCTGGGGAGCAAGGACACCAGCAGGGCCTGGAGGAGGCTGTGCCCGGGCCCTCCGCTCCCAGCCAGGGCAGGCAGCGCTCCCGTGGCGGGTCCCGGCGAGCCCGCAAGAGGAGGGCTGGCAGCCCAGACGCCCATCCACCGGCAAGCAAGAGGCCACCCCGCCGGCAGACATAGAAGTGCCCGGGAGCTGTCCCCGGGAGCTGGGCAAACCAAGACCAAGCAGCCTCTGAGGCACCTGCCCACCTCCAAGGAGATTCCAGTCACCCAGCAGCAGATCATCACAGACTCAGGGAATGGCAGGGGGTGGAAGTGGCCTCTGAAGATCATCAAGTCCAACCCCCCTGCCGAAGCAGGATCACCTAGGGCAGGTCACACAGGACTGCACGCAGACGGGTCTTCAGAGTCTCTGGAGAAGCAGTCCACAGCTTCTCTGGACAGCCTGTGCCGGTGCTTTGTCACCCTTACAATAAAGATCTTGTTCCTCATGTTGTGGCGAAACGTCCCTCTGCTCTAGTTTGTATCCCCTGTCCCTTGTCCCATCCCAGCATACCACTGAAAAGAGACTGGCACCTTCTCCTTGGCACCCACCCTTCAGATGCTTGTAAACATCACTAAGATCTCCTCTCAGTGTTCTCTTTTCCACACAAAACAGCCCCAGGTCTCAGCTTTCCTCATGAAGACACATGGACCCTCTTTAGCAGATCCTTGTCCCTCTTGAACTGGGCAGCCCAGAACTGGATATGAGACTCTCCCAAGAGACCAGTCCCTTTTTCCACACACTGTGAACCTCTTTCTTCCACAGGACTTTTAGCAGCAGCTCCTGTCTCATACTAGGCCGTAGGTAACAGCAAGGAAGCCAGTGTCGTACTCAAGGGTTTATTCAGACAAGATCACCACCTCAAACCTTAACAGATACTGTTTGTCTTATCACAGGGATCAAGCTGTGAGTGAAAGAAGTGTGCGGTGTGCTAGTCTGAATCTGTGGCAAAGGGACACTGAAATCTAGGGGAGGGAATTTTAGACTCCTAGAAGTACCACTACTGGAAAAGACCTCTCAGATCACAGAGTCCAACTGTCAAACCAAGTAGCTTATGAGACGCTCTGAGGAAAATCAAGGCTGATTTTGAGCGGCTGAACCTCTGTGATTTCTGCCTGTTCCTGCAGCAACCGATGCTGTGAATGGGGAGATTCTTTCAAACCTGCCTCTTGAATGCTTAAAGCTTTGAACTAGAGAAGTTGGGGAGCTGAGCTGCAGAAGCAAAACACTTCCCCTTTTAGCAGGAGAAGAGCCTTATCTTGACCACTAGAGAGCCAGTAACCAAAGTACAAAGGTGGCATAAGAGGGCCTAATATACCAGACGCCTCTTCTGTGCCTGACCCCCTAAGCTGAATCTAAACCACTGGCTACAGAGAAATGGTGTGCGAAGTTGTTCTGGGCTGTGACAGTTTGACCAAGGCCCAGAGGTTTGGCATGGAGGTCCAAACAGAGAACGAAAGACACACAGAAGGGTTTGGGTGGGCAGAAGAACAGGAGTAAACCCAGAGGAGGAAGCCACTGCTGCCACTGAGCACCTGAGGCAGGAGGCAGGGAGTGCACCCAGGACTGGGCAGCAGAGGTGGGACAGGGGGAGAGTCTGCAGGGCTTTGCCTTGGAGCCTCCAAGAGACCTACGAGGTGTTACCCAAGGGACCCTCTCGCCATATGTGCCTGGAGATGTCTACCACAGCCAGAGAGGGCCAGTGGGGCTCTGGGACGCCATGGCTGAGACCTCAGTGACTGGCATGAACTGGCCCTGCCAAGCACAAGGCAAGAGAGCGGGGACGGAGCCAGATGTGTGCCGGGGCCACAGCGCTGGTGGGGCAAGCACCAGGGGCGAGGATGGCCTCTTGCCGCAGCCCCGGGTGACAGACTGTGATGTCACCCAGCGACAGATTATGACCACGCATCCCCCACAGCCTGTAAGTGGGTGCCGAGCCCCAGGCAGTCACTTCGCGTCCAGACTTGGTGCTGAGCGAAGTTTTGGGGCTGGCTCGTGGAGTCCCTGGTGTGTCTCCCGTGTCTCCCTGCGTTTCTCGTGGCACAGCCACTGAAGAGCCATCCCCGGCCCTGCCAGCTTCAGGCAGCCGGGGCAGCCAAGAAGTGCGCTCACAAGAGCAGAGGTGAGCTGAGAGGGGACACCTCAGCCTGGGCAGATGGGAGGGTTTCCTTCTCGAGGGTCCAGGCTAGGTGCTCCAGCCTTTGCCGGGCCAGCCCCATGACCATGGCCTCTCTTCTCTTTCTAGTGCGACCCCAGCCACTGCTGCAGCAGCGTCAGGGAGCAGCTTGTCACCCCCCTGCTCCCCTCAGCCCACTGCAGCCAGGAGGGAGGATGGCCGCAGAGCTGGAGGACCGCTGTCCAGTCTGCCTGGACAGCTGGCAGGACGGCAGCTTTGCGATGCCATGCCTCCATCGCTTCTGCTACCTGTGCATCCTGCAGTGGGCTGAGACCAAGCCCGAGTGCCCCCTCTGCAAGAGGACCATAACATCCATCGTGCACTCGGTGCGGCGGGACGACGACTTCCAGGAGCATGCAGTGAGGCCATCGGTCGTCGCCCGCCAGGCAGAGGAAGCTCCTGAACACCCAGCTTCCCTGCCAGGAGCTGTGGGGCTGCTGCCCAGGGCTCCCATCGGTGGCCTCTACCCTCATCGCTGGGCATCCCTCTTCCGAGGCCACCGAGACCTGCTCCGGCCCGTGGAGCTGTGGCTGGGACCGGCGCTGGGGCGGATCTTGGAGGGACGTGGCCCGGCAGACACACAGGGCTCCATCCTGCGCACCCTGTGTGTCTCTGGCCCGGACAAAGAAGCCCTGGTCCAGCTGCTGCTGCCCGCCCTGGGCAGCCGCACAAGGGCCTTCGTCCGCCAGCTGCTGGAGACCATCGAGGACGAGTGCAGCGAGGCAGCCCTGCGGCGGATGGGCCTGGGGGACCCCGGAGCTGCTGCGCAGCGGGAGAGCAGGCGTGCAGCTGCCCCAAGCCCTGCTGCCACCCAGAGGGGCACTCCTGCTCCCACCACGTCAGCAGCTGCCCTCGCTGGAGACCCTGCCAGCTCCCCGTCTGCTCCTGTTTCCACCCCTGGGGAGCAAGGACACCAGCAGGGCCTGGAGGAGGCTGTGCCCGGGCCCTCCGCTCCCAGCCAGGGCAGGCAGCGCTCCCGTGGCGGGTCCCGGCGAGCCCGCAAGAGGAGGGCTGGCAGCCCAGACGCCCATCCACCGGCAAGCAAGAGGCCACCCCGCCGGCAGACATAGAAGTGCCCGGGAGCTGTCCCCAAGCTGTGCTTGGAGGAAGTGACTGTGAATCCCTCTCCTTGTATTTGGCAGCTGACTGACTTCCAGCAGCTTTGTGTGCGGACTCCAACTGAGCAGTTTGCACGGGTGGAGTGCTGAGGGAAGTATGGCGCTGGTTTGGTGCCCAGGAAAGGAAAGCAGTGATCAGCTAAGACAAACGCTGTGCAACTTGCTCTAGGGTCTCTGGGCTAACTTCTTTCAGAGAGATGCCTGCTTCTCTGAGCCTAGCAAAATGTTACCCTGCATGCTGAGGGAGACACTCCACAGAATAATCCGAATCCACTAACTTTCTGCTACTGTCAACCACAAGACTTCCTTCCACCTCTTACAAATGAAATATTAATTCTACCTGTAAGAAAATTATATCCACAATCTTTTCTTGTCATAGACAGACCTCCCTGTTCATACTCTTCTCCTCAGAATTACCTTTGCTCTTTACCAAGCTGGCAAAGCTCTTCAATTCCTATTTCCCCCTCCCTCTTCTGAACTGCCACAACGGGAACTCCAGACTTTCCACAGCTACAATGATTTATTGAAACCAGCTCTACTTAGTAAGAACTCTGTCAGGCAGAAACTATACTAAATGCACCAAGCAATTCACAGCACAAGATAAAATCTCCTAAGAAAAAAATTAAGCAGTAAAAGAAGAAACAAGCAGTGAAGAGTTGACAGTTTGCAATGCTCCCTGAAACACGGGAAGAGCAGAAACAGAAGAATTAGCATCTTTTATTTTAAGATGCACATCTGCCCATTCGCTGGATGAAAAATAGAGATGGAGTCATTAGAAATCAGGACAGATGACAGCATGTCCAGGCCTCCAGAGAACATATCCAAAGCATCTCTAAGAGATGGGCACTTAACTCTTAAACCCTGTGGAGTTTTCAGAATATCCATATGTTACATCTAGTGGGATACAAGTTTTTTGCAGTAGGAGGAAGCTAATTATAGTCGGATGGGGAATATGTTTGTGTTGGTTTTTGATTTATATTTAATCTCTATCCCACACCAAAATATGTACATATATAATCAGCTTAAAATATTTAAGAATTCCTTGATGTGAGATCCCTTTGCAGTGAGCAGGATGCTGGACGCCAAGAGCGAACTGACAAAGCATCGATCTTTGCAAAGCATTTGTGCTGTAGAGAGTGTGGAATTTGGCAACCCACAAATGTCTATAACACTGCTAAGTTGACAACACGTAAGGTCTTCAGCCCCAAGCCTGTCAAGTAAAATCAAGTGCTGCTCTTCCTCAGACATCACCAGACTTTGTAGGTCAGCTCTTACCCTTTGAAGAAACCAGAGCCCATTCTGTGAGGCTTTCTCCATGTAGTTAAACAGCACAGGAATGTAAAAAAGACTGGGACAAATGCAAGTGTAAGCTGATGGCTCACCAAGGAACTTGATTTACATGAAGATGTACTTCAGAGAGGATAGAACAGTTCTGTTTTTCCCCTGTTAATGACCCCTTGTCCTAACCATAGGATTATGGAATTGTTTTGGTTGGAAAAGACCTGTAAGATTGCTGAGTGCAACCTATTGGCCACTATGTCCATTAAACCATGTGCTTGAACACCTCCAGAGACAGTGACTCCATCACCTCCCTTGACAACCCCTTCCAATGCCTTATGACTCTTTCAGTAAAAAAATTGTTCCTAATATCCAATCTCAACCTCCCCTGGCACAATTTCAGGCCATTTCCTCTTGTTTTGTCACCTGATACAAACCTCCATCTTACTACTACAACCTTTCAAGGAGTCATGGAGAGCAATGAGGTCTCAGCCTCCTCCAGAATAAACAATTCCAGTTCCTCCTCATGAGACTTGTTCTCTGGATGCTTCACCAGCTTTGTTGCCCTTCTCTGGACACACTCCAGCAAGTTATCCTGGTTAAGGAAAGTAACTTAAATAGATGCAGTCTCCTTCCTTGTAATTCTACATGAAATGGTGACACCTTTCCAAAGAGCTGATGGGACACTGCTTCCCTTCATCGCAGGAGGAATGGTCCAGGTTTTAAGAAAAAGCAGATGAGTACTGCTTATAAACCCCCAGATTAACAAAGGACTTTGTAGCCATTGGCATCAGTTTGCCCAGTTGTGTTTTTCTAGACAGTGCTGCATTTAGCAGGTTAAGCAGTGTCAAGGCTCAGTCCCAACAGTAACTAATTCCCATCAAGTTCACGACTCCTGTCATCAAAGAGGTGACTGAAAAGCAGGCAAGCCAAGCATTTCAGCACCTGTTGCCACAAATGAGTCAGTATCTACAATGTACACACATAAGAAGAGGGAAGGGTTTAGGTCCAAGAGGTTAAGACTAAAGTCAAATGGAAACCAAAAGTAAATCTACTGAAGTGAACTGGCTTATTTCCCACATATGCATAGAGATAGCATAAATTAATTACTAAAATCTTGCCATTTCACAACCACTTCTAAGCCTGGTAAAGGGCACAAAGGGCCTTTCTAAAGTACCTTCCAGATCGATGGCTTATAAGACAGTTATGCTCAAGAATGACTACTGAATAAAGCTCAGCACTCCTTTATTCCTCCTTCACACCTTCACTCTTTACCCTTTGTATTCCCAGGGAGGGAAGAGAACAAACCAGTCATAGCACAAACCATCTAGCACCTAGCACAAACCCCCTATACAACAGAGGGGTAACTGCTGAGATGGGCATCAGCATTTACACTTGTGAGCCAGAGGGATTCTCCTCCGGCTGCTCCTCAGTGACAGTGAATCTGTAGGCAGCAGAGGAAGGAGCTGGACTTGCACACCTTGTGTAATGAACTTTGGGTCACCCTGACATCCATGCAGCTGAGCAGTGTTGTTCAGAGACACTTTTGATCATTAGTGTTCTTTGGATTTATTTATCCTTTTTTTGCTGTATTTGAGGTTGACATCTTGGAGCAGTTACTGGGCAGATGGGACTGCAATGAAATAAAGAACCCAGAGGCTTTGATTCTCCTCCTGCTTGCACTACCACAAAATCAGTTCTACTCTACTGCACATAAAAGCAGAGTCTGAGTGTGAGCAAACACAGTGAGAGCTGGGCAAGAATCTGGACAGGAATCTGATCAGCTGTCCACAAAATGCTGGGAGCGAGAGCTCAACAAATTTCTTCATTTTGCTTTTAGATGCACCAAATGCCTGAGATCAAGAATCAGCCAGCAAGAGGCCCATAGAAAGCCAAGAGGAGCTTAGCCACAACCTTAGGACACATTTATATATGGACAATTTTGAGGCGGTATGAGAGAAATCACTGCTGCCTGTATCTATGCAGTTTACCAATAGCTATAGAACCTGATCAAAGCAAAATGAGATCTTTTTAAAAGGGGCTGCCCTGTGCTTGCAGCCTGTGTCCATGCCTCTGCAGGCATCTCTCGACTTCTTGGCTTCAAGCCTATTTAGGATGCAAAGCTGTTAAGGCATTTATTCACAGATTTTTATGCAGCCACAGGTGTCTGCCTGCAGAAATCCCATGTGCAAACCAGAAATCTGAGACAAATATAACCTGAACATAATGAAAATAAATTTGACTGAACGACAGTGCCTAGGGCAGTGCCACCAGAAGAACAACTCTGTACAGCCAGGACTAAATGCCCCACCTGGGCAGCCCATTCCAATGCCACTCTCTCTGGCAAGAACTTCCTCCTAACATCCAGCCTAGACCTCCCCTCAGCACAACTTGAGATTGTGTCCCCTTGTTCTGTTGCTGGTTGCCTGGCAGAAGAGACCAACCCCACCTGGCTACAACCTCTCTTCAGATAGTTGTAGACAGCAATGAAGTCTGCCCTGAGCCTCTTCTTTTCCAGGCTGCACACCCCCAGCTCCTTCAGCCTCTCCTCACAGGTCTGTGCTCCAGGCCCCTTACCAGCTTTGTTGCCCTTCTCTAAATGTCTTTAAAAAGAGGAATGACCTATTTGGACTGATGACTTTCTACAAAGTGAGGAGAGCCCTGCTGTCACACAGCTAAAGACTTTGACAGATCTTGTTAGATATTCCCTTAAGGAAGCTGCTCCAGCCCTGAATACCATCAGCTCTCTCAAAGGCAGGTAGTCAGCTACCCTTGTGCTTGAAAACCTGAAGGGCTTTGCTCTTAACACTGCAGGAGATCTTCCCTGTTTGAGCCTGGCAGAGTGACAGACAGGCCAACAAGCTGTTAACCTATTCTTTCTTCTGGAATCTTTTCATTCCACTCATTAAAAAAAAGTCTTTTTCACTGCTCTGAAAATCTGGCTGTTGGAACATCCTCTAATCCCACATTTTCCATAGCTACGATGTTGTTCAGCACCCTCTGGAAGAAAGTTCATGTCATCTTCTGACACCAGCACTTCTTCTTCTGAGCATTGTAAGGGGTTGGGGAGACACACACTTTGCTTTTAGAGATAAAGCCATGTGGATAAAACAATAAGAATTCAGAGGAAAACATATGTACTAAGAGATGAGTCTTTCTGTAAGGATTTATTCTGAGTGCAGACTTCTCTCTTACTCCCCCCCCTGAATTCACCCACACAAACTGTATTGAAAGCACTGGCTTGCACTTGCTATCAGTATTCTCCATTTCTTTATAATCCTATTAATAATTATCACCAGTTCTCCAACTAATGCTGTCAGGAAATTCCTCTATGAAAATCTATGAAGTGCAAATGTACTCAGCAGCCATTTCATGAACTGCAGCTTGAAAAACACACTGCCCTAATCTAAACCACATCCTCTTGTTTCAGTCAAAGCTATTAGAAACAATTAAAATATTGCTCTCTTCAAACCCTCCTCCCGACAAGATACCTATTTTCAAACCTTAACTTTATTCTGGAGATGGGATTTTTCTGCACAGTCTCTAAACCATTTAATCTTAGTTCTGTCAGACACAACAGAGAGAACTTAAATACCAGACTCAATTCAACTGGCAATATTTTTTTTCCTTCAATTCCATGTTACTTAATTAAAAAATGCAATCTTCAAACAAGGGAGGTTCTCAGCCTGCTTTGAAGTTGCTGAGGGATCAGAAGCTGAGGAACAGGTTGCCCAGAGAGGTGGTAGAAGCCTCATCCGTGGACTTTTTAAGGCCAGGCTGGATCTAGTGTGAGGTGTCCCTACCCATGGCAGGGGGGTTGGAGCTAGATAATCCTTGAGGTCCCTTCCAACCCTGACAATTTTTCTATGATGCTGTCTGTGACTTCCAGGAATGGCTGGAAATAGACATTTTGGAATATTATGTTAGGCTGCTCCTTTTAGATTTCCTTATTATTTGGTATATAAATATTTATAGCTAATGTAATGTGGATTATACACATATGAGCTACAAATATTTATTCTTTGAAATATTAAGGAATCTCATCCTGAAGCAATATCTTTAGCAGCTTTATATTCTAGACTCAGCTTGACAGGCTGTTGAGCTCTCTCAATTAAACTACACTATCCCCTAGGAAGGTTGGACCAGATGATCATAGAACCAGAGAATCAACCACGTTGGAAGAGACCCTCAAGCTCATCCAGTCCAACCTATCACCCAGCCCTATCCAGTCAACCAGACCATGGCACTAAGTGCCCCATCTGGGCTTTTGTGAAACACTTCCAAGGACAGTGACTCCACCACCTCCCTGGGCAGCCCATTCCAATGGCAAATCACTCTCTCTGTGAAGAACAAAGAGATCCTTGGGGTCTCTTCCAAGCTGGCATTCTGATATTCTGTGTGATTCTATAGTCCACTTCAGGTTTAACCTGTAGCCTCTGCTGAAGTACCCATGCCTCTCCCAGCCTCAGCCTGCTGGAGGTCTGTGACACAGAGTTAGCACAGCAGTTTGTTAGTGACAGTCCCCAGTAACAAGAACCCCAGAGAGAAGGGCCCTGCAGCCTAAGCTAATCCTCGTGAAAGAGGTATAAATCTTCAGTTCATGGCTGAGAGGATCACTAATGCAGGTTTGTGGTTATTCTTCTACAGCTTCTCTTGGCACAACACCCACACAGTGCTAGAGGTGAGGCAGCAGCCGCCGCTTCGCACAGTGCCAACCACAGCAGCGGCAGCAAGGTGAGTACAGAAGGGCAGCAGGTAGCACAGAGCAGGGTTTGGAATGAAATCTCAGGCTACAGCAGAATGCAGTGTGTACTTTTGCAAATTACCAGGAAAACCACTCAGGTTTTAACTGAGTTTGATTTAAATGCAGCAGTTAACTGTTTAAAAGCATCAACTCCAAGGAGTTAAGGGCCAGGTTGGTAACTGAAAGAAAAATCCCCATTGTCTAATAGTCTTTTAGCAGTACAAATCATGTTGCATTTTTTCCTTGCTGGTAGTAGGAATGGCATTGCTTTAGACACTATAAATTCAAAGAGTAAGACACTGGAAGTTCACAAACACTGTCTCAAAAGACAAATTTGCATTAAAAAAAAAGAAGATGTAGAAAGATGAAGTTAGCTGCATTTTCTCAGAGAAAGGATTCATTCTGTAGAAAATCTGATTTTGGTCACTCAAAAGCCCCTTACATAGCAGCCACACAGCTCTGGCTGCATGTTTTCAAGAGTAAATTCCCAAGATTGGAGGAAAGAGAAGCTGCTCATTTCCAGTCACTACATACTGTTCAGAGCAGAAGAGATCAGAGATCCTGGGACAGGAGAAACAAAGAGAACCCACTCCAGAGCAAGGTGGTTAGCGCAGTCTCCTGTGAGAAAGGCACAGAGCTGGGTGTAAATACCTTGAAAGAAAGAAGGACCTTCAAAATTTCCATGGGGAAATTCAAAATCAAACCTACTCTTGCTGGTTTTCACTTTCACAGCTGCTCTGCAAAATGGTTTCACATAGCCTGAAACACAAACCAGGCATTCTCTGGTCTACCGTGCTTGCCTCTAGACTGTCCCAGTTTCTCTGAAGTCCTCTCTCCATTAATGCTCCTCTTGTGTTTAAAACACTGGCTTCTATGCTTCAGCTGACCTAAATGAAAGCAAGATAGCCATTTTTTTATCTTGCCTTTGTTGACTTATCTTGATTTTTATCTTGATTATTTAAATTTTTATATTCTCCTGGCAAGCACCACAAGCAATGACCTCATAGCAGGAGGCGGCATCTATTCAGAGGAGCTGAGAGCCAGCAAAAATACTCCCAAGCACACAAAAATAGTTCCTATTACATTTTACTCCTTGGCAAAGGGATATTAGATTATATAAAAGGTAACAGAAATAGCTAGCACAGATACATGCAAAGTACTTTAGTGTTCGTGGTAGTGCCTCATCACTCTGGTTCACTCTGCAAGCTGGGAGCCTATATCCTAGCTAGGTCAGATTTGTCTTAAGCTGAAGTTCAATAAAAATGTACTGATTTAGAGTCCAGGCACCAAGTATGGCAGAAAGAGACACATTCTTTGTGATTTAAGTGAGACTGAACAGCCAAAGTCTGGGAACTGAGTCAGGCAAGAGAATTGTGGTGGAGAAGAGAAAGGAAATCTCCGTGGGTTCCTGAAATGAAGCTGTAAATGCACAACAGTGCAGTGCTTGTCAGAGTTGCCACTTCAGCAAGAAAGTACTCTTTTCTATAGTGAAATTGACAGTTCTTCATCCTCAAGGAATTAAGCACAAAATCCCAGAATCCCAGCATGATAGGGCTTGGAAAGGACCTCTGCAGATCACCTAGTCCAACCGCCCTGCTAAAGCAGGTTTGCCTACAGCAGGTTTGCCCAGAGCAGCTTGGAATTTCTCCAGAGAAGGAGACTCCACAACCTCTTTTGGCAAACTGCTCCAGGACTCCAGCACCCTCAAAGTGAGGAATCTCTTCGTCATGTTTAGGTGGAACTTACTGGCTTCTAGTTTGTACTCGTTATCACTTGTCCTGTCGCTGGGATCCACTGAAAAGATTCTGGCCCCATCCTCTTACCCTCACCCTTCAGATATTTATCAGCATTCATAAAGTCTTCTCTCAGGATGCTTGTCTGAAGAGTCCCAGGTCTCTCAGCCTTTCCTTGTCAGAGGGATGCCCCAGTCCCTGATCTGCTGAAAAATCTAACTTCATATGGGCATGTCCATTTTGCTCTCCACAGCAAAATGACAACTGTCCTCCAGCAATTATTTATTTATTGAGGTGGCAGGAAGAGAAGAAGGGAAGAGTAAAGAAAGGGAAATGGACAAGGAAGAAGACGGTGGACAAATAAAGTCTGAAGAGCAAATGAGGAGAACAGCTACAATACAATGATAAAAGCTTCCTGTGTGTGACCCTGGGCAAGACACTTCTAATTCAGCTCCCCTTTATAAGCACTGGACAACAGTGATGCATTTAAGCTGGCATGAAGATATCTGGATTAGAAAGTGAAAAGCACTTAAGTATTGCAGTATTGATGATCATACAAACATATTGGCAACAGGCAGGCAGACGAAAAAATGCTTTGCAGCCACCCAGGATCACATTAAAAGAAAATATTAAGCAGTACCAAGTTGCGGAGGGCTTTGTTGAAGGATGCAGCAGATCTAACCCTCTGCAGAAGGGCTGAGTGTTAAGTCCCTAAACAATAAACTCCATCCATGCAAAAACATCTATCATAGTTAGACCACTGAAGCACGTAGCTCCTGTGTTTGATGAAGGGGAGGCATAGTTAGTTTGTCCATTCTGAGCAGAAAATACAGTCAGCTGGTGCTTGGTCTGTGCCCACATACATGGTCCTGTAGACCATCAGTTATAGCTGATACTTGGTCACCACTACCAACAGCTAAAAATCCTTCTGCTGTGTCTGGAATGGAAATGATCTTCACCTCTGGAGTTCAAAGATCAACAATTTATTCCTCATGCTACCTCTTCACAGTCATTTGCCTGGCCAAATGACAAAATAAAAAAGAGCACCTGGAAAATATCAGCCTGACAGAATATTTCCACCAAAAACACCTACGTGAGCATTATTATCAGCAGCAATGAACAAGGAACAGGCTTTTTGTCCCCAGAAAAGCAATCATTACTGGAAATCCCCATTTGCACTGGTACATGCCTTAACTTTCAAGCTTTTTAACACATGTAAAATGAGAGACACACACTGGGCTGGCAGCAGGCACAGTGAGACCTTCATCCCTGTATCCTGTACTCTAAGCAAGTACAGTGACTGCCAGGCAATGGACTGTACTGGTCTTGCACCTGGGTGTGATTCAGGCCTTCTTTGGCTTGCAACAATTGTCCTGATTCAGGTTTCAGCAAAGTAAGATTTTTTTAAAAATCTATTAAAATAATTAGTTCTGATGATCTGGCATTTTGCCACCAAAAAACAACCCAAAAGCTAAGAGCAAAGACATCTAATTGTGAATCTTATCTGTTCAGTGAAACTGCAGAGAGCAACAGCTCTTTTCTGTATTACAAGAACATAAGCTCAAAAGGCCTGAGCGTAAGAAAGCATCAACTAAGTGTAAGAGCTCTTCTTGCTTATGTAAAATAGATTCAGCATGAAAATCTTCAGGTTAGATCAAGTACCAGTTACATAAATCCACCATTCCCTTAAGTACAGGTACTAAACATTTCTCTTACAACACATGTAAGCACATGCAACTTCCTTGCTGTACAGTTGTAATTAGCATACCAGCACAGAAGAGAGAGCTGAAACCCAGGTATTTGTAAAAAAAAAATACAGTGAAGCCTTCAGCAAGCAAAGTCTTAGAAATATGCTTTGCAGATTTCCCACTGGAACAGACAACAGTAAATGGAATAACCTGACCCACTGGCTAAGATTCTGTAAAGCATCACTATTCCATGGCCTTCCTTAACTAACTTTGCCTTCTGGAGAGAGAACTATCTGACTGGAATGTAGCTTTCAGAAAATAATCGACTATAACTTCGTTTTAAACGGGAAGATCAAAAAGTTAAGTGTGTGCTAACAGTAATGGGAGAGAGTGGTGCCCATCAGTAGTGTTGGTGTCAGGCCTGTTGTTTTGGGGATAAAGGAACGGCTACAGTTTTCCCCCTAGTGACTGAGTCTACACCAGCAGCAGGTCATTAGTGAGCAGGTTTTAATGGGCTCACGAACTACATCTCGTCTTGTTGAAGTGGAATGCACCGTTTGACTGCAAACCTGGACTGCTGAAGAATAGCTGTGTTTCATTTGAGATAACAGCCTGCAAAAGGGAGTCCACAACCAGGTAAATAAGATTTGAGAGAGCTCCCTTCATAAAGATGCAAACTGAAAAACACATGCAGAAAGTTTGCATTAAGACCTATCGTGAAACAACTGCTATACAAAAGAGCTCAAGAAAATCATTGTTCCAACTCTGCTCCTTTCTTTGGGCTCATTAAAGAAATTCTGAGACAAAACACAGGCTTTGATCTGAGGCATTTCTACAAAGCAGCTGCACGTTTCAAACGAGACATATTCATTCCCAACAAAACAAAACCTCCGTGCAAGTAAAAAGTC
Organism: Pogoniulus pusillus; assembly: GCF_015220805.1. Classification (NCBI taxonomy): domain Eukaryota; kingdom Metazoa; phylum Chordata; class Aves; order Piciformes; family Lybiidae; genus Pogoniulus; species Pogoniulus pusillus. The sequence continues at coordinate 9,580,011 of NC_087298.1, forward strand.
AGCCCTTGTAATTCCAAAGTCCTTAGCTGCTTACCTTGTAGCGAGCAGGTCAGATTTTTGGAAGTAGTTTCCCAAAGTAACTCAGACATTCCATGTTAACTGTTGTGCTGCAATGAACAGCTGCAAAACTTGCTGATTTGTTTCCCCATTTGGTGTGCATGCTGAACCCCAGAAGAAATCCCATGCAGGGGGAAAGAAAAAAGGGGGTGGGAGGGTGGGGGGGAGAGAACCAGCCCCAAAACTCAAAGGAGAAGCACTTCAGCCCTCGAGCAAAACACAGAAAAGTTTAACAGGGAAACAGAAAGGAGATCCAGCGACAGCTAAAAGTTTGGCTAAGAAACAGCAAAAGCGAGCCTGCTCCCCTTGCCTGGAGTCCTGGCTAAAGGTGCCTCTCCAAGCGAAATTCACTGAGGCTCCCAGCTCCTCGGAGCAGATGGTATTCACACATTATTCCCGAGCAGCAGCATTCCCTAGTCCAATCAGGAGGCAGCACTCAAAAGCCAAGCGCTTCCCAGACTCTGTTACAGTTTTCAATAGCTATAGCACAAGATGAATGACTCAGAAAATGAATAAGCAGGGAAAATAAAACACGCCTCTCTCCTAGGCACAGGCACAGGCAGGCAGCGCAGCCACCCTGAGTGCACTCAGCACTGGTTTTCAGTGCGGTGCACCTGCTTCCCCCCCCTAAATCCTAACTGCTGGTTATCTTTTCTCTACCTTTCATCTATGCAATAATCTTGGGTTAGAAATCATAGCAAGAATGAAGTATTTTCTTTAGTTATTTGTTCCCTCCCCCAGTCTTAAGAACAACAAATACTTGTGAGAGTTGGAGGAGGATGAACTAGATGTGTGCTCATCCAGACAGACCATTGCCAGATAACCAATTCAAACTCCTCCTGCTGGCTCTTGCTGAATAAATACAGAAATATCTCCAAGATCAAGGCCTAACTTTCTAAATCCTGGTTCAAATTACATGAAAAGAAGGGTTAACCTCAAAACTGTCTCTCCTAAACAGATTAATACCCCCTCTGTTTTTCTCTGAACTGTACCAGGAAACTTTAAACTACAGCAGAACAAACACATCTAAGAAGCAAATGAGTTACCAGTGGCTACCAGCTTTCAGGTGAGGTAGAAGCTGGTCCAACAGAACCAGTAAACCACTTCCAGCTGCTTTGCTCAGCTTATAGACCATTCCAACCGTCTACTTTTAAATACAACCTCACTCGACGCCTGCCTTTTTCTTACTGCTACAACTGAGCAGCAAAGGACGATCTGCTAAACACAGCAACTCACAGACACAGAGTTGCACAGCACCAGCAGGTTTTTCCCTGGGATACAGCAGAGCATTCAGGAGCCTTCCAGAACACACCGAAATTCTCTTTAGTTTTGTAACAGAAGGGACTGCAAGGGCTGTGTTTAATGTTCCTCCACCAACTCTCAGTTCCCCCTGCATAGAATGTCTTTATTGCTGCCACTCAGAAGTTAACTCCGGGTTGGCCGACAGCAGTCTGCAGTCAGACAAGTGGAATCAGTTAAATCAGTAAAACTATTTGGGGTGAGAAGCATTCTGCCAGGTCCCCTCGGATATTTTCAGATCTTTGTCTGTGGCTGTAAATTGATCCTTTGCATTCCTGTCTGACACATGAACTGTGAAAAACTCTTCAGGGATATTCTCTCAGCCATGAGTAATGCTCTAATAGCACTGCTGCAAAACACAAGACCAGTGGCAGAGACAATAAAGTACTATGAACTCTGGTCTAACTTTTACTATTGTTATTTTAAGTCAATTACTTTTTCTTCATCCTGGAATAAATGTGAGAACTCTATTAGCAACTTCTTTGCCTACTTTCAAAACACTATAAAGATTTCTTCAGCTTGAGTTAAGGGCAGGACCTAGACTCAGAGGCACTGATTTGCTGCATCATCCATGCCATGCCCACCCAATGGTTAAGCAAACAAACCCACACATACAGCTCCAGGACAAAGAACAATGGCTAATGTTATGACATCTGCCACAGCTGTCTACCAACCTCCCAGCTACATCTAGAGAAGTATTTAGAAGTGTAAAACAAAACTAGAAGCATATCTAGATCCAGTAAGAAAACAAACATTTCTTGACACCTCATTTTGGCAGACATCTTCTGATCACTGCATCAAGCTCTGTAGCAGCCAAAAATCACTGACTACTGACTCACTCAGCAAGGCATCTGGTAGGCCTCCGAGCCCATAGCAGCAGTAGCAAAGCTTTGCAATTAAATCTTTTGCATGTGCCAATTCCTTGGAGATGCTCTGAGAGGAAGCACATCTAAATGTAAACATTATTACCATAATGCTCTAACTGACATGATAATCACGTGCATGCTCTGGGAAGCCTCCTGGGCAAACATCCTGATCAGACATAATAAAGGATATTACAGTGAAGTGGCTGAAGGTAAGCAGCTATTTATTCTTTATATCCCTTGTGTGCAGTACATTTGTTAGACAGGGATGCAAAGCATTCAGGGTTGTCAGTCTTTCTGGCTTCACCAGAAGAGGAGGCTGCTCTCCAACATCTTAGAAGCCACAGGTATGTGATCACAATAATCCCTTGATCCAAGGCCTTGAAGGACTCACTTGACTGGGCCTTTGTCAAAGCCTGGGTCTCAGCTCTCAATAACACCTGACCACTTCTTCTGTAGCTTCTCCACTTCCTCTTATCTACCACCACAACCATAGGGATCTAGAAGCTTCTGTCCAATAAATACCTGATAGATCAGATGAATGGTTTTAGTTCCTCAGTGCCTCTGCTCCTGTGAAATTCCTTGACCTCTGTTTTCCAAATCAGACATGAGCAAAACATTAAACCCCCTTTGTCTTCACTATCCCTGCAACATCATTCTGGAGGCACTTTGCTGTGCAGCATCCTCACACAGCTGAGACACTTCAGCAATATTAACAACTCCTCTCAGATCCTAGGGCCCGACTGGACAGATTTCAGTAACAGCAGAAGCAAGATTCTTAGAGCACTCCTCCATTCATTCAACTGTACTGAATTAATCTCTCCCACAGTAGGCAGCTGCTCCAGACAGTTCTGAAGGAGACCTGTAACTGTGCTCTGTTTTAGAGACAGAACTGGGAGGTTTCTCCACAAAGCTCTGCTTTGATGTTGCTCTATTTCAGAAGCAAAATAAAAGAGGCCTTGAGCATGCTTGACTATGAAAGAACCCTTTGCTTTATTACCAAAGAATGAAGACACTACTTTAACTGTTTCCAGCACCTCCAAGTCTGGATGGTTGTGTTCGATTCATCCAATATTCCTTTACCATTTCACGTAGATGGTTCTTATGGGCATGCTCATGATCTGGTGAGGAGTTTATGGATTGGTCTGTCCTGGTCTACACATTTCAGTAAGGAGAAAGGAAGAGGCTGCCTGTCATGTTTGCTCACAGTTCAGTTACAAACTGGGAAAGTCACAGAATCACGGAATCAATTAGGTTAGAAGAGACCTCCAAGATCATACAGTCCAACCTAGCACCCACTCAACCAGACCATGGCACTAAGTGCCCCATCCAGTCTTTTCTTGAACACCTCCAGGGATGGTGACTCCAGCACCTCCCTGGGCAGCCCATTCCAATGGCAAATCACTCTCTCTGTAAAGAACTTCCTCCTAACATCCAGCCTATAATGTAGAATGCATTCTGCAAATCATTATGCAGTAATCTTCCTAATCCTTGGTCTGCTATTCCCTTGGAGATTTCTGCCTCTCTGATACTGTTGGACACTTTATTAAAGCTATATTGGATCCTTCCATTTCACTGCTTGCTGTAAATTATAATGAAGTGGCCAGATAGTGCTTGTTCTATTTTAAAATCTTTGTTGCCAAAAAGTTTTGGTGCCATGAGAGAAGCCAAATTACACCTGCTCACCAAATCTTTAACTCTGTGACGTGCTTTATGTGCCACAGCCACAGACATTTCAGGCAGAGTACTGCTGATGCTTTTCAAATCATGATCACTCCACACAGTACTTATCATAGAACTTATAGGAACCTCAGAAAATGATGCAGAGCAGTGGCCTAATGTTCCCTGTTGGCTGAATCTGTCTTTATTTCAGACATTCAATAATAAATAATGCCCTTGGGTAGGACATTTTATTTGGTTTTGTCACCACTATTTCTTATGTGCAGATTTCCCACTTTGATTTTGCCCAGAAAAATGTATTACCTGCTCTGGACGTACCTTTCAGTACAACACATCCTTCCTATGAGTTATAGTTTGCACCTGAATACAGTCTAGGTAGAGTGAAGAAACTACAGTAAAATATCAAGCAAAGGGTTGCCACTGAAAAGATGCCTTCTACTTTTGTGCACAATTCATCAGGAATTCAGCCTGCCTTTATCTTCTTCAGCTATTACACTGCCATTTGTCTTTTTCTTTTCCATTTTTCCTCCCATCAAGCACATGTTTCTTTACCTCTCTTTTGTCAGAAGCTGTAAGACAGACACGCTGCAGCAACTGTAATGGGGAAAAGAATGAAGCGTTAACTGTTCACCACTCTCAAGCCCTTTGCTAGCTCAGCCTTGAGAACTGAAATTTGCTAAGAGAAAGGATGGTTTTTAAGAACTGCCCAGAAGAGAGACCTTGCTCTTCTAATGGCACATCCTGAAATAATTCACAGAGTCACTGAGGCTGGAAAAGACCTCTGCGATCATCGAGTCCAGCCTATAACCTAACACCAAGACACCAGCTAAACCATGCCACCAAGCGCCACATCCAATATTTTCTTAGAGACCTCCAGGGGCAGTCCATTCCAGTGCCTAATCACCCCTTCCATGAGGAAGTGCTTCCTAATATCCAACCTAAACCTCCCCTGGCACAGCTTCAGACTATGCCTTCTTGGTCTGCCACAAGTTGCCTGGGAGAAGAGCCTTACCCCCACCTGATTACAACTTCCTTTTAAGTCACTTGTTAAATTGTCTGCTCACTCAAGGAAGTCTAGGAGAAACATTGCTGCTCACAGCATACACTTTGCTCCTGTAAAGTATTTAACCCTCGAGAGTCCTTTGCAAACAATATAAACATTGGCTGATGTAATCATAGAATGGTTAAGGCTGGAAGAGACCTCAAAGCTCATCCAGTTCCAACTCCCTGCCATAGGCAGGGACACCTCCCACTAGAACAGGTCACTCAAGGCCTCATCCAACCTGGCCTTGAACACCTCCAGGGAGGGAGCAGCCACAGTCTCCATGGGCAACATGCGCCAGTGTCTCACCCTCACTGCAAAGAACCCTTTCCTAACATCCAGTTTGAATTTCCCCTCTGCCAGTTTAAACCCATTACTCCTTGTCCTGTTATTACAAGACCTTGTCAGTAGTCCCTTCCCAGCCTTCCTGTAGGTGCCCTTCAGATACTGGAAGGCCACTAAGCAGAGAAAGAACAAAAGATTCTTTAAAGATCCCTGCCACAGGCCACAGTACAGCACTATTTAATCACTTAATGACAGCTTAATATGTTTAACTGCCAACCTACTCATTACTATTATTCCTCAGTCCTGTAGACAGTAATGGGAAATGAACTTCTAAAACTACTACCACCAGAGCTCACTGCTGGCCAACACTGACGCTGCACAGAATCCAAGTTTTCAGCCTTAGCAGGGCAGGACAGTTCACGGGTAAGAAATGCCAAAGCTCACCGATGCTTTTGGACAGTTTTTGCAAGAAGGCTGCTCCTAGACAAAGCTCCCTCTTTCCTCTCATGGCAGGTAAAGGATCAGTGCTCTGCCTTGCACAGACCCTGGCAAGCTGTCTGCAGTTTGGGCAAGCCTACAGAAAGCCCCAAAGAAGCCAATACACAGCGAACCAGGGCCATCGGTGAGGCAGCAAAGCCGCACTGATTCTGATGTTGTACAAAAGCACATACTAAGACTGTATTATAATTACTTTTAAACTGTCTGTATGGCCCCAAATCTAATTCAGACTTCATGTTTTGTCTGCATTTAATGTGTTTATGAGAAAACTCTATCAACCTAACCTATTCAAGAGATGTTGAGATAATGGAAGGTGTCCAGAGGAGAGTGACACAGCTGGTGAGGGGCCTGGAGCACAGCCCTGCGAGGAGAGGCTGAGGGAGCTGGGAGTGTGCAGCCTGCAGAAGAGGAGGCTCAGGGCAGAGCTCATTGCTGCCTACAACTATCTGAAGGGAGGCTGTAGCCAGGTGGGGTTGGGCTCTTTTGCCAGGCAACCAGCAACAGAACAAGGGGACACAGTCTCAAGTTGTGCTGGAGGGAGGTCTAGGCTGGATGTTAGGAGGAAGTTGTTGTCAGAGAAAGTGATTGGCATTGGAATGGGCTGCCCAGGGAGGTGGTGGAGTCACCATCCCTGGAGGTATTCAAGAAAAGCCTGGATGAGGCACTTAGTGCCATGGTCTGGTTGATTGGATAGGGCTGGGTGCTAGGTTGGACTGTATGATCTTGGAGGTCTCTTCCAACCTAGTTGATTCTATGATTGTATCTAAAGGATAATAAACACTAACAAGAATGTACTATGATTTTTTTCAGTACAATCTTCAAGCAAGTTAGAGGTTTTTTTCCACACTGCCCTCCTCTACCCACATCTCATATACTTTTTCAGCATACCACATCTAAATCAAACCTTGCTGATGAGCATCGTTATTCTCTTTCCTTTTTTCAAATACAGATGTTCAGTAATATTAACTTAGCTCCATAGACAGTGTACCAGAATGGCAATACCTATAAGAAATATTGAACATTTCATTTCCAGGCAAGGTACAAAGCACACAACATACTTATATTAAAATAGATTCCTGACCAAATTTATACATGCACAGGGAATTCAGATCAGGGCAAAGCGTCTTCCAGAACAAGCTACCTTAATTACAATGGTAAAATGTAAGTAACTTGCTCTCATAAATACTCAGTTGTTGGTAGAAGAGGAGGAGTTTACTTTTCAAAACATAACTGCATGGCACCTGTGGCATTACTTCAATTTAAAAGAGAAAAGCTTCAGAGTATTGCACTGAAAATCAGTGCTGTCATCCTATTTTCCTTCTTTTTCTCATTACTACATGCCTAAAATGCAGTTCTGAAGAAGGAATGCCAGGTTAGCTCTCCTATTATCTGCCTCTACCTCACTGTTCAGCAACAGAATTTGCACTTGCCTGGGTAATTCCCCAGAACAACCTTTTCTGTAGAACTTCCATAAAGGTATTTCTGAAGCTTTCACTGTTTTGGTCTAATCTTTGTTCTCTCTCTGAGACAATCATATTCTCTTTAAAAGAAGACACTACAAGGTTAAGAATACATATATATTGTCCACACAGTACAAAGCCCAGGAAACAAGAGAGCCTGGGGTGCTGATGAGCCTTTGGCTCTGTTTGCTGAGGTACATCTTCCAAAAGCAGCTCAGCAGCAGTGTTCATGATCTCCTGTTCTAAGGCAGATCTACCTCTGAATAAAGTGCCTTGGTCTTCACCAGCAGCAGCCATAATTGTTTGGTCTTGGGGTCCTGCATGACTGCTAACAAACTTCATATCCAATCTATAAAACATTCTGTTCCCAAGTCCTTGCTTCTCTCTTCCTCTCTACTGTTATTTTTAATGCACGCCAAGGTGTCACTGAGGCTAGGATTTCATTATTGCCCTAGAACATTGCTTGAGGAATCTAAATTGCCAACAGCAGACAAAGTTCAAGCCTGGCTGTCATTCATGTAACTCACCTGGTTCAATGTCAGAGACTGAAAAAAATAATGCTATAATTATTGTATTACTGAAGCACAATGATTTAGCTTCATTTCTTTGTGGTACAAAATCTGCATCTGTGATTCACTCTTACTGTGTAGGGAATACAATTCCTCTAAAGCCAGAAAATGGGATTTGGTCTACAAGGTTGTTCAAAAGGTCTGCTAAAAATACTGTGCCCTTAAAAGATTAACAACTAATTCACAAAGAAATATTGCCAGGACACGCGAAAGAATAAATTTAGAGGCGGTGCCAGCGTTCAGTACAGCCATATAAACCCTGATCTGAGCAATTAAAAGACACAATGAATGCATAATTCATAGCTGGTTTGTACTCTAGAAGTTTGTACACAAATACAACAGCTTATAAATCTTCACCAGCTCACAAAAAGCTGCTGAGTTGTCTTTTCTTCCTGTAGCTGCAAGTGGCTATAGTACAGAAGAGAAGTCTGTCATCCCTCTGAAATGGGTAATTTAGGGTTATGGGTTTGGAATCAGCACATTCCTCAGCACTTCTCTTCCAAGAATTTTTTTTTTAATCAAATGAAACCAGCCCAGTATATTAAAAAGAACACATCAAAAAGTCAGAACTGTGAGCCACCATAAAATGGCACTAATCTTTCTTTGTATTCCTGCTTTTCAGAGAATGGAAAGAAAATATGGAGAGGAGAAGAAGAAAGGCAGTGCTTTAATTGCTACTGACATTCTTATGAGGACCTGTAGCTTTGTGTGAGTCTTTATCCTGTGCACACAGAAAGTTACTGAACTTCCATCTCCTGGCATACAGGTTACAGTGGATAGGAACCACCCAAGTCTGTGTTCAAAGCCACAGAAGCACTACAGCTCAGTGAAGAATCAGAGAGAAAAATCCAATAACCATTTCACCCACAGGTTATGATTTTATTCCAGGGTCTAATAAGTCAAGGGACTAACATAGCCTAAATCTCATTTTAGGCCCCAAAATAAATGAGTGGTCCTTCTCTGTTCCAGCTACAAGCAACAGGAAATCTATTGGGTATCTCCATGGAAAGCTGGCAAGCTGATTTGATTAGGAATGAGAACTGTGTTGAGAAATGAGACACAGAGCTTCTCAGTCTTGAATATTCCACCAACATCCTTCTAGCTGATTTCCTACATCTCTGTAAGCAAATGAAAGGGCTGCAGGAGGAAATTCTAAAGTATATTATTGCTGTATACTCATTGGAACAGATTTTACTTGTCATTAATGATCTATTGATTGGGCGGGCAGCAAGTAGCTAAGAATGAATTGATGCTGAATTTGAAGGTAGGTGGTTAACCAATATGGGCAGATCCAAAATTAAATACCAGTTTTAATTCTGCTAGCAGAAAAGGGAGTTTGAGCTGACATTGCTAAGAGTGAAAAGGCACTTCTGCTGTAAGCACAGAACTTCAAGTTATGGTCACTTCCCAAGGCATTAATATTTGTCACCTGAGCAAATACAGTAAGATAAACACAGTAGTAATGAGTGTGTCTGTAGCAGCTCGCTAGCTGTTTGGTAATAAAAGGGACAGAGGACAGCTACAAGAGACTGTTCTTAAGGGGAAAGTGTTTCATAATAGCACTTTGCTGGCATATTTTTGACAGCTTTGTGTTTGCTGAATTCATGCAAAGTAATGCAGAGTGTGTCAGCACCACAGACGAATCCCTCGGTCCTGCAGACTGCTCCAGCAGCAGAACACTTAAGCAGCTGATCGAGAAATGGTTCAACCCATTTGTTTTACAATGGGGTAGTTGAAATCAGAGCCAACAAAATACTCCAAAAGGCAGATTTACATGCTTAGGACGAGGGAAGCAGCAAACGTTTTGCTGGCATACATGGTGCTTATTTATTCATTTCCCAGTTTATGAACATTTCCAGTGTCTGTCAACTCAAATATTTTGTAGGAAAAGCAGTTGCTACTCAGCCTGACAAAGTAACCTTTACAGGTCTGTAAGGAGAAGAATAAGAAACCTGTGTATCTTACACTCTGCATTCTAAATTCAGTGAGCCATTTTGACATGTTTGAGAAATCAAAGCTAAACTCCCATTTTCCACAGCATCGAGACACTCTCTCTGTGTCTCTTAAAGTCCAGATTCTAGTGTTGGGACAGGCAAGAATACTTGCTTAGACATTTGTTAACATCAGCCCAAGCAATGCATGCACTTTTCTGATAACCTTAAACCTTCCTGTTGTAAAGAACAAAATAAGATTTCAAGCTATATCCTGGTGGTCTAAGAGCAAGTCTAAGGTAAAAGAGGTAGATGCTGTCCTAGGAAGAAATTAATATAACTGCATAGGAGAGAGAACAGAAAAATGAAATAAAAAGTGTGAGCCTCCCCTCTTAATCCTTTCATGCAAATATTGCCACTTGAAACAAAACAGCAATCTGTCCTTGATTGTTTCATACAATTCAGCTTCAGCATGGCACAGAGCCCAAAGTAAAGCAGTGCTGCCCACTTATATCTGCCCAGTCAACTGTTCACATAGTTTAAATGTTACTTCATTCCCTTAACCACATTCCTTCCATACAGCTTTAGGTCTCCTGCGATATTAACACTGCAGCTGTGTGGTACTTAGAGCTCTAGGTTATCAGCAAAGAATATGCTGTGGGTAATACAGAAATAGTTCCTAAATAATACATATGTAGGAAGGGGAATACTTTGTGGATTTCAGGCTGTACTCAGTACAGCACCAACAACATATCAAAGAGCTGAGAGGCAGCTGATGCTAAAAATCACCATCTTAAATTGTTTTCATGAATGTAAACAATTTGCTGCCCTCAGTGCAGCCAATTCACTCTAGGAACAGAGAAATAAGACTTAGCAATTGCAAACAACTTTTACCTCAATTCATGCTTTTTTTTTTTTTTGCATGCCCTCCAATAGACTAGATACAGAGCAGCAGCATGTGGAATGCTGTAAATCCAGGGAATAGCTGCAGTTTTAACCATGGACTTTAATTCCAGGGTGAATTTATGTGGTCCCTAGCTAAATATATCCTTCTTAGTAAATTACTCATGCAACTGCCTGTAGGAAAGCTTTCTGCAGATAAAGAAACTGTTTCCAAATGCTGCATTTGACAGCACATACGGCAGAAAGTTACATTCTTTTCTCACTGGTAAGAAGACCCCCAAACTGCCTAATGTAGAATGTAGAATCCATAGGTTCCTCTTCTCCCTGCAAAGACTGCCCAGGAGATAGGTTAATTCTGCCTGGTTACTGCTCCTTGCAATATGCTGTATGTATCGGTCTACCCTCCAAGCCCTGTAAACAGAATGATCCCTAGGATAATGTGAAGCACATTACCACATTCATTTCTACTTATCCATGCAGAAGACAGCAAAAACACATGCCTAGCCCTGCGCCTTCAGCAGGATGTGTAACTCAGACAGTCCTTCATTATCCTTTTCTTCCCTCTCTTTTCTGTTTTCTACTTCTTACCATTGGAGTTGTCCTGGTCCAAAGGATTATCTGGTTCCATTACTTCAAATAAAAGCATCCAACATGCAGTTGTCCATGCAGCAGAGGCATAAAAACACAGCAGTTGCCTAAGCTGATTCACCTGATTTATGAATTAGTGCTGCATCCATAAGAGGCTGTGTTTCTTCTTTTGTATTACATCTGGCTCCTTTTCCAACTAGATGGCTGGGTATTACAGCATGCAGGCCTTTTTCCAGCATCCTCTTAATGCATTATATTTAAAGTAGCAGCAACCTTTTTCCTCCCATCCCCCAGACTAAGTTACAGCAGTAACTAGGCTGAGCTGGCAGAGAGCGGAGCTCATTCAGAACAGGACCTGCAAGCGTTCTCCGATTCGTGTTGCTGCATAAAGAGAATGATTGATACAATAAAAAGTAAGTGGGGTTTGACACAGCACGGAAGGCACTGCAGAGAACCGCTCCAAAACCACCACCAAAGGTCTCCAGGCTTTGGGGAATGCCTCGTGGAAGCCACCAGGACGCACCCCCTCGCACACAAACACAAATTATGTCCTGTTCCCTCCTCCTCCTCCCCCCCTGCTACAATCTTTTATAACCCTGGATCTCCTCCAGCAATAGTCTGTTCCTTTACTCAGTTTATAATAAACTCTGCCATTCCCTTGTGTCCCCAGGGCTGTCTTGGAAAGGAAAGAGGCTGTTTGCAGAATGAATAGACCAGCCGGTGCCTAACAGGGAGGCAACTCAATGACTCCGCACTGGGCAGCTGTAACTTGCTGCAGCAACAGCCTTCCGCTGGAGACCTTGTCCTACATTTACCTCCTTTGCCAAGCCAGGAGCTGCTGCTAAGCTGGCATTTTAAAAAGCCTTCTGCAAATGAGCTGGAGGGGCAAGCATCAGCTTTGCTAGACTCATATGCTAAATTATAGCAGAGCCTGCAACTGCAGACTCTCTGAACAGAGACAATATTAGCTGACAGATCATACTCTTACAAGTCAGGTCACCTTCATTCTTCCTCTGGGTCTGCCACTATCTCCCCAAGACCTCACATAATTCATAACTCTTCTTTGTGCCTCAATTTTCTATGATATTGACAGTGAAATATGTCTTATCTCACAGGAATACAGCTGAAACTTCCCAGCTTTACATGCTTCGAACTTCTTAGACAAATGGCATGGTACAAGGACTGAGGAGGATGACCCTACCACCTAGGTGAAGATCAAAAATTTCCTTCCTGCTGTCCAGAAAAGAGCAGGAAAAGCTATCAATGTGCAACTATAAACCACCCCTGGAAAGGTAAATTCATACTGCTGCTAGAGCAATCCTGAAGCAATTCTCCAAATGCAGCTGTTCAGGATCAATTTCACATAGAAGCTCTGATTCAAGCTCCTTCTTTCATACCCCAGCTCTATACCTTGTATTAAAAAGATGAGTTTGCCTGATTCCAAGGCGAGAATCACCATAAACATCTCCAACCGATCCAGTGCATTCGGGGGTTGTCATGGCTGATGACACAGGATTCTGAGGCAAGCAGGGGTTTCTATTTTGGTGCTTCTGGGTAATGCTTCTGCCTTACTAGCTCACTCTTTACAGAGTCATGTAACTGGTGCTTTGGAGCTGACTGTTCACGCCTGGTGCTACAAGCTGTAGGCGGACAAATGAATGGCTGAAGGCAGAGACACATGCGGCTGTGTGGAGAGATTAACCTAGCAGGTCGATAGGACTCTACTGTAATTGCACCCTGCAAAACACTTTAGTGCTGTTCCTGAGCATTATGCCATATTAATAGAAGAAAAACCTTATTTCCATTTTCTTGTTTTAAGGATTGCACAGTATACAGCCTCTATTAAATAGTGTTCTGAGATCCCTGCCCTGGCCTAAATTACAGTGCTGCAAACCCCATATTCGCTCCCCTCGCACCCTACGCTCCCTATGTTCTTTACAACTTCTCTACTTCTCCCACTCACTGACAAAACAAAAAACCTCCCTCTTTCCACTTTCCCCACAAAACCACCTACTCTGTGACTATAGGAACATGGCACTCTGCCTGATAACTGTCCTCCACCTGGTTTGGGTCATGTGTCCTGTCTAGGAGTTAGTATATGAGAGAAAAGAAAGTGTGTTAACTCTTGACTGACACATATTACAGGCCTCCAGGCTGAATTAACAAAAGTGACAGCAGCAGATGAGGGAAATCTGAGAGGAGAGCTTGGCAATGTGTACAAATATCTGAGGGGTGGGTATCAAGTGCCTGGGGCCAATCTCTTTTCGGTGGTCTGCAGCAATAAGACAAGGAGCGATGGCTACAAACTGGAACAGAGAAGGTTTTGCCTCAACATGAGGGGAGAAACTTCTTTACAGTGAGGGTCACAGAGTCCTGGAGCAGGCTACCCAGAGAGGTTGTGGAGTCTCCTTCTCTGGAGACTTTCAAAACCTGCCTGGGTGCAGGTGTAGACTACCCTAGGGGATCCCACCTTGGTGGGAAGGTTGGACTCGATGATCTCTGGAAGTCCCTTCCAACTTCTAAGGTTCTGTGACTCCGTGATTTAGAGAAGTTCTGGGGGTGAGACGTCATGAACAAGTATCATCTGTCTCTTCTGTACCCCCAGGGTGTGAAACTACACAATCATACACTAAGACACAGGAACACAGCCTACCTACCTCCACCACAGAGGACCTGAAACGCCTGGAGAATCATGGCTGTCAATGTCAAGGAATTTATAGTTCTATAATGAACATCTGAATCAAGACAAATTGTATCAAGAGAACCAATTTGCATTCCTCCATGAAACAGATGCTGCATGCACATAATATACCTTCCACAGGCAATTTAGTGCCAGAAAAGAGCAAACACCATAAACACCTGTGAAAATGCTTCCTTGTGCAGAGGCAGGAATAATCTAGGAGTACTATAGATTAGCTAAAGTCAAGAAATGAAGATAGGAAAGTGAAAAATAATAGTTCTTTAGACCTCAAGGAGTTTATATGACAACTGATTGGATTTTAATGCCATCCAAATGATTTGCTCATCTGTAGTTACAGCCCTAGTGAAAACCAGTCCTTACCGTGGAAGTCAGAATGATGTCAATATTTTGGCTAAGACAGCGTTTGCTGTTTCTAACAATTGAGCAGTTGTCATATGTTTTTGTTTCAGCACAGTTAGGGGAAGCAGCTCATGCAATGACTGTGAAAGGAAAGGGACAGTTGGAAGGCCGTGGCTTTGATCACCAGGGACTGTAATTGCTCAGGCACTGAATGGAAAACTGTAGAAGTGAAGAGGGAAATGGTTCTCAAACAAATGGCCTCAGTGGTCAGAGGCTATGCTAGACCAAATCCTAGGAAATGAGCCAAGCACACTGAACTAATGAGTGTGGAAAGGGGAGCCTAGCTAGCATGTTCTCTGGAATATCTATGAGCTTAGGTAGAACAAAATTCAGAGGTTTGGAAAGATGATTCAAGGAAGGGGTTTTGGAATGGTTGGAAGGAAATGGAAATTCAATGTGCTCTGCTTCTGTCTAATCAGAGCATCTCTTCATTCCCTAGATGGCTACATTCTGAGACACACAAAAAAAGAAGCTACCTCTAATTGCCTGATGTCTGTATGATGTTCAATTCAACATCTTTACCTACCAGACTCCAGTTGTGCTTAATATCTAAGTCTTTCCTCTGAAGGAATTGGTAGCTACTACTTCTTAACTCCTTTTGCTTTTCATGGAAGCTGGGACTCATCACTCACATTGGCCTTTACTTCACACTGCGGTGTGAAACTGTAAACAAGAAAGATGGCACTTGCTTTTAGTTTGCTGTAAAACTTGGGCAAATCACCTCATTCCTCTTTTATCAGCTCTGTGGATCTGCACTGAAGCTGTTATTTGTTAATATGAAGCAGTTTAATATTTCCAGATTAAGCAATATAGCCCAAGTTTGAAGTAGTATAAATGCGCTGATATGAAAGGCCTTGGATTTATTTCCAAGGAAAGCATTTGCTTCCTAGGTCTGTTTGGACCAGGTTTTGCTGTTTTATGTACAGTGGCAATGGATTACAGTAATGCAAAGTCTAAAATCTACATTCTTTTCTACCAGGTGGATTAAAGATCCCTAGGAAAAAGTAAATAGGAATACTTGTATGTATAAACAAGCACAGTCCAAGAGGCACTCTTAAAACAATATTCCACTCTGCAAAATAATATTCCATTCATCCAAAAGAAAGTGCTGCTATAATGTTTATGTTGTTCCTGGTAATGCATCATTTTGATACCATAAGGCCTGTCTCTAACAGCCTAGGAGCAAGAGCAAAGCACATCACACATTAATTAGGCCTTTTACACCAACTCAGCACTGCCATTTCCATCGTGTAACAAGACACAGCCCAGAGCTTCACAATCACAAATGTCTTAGTTTGAGAGTTATAAAAACTTGAAGAGCTTTGACTCCTTAAGGTTCTATTTGCCCTAAAATAACTCTTTGCTAGGAAAAACAGGTAAAAATAACAATAAATAAAATCAGTAATTACATTTTAGTTGCTAAAATCTTTGCCCAAGTGAGTGCTGGGGATGCATTCTCAGCGTGTCACCTCAGCAGTGTCGGGCTATGTGAGAAGACCAAGTTGGAGATGGAAGGATCTCCATTATTTAAAATAAGGAGCAGACATTTCAGGCTGCATTTATCCAGAGCAATGAGGGAGAAGTTCAGTTGCTTTCCCCTTGGGAAGCAGAAGAGTGGTACATTATTTTGCCTGCTGCTCCATGCAGTCGTTGTTAGCCAGTGTAAAAGATCAGCATGATGCCTCTGCTGCCCACCACCACACAGTCCTCCTTTCAAACATAAATTCATATGTAGGAGGGAGCAATGAATGCCTGCAAGTTGAAAAGCCAGAGAAGTACAGACCTGCTTAACAAAACAGTTTGCCAAGGTTACTGGGGGAGTTGTCAAAGCCTCCTCTTTTGTGAGGGCTGAATAACAATTCATACCAAGCAACCAGCTTGATAGTTTCTTTGGCTTTACCTGGCAAGTTTTCAAAGCCACTGTTCAAGGCTGGGTCTGCTCCCTTTGAGGTGCAGCTTATCATGCCCTGGACAGCAAGCGCAGGGATCATCCTGCTCCAGGAGTTCATGCCAAAGCCTTATTGTGCTGGTTTTCTGCTTGAGCTGATCTATGTCTATCAGAGATGTGCTTGAATGTGACACAAGCACAAACTGGAAAATGACGCAGCCTTGGTTACTTCGTGTGGGCAGGAAGAATCCCCCTGCCTCCACAGGAACAAAGTCATTTAACCATTTCATTGAACAAATCCAATTCTAACTGGGATCTTCAGGAAGCCCCAGTTGCAGAGCAGCCCCAGTTACTAAGATTCTGTCTGTGCAAATGTCCCTGCTAGGAAACACAAACGTGGCTATGAGCAGCCTGTAACCTATTTTGAGTTTATTACGCAAGAACTTTAAAAAGGTTGATCTGTCTGAGTTGTCCAGTGCCACATGGATGCCTCTGTTCTCAGCTGCATCTCCTTTTGGAATGTGCATCACATAACCTATAGCAATGGGACAGACATCCTGGAAGGATCCTTTAGCTGGATCCCTTTTGGAATGTGCATCACATAACCTATAGCAATGGGACAGACACCCTGGAAGGATCCTTTAGTTGGATCCCTTTTAGAATGTTCATCATATAACCTGTAGCAAGAGGACAGATATCTGGGAAGGTTCCTTTAGTTGGATCCCTTTTGGAATGTGCATCATATAACCTGTAGCAATGGGACAGACATCCTGGAAGGATCCTTTAGTTGGTGAGAAGGACAACTGTACTATCACATCAGCAGACTTTCATCTTCACTTTCTGCAGTAAGTGATGCTTTAATCACACATCTGAGATGGCTTCTTTTCATCCACAACTCAGTAAAGCTCAACCATAGAGCAAAACTATATGCAAAAACCCCCAAACAAACAAAAACAAATTTAACAATTAAATGGAGAGTGAAAACCTAAATCTGGGTTGGAGAAAGAGCTGATGTGAGAGATGTTCCCTAGGGTATGAATAAATTGCAAGCAGTGCAAGAACCGGCGTCTATCACATCTTGCCCTTCAGTGCTCTCTGGCTTTATGAGCCATTAGGAGTTTTGGTTTACAAGAACGTTCTCTGGCTTTGGAAACTTTAAAATAAAGCAGTTTTTCAGCTTCTGCAAAGACCAAGCCTTATATCTCTGTTGAAATCGCTGCACAAACTACTAAATCCTGTCATCATTAACCAACAGAACTCTAAAGAACAAACCAAACAAAATGTGTCCAGAGTTACAGGTTCTATAGTGCCCATGGTTAGAAAAGCCAAGCATGACTAGGGAAGGTGTACACAGGAAATAATCTAGTATGAAAAATGCCAACAACCAATTCAAGGTAGCCAACATTTAAAGGCACAAAGCATTAATACTCCTGCCAGGGTATTCTTTCAAGGTGACTAGAATATAACATTACCTCTTGCTACTGTACACTTCAGACTGAGGAAAGTGTCTTTGAGCTTCTTTGGGAAAATCCTACTGGCAGTTTGAAGGAGGAAAACAAAACTAAACTGACTCCTGGGCAAAAACAACAAAAGGTCTGCAACATGCAGAGTTCTGTGCACGATTTACTGAGCTGTCTGCTGAGATTCCACCCCAGCCAACTTCACAGATTCCTAACTATGTTTCTGCACTTGTCTCCTAGAAACAGGAGCAAGAAGCATTTGCTGTTTTCTCAGCTCTTTCAGAAAACTCTGTCGTGGCTTTCTTCCCATTCCAGATGCACAAAGAATCAATGATATTTCCTTAATCAACAGACAGCCTTAAAGAATGCTCTGGCAGGGGGGTGGGACTGGATGATCTTTCAGGGTCCCTTTCAGCCTCTAACATCCTGTGATTCTGTGAACAGCAAAGTGGGGAAAATCAAGTGCAGCATCTTGAAACATGGACAGAAGTCCCATCTGATGCTTCTGTGAAGGTTCAGGCTAAAATAACACAACACTATCCAAATAAACTAATACATCCTTGAGTACATCTGCTGGGAAGATAGCCCTGGTGGAGTATTTATAGATCTCTTTTAGTACATTGAAAATCATATTTTCTTCCCTTTTCCCCATATGGGCTGTTCTGGTGCTACCTCTGCACATTGCTGACCAGACTTGATGGAACCAAGACTGTTAGTTCTTTCTTCAGCCTGGACCAAGGGCACTGAAGGCATCTAGAAAATTCTACAAAATTAAGAAGAGTTGCTGAAAGCAAATATGAGGTTCAGCTGCACCTGAGCTTCTTTAATGTCTGTGATTCCAAAACAGATGGAAGCAAGGTAAATGGCACAAGTAAGGCCTTGCATTTTGTATGGAAACAGACCTGTCCAGATTACAGTCAGTGGCATACAGAGTGCAAATGGGAAAGAAAAGTGACACACTGTTCTCTTCCCTGTAACCCTGCTTCCATAAATCCATAGATCGCTCCCATGGACTCATAGCTACAACACAGAACGATGGCATCAATGTCTGTGTTTCTTTCCATTTGCAAGTTCTTTCAGGAATACATGTGACACAGAAAGAAAAAATTGCAGACAATATTTAGGCACAGGAACAAAGCTGCTGCACTGAGAAAGAGACAGATCCTGAATCCTCAAGGCTGTCAGCCTGCTTGCTCTGAGCCTGCACATTCTTTGCTTGCCTTCATTTATTGTTCCCTGTCTTTCCCTTCCCCTTTCCTTTTTTGTTTACAGATTCAGCCAATTGTTGTTCTTCCAGATCAAGCAGTCTCTTCATTTTAATAGCTTTTTTCAGGCTAAATCACTCCATATGGTCTCTGGCTTTGTGTGAGATTCACACAGCAAAAAAGCAAAGATTTTGAACTAACTTTTGTTTGTCGCCGTCACTCGAGAAGTGAAGAACAAGATAAATGATGCCTTACTCTTCCCTCATGTTTCCAATCTATTTCTGATTTAAAAAGGCTCATAATATCTCTTTTTGGAATATTACCACCATTCTTCCTTTTCATTGTCCAGTAACTTCTGATTTCACATCACTTTTCCAATACTCTGTCTTGCTTTAGGCAGTACAAAAGTATGAGAAGAGAGTCTCTCTTCCTACTCGATTAGTTTTACCTGAGCTAAGAGTTCAGCCCTGGATCTACCTATCTGACACAGATGAACCTTTTTTCAACCCAAGCTTTCTACAGAATTGCTGAGCTATTGATGTGGGTATGAAGTGCATAAGGCAAAGCTAATTTCAGATGCAGCTAGGAGATAAGAAACCTCACTGAAAACAACAGGAAGGGTAAGGTGAAAAGACAGAAAACAAATATTCATCTGGGCATGTGACAAGAGATTGCCAGGTTCAGCCCTGCTGTTCATTGCCTTGATGAATAAGAAATCCTGGATAATCAATCATCTATCAAGCACTTCCCTTCCTGACCTCTATGATACTTTCTGTTAGTCCTTGCTGCTATTGTGAGGGCTATCCTCTGCTTCTTCTAAAGCATAGATTGGGAATCAGGAACAGTTATTTAGGAATCCCAGCACCTTGCTCTACAGACACACCACAGATGTGGCCTCAGATGAGAGATGCTTCTTCCATCTACCCTGAAACAGTTCTTACCACAGGTAAAATGGGATCAACATTTATTTAGGGCATCTTGGGCAACATGGCTACAAAGACAGTAAATAAAAGGAAAACAGCTTAACCTACTTAAACTGCTGCTACTTCCTGTCCCCTCAGCCTTCAAGCTGTCTTGCTCTCTAAACTGCTAAGTGCTCACTGCAGAGAGGTGTCCAGTTTGGTAATGAACACAACTACCATTTAAACCCAGGGATGAGAACATGATGCAGTGAAATCAGACATTTCTTAATGGATTTTAGCCCTTTCAACCTAACTTACAGATGCAAGATGCCTCTGGTTCTGGAAGATTAATTTCAAATGTAAGACTTCAGTAACTCTTGGTTTGCTTGTTACTCACTTTCAATGTATTTTTTTCTCACTAGCTCTAAGTTGTATTCACCTTTGTTTAATAATTCACTTATCTGTGGTTTTCCTTTGGGTTTTTTTTTTTCCCCATATGGTTCCTGGTGAACTGCAGAAGCTTCTCTTGTTTTGACAATTTAATTTTGTTTCAGTGATAACAGAGTGTATCATCCCCATCTGGGGTTTTATTTTCACAATTGCCTCATTTCCTTCCTTTTTTTTTTCCTTTTTCTTTTTCTTTCTTTCTTTTTTTTTAAGAGCAGAGCAATCTTCCCATTCAACCAATTCCAGTGAATTTTCCTCATTCCTTTTTCTTTTGCTTGATATCAAATCTCCCTCTACAAAAGGCCTCCTGTAAAGATGCAAACAGGTAACCCAGACCTATGCAAAGGCCAGCAGGGCCACACACAGCAACAAAGCAGATGGGAAGGCACAGCCTGCACCACTTTGAGACTGGCATGTCCTCCTGTCACCCCAAGTGCCCAAGCAGCATGAGTAGGAACCAAAACAGAGCTGGACATAGTCTCAAGTCGTGCCAGGGGAGGTCTAGGCTGGATGTTAGGAGGAAGTTCTTGCCAGAGAGAGTGATTGGCATTGGAATGGGCTGCCCAGGGAGGTGGTGGAGTCACCATCCCTGGAGGGGTTGAAGCAAAGCCTGGATGAGGCACTTAGTGCCATGGTCTGGTTGATTAGCTAGGGCTGGGTGCTAGGTTGGACTGCATGAGCTTGGAGCTCTCTTCCGACCTCGTTGATTCTATGATTCTATGTTTTTTCTGCTCTGCACCAGGGTCTATCTGTGCCTGCTTTTCTGCCCTGATGGAAACAAGCTCAGCCTACCCCAGGGATTGCTGGCCTCAGAGAAAGGCCACGTACACCTATAGATTTATCCACACACATGTACCTACCTTATAAGTAACCTGAGACACTGAAAACACAGATTGCTAACATTTCAGCCAAAAGAATAACTTCAGAGGTTGGTTCCATAAGCGGTCTCCAGGTCCCCCTTTCTAGAAAAACCTATGCACTATGTCCTGTATCTAACCCCCACAACTTTTCATTCCCAAACAGGAAGGACTCTAGCTAAACCTTCAAAGCTTGGTTATTGATTTATTTTCCCTCTCCTCTGTGTGTTTCCAAACTGGCATGCAGCAGCAGGTACGTGTTGCTTTTTGCTGTGCATTTGGGCTTTTATTACTATTTCCCACACCATCTTCTGCTAGGGTAGAGACATGAACAGTCCATGGACCACACAGGTTAGGAAATGCTGCTCCAGCTGGCTTAGTTTTAAGGAAACACCTATTAAATAGTGCATGTTTTCAAGCATATTCAAACCCAAAGCCCTTCCAATCAGCTTTTCTGCTCTACTTCCATGAACACACAGCCCTGTGCACACCACGTGTGCAGTAACTGGAATTACCATGTCTGACTTACTGCAGTATATAACTGCATTAAGATTCAGCTGCTGATCCTACTTACTGTTCAACATCATCTGCAGCCATATGTGTACTCCTCTCCTTGTGCAGTATTATCATCTTCAGACTCTCCAGCTCTCTCTTCTAGGTTTATCAGAGTAACTGAAATTATTAGAACAGTAGGAAGAATCTAAAGTACATTTTTGCTTCCTCTTTGGCAGTCTATTTTTATCTGATTTAACAGTGTCCTGGTTTGCCTTCTTATTCTAACTAGGAGATACAACAAATTTCTGTAATCGCTTCCCATCACTTCATAGAGTAATTTTAGCATCAGATGAAAAGAGCTTTGCCTGATTCTAGGAAATGCCCTTCAGCCTGCACAGGCTGATATCCTGTCGGGCTTCTCTTCTGCTGCAGGTCTCTTCCATCATCAAACAAAATCCTCCCCACATCCCACAATGGGCTTGTCAGTAAAACCAGTCTCCCACAGGATTATATAAAGTCCACCTTAGCCATTGGAGCCAGGGGTCCAAAGCTCTTTGAGCTTCCATATGAAGCAACAATTTAATTTCCCTTTCTTCATCAATTATTCTCTCTTGATGTCTTGGCAACATTTTGTTCTCGTTCAACATTCATCATTAGCTTCTTTCTTTTCTCTCACTTCCTTTTATACTCCTTTCCCTCCCCATCTGCTAATTTAAAAGGAAATTGCATGGCATTCAGCATTATCGCCCAATCTGTTTACTCTGCCCTTGTTCAAATGAAGACCATTTCTCATACTGAGCTGCTCTGTCTCACCCTATTATTATCCTCAAAGCCCCTGTTTTCTGTCAAGTGCCACCTAGAGAGCTGACTACCCTGCCAAAGGTACAGATCTTTCCTAAACTTTGTCTCTCTTTTCAAAGTTAAGATGTGGCAATGGAGATCGCTGGGGAAGAAGTGAGATGTCCAGATTTAGGCCTTCTCTCATGTTGCAGCCTGTAACAACAGGGATGCTGGCACTCACTGGGGAAAAGAAAAGGTCCTGGCACTATTCTGGCTATCAGAGGAGCAGCACTGAAAACCTCAGACTCCACACCCAGCCGAGGGAGACCACCTCTGTGCACAGAATCACTTAGTATTAGAGGTTGGAAGGGACCTCCAGAGATCATCAAGTCCAAGCCCCCTGCCCAAGCAGGATCAGCTGTGCAGCACAAGCTTCCTCTTGAGAAACGACTTCTCAAAGAGCCAGAGTCCCTCACTTCCACCAGCTCAGTCCCAGCCATTCTTAGCAGAACTCCTTGAAGCACTCTAAGTGACTCCTGTTCCACATTGCTGGGTTTGCCCGTACTGTCTTGCTTGATACTTCACAGTTCTTGATTTCATTACTGGAAAGAACACTGATTTTGACCTCATGCTCTAACTCTTTAAGACACAAGATTAATAATGCAAAGTCCTTTGATCCCTCTCAGAGTGGCTAATGCTAATAGTAAAGTGCTAAACCAGTTCTTCAAAGCAACAACCTGAAAGTTTTGCATACTTGGGGTACAGTAAGAATAACTGCTACTGATGGCTTTTAAAAGCCAGTCAGAAACAACTAGTAGGAAAGGCTTTATTAAGTCTGCAAGTGCCTCTCATGGTGTACTGGAGTGTTTTAAAGAGATGCTATATTTTACAAAGGAGGTAACATTTTGAGTGATGATCCTGTTAACTCATTTAAAATACAGATATAAAGAAAGCCTGAACTGAGTGTGCATTGGTTTCTACAGAGATGAGATCAGCTGGCAAAAGTGGTCTCCATGATGAAATGTCAGACGTGCAGTTATAAATTGGATTACAGATCAGTTTTTTTTTTCCTTCCAATTCCTAATTAGCTTGGCTCTAGGCAGAGGAGCTTGGAATACATGAGATAAACTGAGATTTCACCTCACAGGTTGTGTTTCAGGCAGATGGTATGAAAGGTATTCAGGCACGTGTCATTTGAAGCATCAAGCAGACAAAATTGCTTCAAAGTTGGAGCATTGTATTTAACTGAAGCTTTAAGAGCAAGATTTGTCAAAGTCAGTGAAAGCCACACGAGTGGCTGTGTGGCAAAGACTAACTTCTTGGAAGTTAAGTAAGAAAAAAGTGTATTAATGTATATGTATTTAGTACTTAGGAATCTGAGAAAAGCAATCTCCAACTTTTGTGTGGTTTTATTCCTATTAATACCAATCTTTCTGTGCTGAAACAAGTGGATCCTTTGTGATGGAAAAGCAGATCAGAATAATTTTACTGAATATTTGAGCTTGACTTCTCACCAACTGCAGGAGGGTATCGTGCTGTTATATTGTATGTTGCTTAGCAATGTGATGTGGGAAGCAGCACCACAGTCCTTGACAGCACCATTGTCCATTCAAATGCTTGTGAAATATTACCTGAGTTATATAAAGATAGCAGAGAGTCATAGAAAAATGGCATCAACTTTCAAACCAGGACAAAGGGGGGAAAAAAAGACATTGGTATTCCAGTGGCAAAAAGGTCTCCCTGGATGATCTTTCACTATCTGGATGCACACAACAGAAGTTAAATATGGAGAAATCCTATCTGTAAAATCTCATTACAGCCATGCTTGCAAATGGTAGACTGCACTGTAGAGCAACTGCTTGCCAACAGCTGAGCAGCTCCAAGTCCATATATGTGCCAATGCCTCTACATTACTGCCATATAAAGGAGACCTGTTGTTTATTGTTCACATGTTTTGCTTTGGAGGAAAAGTTTTGTGCTCTGATGTACTGATTAGTCAGGCTGAGCAGAATACAGACAAAAGGAGGAGCACTAAGCAGAGATGGATTTGTTCTACAAACAGATGACATGACAGGGTCTGTGAGCAGTCAGACAAATGTGAATATTCACCTTTTGTGGCTTCACAGTGCACCAAAGGTTTCAGGCACATTCTCCTGTATACACTGCACTTGCTCTTTCTCCGGTGCCTTTTGCACAGAGAAGTGTCAGTCTGCTTTTGCCTGATTGCTTTTGACAGCCTCAGTGTAACAGCCTCTGCCAAGATCTGCCTTCATCCATGCCCTGTAATATTTCTTTGGCCAATTTTCCAGCCATTCACCATATTTTAACTAGCTAGAGAAAACAGCTTGGGTAATCTGTTTTCTGACCTTCGTAGCAGATGCCAAGTGCTGTGTATTGAAGCACACAAGAGTGCTGCTTCACTGCTTAGTGTTGTAACACTCTAAAACTTCAACATTTCCAGTGATCCTCTCTTTTCTCCTGTCTAACTTCTCTTATGCTCCCCTTTCCCTGGTAAGGATGCTGCATCTCTCTGAAATGAGATGAAATGAGTTAGTGTGGTAGGGTCATTAATAACTCAGATGGTAATGAATTGCTCTGAACAGCTGCAGCGAGAGGTTTCTCCATCAGATAGCAGCCCCTGTTATGCTGCTCATGCCAGAGACCTGCTGAAGGAGGACATTTTACACAGCATTACCATGAAGAGCTGAGCACAACTGTATCATGGGTCATCACAGAATCATAGAACATTAGAGTTTGGAAGGGATGTCCAGAAATCATCGAATCCAAGCCCCCTGCCAAAGGGTAGTTTGCACAGGAATACATCCAGGCTTGTTTTGAAGGTCTCCAGAGAAGGTGACTCTACAACCTCTCTTGGCAGCTTGTTCTAGTGCTCTGTCACCCTGACTGTAAAGAAGTTTCTCCTCATGTTGAGATGAAACTTTCTATGTTTCAGTTTGTAGCCATTGCTCCTTGTCTTACTGCCAAAAAGAGACTGGTCCCATCCACTTGACGCCCACCCCTCAGATATTTGTACACATTGATCAGATTCTCAGGTTTCTCTTCTCAAGACTAAACAGCCCCAAGGCTCTCAGTATCATTCAATAAAAGTTTCTTTCATCATCACTTCTACCTTCTTGGCAAAGCAGCTGCTGCCAGGGACCTGAAGGAAAAGCTAACAAGGCAAATTAGACAAAACTAAATCTGTATCCAGGAATAATCACCATCAGGTGGAACTCCAGAACTTTGCAGTTCATGAGCACTGCCATTGGATTCACCACACTTGAAGTTTGTCATTTGAGGAAGCATCAGGCTCCTATGCTTACTTTGTCATATGGAACAAACCTCAGATTATCATGGTTCATGGAACACAGGAGCATATCTGCATCTTAGTAAAAAAGTACTGAGCAGACATGACAGGTCCTAGAGGCTTTTCCAAGGAACAATTCAATATTCCCTTTTATAGTATTTGGCAGAAAAACACCACAGAGTTTATTCAGCTTGAATTAACTAATGGATTCGAGTGTTCTCTTTAACAAAGAGAAAAGATGTTGAGCTATGCTGGCTGCAGGGTTACAGAAGCTTTGGAGGAATCTCATAAACTGATTTACCACAGAATCTCTGCTGACTTGTCTCTAAACTCACAGCCAGTGATGCCTCCTATTTTAAAATGAGGATTCCTAAATTTAGTTTAGAACATATATATATATATTGCTGCTATTTGTATCACCAATAAACAGGGGAAGTTATTTGGCTTTATTTTAAAAGATCATCTAGTTCCAACCCCCCTGCCATGGGCAGGGACATCTCACACTAAATCAGGCTGTCTAGAGCCTTGTCCAGCCTGGCCTTAAACACCCCCAGGGATGAGGCTTCCACCACCTCCCTGGGCAACCCATTCCAGGCTCTCACCACTCTCATGCTGGAGAACTTCTTCCTAACATCCACTCTGAATCTACCCATTTCTAGCTTTGTTCCATTCCCCCCAGTCCTATCACTCCCTGACATTCTAGAAAGTCCCTCCCCAGCTTTCTTATAGGCCCCCTAAAGATACTGAAAGGCCACACTAATAAAAGATATGCTGCTAAAAGAAACCATATTAACAGAAGCAGAAGTTTTGGGCAGGTCATATCCTTCCAATACGCTGACAAACTCCACTGAATAACCACACAGAGAGTGTATTTCTTTAGAGGAGAAACCAATTCCTCCCCACAGAGCAGAACCCCATGTAAATATAGGATTACCAATGGTGAGATTTACCCTGCAGTAAACCTCACTCATCTTCGGCCAAGAGGAATACGATTTTGATCTGAAGGAGTATGCGTTTGACATCTAATAACCATTCTCCTAAATCAACACTGAGTGAGCTGTTTAAGCAGGAAGGGCACTTAGCTGGAAGTAATTGCATTTGTCTTCGTATGAAAACAGAAATGCTTCTTGTGGAGACCTTTCTGAACACACGGGCAGCACTTGCGTCAAGCTGTGCACGCTATAGGCAGTGTTAAGGACATAAATCTCCCCTCGTGATGTAGGAGAGTTCCAGAGAGCCTGCACTGGAGAAGGGCCCATAGAAAGAGCCTTTCCCCCTGTTAATGGTTTAAGAAGGTAGGCTTTTCTGTCTGGGAAGAAAAAAGCAGGTAAGTTTACACAGGTCAAAGCTAATGACTGGGCAGTGTTCCTGAAATCATACTCATTACCTGAAAAGAAAACATTAATTTAAAATCATTAATGCAGAGCAGTGTACAGGTCATCTCTCTTCCCTGGCATCAGAAAGACAATGCTTTCATCACAGCCTTCCTTTGGCCTTTGAGTCATCTCATATTCCTTTGAGTTCCTTAATTCCATTCTCTTCGTTTTTAAGCTTCTGCTGCTTATTCTTGGTGGTTCAGCCTTGGCCTCCTTTTATCCGATCTGAAATGAAGATCTTCCTCTGTGGCCTCTGTGCCTCTAATGGATTTTCTGGTTAAACATAAGTGAATGTGTAATTCAGCCAGAAGGTCTTTCATAACAGTGCAGCCTTACAATGGATTAAAAGCAGTTAGCTTTTATTAATGCAAGCCCCTTTTTGGATCTAGTGCTTCAGAGAAGTTCAGCAGAGAGAGGCTTCCTCCTTTATTCCTTACTTTCATCCTGAGGAGAGTCTTTTTCAAATTGACTGAATTCAAGGCTCTTTAATTTTCTTATTTTATTTATACCAATTTGCAGCTCAGAAGTGGAGAAGCTGGCTGGCATGATATGACTGTGCTCTGACTTGTTCTCTGTATAAATAACTTCAACAAGGAGAACAGCATCCCTATTATCATAATCAATTGCTCAGAATAACTTTCAAAGTCTGACCCTATGTTTTTCACCTTCCCAAGCACACTATGTTCTGGAAGCACCCAGAAGTGGGGAAGAGTTGCAGCTGAAGGGTGAAGAGTGAGACCATTCCTGGCTTCCTTACAGCTCAGCCTTTCAGTATCAATCAGTATCATTTATTTGCCTTGTCAGTTCAAGGCCATAAACCCATCTGATATTCATCCTTGTACTTCCCTCTGACTACACTAAGCTTTTGGACTAATTCCCCCTAGTCAGAGGATGAAAAACACACCTGAACAACAGATGGTGCAGGCATCTGCCTCCGATGTAAAAGCTCAGAAGTGACCAGTGTTAGGTGAAGCTTCTTAGCATTTGCAGACCAGCACTCTCTCATCAAAAGCCCTTCCCTCACACACTGCATCTCCTCGGAGAGTGACTCCAGAGCTACACACAGTGAGGCTGATCAAGGATGATTTAGCTGATAGCACTTTGCATTTGTCTATCAAGAGGCAGGGAGTCTACAGAATTGCTCCAAGCACTTTAACCTTTCATTTTATTTCTAGTTAAAATGGCAGGGGAGGGGAAACGATGTCACCAGGACAGTCAGAAGAAACAGCTTTTCACAGCTCCCCAGTGTAACAGGTTCAGATTCAGGCAGTGGAATAGTGCTCTGAAGCCAGACTCTGCCTGGGCTGTGCCCTTTCTGATGCATTTACTGAGGAGCCTTAGTGCTTCTCGGGGTCACCCATCCTGAAAAAGAAATATGCCAAATTCTCTGAAACTTGTGAAACAATCTCAGTCACTACTACTTTGGAATGAATTCTCACAAGGAACATGACTTCTATCCCAGCTGCTTTCACTGTGGACACACAGTTCCTCAAAGGAACCAGCTCAGAGAACTGGTGATGGGATTCGCTTGTGTCGATGGGAAGCAGAACTAGGCTGGCCCCAGTGGCACAGACGCAGCACAAGAGTTGCAGGGGAGGGCTGGCAGCGAAGGGGTTAACCATGATTCTCTTCAGAGAAGGCTGTCAGCACTCCTTTCACCAGCCAGGTGACAAGTAAGTGCTGAGCGGACACGCAGCAGATGCCTGGCATGCAGCTACCTGTCCGCCACGCAACGCAAAGGTGAGGGCGAAGCCGGAGCTAAAGGACGAAAGAATGGCGGCCGGGGACTGCCTGCCCGCAGCTGCAGGGCTCCCTGCCCGCAGAGCAGGAGGCTTCACCGTCCTTGCTGCGCACCTGACTGCCGGGGGAAGGCAGCTGCAGCCCCGCTGGAGGATGGCGCATTCCTGCTGCTGTTGTCTGCCCATAGGCAAGGCTTTAAACTCCCTCTTGTGGGCGCTTCAGCAGCAGCCGCAGCAGAGCTCGCTGGAGAACCATCTCTGGCTTTTACATGTTCCATTTTCCCATGCTACTACCTTTGACCATTCCAAGCAGGTTGTCCAGTTTCCATCCTGGGAGGTCTTCAATACCAGATAAGACAGAGCCCTGAGCAACCTAATTGGACCCTACAGCTCACCCTGCTTCAACAAGAACCTGGACCAGAGACTTCTTGAAGTCCACTCCAACATCTACTATACCTTATGCTCTTATGGCTCTATACACACAAAAAAAGAGAAAGCATACTCTGAAGAGACCCCAGCAGCTGATACAGAAGAAGAAAAAGAAGTATGGGAGTACATTAGGAACTTCCTACTCCTCTTTATATCATTAGTTCCAAATGTACTGGACATAGAATCATAAATCACAGAATCAAGCAGGTTGGAAGAGACTTCCAAGATCATCCAGTCCAACCTAGCACCCAGCCCTAGCCAATCAACCAGACCATGGCACTAAGTGCCTCATCCAGGCTTTTCCTGAACACCTTCAGGGACGGTGACGCCACCACCTCCCTGGGCAGCCCATTCCAAAGCCAATCACTCCCTCTGGCAAAAACTTCCTCCTAACATTCAGCCTTGAGACTGTGTCCCCTTGTTCTGTTGCTGGTTGTCTTGGAGAAGAGACTGACTTCCACCTGGCTACAACTAGGAAACATGGAAATGCATTTCACTGCCGTCTTGGTGGGTTTGGCTTTTGCAGCTTCCTCTCCTTGCTTTACTCTGCAGAGTGTCTAGATAATGCTCTAATCTTCTGTTCAACTGCATTCATATTGTCAAACCTTCTACGGCAATTTAGCCACCTAATCCATTCCTGTGTAAATAACATGTATCTTCATGGCATTTACATTCTTTCTCATATGAAAGGACCTTACATCCTGCTTCTAATATCTGTTTGTCCTTTTGACCATGCAAGGTGTTCTATTTCAATTGCCTCGGGTTCCTTTTGTTGATAAATCCTCTCACTCCCTAGACAAGCAGCCTGTTTGCCTTGCTGTCCAGGGTTTTCTTCCTTTCCAGTACCTGTGAATGGTGAGTTGATTGAACAGAAATAACCAAGACTGGTTTAGATGAATCTTAAAAAGGAAAACCCAGTTACATGCAAGCAGCAGCCCTTTGCTGCACTCTTCAGCCACACAGAATAGAAGGAATTTGGGTTTAAGTATTATTCTTTTTCCACCACCAAAACCACTCTTCATGACAAAATTCCAGGCTTGCATCATAAAACATCAGAGCAAGGCAAGGTCTTACTCCTGCTTCAGAACTGCTTAGACAAGACAATGCAAGGATGGCTCCTAATGTCTCCCTGTCCCCATTCAGTCTTTAGTACAGATGTTAGAAATGCACTAAATAGACCAACCTGCTCACGTCAGAGGGAGAAAATCTCCCTGAGAAAACAACAACATGACCTCCTGGGACATACAATACACTTTTCTTTCAGCTCTGATGATCACACAGCATTAAGGCCACTTCTGACAACTAATAATGCATCTGAATAACACCATCAGACACAAGACAGACAGCTGATGAGCTCTGGCTTGTAGAAACATGCCATTAGCAGCCAGGGAATGACCCTCCTTTTGTAAAACCTCTGGCAGTAGGTGCCTGTGGAGGTTAAGCACATTAAGAAGCACTTCGTCCATCTCTAGCTGTTTGCAAAATTCACTTTGGTAATGAACACAGCAGAGTCCACACAGTGGCTAAACCCAGAATAGAAATTCCAGGTTATGTTTGAAAGCTTTTCCTGAATGAACCAAGTGGTTTTCAGATGTAAAACATGAGCAACATACAGCCACTTGCATTTCACCCTTCCTGCATCCCACAGCACAGTTAGAAGTTCCACAGAAGGCTCACTGCCTCATCTTGGTTTGCAAAATAATTGGAATACTGATTTTCAGGTAGATCTTTGAACTCATTAAATTTCTTCAATGAACATTTGGCTTGGAACTGACTGAAAAGAAGGGTTTACAGTTTGGTAGTGACTAGAGAATACAATGAGCAAGACAGTGCTTGATATGAAATGCTACCTGTCAAACTTGACATTTTATGTCTGTATTTATATCAGTCTCAAGGAGATGGAGTTTGCTGACAGCAAATCCCAGCCATTAAAGCAGGATAGAACCTGCTGTAAAAGTTTGTCTGACTCATTTTAATTGGGCCATTTTTATTATTAGCACTATAGTCTTTAACATCTTAATTTTCTCCTTTGAGTCTTTCTAACTTTTCTGGTATCATAAAAGTCTTGTAAGAGGATTGTTGTTGTTGTTTCTCAAAGTTAATGACTTTTGGCTAGGTCTAGTGGCACTCCACGTTCATTGCAAGGCCTGAGAATGAACAAGATCATGAATGTGTTAGCACCAGAGATCCCATACTGCACTGTACTCTGACACCTGAAGCTGTTTCACATCATGAGGTGGATGGGTGGCACAGCTCAGGAAGCACCTGCTTACACTGTGTCGTGGCAGAAAGAAATGCTGCTCTTTTGGCTGTAGGAAAGACAAAGACACTGATGCTGACACATCAAACTCTAGAGTAGGAAGCTGCCCTCCTCTCTGCTGAGCAAACACCCCTTAAGATTGCCGAGTGTTGGAAGCTGCCTACTGAGGTCTGTCCAGAAGTACAGAAGCCCTACTGGATGAAGACTTTGTCTTCTGGCTTCTGTTAGTGAAGGGAAAATGAGTTAACGTGTCATTTGCACTTAAGCTAAGTAACAGTTTGAGACATTTTGGTGCCACAGAGATGCAGAGGGAATAAAAGGATGAAAAATCTGCAGAGAATGTGCTAACAATAGGGAGCCTCTTTGACTGTACCTCCATCCTGATGGGTTAGAGGCTGCCTGGAGATAGGGTGATGAAAGGAATCTGCTTGAAAACTTTGTACGAGAGTTGTTCTGAGCACTGCATGCAACTGAGCCTCCTCTGAATTTTCAGCACAGCACTAAAGCAGCTGGTGGAATACAGCAGGCACAGGGGCAGCTGTTAAGGCAAAAAGAAATGAGACTGCAAAGACTGAAGTTCAACATAAACAGTATCCTAGGTGAAAAACTGAACTTCTCTTTCCTTATCAACATCTCTTTTCACTGGTAATTAAACCCCCAGAGAAGTATGTCCCTCAAGAGCAAAAGATGGACCTGTTCAGATTTTGGACTCTGCCAACCCTGAAGAAATTGCCTGGAGTAGAGGGGAGGAAAGCAGCTAATGCAAGGATGTGCTGCCTCATTAGACATTTCCAGCTATGAGAGGGGAACTGACATTAGGCTTATTGCCAAGCTTTGCCACATTAGAGGGAGAAAGCAAAAGGACACAGAGTGAAATTGGGAGAAGGAAGTAATAAAATAACACATAGCAAAGGGCAAGATTTCTCCTCTACCCCTTTATTCTCCCAGAGACAATTCTATGATGTCATTTCAAGTGAAATGTTCTCAAGTAAACTGAAGAATGGCCTTACCCTTTTTTTTAACCTTTTTTGTTCCTTTTCCAAGTTTCAATGAAATAATTTTATCAATGACAAGCAGAGAACCATGGCTCATAACTGCTGAAAAGGACAACACTTCTCTGACAAACAGCTTTTTCTTATGGCAGATTAGGGTAGACCAAACTGGCCACAGAATGGGACCAGGGGGGAAGTATTTTCATTTCCATTTCTCCATACTAATTAATGGGCTTAGATTAAGTACATTTAAAAATATTTAGAAAGCTATGTATGTGTGTATAGAGTAGACTGAAATAGCTTCTTCTCTCTTTTGTACCACCCACTCAAAGTTTAGATTATTCTTACCCCTGCTTTGATTCCCTCTCCTGTTAATCTGTTTTGCTCTTGCCTATTGTCTGAATTTCCTTCTTCATAGAATGGCTTAGGTTGGAAGAGACCTTAGAGATCACCTACTCCAATCTCCCCACCATGTGCAGGGACACCTCTCAACTAGATTTGGCTGCTCAAGGCCTTGTCCAACCTGGCCTTAGACGCTCCCAGGGAGAAGGCATCCACAACTACCCTGGGCACCCTATTCCAGAGTCTAACCACCCTGAGAACTGAAGAACCTCTTCCTAAGATCCAGTCTAAATCTACTCTCTCTCAGCTTAAAACCATTCCCTCTTTTCCTATTGCAAGACACCCTTATGAAAAGTCCCTCTCCTTGATCTAGAGATCACTGAGCACTCAGCAGAGGAGGAATCCACCTGCTGTCACTACAGTCAAGCCCATTGTCTGCCTCTGAGGAGCTAATGGTGCTGAAGAGAACGTGGGAAATTCACATGAAAGTGTGTCCCACAACCCTAGGGAACAGCAGGTTACCAGTGTGTCCCAGCAGCTTCTAGTGCTGCAGCTGAAAACCTTGTCTCACAACAGGTGAGTAAGGAAAACCTGAAGACTGGAACTGTTTAAGGCCAGATGCAAACATCAGCATCTATTTCATGCTTCTTTTAAATGACTAGAGAAAAGCTGAACTCTCCATGTGAAAATGATGGAAAATGACACCAGATTTCTCTAACTTCTGACCAGCTGCTCCCATCATCTACAACTGACTAAGCCTAGATGCAACTTTTAACCTATGCATAACAGTAAAAATTGAATGCATGAATGTACAGGAACCAAACTGTTGTGGAACTCCAGCAAAGAAAGAATGAGTACACAGTGATTTCTTGTCACAGGTTAGAGCACTTGAAAAGCCATGTAGGGATACTGCCAGTACAATCTGGAGCACAAGTGTGTGTAGCCAGTGGTAAAGAGGAAGTGCTCTCACTCAAGCAGGGCAAAATAGCTCCCTGCACAAGTGCCCAGAGCCAAGAGAACTTCTCATAGTGGTAGGAACATGTTCCTTGTAAGCACTTTACTGAGTAGGAAATGGGCACATTTAATCCTGGGTGGAGATTGTTAGACCTTCTGCAGATTACTGGAAGGAAGTAGTTGGAAATTTGATTGCACCATCAGCAAAGCAAAAAAAAAAAAACCATCAGCTACAAAAATCTGAACTGGAAAACGTGTATTGAACTCTGATTTTGAGTATGTTAGGGGAAAGAAACTCATAAGGTAGTTTAATGCACCTCCTGGTATGTCTGTCGCTTCGGGAGGCACAAAGGCTGAAAGTCCATGTGAAATGCTTCTCATTTTTTATGTTTCTCTGCAATCACAGTAGAAAGAGATATTAAGCCTAACATCCCCACTGGCAGTGAGGCTCATTAGGTACAAGTTGCACCATTTGACTAAGAAAAATAGTACATTTCTTGGTGATTTATGAAAGCCAGAAGCCAGCTGACTGCTCAGGTCTCTCCCCAGTGTGTTATAGCTCCAAAATTTGCAAACAGACACTTAAAACACGTTTCAAAACAATTTGTGTCTGAATGTACATTTTGTTTACAAGAACAAACTACTGAAGCTGTGTAATAAAACTTGGAGAAATGCATTTTATAGTGGAAACACTGGCACAACTTTAATTACTTCAGTGTAGCAGGCATCTCTGTGGACAGACTGTTCAGCCACTTCCAGGGTATTTTAAACTTACATGAAAAAGCCAAAGGAAAAAAAATCTATACAGGAAGAAATAGAAACATAAATCCCTTCCAAATGCTAGATGACTTCAGCTGAGAAAGCTTGGAACCCATTAAGGCACAGTTCTTTATATGACAGGAGAGACAAGCAGTGGTATTTCACCCATTGTCCCTGCTGATTCCCTTCGAACCAAAGTCAGAGGGAGCTTTACTAACAACTTAACAAGGAACAAGACCTCAGGCCTTTTGCAAATTAAACAAAAACAGTCATTTAGGAAATGGATTGCAGGCTTAGAAACAATGGATCTTTAGCTGCTGTGTAAGAGATGTTCATAGCAGAGTCTACTCCCTAAATACAGGGCATCAAAACAGGTGGAGTATCAGTAAGGGACAACCATTTAGCAACTGAGTGGACTTTTGCTAGTAGCATAGTTTTCTGTGTGCAGGTTGGTAGAGGAGCAGTGAGCTGGTGAGATGCCACACTGCTAATGGCACCACCATTCCAGTGGGTATGCACACAGTAAAGTAAATATACAACCTGATGTAGCAGCACACGGTCAGCCAGAGAACACAGCAGTGTTTTGCAGATTTAATGGAAGGCAGGAGCTACAGTGGAATCATTTCATCCACCACTGAGGCACACTGCAGCAACTGCTTAGCTAGTAAAATCACTCTGCCCAAGGGACACGAGGCACTGATAAACCCAAATGGATTAAGAGGCCTCTATTGCCCCTCTTAGTCGTATTAATTCAATACATCTCACTAGCAACTCAAGATCCTGTGCTATGGGCACAGGCACACATCACTGTCAGTCATATTCCTACCCAGAGCACAGACAGATCAACCCTTTGGCACAGAAAGATAATTCAGTGAGGCACAGTGGAACTATTCATGACTAGAAGGCAGACAAGACAAAGGCCAATGCTTTAGAAAGAGATGTCACAGGATGCTGAAGGTGTCAGGGGCGCTTCATGATTCCACTCTGATTGTTTTAACTGTGGCTCTATATTGATTACTACACTCAGTGGTTATGGAAATCACAGCCTCACTCCCTCCTGGCCTCTGCTGGTCCTTAGAGATTCCTTCCTGCAATCAGACCTTGCCCAGTAAAAGAAAACTGACGTGAGTTAAATCCAAGGAAGGAGTCCATATGCAAAAAACCAGAAACATCCACACAAAATAATTGCTCCTAATTCATCCAGCTCCACTGAAAAATAAAAGAGATACCAAAATAGCATTGAAGTCAGGCTGCTGTGGTTTATGCATACACCAGAATTCTCTCATGTTGTAAATTAAAAACCCCATCTTACTGTAAGTAAAATAATTAACATTAATAATCCTAGAAGATGCTGCCTCCTAACCCAGTTTCAAAACATGGCAAAAATCAAGCCAGTAGGAAGTCATAAAGCAATAGATCTGTCACAAAACTTCAACCCAAAATCTGTATAGCTTCTTGGGGCTCCCTCATGTTACTTTAGCTATGACTAATAAGAACAGATGTACTCAATAGGAAGCTAAAGCAGTAGAAATAAAAGGCAAATATTTCTTTTGCATGGCATACCAGAAACTCGTCTATTAGAGAGGATCAGCTGCTCAACAAACATTGCAGAGAGGCAGGCAATGAAAGTCATTGACTAAAGAGCTGTCTTGCCAGCCCCAAAGAAAGCTTGAGTAAAAGCTTCTCAAAACTGTGCTTTATTAGAGATACATGAAATATATCAATATCCTCTTAAAAAGTTCATCACTGTACCTAGGAATTTAACCATAGCCATCAAATCGATCTCACCTTCTAACCAATTAGACCTTGTCAACCGAGTTAGATAGTCAGAGGCCCTAATGGCTTCATGAGTTCTGTTTTCCTTCTAAACACTGTTATTGCTGGCCCTATGGGGTTAACCATTGTGTTCTAACTCTCCTGTTCTACTCTGTAATACTGCACATAATATGCTTGGAATTACTGTCGCAATTTCAGCTCAGTCAGGACTTGTAGTTAACCATATTGATAGTGTGGATACAATTCCTAAAATGCAGAGGTAAAAGCAGAGGATTTACATGTTAAGGAACTCCACCTTCCATCCCAAGGCAGAGACTGAGATGCTAGTTGTAAAGCAAGAGGGATCATTAAAATCAGTGATGCTCTGCTTACTACAACCTTGGTAGTAATTTGTAGTACGTGCCTGAAATCAATTCAACTTCCTTCTGTAACCACTTGTAAAATGGGCATAATAAAGCTGACCTCTCTAGGGATGCAGGAGACACTCCTTAGCCACACAAGTCTCAGAACGTGGTGAATAATGACCAAAGAAAAATGCTCCACTCCCTGACTGAAAAGTGTTTTGTTCCATGATGCCTTGTCCATGCCTTGCTGGCTAGACCTAGGTGGGGAGAAATTGCTGCCATCACAACAGACAGGCACATTCTGCTCCCTTCCTAGCATCAGATGAAGCCACAAAATAAAACAGGTGGTATCTTCAGCCCCCTTTGGACTGTCTCCCATCCCAGTGCCTAAATCTCCCCGGCAGTGACTGATCAGTGGATCCAGGCAACTCTGGCTTTAGGAAAAGTCACAACTCTGCAGGTGCTTGAGGGAGGCTTTTCGTGTTGTATCTGTATTTTGCCTAGAAGCATCCACTCCCTTTTCTAACCTACCAAGTTAGGAGGTCAAAGATAATTATTCAGAGAATTTCCTCTTGCTTAAAGTCATTTAAATTTGCTGCAAAGATTATTTAAATGCTGGAACGAGCCACAGCATTTTAATGAGTTTTAGGACTCCCCATTTTTCTTTTCCCCTCGGGCAATCCGTCACTGCCTTCTCTTCCACAGGAGAGCTAAAAAGCCCTTGGCACTGCCAGAAGAAAAAGCCCTTAGTGACTGACTGCCAAATTCTCGTTTAAAAGAAAAGTCCTTTTCCTACAGGTGTCAGTTTTCCTGCTCATGTTCTGTCAAGAGCTGTGCATCCTGTGATAGCCTCATGCAGTCTAGATAATGCTGGATTAAGGTTTGTTTCTCTTTGCACATAACAAAACATCTCCCTCTGCCTCAACCAGCCATTCTGCTGTTTGCTGCTCCTGCCCACTTGTCTTTGTGCTTCCTCCAGTTCCCATGAAATAACTCATCATCCTCATTTCTGCTCTGTTGAGCTTTTTCACTGATTTGGCAGAAGTAATTGAGCAAATTACTTTGGAAAAGCAACTGCCTCACGTGACAGATTTCTCCCTCTATCTTAACGTGTCAAGGACATTAAACTGCAGAGAGAGACTTAGCAGACAGACCCTGGAAAGAGGAATGCTTAGGAGCTGGTGCAGTTTCTTGCAGATACAGGATATGGGCAGAAAAGGAGGGTGGAAGAATACAAACATCTTTGGGACTGTGTATGGCCTTGCTAGGTCAGGTTTCAATACTTTCTGGCTTAGCAATTAGCTTTCTTCTTTCCCGAGAATTGCTGGAGTCTTCAGCACCGTCACGACCGTATCGGATGCTGTACTGATTAAGCTCTCTGTCTCTGCAATCAGGTTATAAATCAGGGAAGGAAAAACTTGGCATGGTGATAATTAATCCTTTTCAAGTCCTCTGCCAGCAATTTAGCTTTCTAGAATTCTGCATTGTATCCAGAATTCTGGGGAGAATGCGTAGAGAAGTGAAATGAGAGGGGAACTGTGAAGGGCAGAAGTGCAGGATACTTGTGGGTTCATTTTCCCCTTTGGGACTGTGCATATGTTCCTGGGACACTTCCAGTCAGTTAGTTGAAACAGCCTCATAGAGCTAAAGTGATGTCATTGTTCTATAATTATTTCACTGCTGGCACCAGCTGATTTCTGTTTGGTTTTGTGCAATGGGGACAGTAAATTTCTCTCCCATTAAGCCACTGTTACTATTATTAAGAGGATGTAAACTCACATTAATTACTCCTTCTGTTTTGTGCTAGAGCTCTAAGCACCTGGTACACTGTAGCCAATCCATTTCCAATAACAAATCAGAGCAGCCAAAGCAAAAGCATTTCATTTCCAGTATCAAGAAGTTGTGTCAGAATGAAAAATCCTGAACTTCAGAGCTGCTTGGTGGCTGCTGCTGGAAACAGTGCTCTCTGCTTTCCACATTACACTTGTGAAACAGTATTTCATACATCCCCCAAAGGAAACTAGCAGCAAATGTTAAATAGTTCAATAAAAGATGAAGAGACAAAGCAATAGGAAATATTCTGCAGGTACTTCTGAGTTTTCTGAAGAGGTGGGGAAAAAAAATCCTTAAATTGGAAACAAATTTCTGCTGTTTTCTACATTGCTCTTAGCACCAATTCAGAAGAGAATCTATAGTCAGTGTGAAACAGTCTTAAGTAGTTACAGACCTGGTGTGTGGGCACAAGAGTGGTTTTAATTACCTCTGTCACAAACTAATGACAAATCACACATACAGAGCCTTTTAAAGTGCCTTCCAAAACTCCCCACAGCATTCTGGATTGGTAAAAATGGTCTTCAAATCTCAAGAATAGTCCTTCTAAAATTCCAAGTATTCCATTTGCCTAAAAACAAACCTAATCTTTGTGTGTGATAGGTTCTTATTTCTTCATCTGAGACTGGACAAAAGAAGCTACATGTAAAATGGATGCTTTGTTTAGAAAAATTTTCTCTTACATTTTGGGTCAGGCTGTTTAATAATTTACTCACATCTATACAAGGGGAATAGAGTGAAGCAGGCTGTGTTCTGCACACCCAGACTGCATGCCAAAGGTCTTTATTCCACTGCTGTAATCTCTACAAACACCTTGCTGTACTCAGCTTTTACAATACATACAGAAGGTGCAACATATATAAAAGGTGAGAGTCGAGTCCCAGGGCTTTTGTTCATGGCTGCTGGAGCCATCTGTTGCTTTGTGAGCAACCACCATCGTGCAGAGGTTGTGATTCCTTTTGTGTGAGAAGAGAGCCAGCATTTATTACTATTCAGGTAGCCTTAATTCAGTATTTTTCCTCCCTGGAATGAAAGCAGGACTATGTATGCTATTTCATTTCCTCTGACAGTCAATATTAGAAGACTGTCAAAGATGAAAACGTCTCAGCCTCTACCAATTTTAAAC
Source organism: Pogoniulus pusillus (assembly GCF_015220805.1). Lineage (NCBI taxonomy): Eukaryota > Metazoa > Chordata > Aves > Piciformes > Lybiidae > Pogoniulus > Pogoniulus pusillus. The sequence goes on from NC_087298.1 coordinate 9,619,554, forward strand.
ACGACCATGTGCTATTTCATAATGAAGTGATTTGTATGGCCCATGGAGTTGTGAAGGAATTAATCACAGCTAGCACGAGGTGCCACTGACTTCTGAACAAAAACTTGATGAAGCGAGGATCAGTCTCTGTTGTGAACTGCTGAAAGATCTGGTAGAAAGTGAGGCTGAATAGATTGTACCTAATGAATTCTGCGGCTGTGAACTGATCTATGTTGATTAAGAAAGTGAAATCCAAGTGAATAAAAGCAGGGACAGGAATAGCACAGTGGCTCAGTGAATTGTGCCTTTCATCTCTGACCGGCACTTCTCACTTGTGCTGCGAGGAACAAATCGCGCAGACCCTGCCTCACCATCACAGCTCTGCAGCCACCCCACAGCCTCCACACAAAGCACAGCTCAGCACACAAACCAGCCTCAGCACTGCAGACACTCAGGAGGCCACTGCCAGAGCTGTGGGAAACTGGGACTGGGGAAATGTGGATCAGGAGGGCAGGGGATCCATCTACCTGCAGGTGACTGGGCAGAACGAGGAAAGCAGAAATGAGATGAGTCAGGACTGGACACCACCAGAGGCGTGCAGAGGAGATTTTCACAACTTATGGCCAGCTCAAAACAAGATGTCACACTCTCACATTCACACTCAGTACAAATAATTAAATATCTCAGCAGCAGCTGAATGGAAGCACATACCCATGCACTGACTGCTGAGCCGCAGCTTCTTACCAGCAATCTGCCCTAAAAATCTCATCTTTAAAGGCAGTGACTAAGACAGAAATGTCACCTTACATTTCTACAGCAGTTTTCATCCTGAAGCACTTCATTAGCTATCTTTCCAAAGATCACTCTGCAATCCTGACTTTGCTGTATTTATCCTCTGTCTACCCAAATCAGAAAAAAAGAGGCAGATTGTACTCTTTTAGAATCTCATCAGATAAAACCTTTAACTGTAGTTTCCATAGAAACACATCGTGAGGCTCTCCATTTCTCTATCAAACCTGTTCATAAACTTTCAGCTTTACTTAATGCTAGATTATCAAAAACACCAATTAGCTCTTTCATTATTTAGTGCTCTTGCAAGTCTTTTGTGCTTGTGTTAAATAAAGGAAGCCTAGCTGGAGGTGTTGCTGTTACACGGAGCATCTTGCTTTCAGCTTCATCATTACAGTGCATCTCCAAGGTGGCAAAGAAAGGGAAAAGGGGCAGTGGCTTCCTTCGCCCACACACAGCCTGTCACAGCAGAATTAATGTTCCCTGAAGTCAAAGGACAGCATCTGAACTATGTCGTCATTGTCCTAGTGGGACACAAGCTTTTGTTTGTGGAAACCTGTGTGACTATTTCTAATTGCAAACTGACTCTGAGGCACAGATTAGCCTCACTGATTGCAACAGGCTGAGAAAACAAAAGGGCAAGAGAAAAAGAAAAGCTGCAAGGGACAAGGGAGCATCGGGGACAATAACATTTTTTTTTTGGTAATCTAGTAAAATCTGTCAGTCAAGCTCCAACTGCACTTCAAATGTCCTGTCAGAGGCTGTCAGGTGTCTGAGTCTCACATGAGCCCTGACTCTGAAAACACCAGTGATGAACACAGGTGTGGGGCAATTCATCAACATTCTGACACAAGCATGGTCTGTATAAAAACCTAATCAGAGTATATATATATGAACAAAGAATGATGCTGTGTCTACCAAAGGTATAAACCCAATCTGCATTTTAAACCCTGGCATTGCCTGATCTTTGCAAAACTCCATTTTGCCTGCTGTTGGCACAGGTGTTTCCTTTCTGGAAAAGCACACAAATGTTGCAGAATCCATGTTTTGGCTCCCCACACTTCTCTCATTCTGCATATCCACGGGCACCTGCATGATCTATGGATGATTTACAAGCGCTTCACAGACCACCTTCTAGCAGACAACAGGCTCAGAAATAATAATAGCACTGAATAAGCTCCACAGCTGACCTGGCACTTTCCCTGCATGTCAGTGCTGGGGCTTGTGTCAGCATGGAAGATAAACCCCTCCACAGGCACTGTTTTGCAGACTATTAATGTGACTAATGCCACTCGCCACACTCTGCTGCCCCGGACCCCCAGCTCGGAGGCAATTTTGTTGTCAGTAACAAGCGAAGCAATACAAATGTTTGTCTTTATTTCCTTAGAGTTTCCTTTAGCTCTTTCATGAATTCAGTGTAGTCAAATCGCTGCTGCCAGAAGTGTATTTGCATCAGAAAACCCTCAGAGGCTTTGTCACTTTTGTCATCAGGTTTAGATTGCACTGTTTGTCCCGTGGTGCTTTCAGTATCTTACACAGTTACTCTATCTGAAAGTGTAGAACTATTAAATACACAAATACAGGGAAATGTGCAGCATTGTAATACATATGTTTGCTTGGGTTTTTTTTTCCTCCCCAGTAATGTAATCTCTTATTCTGAAACTAATTTTCTCAAGCATGCCACTGTCCTGGAATGCAATTCAGCTCCTAGGTTCTTGGGATGCAGTCATTACAAGTGGTAAAACCTGCAGGCTACCCAGGAGCGAGACAAACTTGTCATTTCAGTGACACACAACAGGAGGATTTCTTCTGGAACAGTAAAGTGCCATTCCCTGCCTGCTATAAAGCACCTTGATGACTTTGACTTGTTCTAGTAGGTCTACTTCTTTTTCTTTTTTTTTCAATAATCATTACCCAAGGCTTTTTCTGTTTTGTTAAACACAGATTCTCTCCTTTGCCAAATCTACAGAAGCAAGGAAATCATTATATTGAAAAATCAAAAAGAGCACTGCCTGGCCAGATGGATTCTGGGTAAGGCCAGAAATGAGAAGTAAAACCTTTGTGCATGTGACTAGCATGTGAAATGGCAGAGGGAATAGCAAAAAGGGTTCATGAGAAACTTAGCTGAGAGCACTGGGAAATTTGCAACTCTTACATCCATTTCTCCACTTCTTGGGTTTTTTTTTGGGGGGATTGTTGTGTTTGTTTTTTTTTTTTCCCCTGGCAGTTCCTTCTGAAGGGGAAGTTCAACACAACACCAAGCAAGCTGCTTCCTACATTCCTCTCACCACAACAACCAGCCAAAGGATGAGAAGAGTGGGGTGTGAAGAGCACCAGATTCCTAGAATCATAGAATCAACCAGGTTGGAAGAGACCTCCAAGATCATCCAGTCCAACCTAGCACCCAGCCCTGTCCAGTCAACTAGAACATGGCACTAAGTGCCCCATCCAGGCTTTGCCTGAACACCTCCAGGGATGGCGACTCCACCACCTCCCTGGGCAGCCCATTCCAATGCCAATCACTCTCTCTGACAACAACTTCCTCCTAACATCCAGCCTAGACCTCCCCTGGCATAACCTGACACTGTGTCTCCTTGTTCTGTTGCTGGTTGCCTGGGAGAAGAGACCAACCCCACCTGGCTACAACCTCCCTTCAGGTAGTTGTAGACAGCAATGTGCTCTGCCCTGAGCCTCCTCTTCTGCAGGCTGCACACCCCCAGCTCCCTCAGCCTCTCCTCACAGGGCTGTGCTCCAGGCCTCTCACCAGCTTCGTCGCCCTTCTCTGGACACATTCCAGCACCTCAACATCTCTCCTGAACTGAGTAGCCCAGAACTGGACTCAGCACTCAAGGAGTGGCCTGACCAGTGCTGAGTACAGGGGGAGAATAACCTCCCTTGTCCTGGCTGGCCAGACTGTTCCTGAGCCAGGCCAGGATGCCATTGGCTCTCTTGGCCACCTGGGCACACTGTGGCTCATGCTCAGCTACTCTCTACCAGTACCCCCATGTCCCTCTCTGCCTGGCTGCTCTCAGCCACTCTGTCCCCAGCCTGTAGTGCTGCTTGGGGTTGTGGCCAAAGTATAGAACCCTGCACTTGGCCATGTTAAATCTCATCCCCTTGGCCTCTGCCCACCCATCCAGCCTGTCAAGGTCCCTCTGCAGGGCTCTCCTACCCTCCGACAGATCGACACCTGCTCCTAGCTTGGTGTCATCTGCAAACTGACTGATGATGGACTGCCCTAACCTGGCTCCAGGGCCATGAAAGGAGATCTCGGACTGGTAACAAGTCCTGAGAACCTACTCCCTGCATCATAAGAAATACTTCAGAAAAATATATTTCCAATATATTCTCTGTAGGCAAATATCAGCAGTGAAGACAGTTTAATCTGACTTTGATTTGTGTTTGTGGACCTTAATATCCCTTAACAGCATGGAAGGGAGAATTTAAAGGAGTTAGTTCTGTAGAATTTGCTAGATTTTAAAAATACATCTAATGCTTGTACAGAGATTGGCAGAAAATGCTGAAAATTTGACCAGATTTTCTTACTACTTTTTAATATCAGAAGCATGCTAGGTCAGGGAAAAAACCCCCAACAAGCAGTATGCATATTATCTTATTTGATTCAAAGCTCAGATGTCCCCAGCAGCAGCAACCCACTGGAGAGGCAGCCTGCTTGTAGAGCCCTGCTCCTTATACAGCAAACACAAGGACTTGGGCTTCCCTCGGGGCAGGCTTTGCTCTGACTTTTTTATATGTGTTTCCTAAGTGTAAACAACTTGAAAATAATAAAACTCCCAGGCTCAAAGATATTTTAAACAATGCATCTTAATGTGGGAGAAATCATTCTGTGAAGAAGCAAAGAAACCTGATTGAAAAACATTCCCATTTGGGGGGATTACCAATTCCAACATATCCATATTCTTTTTCCACAGGAAGCAAATAACCCCATGGTATAAAAATAGGCAACTCAATGAAATGCAGACTTCCCTAATGTGGGAAATGTTTGCTGAAGTAGCATCCTGGTTTTGATTACTTGGAGATGTTTTAGGAGAAACTGATTCAAAGCTCTGTTTTTCAGAGTAAAATTTATATATATATATATATGTATATATAGGCAGAGCTACTGCAAGTGTATAATGTTAAGTAACACCTGCCCTCCAGAGATCTAGTTCCAATTAAAAATTCGACCAAATATACATATATATAAATGTATAAAGAATATAGAATCATAAAATTATTGAGGCTGGGATAGACTTCTGAGATCATCAAGTCCAGCCTATGACTTAACACCTCTACACTGACTAGACCATGTCACGAAGTGCCACATCCCATCTTTCCTTAAAGACCTCCAAGGACCTCTCTGGGCAGTCCATTTCAGTGTCTTAGTTGCCCTTTCCACGAGGAAGTGCTTCCCATATATATAGTGGATGTCCTAACAAAGTTAAGTTCACCCTTAAAAACTCTGGGTGGTAAACTGCAATGGAAAATAGAACCATAGAATGGCTTAGGTTGGAAGGGACCTTAGAGGTTGATTCTGTGATTGCAGATCATCTATTCCAACCTTCCTGCCATGGACTGGAGCACCTCTCAACTAGACTTAGCTGCTTGAGGCCTCATCCAACCTGGCCTTCAACATCCTCAGGGAGGAGGCATCCACAGCCTCCCTGGACAGCCTGTTCCAGAGTCTCACCACTCTTGTACTGAAGACCTTCTTCCTAAGATCCAGTCTAAACTCAGCTTCAAATCATTCTCTACACCCCCTTGTGAAAAGTCCCTTTCCAGACTTCTTGTAGGATCCCTTCAGGTATTGGAAGGCAGCTCTAAGGACCTCCTGGAGTCATCTTTTCTCTGGGATGTAAGAATCTAAGTCTTAAAGTTCATTGTAAATTACGAGAAGCACAATAAAATAAAGCACCATATCGCATCTCCTGACCAAACTGTCACACAGAACTCCTGTGGGATGCTGGCAGCACGTAACACTCAGCTTAGAAGAGCCTGTGTGCAGCTAAAGTTTCACATCAAATTCAGTACAGTACAACAGCTCCAAACAGGACTCAGAAGCTAAACTTTCCACATCCAGCAACGCTTCAAGGTAAGAATCAAAGACGATTTCAGGAATAGCCTTTGATATTATCCTGTAATCATTATGGACTGCAAAGTAATTAACTATGAGAAAGGGCTTTAAAATAAAGACTAAGGTGACACAAATCCCTATGCCTCAACCAAGACTGTCTTTGCTGGTGGTTGTGGTTAACGTCATGCTGACATCTAATGGCAGCGCTGGATACTTCTCACGGCTTCTACTTCAGATGAAAATACCACAGGTTGGAAAAGAGCACATGGTGAATAAATACACTGATAGTAAACTGGTAAACGTTTTGAGAGGTAACAGAAAGCTGCAGCTACTGCCCACAAAAGAAACACAACAGGAGTTTCCAAGGCTGATACACTTCACACAAAGCTCTGTAACTGCCTACCAGACACATGGGAATGTTAAATAAACTCAGGCTTTACTACAGTGATACTGAGGAGTTCTTGTCGACCAGGGCTTAAAATTTCACATCAAACTGACTTATGTAAGTGATAAAGGCAAAATCCAGTGAGGTTTTTTCCTCTTCCTAAGGCTGAGAGGTTAATAAATCAATGTTCAAGATCACTGTTAGGATCCATCCAGACAAAAATAAAATTTTCATTCCTTTTTAATAAACTAAAATTAGAATGAGAGGATACTCAGACATTACATTAAAGTTATATATTAATTTTTTCTCCTTTCACACTCTGTTAGTATTTCACAAGCCTTTACAGACTGCAGAATGCATCTAACTCTTGAACTCAGACTCAGAGAGGCAGGGCACGCGGGGTGGCAGGGAGGTGGTGGAGTTGCCATCCCTGGAGGTGTTCAAGACAAGACTGGATGAGGCACTTAGTGCCATGGTCTAGTTGATTGGATAGGGCTGGGTGCTAGGTTGGACTGGATGATCTTGGAGGTCTCTTCCAACCTGGTTGGCTCTATGATTCTATGATTCAGAGTTACAACTGCGACTAATTCCGACGCCCTTCTTAATGTCAGTATTTAAGGGGAAAGTCAAATTTCACTCAAAAACATGACAACCTCACTCTGTTCACTGAGTTGAAAGGAGAAGGGCAGATGAACGTCTACGAAACGACCTGTGCGAAGCACCCAAGAGGGAACAGTAGATGGCAGCAGGAATCCGCAGAAGGAGCTCCCAGCCCGCCCTGCCCTGGGGCTTTTCCAGCTCTGCCGGCGAATACCCAAAGCAGGAAAAATAAACGGAATGAGGACCCATCTAAAATTAGATAGAAAGCCGCCTCCTTTTTCAGTAAAATGCCAACATACATCTGCACAGAAGTACACTACGTGTTGCTGAGATACTTCAGCTTTGGATGATAAAGGTCTTCATTGCCTAATTTTTACTTAAATGAACAGCTGCTGCTTCCTCTTTGCTGAAAGAAGGTAAAGCAATGCAGAGGTCTTTTAATTTTTAAAGCACTCATCTTATTACTGGCACCAGCTTCTCTTTTTCCACTGCCAAGTTTGCTATGAGTGACAGGGGTTTGCTGTACATTATCTACTCTTGTTTTCACAGAACCTGTTGCTCCCATTTCAAGCACATCCTTCCTTCCTCCAAGCACTCTAAGCAATGTAGCTGCCAGAAGGCCCTAAGGTCTGGATTCCCATTAATTCTATTTCATTACATCATGATATTTACTGCTCACAGTTAAATAACATCTCACACGTGGTGTTGGAGAGCTGTACTGGGAGGACAGCTTAAGCCTATGTAACAACATTTCCTCATCAGTCCTCATTTGGAGAGCTCAAAAGTTCTCCCTTCCACTTACATGTCTCAGAGTAGTCCCTCCTGTGAAATTTACACCGCAGTTTTTGACACTTCTGTGCTTTCTTCTGTCCTTCTTATGGATGTTTTGCCTGGTAGGGAAATTAAAAGAGATGTAATTAATTTCAGAGAAGCAAAATTACTGTATACCCATTATCAATTGCACTGTTCATGCTGAAGATAGTTTAGCAGGGTAGTAAAACTGCTGCTGGTAGAACCACTGTACCTACTCAATCAATAAAGACATGGCCTACAGAGATGTTTAGATTCACTCTGCAAGAGTACAGGCAAATCCACACAAAATTACAGACAACAGAACAAAACAAAGATATTGAGGAGTTACTAATATCAGGTCTCAGCCCTCATAAATGTATTGAAAGCAACTGATGCTCCTCGTATTGGTCAGAGACTTCAAGAAGCAGCTCTACATTTCAATACTCCACTCACACATATGTTCTTCTCAGTCAATCATGCTGCTTCATCAACACGTTTGCTCCTCTTGGTACAGAATGAAAAGCAAAATTCAGACTACCTCCAAGGGAGAGTCCAACCACAAAATTATATCAGCACAGAAACTAAACCCCTGTGTATTCTACTAGTCTGATCATAGAATCAACCAGGCTGGAAGAGACCTCCAAGATCATCCAGTCCAACCTATCACCCAGCCCCATCCAATCAACTAGACCATGGCACTAAGTGCCTCATCCAGGCTTTGCTTCCACACCTCCAGGGACAGCAACTCCACCACCTCCCTGGGCAGCCCATTCCAATGCCAATCACTCTCTCTGCCAACAACTTCTTCCCAACATCCAGCCTAGACCTCCCCCTGCACAACTTGAGACTGTGTCCCCTTGTTCTGTTGCTGGTTGCCTGGCAGAAGAGACCAACTCCACCTGGCTACAACCTCCCTTCAGGTAGTTGTAGACAGCAATGAGGTCACCCTTAAGCCCCCCCTTCTGCAGGCTGCACACTCCCAGCTCCCTCAGCCTCTCCTCACAGGGTTTGTGATATCATTTTTCATTCGTGGGCTACAACATGTTTTACAAAGAAGCCAGCAACTGCACACTGTCAGCACTGCAATGCAACACAGTCAATGTTTGCAAGTGTCTCTTCACCTGCTCACTATTTACCAACACCTGGTGCACTAGCAAAGGAATAGCCATAAATCATCTATAGTACTCCTAACCCAGCCTTACTTGGAATTCAACCCCGGGACATTATTCAGCTATGGCAATCTTTAGGCCACCTGGCATGTACTGGCTGCATGTGTAACGATGTGCTTCTACACATGCCTTGTTTCTGTGGGATGAACCTTGTGGAAAAGCAGCAGAGATCACACCTTTTGTGACTAGTGCTCTTTAACATCTTTGTCAGCAACAAGGACAGAAAGATTGAGGCACCCTCAGCAAGTCTGCAGATTGACATCCAAGCTGTGTGGTCTGGTTGACATGCTGGAGGGGAGGGAATCCATCCAGAGGGACTTGCACAGGCTTGAGAGGTGGGACCGTAGCAGTCTCATGAAGTTCAACAAGGCCAGTTGCAGGGTCCTGCAGCTGGGGCATGGCTACTCCAAGCACAAACATAGGCTGAGCGAGGAGAGGCTTGAGAGCAGTCTTGAGAAGGATGAAAAACTCAACATGTGCTGGCGATGGTCACCAGCAGCCCAGAAGGCAGCCGTGTCCTGGTCTGCATCCAAAGAAGCTTGACCAGCAAGATGCAGGAGGTGACGGCCCCTCTGCTCTGCCCTCTGCAGGCACTTTGTAGGAGGGCTCTCAGCGCTCAGAAGCAGCACCTTTAAGGTCGAGGGAGGCCGATTTAGAGTGGGGATCAGGAAGAAATTCCTCAGCGAGGGCCGTGAGATGCTGGCACAGGTTGCCCAGGGAGGCTGTGGATGTCCCCTCCCTGGAGATACTCAAGGCCATGCTGGATGACTCCTTGAGCGACCGCCGCTGGTGCCATGTGCCCCTGCGCCCCGCAGGCGGCTGGAACCAGTTCTTACCGGTCCGCTGCAGCCTAAACCAATCGGTGAATGGATGAGGGCGGGGCCAGGGGCAGCGCGCGAGGGCCGCGGCCCCACTCCGGGCGCGCGGGGCGGGGCCTCGCGGGGCTGGGCCGCGAGGGGCGGGGCGTGGCAGGGCGGGGCTGGCGCGCGGGGCTGAGGGCAGCAGGCGCGTTCGGAGGCACCGTCGGGGGAGCAGCAGCAGTCGCCATGGCGGATCACGAAGCGGGCGTGACGGCGAAGGGCCGGCGGGCACAAGGTAACGGCGGCACGGGAGACTGAGGGAGCGGGGGAGGCTGTCCCCAACTGGCAGCGGGGATGCGGCCCCTTAGGAGGTCGCTCCCCGCTGCCTCCGACCTCGCGGCGTTTCCCTGCCGCTCTCCGGTTTTCTCTTTCGGTTTTGATCGTTTTTGCATTTAGTCGCTGAGGAAAGTTTGCGGATCCTCCAGCAGTCAGTCCCTCGGGAGGAGCGAGCAGCGGTTCTGCCTTGCCGCCTCCCGCTTCCCTCAGCCCCTAGCGGCTCCGCGAGTCTCGCCGAGGCTGCCGCCCCCTACCCACCCTTCTGCTCCGGAGCGGCCCCAGCAGCCTCTCGGCAGTGTCCCCGGCTAAGGGTGGCGGTGCAGCCCCGCAGCCACCGTTTCCGCTTGGTAGCTCGGGAAACGTGAGAAGGGCGCTGGGAGCTAGCCCCGCTTGCGTAACTTGGGGTTTTTATGTGTCCCTGTGCGGTAACTCGGGTCGCTACGGGGAAAGCTCCACCGGTAGTTACGAGCAGTCAACAGCAGTAATCCCCGAGGCACGGCACCAGCAAATGGGAGCAAAGCGAAGTTGGGGACTGGTTGTTTACCCAAGTGGTGCTTTTCAGCTTAGATAGATGCGCCTGGAGGAAGTGACAAAAGTCAGCGGTGATTCCTCACATGGGACGAGGAAGCTGTAGTTAGTTTTTACTTCTTGGTATCGTTTGGGCCTTTTTGTTAGGAAGTGAGAGTGCCACCGGGTCAACAAGTTTCGGAGGTGGTGCTCGGAAACCAACAGTGCCCGTCCCAGGGAGCTGGAGTGCTTTGCTCTGAACTGTGTTGCTGGGAAACAGGCTGCAGAAAAGCCATGATTTATTTCAGGTTTTCAGCATTTGCAACTGGAGAAAGAAATGTATTTATAAGATTGCTCTATATGAAGTCTTTGGCTGGGTAATGGGAGTGGGAGTATAAATAACTGTAGATCTCTTTGGGCCTCCTGGCACATGTTAATTCTTGTAGCCTTGGAGAGCATCTCCATTTCATTCTGTGATAGTTATTAATACCTAACAGTGCTCACTGCAGCATTAATCTTCACCAGGACATAGTGAGCCTTTGTGCCCCTGAGGCTGTTTCTTCTGTACTCACTCTGTGATGTGTTGGTTTGAAGGCCAAAGGTGGCTGGTTTTTAAATAATGAAGTATCTACAAAATGAATGGCATTAGACATTATTTTGCTTATTAGAGCTAATAAATTTGGCTATTTCCCATGTGAAACGCTTTGAAAGGCATCTGAAAAGACACTGAGTTCTCTCTGAAAATAGAATTCCTTATTAACCTTGATTGTTTGCTAATTAGCAAGCTGTTGAATAATTGTGGTTGAGTAAATACCCTTCTGTCATTTTCAGACTACCCTGAATTTGACCAATTAGTGTGGGAGTGGAGATCTCTCTCTGGTATTGCTTGCCTTGTGCTCAGTCCAGTTGATCTCCCACATGCATTTTAGTTCAGATCTGGCAGGTTGTTGGCACAGCTACGGCCACATGTCCTCTTCTCTCATAGTACCGAGGAGTCTGTCAGAGTTCTGCGCTTCCACAGTGGTCTCTTTGCTCAGGTTGTGTAGGCTTTGCAGAAGAAAAGTGAAGGGCATGCCACACCCCGAGCAGTAAGGAGAGCTTCCCCTCCAGCACTGTTTATGAATTGTTAATAGTGCTTAATGATTTAAAGTATAATTTCTAGCTAAAGTAGCAGTTCCAGTCAGCCTTAAAGGGATTTGAAGAGATTCAATTGGAACTATTTTTTTAGTATTCCTTCTCCATGTTTATTTCTTAAAGAGGTATGCAATCTGTTGGAGTTTGATCATGAAAGAACAACAACAGCTCAAGAAGAGATATTGAGAAACATACAGAAGAGAAATTCTAAAGTCTTTACTTCTTTAGTAAAATCAATGAAGGGGGAACAAAGTGGAGTATCTAGAGTTACTGCAAGTTAAAAATTGGACTTTCTGCTGTTGCTGCCTTACCAGCCTGCATCTGCAGCATGGAGAACTGCTTCATAACAGACTTAGAATTAAGCCCTGCAACTCTTTTCTGCCAACAGTTGCTTTAAAATCTTAGCTGCTTGTGATAGCTGAAGTTGCTAGAAGAGGTTATTGTCATCTGTGTTTCAATAAAATACCAGAATATTAATACTACTTATTATCAAGTGATTTATTTTCAGGCTTTCTATATTTATAGCTCATATTCCTGTGTTGGTTTAGCTATTTCAGATGCCCATTTTCAGGCTGAAATTGATAGTTTACTTGCAAATTTAAAATCACTTGTTATAGAAAGAAAATTGATTTTGTTCCACCTTTAACATATTATTCCAACAGTCTATATCTACCCTAAAACTGCCGAACTAATCCCTGTTTCTGAGTGAGAAGATGATAGTTACAAGTTGCTCAAAATCAGAACTAGCTTTTGCCTTTAATCCAAGTCCTAGCCAAAGCCTACTACTGCTGTGTTTAATCCCTTGGAATACTAGCATATTTTGCAGTTCCCTAAACTCCATTTGGAATAATCTTGACACTTTAAAACCTCTTAGGCAAACTTTTTTTTTCTTTTCTTTTTTTTCCTTATAAAAAATAATGAACTGTTTCTGGAATATGGAGTTCAGATCTTAATGGTGCCATTGGGTCAATCTGCAGCACCCATATTTTGTACGCAGTTTGACTTTGAGCCCCAGGCTGTGTTTTCTCCCTTATTTTCACTCTAGTTGTTAGAAAATTGTGTGAACACTGCATCTCCAAACATGAAGGCATCCTCTTCGAGTGTGAAATGATCCAGTCATAATGCCTCTGACATCGCTGTGTGTTCATGTGGTAGTCAGTGCCATAGAAGATGCTGCTGAGGGAACGAGATGGGTGGAGGTCCATCATGTAACGAAACAATAGATGTCTTTCAGCAAGGGAAGGAAACAAACAAACCAAGGAATGTCTTTCTGCTTAAATTGGTACATACATTTTAAAATACCAAAGGTCACACAAGAATTTAAGCAGGAGTGCCTTCATTTTGCAGAGTTGCTCCAGAATTTTGGCATTTTTATAGATTGCCTTTTATAGGTTTGCACACCAGCAGCCTGTTAGAATTCAAAGTGTGGGCTTAGCTGTTCTTTACCTTCAGGGAAAATTCCAGTGGAGTAGGTAGAGATGGTGGTGTTGGGCTTGTTCTGGCATGTGGGGCATCATTTTTGTGGCCAGAGTAGCTGAAATGAAGGTTATATTTTAATCATTATTATTTCTTAATATAAATTAGTGCTATGATTAATTACTGCCCTACAGTTTGATTGTTTTATTGCAGCTGTTATTATTAAATTGTCTTTCTTTCATGATTGTATCTTTGTCTGTGCAGATCAGAGTGCCTGTAAATTGATGGACAGCCCTCAACAGCAATAGCAGCGGAGAAAATGCAACATTCTCTGTGTGTTTTTAGCATCCTCAGAGTTGTTGGTGGCATCTCTTTGTTTGAAGCCATTACATTGTTTTCCTTGTTGCTTTTCCAGCAGCTGTGTCCATTACAGTCTATTAATATTTAAATATGGATCCCCAGCAGTTAATGCTCCAGCATCTGTGGGATGAGCAAGATTTTGGTTTTGCTTGGGAGCAGTAAATTGCTTTTCTCCTTTTTGAGTTTGATCATATGATGGAAATGTCATGTGAGGAGTCTGGCCTAGGGAGAAGCAAACTGTGCTTATTTAGAGTTCCTAGGCAGAACTCTTCACTACAAAACCATTTTTCATTATTTCTTACTCTGTTCTCTTTAGCTAATCTTGAATGCTGTAGATGCAGCTAAGAAAAAACAAAGTTCTCACTTTGCCTGTGGATCACAAAATATACTGGAAGTCTGTTTTAGGTCATTCTGTAGTTGTTTTGTGGGGAGTTGGTGAAAAGTGTATCTTTCAGAGCTGTTCCTTGACACTGCCTGCCCAAAGATAAATTTTATCTGTGTTAAAAGGTGCACAGATGTGATGGGTGAAGGAGGGCTGGGAGGTGGTCTGCTAGTGTGGTGTAAAATCTCTAATTTTTTTCAGCCTGTTGGATGGGCAGGGTTGTGCTTCATCTGCAAGAGCTGTGTTGGAGGCTGCTTGTTCCACCTGCACCCCCCCCGTCAGTTTAATTACAGTGCTGTGCAGCTGTCTGCTGTTTAGAATCCACTATCAATGAGCCTGGCTGGGAAATCTGTCAGGAATGGCCTGTTAATGAAGTTATCCAAGTCCTCTAAATAAGCTGTTCAAAACTTGCAGTAAGAAAGTTCTTTCCACAAATGCCAAGGATGTTTCTGGGATTTCATAGAGCTTTTCACAAGACAGCATCTCTGCCTTTTCCTATTGCAAAACAACACCACTTGATGGGACAGTTGATGTTGCTAAATGAAGTAGTTCCTGTAAGAGCAGGTAGCTGGGTAGTAGCAAAGTCTTGATGCTAAACTGTTGAGTAAGGCTGAACCAGGACCTTCAGCAGCTTTAGGTTACCAAGTAAACAGAGAGGGAGCCTTTTTTATCCCTGTCAGTGCAGCTTGTGAATACTTCTTACGGTTTTAGGATAATGCCATGCTGCTAAATGAAAGGCTGTGTTCCTGTCACTAATGAGTGTACAGATGTTGCTTAATAGTGACATGTGCAGGTAATGCATTTCCTTGATTTTTGCTTGCAGCTGGAAATTACTCCTCTAATCTGCAGTTTCCACTCTAGTAATAAACGTGGGAGTGGGGATATCTTTAGATAACTTTCCATAGATGAACTTTACAGTGACACATGAAGCAACTTTCCTCGAGGGTTATTGCACCAGCACATGACAAGGATACAAATTATAGATAAGGTGGACAGTGGCTTCAGAAGCTTTTGAGTAACTTCATAAAGCTGAAGACACTGTGTGAGAGAAAACCAGATTAGTCTTCACCACCTCCATATACCATCTCACCCGAGAGCAGTAGTGCTGAGATCCACAGCCTGTGATAAGTGGAAATGTCAGAATTGGCTCCCAGTGATTTTGGTGACTTCTGTAACTTTAGTCAAATATTGTGGATCTAAAAATGCAAAGTTTATACCATATTGCTCTTCCTTGTGCCCAAGGTTAGTGATACCTAGTGACTGATCTGTCTCACTTCCCTATACCCATTTCTAATCCTGCTAATGCTGATTTCAGTTGTGGGTGCAATAAAATCCTTGCTCACGTGTCTGGAGTTGTTAAAACCAATGGGTCATTTCCAAAATCAAGATTATGCTTTAGAGTAAAATGGGTTCTACTTAGACATGGAGGCTTATTTCTTGTAACTGGCCAGTTGTACAAATTGCATTGTAGTTGTGTTTGAATACAGAAAATAATTTGTTGTACAGTTCCAGGTAGAACTAAACTAAAGCTTCTGTTACCTAATGCAGTTTCTTTCAAAACAGGCTGCTGAGTGCAGTCCATTAGATAACAGGACTGAAGTCCTTCAAGGATCTGGGGCACTGACCAGGTTAGGATAAGGTTTGTGTATTTGCAGCACTGTAAGAGGAGGTTTTACAGCTAGCAAAAGAGGGAAGCATGGCCCCAGAGCAACATCCTTTCACCTGTGAGAATTGTGTTTTTTCTAAGCCTTGTGGGTACTTTTGGCACTGAGTGCTTCTGGCTTTTTACAGGATGGAATGAGAAAGATGAATTTCAGTATGTCCAGCAGGAACATGGTGGTTGTGAGTGCTGGGTTTCACCCTGGGATGTCCTCTCTTGGCAGAGGACTCCTGTCACCCTATTAAGGAGGCTTAGCTGGCAGGATCAGAAACTTCCTGTAGCTTTCTGAATGCTTCTCAGTATGTCCACAGCTGCTCATGGTGCATGGCTGTTTTCAGCTGCATAGTACTTGAAACTACTACCTCTTGTTATTTGCTGATGCTGGAAATAGCTTCACTTGATGTCATTTTGTGACAAAGAACTATCAGGTTTGTTTTATAAGCGTAAAGAGTCTGGCCAAGAAGTGCTTTATGGAGACTTTATTTCATGTCCATCCACATCCTGCACTTCATCTTAACCTAGTTCCTAGATGCATCAGTTCTGAGAATTGTGCTTTTCTTAGGTCTGCACTTACAGCAGCTGGAACATCACCCACATTCTGAATGTTCTGGCACTGGAGTTGATAAGCTTTGGGGTATTTGCATTTCACTCCTTAAGCACATGTTGCTCTGATTTCCTCAGACAATAAAAGAACAGGGTTTCTGCAGCTGCCAATGGATCATTCTGCTAGAGAAAGCTGGGAAACAGGGAGGTACCTGAGAGTCTGCACTTAAATGTTAGCATACTTAAGTCTGCACGAATGGTACTTGAACTGCGTCCTGCCCTCAGCTGGGACATCTTCTGGAGACTAGTGAGAATGAAAGCTGAATTTGACTCCTCTTCTACATCTAATGAGTTTGGTGGTGTTAAGAGTGGCTTATTTCAAGGAATAATCAACCTCAACAGTAGGCACTTGCTTTAACAGGCACTTGTGGCTTGGAAAATCTGAACATGTCTGCTCTTCCCTTGCAGATGACATTGATACTGGCCTTGGTTTGTGTGGATGGATCCTGGTGATCACGTCTCTCTTTTTCACTATTATTACATTTCCTGTATCAGTTTGGATGTGCATAAAGGTAAAATCATTCACTGTTAATTTAGCTTAAAACTTTAAGCACTGAAGATGCTTCCTAGTGGTTATTGCTCTGTATTTATTTGGTTTAAGCACAGACTAATGTAACTCTTCTTTCTTGAACTCTAGCAGACTGTACTTAACAAATGCCAGCATTTCATAACCTTCAAACCATTAAAAGTGCAATTACAGGATTTGGTCAAAATTATATTCATATTGACATATTTACTACATCCACCCAGTGTCATCAGTATTTAAGCTACTTTGGAAGATCAGAAGAATTGCCAGAATGCTAACTATTCTTGGAGGACCAAGGCTTCAGGTTTTATGTTCATTTTAAGGAGCTCTCTCCTTGTATATATGTGTCTATAAATACTAAATCTGTATATATAAATATCTAAGTGTATACATCTGGGTGGCTGTATGTGACAGATTTCATCTGTGATCACTTTGAGCTTGATGTTTTCAGTTTCCAGACCAGAGGAAACAATTCCTGCTTTGTTTTGGCTAACAGACCCCATCAGAATAAGAGCTGGAAAAATCCCTGCTGGGTGTCATCTACTGCCCTTTGTTTTGTTGTTGCTGGGATAATTCCCAATGGCTGCTTCTAGCCTTGGTCCTGCTCAGAGAGTGTGCATTTGCTTCTGCTGTGGATAGATGGTGCCACAGACTGGAAAATAATTTTTGTGCAGTGCTGTCCTGGATTGTTCCTCTTGCTGTTAGCTTTTTGACCATAAAGTTTGGGCAAAAATTCTCAAAAGCAGCCAGTATAGAAGTTAAATGTAATGTATGTTAATATTTGAGACTTCATACTGTCTTAGACTTGTGTATGCATAGTTTGGACTCCATCACATGGCTTCTGGAAACCCTTGCCTGACATCCAGCTGTTTATTGCAGATCATAAAGGAATATGAGCGAGCCATCATCTTCAGACTGGGACGCATCTTAAAAGGAGGGGCAAAGGGACCAGGTATGTCCTAGAGACCATTCCTAATAGTTGCTGTGATGAAGCTATCAGCAGGATAATGGCTGTCTAGAGACAGTGCATCAGACTGGCAAATGGATTGCTCAAGAATTTTCTAACTTATAGTAAGAGTAAGACTTTCTACAACTACCTGAAAGGAAGCTGTAGAGAGGTGGGGGTTGCTCTGTTCAAGTAACAAGTGATGGGGCAAGAGGAAGTAGCCTCAAGTTGTGCGAAGGGAATGCTAGATTGGATAGGAATAGTTCTCTTGCTGAAGGGGTTTCAGGTATTGGAACAGGCTGCCCAGGGAGGTGGTGAAGTCCCCACCCCTGGAGGTGTTCTTTGAGAGTTGACTAAACTCTGCCCTTCGGGGTAGGGTTTCAGTCGAAGACTTGTCAATGTCAGACTAACGATTGTACTTGATGATCTTAAAGGTCTTTTCCAATCTAGGCAGTTCTGTGATATCTTTCAATGGAGAAGATAGTAAAGAAAATATCTCTGAGCTTTACCCCTTAGTTAATGCATAGGCTTCAGATTGCTCCTCCCTCCACATTCTGTGCTGCTGATGCTATGGGATGAAAAGTGTCATTGTAAAGAAGCTCAGCATGTCAGTTAACACCCAGATGGTCTGAAAGCCTGGATGTTCTTCAGAAGAAATAGAAGCAATTAAAGTATTGGGTAGTTATGGAAAGTTTCCTGTGCATATTAGAAATTCTGATGAGATCCAAATGAATGCTATTTTCAGCTGTTGCTCCTGCTGCTCAGTGACAGGAAGGGGAAACAGCTTCCTCCTTCATTTTCATCCAGGTTTTGCAATACTTCCACTTTGCTGTAGAGTTACAGTAACCCACCAGAACGAAAGGAAGTTGGTAATTTCTGCTGCCCAGAATTAGGTCTCAGAAGTAACTGTCAGGTACACATCTCAGGAAATAGTTGTTAACAGTTCTAGGTGGCTTTTTTTCCCCCAGATATTAAAGATCTCTAAACAAGATAGACCTCAATTAAGTGTAATTTCTCAGTGTACATTTTCTTCCCTTAAAAGTCACAGTCATGCTGTTGAGCTTGTTACAAATAGAGCTGCACAGCTATGGTGGTTGGATTTGAACTCCAGTAGCAAGTTTAGCCTGTTGTAAAGAGCCATTTTCACATCCTGAAGGTGCTGGATTTTCTTTAAAGAGTGGTTTTGGTTTGGTTTGTTTTTCACAGGTCTGTTTTTTGTCCTGCCCTGCACAGACAGCTTCATCAAAGTTGATATGAGGACAATCTCCTTTGATATTCCTCCCCAAGAAGTGAGTTTGTATTTGTCTTGATCTGCTAAAGTGTTGGCAGATTTTTTTTGTGCTTTCCTGAGAGGGGAGAAGGAAAATACTGGGTAGAACGGAGTTTAAATATAGATTTCTTGTGCAGGTGCAATGTATTGTGAAGAACACAGCCTTTGGTAACAGCATTCAACAAGAGAAGATTTTTGACAGAAAACAAATGATGCTGTTCTCTGAGGGCCAAATAAAATAACTTAATACTGCCTAAGAGCTAGAATGGGAGGGGGTTTGAATGGGGACTGCTGAGCTTCATGCAATTCTTCTTCTCTAATTGTTTCTGGGACATCTGGAAGATTTCCAGAAGCAGCAATGATCTTTCCTAACCAATTTATCTAGAGAGATAAATTTATATACAAAATAGCAGGATTAGATGTTTACATCCATCAAATGCTATTAATAGGAACTCAGGGTCGTGGTCCAGTCCCCACGTGGGTTTTCTGTCCACATTGCTCCTGTGTCCTGATGTGCACAGGAACATTATGAAGGTGTTCCACCCCTAATGCCACCTGATGCCTTTCAGTGTTTAGGTCCTAAAGAACAACAGCAAGGAAAAACTTCTATTTCTGGAGTCTTCTTCCTCGAGCATGCTATTTTTTTTAGCTGAATCTCTTCACAACATTAAGCTGAACTCTCTGATAGCAACTCAGTGGATAACAAAAGAACAGAAAAAGAACTGCCCCTGTAAGAATAAGACAATTGTATGTCAATAATCATAAGGGTATCCCTCGTGTATCTGCTCAATGCAGTCCGCCTGCTGCATCTGTTTCCTGTCATATCTGCTAGGCACTTTAGTGCTCATCATTAGTTGTAGATTTAGACAAATGGTAACTGCCATGGTACACTCAGAAGGGTAATTGGTAGAAACCTAATCACTGGCAGGCAGAATGTTCTTGCAGCTGCTGATGGGCCATTAGTGAGTGAAGCCATCAGTTCTACAGCTTTTCTTTTGGATTGATTAAATTACAGTTTTGGATTGAGGTTGGTTTGTCCTCAGCAGATAAAAGCAGAAATCTTAAGTTGTACAACATGATTTCTGTGCGTGCTTCTTGTTCTTTGTGTGCCTTCTGCTATTGTGAAAAGCCTGCTGAAGTGGTAGTTTGGAGAAGGACAGAGCAGCTAGGTCTTGAAAGTTAAGTGACTCACTTCCTTCTCTTGCATCAGATAACGCAACAGCGATTGTCTAACGTGGAATTGGGACACTCCTCCTTGTGGCCACGGGGCATATTTCAATCTCTTTTTAATTTTACAATGAATATTAATGTTTCTGTGTAGTGTAGCCTCTTCTGAACCTTCCAGAATATGTCTTTATCTTTGCAAGTGCATCTATTGCTTAACATCCAAGTATTACATTGATAAATCACTTGAATCTTGCTCTGAGGATGTTCACAAATTGGATTTCCTTTGCAGCCTGTCTAGAATTCACCACATACTCATTTAGTAGCACTAGGTGGCATTTCAATTGAGTACCTCCAAGAAGAACAATGAACTGCTAGATAATAAGAGAGATATTGCTAATTAAATGGTGAAGTAAGGCTGACAGTCATGCAGCTGAGATACATCAGGCGGTTGGGACAGGCAGAATTTCCTAAGTACCTCGACATACCTCAGTGAAAGCTTCCAGTCCGCTCCAGAAATGGAAGATGTGTTTCTCTAAGCTTCACTCTACACTGACATCCTTCTTTACCAAGGTTCTGCAGCTCTCTAAAGTCACGTCCACACCACTGCTGTGCCTGGAGATTTGGCTATTCCTGTGATCTGCCTGCAGCTCCAGTCACAGCTGCAGTATGGGAAGGTCTCACTGGAGATGCTCCTCGGCAAGTGTAGCTGAAATAGGCTGCCTCTTCCCTTGCCTGCTTTATAAACAGGTGTTCTGGTTTGCCTGTTTTCTGAACTGCCACACCTAGGAAAACCAAGAGTTTGAGTAAAACAAACATACAATTACCATTATATGCAATAAACATGTGCTTACTGATTCTTTGCTTTCCCCATTGCTTTGTAGATCTTGACCAAGGACTCTGTGACAGTTAATGTAGATGGAGTGGTTTATTACCGTGTCCAGAATGCCACCCTTGCTGTAGCAAACATCACAAATGCTGACTCAGCCACCCGGCTTCTTGCACAGACCACTTTGAGGAATGTCCTGGGGACCAAAAACCTTTCTCAGATTCTCTCTGATCGTGAAGAAATTGCACACAGCATGCAGGTATGAGCAGCTTTACCTAAACAATCCATCATACGATCCATGAAGCAGCAATCCCATGGCTAATTTACAGGTCAGGATTAATTTTACCTTCTCAGTGATGAGGCAAATTGTGATTTGGAGCTTTAGGCAATACTATCAAGAGCTCTTGGGATTGCATTCAGTGTAATAGAAATAATAGACTAGTGGGAATGAGGGATTTGGGAGAGGAGGGCTTCCCTGGATCATTATGTCAGTATTCTGCTGTTGAAAGAAATAATGCCACAGAATTCCTTCCATGTATTAATCAAGCCCTGGGGGGGGAGGAGGGGACTGTTAATTATAAACCCATAACTGTTGTATAATTATCAAATAGTTGCTAAGATAACTGATTTGGTTTATTGGTTATTCTGCAAACATGGTTGTTTGTTTGCAGCCAGATGGGTGTCTTAACTTCATTGTCCTGCCTTCTGTAGGCCACGCTTGATGAGGCAACAGATGATTGGGGCATTAAGGTGGAACGTGTGGAGATCAAGGATGTGAAATTACCTGTCCAGCTGCAGAGAGCAATGGCTGCAGAGGCAGAAGCTGCCCGGGAGGCGAGAGCTAAGGTAAGAACATCCACATGTGGGGTTTGGATTCATTTATTCACATTTTTTCTTCATGAATTGTATGGTGAGGTGGAGGATGAACATTCTCAGGTTGTGTTGTAGCAGGGGTTTTGCAGGTTTGTGCCTTGTTGCTTGCTCTATTTCCTCATGGTTCATGCATGGTAGTAGCTTGAGCCATACTTCCAGGTTTTTCCTGACTAGCCTTGATTTTAGGCAAGTCCTTTGTTTTGCTTGTTACTTCATATGAGAGACAAGCCAGCTGTGAAAGATACCAGCTGTGATACTTGGTTTTATCACTGTTGACCAGTAAGAAACATACCACTCACCTGGGAAGTCCATGCAGGGACAAAACATTATAGCTTTTAAGCAAAAAGTATTTTCAGATAGATATGGTGAGTGCCTTCTGCTTTGAGGAGGCAGTGCTGAAAGAAGCACAGAAGAACAATAACTGCTCCCACTGCATTTCCAGGGCATGTTGCCAGCTTTTATGATCTGGCATCCTGATGCTGAATGGGAGAACAGACACACAGGGCCTTGAGAGCAGACAGAAGCAGCTTATGTCTGAGCCAGGAGAAAAGGCAGAACGGGTGAAGAATGCAGTATGGAGAAGTCACTTGATCAAAGGGCTGAGCAGTGTCTGGTTTATGACTTCAGCCTTAAGTCATCCCACAGTTTCCTAGTTTATTACTGTGCCAGAATGAATTCAATTTTCTTCATTTGCTTCCCCAGGTGATTGCAGCTGAGGGTGAAATGAATGCTTCCAGGGCCCTGAAGGAGGCATCCATGGTTATTACAGAGTCCCCTGCTGCTCTTCAGCTTCGTTACTTGCAGACCTTGACCACCATTGCTGCAGAGAAGAACTCTACCATCGTCTTCCCATTGCCCATCAATATGCTGCAGGGCCTTACAGGCATCAGTCACTAGGCTGAGCTGGGGGAGAAAGGCTGGGGTGGGGTCTTTTTTGCTAGAGTGAATGTTTGCAGCACTGATTTCCCTGTGTTAGAGCTTCTAGCTGTGTTACCAGTTAACCTAAGTGTGTAATGTTTGTGAGTGTGGACAATCAAAATCTTTGAAAGACTCTCAAGAACAAGCAGATTATGATCTCAATTACAGATATATCTATGCTGTCCTGGAGGGGACAGCTTTAATCTGTAGCCTCCCATTGTCAAACAGTATATAAAAGCATTTGTGGTGGAGATGAGATGATTCAATGCTTGCAAAGACAACTATTCCTGTTAGAAAATGGGTTTGTAGTTCTGCAGTGGAGGTGAAACAGCCCAAACTGTATTTTCTGGTGGTATAGTCATCGGATTGCTGTCACAGGGATCAGATCGCTAGCTTAGAGGAGGAAAATCAGGCTCATACTCCTATCTAAAACAGTCCCTCACTCACGTTAATAGAACTTTCCATCTCTCTTCTCCCACAGAAATCAATGTTCTGGTTACAATAACTTGCAGTCACTGAGGGGCTGGACTAGTGGTGTGCCTGTATGGATTTATGCTTCTTTAATGCACTGGGAAGCTGCTGGGTCTGCCTTTAGCTGTCTCTTAAAATTGATTTTCAAAAACCAAAGCACTGACTCCTGCATTCTCAGCAGGTCTGAAAACCTGCTACTCTGGGAAGATTTCTGTAACTAGCAGGTGGTGGTGATGTTTAACAGAAGGTGCTGCACTGTTTATAGTTGTGTTTGTAACAAGTGAAGTGATTTACTTGCTAATGCTGCTTCTGAGCAGACTTGTAGCTGTTGTGATACTAAGGGCTTATAATTGACACCAAAAGCATGCAATGTTGTGCTCATGTACCCTTGAGCTGTGAGTCTGTTACACTGCATTTGTATTTTGACCTGTTCAGAAGTTGTAATTACAGATTACAAAGAGAAGAATTGAGAGTCTGGCAGGGGGGAGGCTCTTTAGGCTTCCACCATCCCAGAGTGGTGGGATGGCTTTGAAAACAAAAAGCTGTGACCAATGATACAAGTGCCCTCCTCACATTGACCAGCATAAAACCTCTGCTTTGTGCTTTATCACTGCTCTGCTACCATCACTTCTGTACTTACACGTATTCTAGCAAGGACAAGGACTGTTTACCTGTGCCTTGATACTCTGTGCCTTTGTCACTGTTAGGAAAGATGCCCAGATGCTGGTGGGGCTTGAGCTATCTGCAGCTGTTTTGCTTCTGCCTGCTTGCTGTGAACTTTTTCCTTCCTCTGCATCACTCAAGCAATACACCTGTCTCTGTGTTTGGCAGTTGGTCAGTCAGTGTAAGCTGAGCTTCACTTTCTGCTGGGAGAGGGGGGAGAGAGACAGTTAACAAAGCTGCAGTCATTAGCATTGCTGTGCTCAGGCTTGCTGTGGGAAACAGTGACTGCACAGCTTGAGGTTAATCCTTGGGGAAAGTGAGAGAATTTCTAACTCCCTCTGCCGCTGCTGTAGATGGCCACTCCTGGGAATTCTTGTTGACACCAGGAACACGCTTTTGCTCTCATCCTGAATAAAAAGCCTATGCTGTTTACTAAGGAGTGACTTTCTGAAAGTTCTCTTTACTGTTAATTTATCAGTTATGGTGAGGGGAAGGCGAAACAATATCAAAAGTCATTTCTGTAACCCCTTAGTAAAAAGCTTTGTGCAAAAGGCAGCAGAAGGCAGGTCCAGTTCTCTTGAGGTGATCAACCCTGGGGTCTGCGGGTTCTGTTTAATGTTTTCTTCCTTGAAATGAACCACACTCTTTTATTCACATATTCCATACAAGCTTTATTATATTAAATATAACCAAAGCAAGGAGTAGGGTCAATGACTGGTCATGATTGTTGTTGGTAATTATTGCACAGCTAATTGGCTATTAACATCATTGCCTTGTTAACATGCATCCTGTAGGAGGAAGTAGCTCTTGAAGGCATTGAAGGCACTAAACTTGCTCCACTCAAAAACAGAACTCATTACTCAGACATCTACATCTGCCATTGCTCTCTGTAGAGGGTCCACAGCCCAGTAGTCGTCGTCCCAGCCCAGGAACCAGCCAGAGAAGGTTGGTGGCTCAAAGCCCTGTTTAACCACTGACACTGGAGTTCTCTTGTCGCGGCTGGCCGGGTCCGTTTCGATGTACCGCTTAGCTGAGGACACAAGCCAAAGGAGACCTCATAGAGTACAAGTCTTACCCAGCAGCAGCTGAAACAGCTTAATGGTAGCTAAACAGCTGCTAGACATGGGATTTCAAACAGTTTCTTGAAACAAAGCAACCCCAAGCCCAGAAGATTTCACTCTCTGGTTTTATCTGCAGCTCACACAGGCTGGGATTATAAAGCACTGTAACGGCATGGCAGCCTGCACTTGTGTACCCACACAAGGATACAACTTGTGTGAGTACTACAGCTCCTCCTGCTGATCCTGGGGATCCTCCTTTCTTGAGAGATGGATCTCTTTGCTCACAACAGCAAATTTTATGCTGTGATTAAGATACGTTTCTCAATATATTAGATTGCCTGCCTTGTGCTCAGATAGTGGGAAAAGAAGAGACAGTGCAGAGAAAAATGTGACATTACCAGATTTCAGTGCCTCAGTCTTTTCTTCTTCTTGGGCATCTTTCCCAATCCATACAAAGACCTAAAGATAAAAACAGTCCACATCAATATTTCAGCAACAATGGATTTCTTTATGAAAGAAAAGGTAACTTTGCCTAAGTTTCAGTGAACAGAGTATGACACAGAAGAAGAGCCTGGCTGGCTTGACCTGTGTGATTAAAACTTACTGGTGGATTATGTAGATAAAACAGTTAAACTTCTCATGAATTCTAGATACAAGAACAAACTGTACCCTAGCTCAGCATCAGGAAATAGTATCAGATGTTGGAACATTTTTACATAAAACATAAAGTAAGTTGCCTTTTGGCTGATTTATGCAGTGTGCCAGTGAATAATAACAGAAAATGTGTCACTATCTACACCTGCTGAATGCTAACAGTGGCTGAGAGTCCCTTCCAGCAGTGAACAGGCTGGGGACTACACATGCTACAACAGCCCTTAAGCTGCCAAAGAAGCAGCAGGGCACCACCTCTTTTCTCAGATTCTAGGTGATAGTTCTCTTTAGTGGCACTACTGAGCTGATTTGTTCTCAGGCCTGGAGATGAAAAGACTCTAATACAACAGCTCTTCAGCTACTGTAATTTGAGTTTCAACCTAAAGCCAGCTCATGCCTGCTCTTTGCTCCTCTCTTCACCAGGTAAATGGGCCATACCTGATCCCATGTGTCAAGGAGCATAACATCATCTGTAGCAAGGTCATCCTGAGTCAGATCTCCAGGAACTTCTTCAATCTGGAAAACATAGATTAGCACATACTTCAAACACCATTTACAGAAAGAATCCCCTTCACATAGGTTCATCTTGTCAGATGCATTAACCTTGACACTGCCCTGGTATTTGACCGTGCAGCACACACTGTGTCATGCCACAGAAGACAAGACTGATCTGTCTGCCTAGAGAAGCTTCCACTCACACCCAAGACTTCTAATGCTGCATCTTTTTATTTGAAAGGTCCATGAGTTAAAAATTGAGGAGCCTGAGTGGTAGTTGTTAAACTGAAGAGGACTGGTTTGATGCCCCTGAAAACTGCTTTGCTGACACAACACTGCAGCAGGATGAGTGCTGTCCACAGAAAAATGCTGCTGGTGCTTTGGAAGCCTTCTGCAGGCAAATCCACCAAGGAAAATAAGACGCAAGAGCCTGTTGGCTGGCTCAGAGCATACTGGGACTGAGTTTCTTCCAGCTTTGTCAATGGGTGCTGAACTCATTGCCTGCTCTTAGATACTCACAGTGAAGCGTCCACTCTTGTTGGAGCAAGCAAACAGACGAGGGGGGTGAACGTCCATCTTCTTGTCCTTCAGCCGGGGAGAGGTGCGGTAGGGAGCTTTGCCACCCAGGGCTGCCCAGAAATTACCTGAGAAAAAGAAAGAGACACTGCTGCTTCAGCTCACAGGGAAACCACAGCAGCAGCAGGGGTTGGGGCACAAAGTCCCAAAGGCCTAGAAACATGAGTGTGTTGTAAAACCTAATGAAATACTTCAGAGAAGCCCCTCAGTGCCTGTGTCCACATTTCCATGTTCTGGGAGACAAAATACCAACGAAATAATTGCTGGGAATGTGCAGCAACACAGAAATGATAGAATTACAGAATGGTTTAGGTTGGAGGGAATCTCAAAGCTCAGCCAGTTCCAACCCCCTGCCATAGGAAGGGACACCTCCCACCAGAACAGGTCGCTCAAGGCCTCGTCTAACCTAGCCTTGAACACCTCTAGGCAGGGAGCATCCACAACCTACCTGGGCAACCTCTGCCAGTGTCTCACCACCCTCACTGTAAAGAACTTCTTCCTAACATCTACTTTAAATCTTCCCTCTGCCAGTTTAAACCCATTACTCCTTGTCCTGTCATTACAAGACCCTGTAAATAGTCCCTCTCCAGCCCTCCTGTAGGCCTCCTTCAGAGAACTTGCTCCAACAGTTTGATGTCTTTCTTGTGTTGGGGGCTCCAGAACAGTACACAGTACTCCAGGTGGGGTCTCACAAGAGTAGATCTCAAACTTCACTGTGCCTCCTCCTCACCTGGCTCTTTGCCCTCAGAAACCTGTACTGGGCGAGCTCCCAGTATCTTCAGCACCTCTTGTGCTCCTGATTTCTCAGCTTCACTGGCTCCTTGGCCAACCCAAAGGTAAGCAGCAGAGGGAGTTTTCAGGACAAAGGCATCATTTGAGTTCAGCTGACTGGCGGTAGGATTCAGCTGAAAAGAAAGACCATTGCATGTGTCAGATGTAATGTACACAGAGCCCATTCCTTCAAAACAAAAATCAGTAAAGAAAGAAAAGATCAGTAAAACTCAGCAGGCTGATGAAGTGCAAAGAAGATGCTCCACAGGGCCATGCAAGGCTATAAGGTCTCCTGGGCATCTGCTGTGTCTGAGCTTTGAGTTAGATTTAGTCGTATCAGAGGAGCGAGTAAATGTGTGTGGCCTACAGATAGGTAATGACCTTTGGCAGGAGTCTGTCTTTGTGCCAGTCTTTGTGGTTGTGGCAGGGAAATGTAAGGACTTGCTGGGGACCTGCTGCTGAGGCTGACCATTTATTAACACAATTGTCAGCAAGGACAAGCCAGCTTGAAACTAGAAACTGGAGATGTTTCTGCAGACATAAAGCAGTGCTCTTGTCTCACCTGCAGCTATTGACCAGGATTTAGTCTCCCTTTTGTTGTACCTGGGATTCCTTTGTGTGCATTTTCTTTCAAAGGAGTGGCCCTCTTAACCTAGGTCCTGGCACAAGTTCCGTTTGCTCCAAAGGCATTTAGCACTTTCTGTCTTCAGCACTGTCAACACACACTGAGAAGTAGTCACAATGGCCAGGTCCTGTTTTCAACACTTTGACAAAGTCTCCCTCTCTGGGAGGTTCAAAACCCGCCTGGATGTGTTCCTATGTGAACCACCCTAGGTGACTCTGCCTTGGCAGGAGGCTGGACTTGATGATCTCTGCAGGTCAATCCCAGCCTCTAAAGTTCAGTGATTCTGTGACAAATATCATAGTACACAGGGTGCTGCATCTAGTGGGGACTCAAGGGAAAGTGGTTTAGATGTGTCCCAAGACAATAAAACTAATTAGCCCTGGGAGGAGTCCTTTAACAGTTTGTAAAGGTCCAAAGCGTGTTTTAGTTTACATCAGAAAGCTCAGTTTGGCTCAGTTTTGTTCCCAGGGTTGATGTTCCCATCACAGCCTGTGCATACAATGCAAATGTTGATTCTTTCCACCTACCTCTACTGCTCTGGTAGCTCCTGAGGTACTGGATCGGACCTGGAACAGCCGTGTTTCTGCAGGTGCTGTCTGGCCTCCTTCCCTAGAGGTTCCACCTTGTAGATAATCAAGGGCTTTTCCACCAAACATACTCATCAGATGAGGTGGTTCTTTTCCTTGCACTACTCGTTTCTACATGAAAACAAAACTTGCTGTCAGTTTTCAGCTGCTGATGAAGAGTAGCACAAGATACTCTAGAAGCAGCCTTTACAATTGTCTTTGCAGCTGGAATACAGCAGCCCAGCCTGCTCACAGGAGCTGAAATAACCACCTCCTGCACAAAACTCAAGCAGTGAGCTCTGAGCTCTCACAACTGCCATTTCATTTTGATTGCTGAGTGATCTACTGGCACAGGGGTAACAAGAACAGTCGTAAAAACCCTCTGTCTCAACAGGCTGCTTGTAAAACTTTCCTATGGAAATAGCTGGAGAGCTAGGTTAGGTAATAACCTCTTCATAGCTCCTGGGGGCTATAATCCATGGCTGGAGTTCTCCACTGCATGTATTTTTATTTATTCCCACACTTTTGGGTTTGGTTTGCTTAGGTTTTTTACCTGCACAGGGCCTGCCACCCAGCTCCTCATCCAGCTGTACTGTGAGGAATGCAGAGGTTGCAATCTCATCTTGAGTGGAATCAGCACCCTGCCTGAAAGGCAAGGCAAAACCCAAGGTTTATTTTTAGCTCTATCCCCCTCCCCACCTCTCAGATGGAGAGCTAAGGAAAAGCTTTGATACCAAACCTCTGCAGCTCTCCAACACAAAGGAGAAATTAATTATCCCATACCGTAAAGCAGTGATGACAGAGGGAGATAATGTTCTCTAGATGATAAGCACAGATTCTTTAGTATCTCCATGCCTATCTCCCATTATCTTTCTAGCAACTGCTTGAAAACTTGCTTGTTGGTACTGCTATCTGGAACTGCACATGCAGGCCCTATACACACTGAATCTTTTCTGGTTTCAGTTAGCCTGCCTGTGCCGTCTCCACTTGCTGACTAGCAGGAAGATGACCAGTGTGAGGCTGCCTGCTAAAAAACTCCTTCTTAAGGGCATGGAGTGTTGAGTGTGACAGTTACAAGCCACCAGCTGAGGGGGCAGAGTATCAAAAATTCACTACAGTGGTCACAAAAGATGCAAGAACTCTGCTATAAACTGCAGCTTGATCCAAAGAAGGGAGTAGCTGGAGAGGAAAAATCCCACAAAACTAGCACAGTAATCGCCCTCATTTTCCCTCTTCAAACAAAACATTCCAGACCTTTGGTATTGTTTTCTTTGCAAGGAAAGGGTACCTAGGGTGAAATTTTCTGTGCCAAGATCCTCTAAGTAAGAACCAGCAGTGATTAAGAAGGGGACTCTCAGCCCCCTAGTGCTTTGATTTGACTTGCACCAGGAAAACTTTCTTACCAAGTGTAAATAATCTGTCCCTGTTTTCCAGCATGCTGGTAGTTGTACAAGATAATATAGCTGTCCCCTCCGTAGAACTGGCCATACGTTGAAGGATTCACTGGCACCTTCTCTGAGCCTTCTATTCTCCAAATCTAGAAAAGCAGAGGAGCAAGAATGTTCTCAGTTCATCGTGACAGCAGCACAAGCAGACTCTCTCGGCGGCTCCTGTCCTGTTTTCCTCCCCACGTCAGGCAGAACTGGCAGTCCTGCAGCCCCACCTGCTGGGCACCGCTGCTCACAGCCTGGCACTCAGCCTCCAGCCAGGCCTGCAAGCAGGGCACAGGCAGCAGCTCCCCCCCAAACCTCGGTCAGATTCACCCAGAAGCGGGAGAGAAAAGGCAAGTCAGACTACCAGCAGTGCCAGCACAGATGCCCTGAGATGATCACTTCCGTTTCTCCATCAGGAAAGGAGTTTCTAGGTTTTACTAGGAACTTCTGAGAGGTCCAAGGTTGCTTGGGACTCTGGCTTTTGGGCAGTACTTGGCTCTTTTAAGCCCACCTCCCCCACTGCTTCTATGAAACAAATGTACACGTCTAGGTGCGTGGGGCAGGTGCGGTGAGGCAGCTGCCCATCAAGTGTGATGGCAACAGCTAGAATAACCATGGAGAAGAAAACAAGGAAGAAGTTTGGGTCCACATTACTGGGTGAAACATTGTCCCCCAGCGGGTCAAACTTAAACAGTTAATCTATACTGCTGGCATACCAGACCCTGCTGGTATTCCTGATATTAAAACCTGCAGTGTTGATGACTCTCCAGCCTCCATTTGTCTCACCACTCTTGCAGATTCACTGTGAAGTAGCAAAACAATAAACAGTTCTGGAAAGCTTCCTGAAAGGATTCTGACAGTGCTCACCTGTTTCCTGCCAGAGCCATCATCCTCCATGCCATGCTGGGGCAGCCATGGCCTTGGAGGTGTGCAGAGTGGCAGCATCGAAAGGCACCTTCTCAATCTTGGCAATGTGACCAGAAACATAAGCCTGTCCCAGTCCTTCTGTCTGGTCCTTGTCCCGCCAGTTCTTGAAGAATTGCTTAAACAAGGGTGTCTCACCACTCTCAGGGAGGACTTGGACCTGAAACAAATGAGCCAGCATCAGGAGCAGTCTTGTCCCATACCCCACGCAGCTCCAGCTGCAACTTGCTTCACCCTGAGCCTTGGTTTCAGGCTGGTACAACTCTTCTGAGATCACAGCAGTGAAACACTTAGTGCCGAGATGTGGTACCAAGAGCAACCTTGGGTCTCATCGATGCCTTCAGGAGCACCTCCAGCCATTACCATATTTTTCTCTTTTCAAAGAGAAAAGACATATCACAACCTCTCTGTTTGCTGCTTGTGACCACTAGTTTGACAGGATCTGTTTCTTTCAAGCCACTGTTATTCAATCTTTAAGTCCCTATGTAACTACACCCTGGAAGGTCCATGCTGTCACAAGCAAACAGTACAGGTCTCTATATGCTAAGGGATGCAGAGTCAGGCTCAGATGAGTTTCAAGGAAAGCTGAAGGGATGTTAAGCCCTTCAAATCTTCTCCCCAGGAATAAGATCAAGTTTATCTCTGACTTCTTTTTCACTCCTTGGAGAGAGGTCATGGAAAAGGTAAAAAAAAAAGTACCTAAGGAGAGGTTAAATCCTTGCTGTGTTGGGGTGAAGCCTATTTTAAGGGCAATGTTAGCAGTATCTCCCTGCAGAGGAGCAGATCACCCAAACCATGAGCTACTTGCAAGACTACGAGTGACCACTTCATGTGAGCCGTGCTTTGGAGGACAGTGACCTGCATGGCAGAAAAATAAACCCAGTGGTGCCCAGAGGT
The DNA here is from genome assembly GCF_015220805.1 of Pogoniulus pusillus. NCBI lineage: Eukaryota > Metazoa > Chordata > Aves > Piciformes > Lybiidae > Pogoniulus > Pogoniulus pusillus. The sequence continues at coordinate 9,651,199 of NC_087298.1, forward strand.
TGGCCACAGGCATGCTGCATCTCCTTACCTGGGTATGTTTTGGATAACCCATCTTATCAATGAACTCAGAAGCAGTTTTCAGTGCTGCTTTCTTCTCTTCAGAATTGGCACTCTTGCCTTTAACAAGAAAAAAGTAAAGGTGGTTAACCTTTAAAGTGTTCTGCACACCCAAAAAAGAAACTGCCTCAAGTACTTCCACCTTTTGTCACAGCAAGAAGGGTTCCAGCCTTCCAGTTGGATAATGCCAAACAGCAAGTGACAGTTGTCTGATCTCTCCTATGCCTTTCATGGCGACTGAGGACATGATCCAAGATGCCAGGTGTTTTTTTATTTAGGATATTTAGGTATTTATCTCTGCTTCCCTTCCTTTAATTTGGTGCCCTTCCTTTCATTTTCCAAAGACCCTGTAACTTCAGCACCTGGCATCTTTGAGGAGTGCTTTTCTGAGATTGTTCATGCCCTGAAAAGCACCACCACCATCAGGTGTGTGATCCCCTGTCCAGCCTGAAAGAAACAGGGATTGATTGGTAACTGGTATGCATAATCAGCTTCACCTTTCCAAACAAAGATCTTTCCATCTGTGCCATGGTCCAGAATGAAGCAGTCATCTGTATTCAGGGCTGCCTGGGAGAAGGGGTTCTCATCTGCCACCATGGAGACTGCCATTGCTCCCAGGCCCCATTGGAGACCCTGTGATAGCACAGCACAGACGTTAGATAAGGGCACCGCCTGTTCCACCCCAGCTTCATGGCCATACTCCAGAACTCAGGGAGTGGAAGGGAAATCAATTTGAATGCACTGGCTGCTTCAGGCACTATTGTTTTTCAAACAGGATACCTTTGACACAGCAAGAGTACGACACAAACATAACACTTAGTCTCAAGATTTCAAGTACTTCTAGCAAAGCAGATACTGCTGGGACCAGAGAAAGGTTGATTCAAAATGGTAAATATCCTTGGTGGCCAAGGAACAGCTTCTGAAGCACACCAGCTGCACTCAAAAAACTGGAGGGAACACTCGTGGTAACTGTGAGCAGGCCTCCTTGTATCAAGAGATTTAATAGTCTGACTTCTTCTACATACTAATAGAAACCATATTTCACCACATCATTTCCAGAGAGAGTCTTGGACACTCTTCCCCAGTTATACTAGCTGATGGCCCAATGTTACCTTCCAAATCATTGCCTCATCGTGCTCACTGGATGTAGAAAGGGGCAGATCCCAGTTCTCAGGCTTCCTATTTCTAGCTCTTTCCTGTCACCTTCCCAATACAGTGCCTGTTAACACAAAGGGAAAACTCCCTTTTTTCCTATTCATTACACACTCTGCCTTTCCCTCAAAAATTCCCAGAAAGTCCCAGCTGCCTCACTATGGTCCAAAGTGGTGAGAAAAGGTAATAGAAAGCATGTGGGTATGTAGTGTGAACAACCAAGGTTCACAGCTAACAGCAGAGTGAGGCAGAAGGCAAAGACTGGGATCAGTTCAGCTCCTCTCTGCTATTCCAGCTCCATCTAATTGCGCAAAGATCTCTCCATTCCCCACAAGGTTATTCATCAGTGTCCATCTGTTTCTTGTTACCTTGTAGAGCTTAGCCAGCTTTCTGTTGGCTGTATCAGTTTTGGTCTCATCAGAAACTCCGGGTGGTAAAACTGGGCTTTGGTCCCAGGACCTGTGAGAGAGAGAAAAAACACATTACTAGCCAAGCCAAGAGGACCCTCTGTTCCCTAGATGCTCCAGCCTCAAGAACAAGTAGAAGAAACTTCTAGGACCAACACCAGTGAGAACACATGGCTGTCCCAGTGGAAATACACTGATGTCCCAGTGGCGCAGAGCAACCAAGTCTGCATTGAATTAATGCTGATACCACCAACACTTCACCTATGTCAGGACACACACTCCTGAGCCTAGGTACCCATCCATCCCACCCATTCCTCCACAGACCACCCTTCCCAGTCCAGCAAGAGAAATGGATGAAGTGGATAACCTGAAGCATTTCCTCCCGCTCTGCTCCCTCCTCTGAAACATAGACCCTGGCACGACCATTCCGCTCATTGTCCCGAATCCCCTTGGCCAGCACAGTGGCCTTCAGCCGTTCTTGGCGGTTGCTGTTGGAGCCACACCACTGGTAGATGTTCTGCAGGAAGAGAGAAAGACCAAGCAGCTGTCAGTGTCACAACCCCCCTCTCTAGCTGGGCCAGCAGTATGGCTGGGATTGAAAGACATTAAAAGACTGCTAATTCAGCATGTTCCATGATTGAGATGCCTCAACAGTGGGGAGAAAAAAAAAACCCTTATGTGAACTACCATGCCCCTGGAAGTCTGTAAACTTACGCTGCCAGGTTCAAGGATGAAGCAGTCCCCTGTGTTGAAGCTCTCCCAGGTCACAGGGACCTCCGTTGCACGCACTGTTCGCCTGCCTTTGACCTGCAGAAGCCTCTGCACAGTTACTTCATTGGGAACCACATGTCTGAAGCCAGAAGCCACACACCAGCCTATGGAGAAACAAAAGGGACAACAACTCACTTGTGCTGCTGCTTCAGAGAACATGAAAATCCTGCTGATTTGCTACCAGGCAGCAGGTTTTGTTTCTCCCAGGAAAGAGGGCCACCAGCAGCTTGCAGAGAGTTATCCTGCCCAGGATGGGCTTTTCTACAACATCTATCTGTAAATACATCCAAGCTCCACTACCATAGCATCCAAGGGACACATTTAAAATGAACAAAAAATAACAAGAGTGGGAATAAGCAAACTAGAGAGAGCAGAAAAGCCTCAGACAAGACAAAGTCTGAGCACTTTGAGAGTACTTGACCTGATGTAATTTTCCTTGTGCCACTGGATTCCTAACAACCATAACTCCCCTTGACTGTATGTTTTTACTTCTTCTATCTCACTTTATTGCAATGGCACTGAAGAGTAAATCCACTACCATCATCTACCAAAATATTGTGTGTGCTAATGAGATAGGCTCAGCATGGAACAAGTTGGGCAAGAGTCAAACTCTGTTTATGTAAGTGGGGAGAAATCAAAATCTACTGGGTAGGCATTTCCCATCAACTCAGACTGATGTTTCTCTAAATTCTTCCAGACATCTTGGGACTGTTCTTTCCTCTGCTTCTCAAAGGAAACCAAAATCCTGATTCCTAAAATTTCCTGGGGCTTTGCTTGTGTATTATTAATCTCAGCCAAAACTCTCCCACTGGGATCTGCTCTTCTCCACCCTGTCAGTTCCAACTCATTGAAAACATCTGGTTGAGGATGGTTTTCAAGCAACTGGAAAAAATGTCAATTCTCATTCTTCTGAGGAATTGGGCAATGGGCAGGATGCCATTTCTTGCAAGTTTGATCTCAGACTGGTAGTACAAAGACCCAGACATCACCTACCTTGTACTTGATGCCAGATTTGAAGTACCCCAGGAAAGTTGAGGACTCATGGCCTTGCACTTCACGATGCTGAACAGCCTTCCCCTGAAGGTAGTCATCCATCTGGACAGTTGAATATGGCAGCTGCCCCTCGCTCATCTTGAGAGCTTTCATCTCCTAAGAGAGGAAAAGGCAACAAGTTGCAGGTGACACAGCAAAAGCTGTGCAAAAAGCAACTGGGAAAGAAAGCAAATTAGTGGGAAGTTCAGCTTCCAGGCCTGCAGAAGAGTCACATTCCAAACTCTTCCCATAATGACCCTAACTGCAGTATAAATTGTCTCTTATTTGTGGCAGACTCACAATAGCATCCTAACTGCTGCAGCCCCACTGCTTCACAGCTCTCTCTTTATAGCTATCGTTCACTCTCTTGCCACTTGCTCCTGTCCTGGAAGGACACTTGCTATGGAGCAAAGAGATGAGTCTGCAGGATGAAGGCTGTAGATAATAGCAGGGCATCAATTCCACAGTAGTTTGCCTCTCTGGAGCTCTGGTGTGGAAAATTTACTGACAGATGGCAGATACAAGTCACCATGTGAGTATCTTGCACAGCTTTAACTGTGACCTTGTGTATTAATCTTGGCTTTGCAGGATGCAGAGAAAGCTTTGCCATGTTAATCGGGGACATTTACTACAGAAGGCCAGTTAGGAGATCTGAACTTCAGGAGGATAAATCCCAGTCACTGATTCAGGAGGATTACAGACCTCCACTTGTTCAAATAGAAAGGACTTCAGATGCCCATTTCATCTTCTCCATGGGCCTGATAAAAGCCTCTGGAGAAGAGGGACTTAACTCTTGTACCTTGATCACAAAAAGCTATTTCTAGGTACAGCGATGGATGTACTCACTGCTGCAGAAACCACATCAATATTTAAGTTGCAGAGCACTATATGCACCCAAAATTGCATCCTCAGAGTGCTGCCAGTCCTGCTTTTTGTTTCCTTGGGTAACACCTACAGACAAGGCTGGTGCAGTGAGAAGAAGAAAGTTCACTTTGGGCTCCCAGTTCGGCAGAGGCACTCCCATCAGACTCACCCAACCAGAAGTGCAGGTCGTACTGGAGGTTCCCACTGCGCTGTTTGATGGTGTTCAGCACCAGGTAGGAATCTCCTGTGAAGAAGTCTCCATACAGATTTTTTGGCACCGGGACCAAATCAAACTTCTCGACCCTCCAAATCTGAAGGCCAGGCTCCTTCCCAGCCTTGGAAAACTCGGCGTGTTCCACCATGCTGACAGGCTAGGGGTTGAGACACAGACTGTTGTTCAATATTGCACAGCACAAGGAAGCACAATTGTTTATTTCACATTGCTTCTGATCTTAACTTCTGTTCCAGGCACAAGTGGAGAATTTCCCCTTTTTCTCTTGCAATGACTTTCGCAGAGGGAAAAAACAAACAAACCACACAACAGGTGGGGGAAGAAATGTCTTTGAAGTGATCACTACTCTTTTCTCACTTCCAGTCAACTTTCTACCTTATTCCTAACCTGCTCTTTCCTCTGTTCTCTGTCCTGCCCCTCCCAATTTTACTCTACTAAATACTTTACTAATGTATAGCTTTTCAAAGCTTTTCCTATAAATGCTGCATGATGTTCATGACTCCAGAAAATAAACCTCTTTTAAACTATGCATGTTGTACATCTTTGCACATGTATTATTCACAGTTTTCCTAAAGACCTGTGTGATCTTACCCATCTTCTTCTGGGAAAACGTTGTGAATAACATCAGAGAGTTAGATAATTAACAGGTTTCTTCTGGTTCATCTGTTCTGTACTTCAGTGCCCCTCTGTAACTGCTCCTTTATAAAACATCCACTAATACATACAACACCCCAACCTAAAGTTTGGGTTGTCATATCTACACAGTGGTTTAACAACATGCAACCCATTCTTTTTAATAACCATAACAAACATTTTCTTCTAACTGTAATAGAAAAGAATTCACTTTGGAAATACTGAAAAGAAACAAAACATTCCTGTCGTACAGGCAAAGAAATGTGTCCACGTATTGCAGCATGCCTTTGAGTATCAGGTAACAGGGAAGGAAAAATCAGTACTTTGACAAAGAAGACAGGTCACAGTAGCTGATGGACAGAAGTACAAGGTGCTCAGCTTTCAAGGCAGAAATAAAGAATGTTACAAACTAGAAAGCAAAATAGCAAGTTAGCTCCCGAGGTGATTCCTAAGTTGCAATCGAAGATTAAAAATGCAAAGTAGTCTATTTTATCGTCATGATTTCCTGTCAGTCTGACTTAGTTCTCCCAAATTCCCACTATAAAATTGGACAATCTCCTTCCAGAGAGTTAGAAGAGAGTGTGACTGTTCTAAGTAGTTATATCCAGAAGTTTTGCGATGTTTAATTGTGATGTTAATCACTTACCACAGCTGAAAGCACAACAGCTGCTGTAACAACATATCCAAGCCCTGCCACAGACATGGAGCTAACACAGTTCAGCTTCAGAGCCGTCGTGCAAAAAATGGCCAGCAAAATGTAACTGAAATCCTGTTTGCCCATTTCGAACAGCAAATGGGCCTCTCCCTTCTCCTGGAGAAGCGTTGGGAGTCCCAGCTCCCTCCTCCTCTCCCGCTGCTGGTGAAGCTGAAACTGCAGAAGCCAACCTTTTATCAGGGACAAACACACACCCACCCCCTCAGCAATACAGGGGGCGTAACATGTTTGTGCAAACAGGCCTCTTGGAAGTCTCAGAGTCTCCTTCAGCCACTTACAGACACTCAATCCAGCATGGCAGTAACTCAAGACAAGATGTTATCCATTACAGCCAACAGGGCGATTACGCTCCAACAAGCCAAGATCTAGTCGGAAGGCCAACCCGAGAGGAAGAAATTAAGAGACATCAGCAACAGAGGCAACATTTTGTTGCAAACTGCAACTGAATGGAAAGTTGATGAGACGCAGAGGAACAGAGAGGCTGTTCCAGATGGCAGGGGCTGCAGAGAAAGATTTTGGAGCTGAGAATAGAGAAGCACTGAGAGGATACAAACGAGCACCCTGAGGATGGAGGGAACACATCCCCATCTCTGAACTTGTTGGGGAGCAAGATGCAAAAATCAGCATGTGCTGTGTGTCCTGTGCCTGAATGCAATCTCCACGGGAGCTATTATCAGAGTAATAAACTCTGTAAAGGTTTGAAGCAGACCAATCTATTTCACTCAGCTCATGTGTTAGCCAAAGGCCATTAGCAGTCTGGTAGGTAACACAACAAGAGTCAGCTCAGCAATTTCACAACCAACATGATGGAGGGCATAGCAAGAGCCTGTGACAGGAATGTAACAGGCACCAAAACAGCCATCAAAAAATGGAAGTAGAGCACAGCATGGCTGATTGTAGCATGCCAATGACTGCCACCACTGAAGATTGCTCTTCCAACCACCTCACCCTTCAGACAGCCAACCTATCGCATTTTCCAAGTAAGTGAACTGTGCAGCCAGTGTGCCACTGTGCCACTCCAGTAACAGAGCAGCCTACTTCCCAGAGGGTGGAATGGCTCCTGGAGGTGCCAGGAGCACTGTCTGTGATACAGCCTCTGCCCAAACAGTGCCCAAGGGACATGCAGAGCCTGCCTCCGACAGGGTCTCTTGGAATGTGGCTATGAATATCCTGGAAAGCCAAACAAGAATGCTAGAAGGAACATAACTGATGCCCATGTGTGGTTGTGCTGCTGGTTACTCTTTTCTCTTAAAAGCACCAGGGATGAATTATTGACAGTCTGAGGTTCCCACTGGCAGAATCTCTCAAAAGGTGCTTACATAAGGGCCCAAATCCTCTACCCATAAAAGACCACAAGAAAACTTCCACGAGGGAAAAATCAGACCCATTTTGTCTCTGCTTTCTTTGCTCTCCACAAGAATTATGTTTCTTACTCTCTCTCATTAGAACACTCTGTTGTCCAAGCTAATGTATTATTGGTTTGGACTGTCACCTTGGCAAAACTCTGGTTTAATTGTTGTACCTTTGAAAATTTCACTGGAAGTTCTCAAACTGAAGCAGATGATGGAAACAATGGTTTAGTCTCACTGGTGTTTCTGATCTCAGTCAAGGAAGTTCAGAATGTTCAGAGGTCTAAGACCCAGTAAGTGTTGGAAACCCTGACTCCAAGGAAGCCAGCTGTGAAAGGCTTCTGCAGCTGTAGCATACCCAAACAAACTGACTGGATTGCATAACATCAGGAAGAGATGGATCCCTTCCAAATGGAAAAATACTTTGGACTTTATATTAATAAATACCTGTTGTAGAGTGCCACATTTGGAAAAACTTCACAGAGAGAGGGTCAAAAGCCTTAAGAGAATCTTTGTTAGTATCCCAGTTCAGGATAGCATGGAATCAACCAGGTTGGAAGAGACCTCCAAGATCATCCAGTCCAACCTAGCACCCAGCCCTATCCAATCACACCAGGACCATGGCACTACGTGCCCCCATCCAGGCTTTGTTTCAGACCTCCAGGGACATTGGTGACTCCACCACCTCCTGGGCAGTCCATTCCAATGCCAATCACTCTCTCTGCCAACAACTTCCTCCTAACATCCAGCCTAGACCTCCCCCGGCACAACCTGAGACTCTGTCCCCTTGTTCTGTTGCTGCTTGCCTGGCAGAAGAGCCCAACCCCACCTGGCTACAGCCTCCCTTCAGGTAGTTGTAGACAGCAATGAGGTCTGCCTTGAGCCTTCTCTTCTGCAGGCTGCACACTCCCAGCTCCCTAGGCCTCTCCTCATAGGGCTGTGCTCCAGGCCTCTCATAAGCATATACAATATTTTGGAAAAAAATATTCATTTGGTCTTCTAATTAACTTCACATTTTATAAGTTTTGCCCTCAGTGCAAGCTTGCATTGCCAGTTAGCTACAGAACGTAGGTACAGGCAAAAGAAGAGTAAAGAAGGCTACAGTGAACAAATGGTGTATTATTATTTGGTTAAAATGAATCTGAAGCATGTCAGAAGGGAGTAAGTGTAACACAGTCCAACAGCTGGTATGCTTTATTACTGCTGTCAGCAAATGGCAGTGTTAAATCAAGCTGCAGAAGTCTGTGCTCTGGATGTTTTACTGAGGGCATATGCCAGATGCAACTGCCAGGACCCTACCAAAAAGGATGTTCTGATGGAGACATGGGGAAAAGGCTTATTTCAAGTGAACTGTCCAGCTTAGTCAGAGAAAAGGTGCTATACAAAGCCAACATCTTACACAAAGGAAAGCTATTTAAGGGGCTTGGAGATGGGATTTCAGCACAGATGGATCATCAAAGTGATGCTTGGCTGCATAGTGATAAAAACAAGCATTTAAGAAGTCCAGTGATTTGAGCAAGCAGTGGAAGACAACAACTTATTATTGTATCCAGATGTGCAGTTAATGCAATCCCAACAGGCCTAGCTGAGACACCAGATAATAGAGTGGCCTACAGAAATAACGACAGGGATACGCCCTTATGTACAAACACACCGTGAGACTTGGTGTCTGAGGGAGCTGGCATTGGGCTCTCAGAACAATGGAAGAAATTAAAGACTTGCTTCTCCAGGACCATGCTAAATGATTTTCCTAAGGCTGGAAGCTCCTTGTTTCAGAAGAAAGGCCAGAGGAGACCCTGCAGGCTCTCTGCTCAGCAAGCCTGACATCTCACCCTCTCTGCTATGGTGCAGCTGGAAGTTCTGCAGCTGATGCTTCTACCACCCTCTGATCCAGGTCTCAGTAGTCTTCTCTCCTGGTTTTCCAATCCAAAGCATCTTTCTTTTTTCCACTCTGCAACTTCTAATAAACAGTTCTCATTGCCTCCTTCCCTAAACACTTCCATTTATGCCCTTTACACTCATCTCTGTGGCTGTGGCCTCCCACTCATCTTTCAGTGTCACTCCCATGCCCTCATTCATTGATGCATCAGCACCTTTAGCCGTGTTCTCTCTTGCTCTCTTTGGCAGTATTTGTTTCTGCCAAGAAGGTGCCCAGTTCTGCATGCTCAGATGCAGCCCAGCACACTATACTTGAAAGGAATGTCCTGCCCCTTTCAAGATGAACCTGTGGATCCAGAGCCCCAGCATCTTTTACTCTCATCTTACCACAAAGTTCATTAGAGGGAATAACGAACGTCTGGTTCCTCCACATCAAATTCACTGCCACATCTTCACATCTACCACCCTCTAAAACACCTAATGATGTTATCTTAAACATTTTCCTACAAGACAACATCATTCAATACAGACAGGGATTAAAAAAAGAGGAAAATCTTGAATCTGTTAGGCTCCAGTCTGATCCTAACTCAACCTCAGACACCCAGAGTGGCTTTACCAAAGCTGAAGCAATGCACACACTCAAGCAAACACCCTTGACTTCTGCTACTGACAGAGTATTGTGGAACACAAATGCACAAGACAGTCATGACAGCCATTTTAACAGTTTTTAAATCAAACATACAAGGCAAGACTAAATACAATGGAATGGGTGTAAATCCTCTGTAGGGCAGAGCAAATATTAGCTTAGAGGGCTTTACTCAGCACTTTGTACTCAGATGTTTCTAAGAGCACAAGTATTTTTAAGCCATTCAGTGATTTTTTTTTCTAGATACTTACTGAAGATAGGCAGTAAGAAAAGAGCAAGTGTAAAGCTTGCTGTAAAAATAGTGGGTGAAAAAAAGAAATAAATGCAGTGGATCATTTAAAGAGACTTGGATGTAAAGACATGTGTGTCTTGTGAAGGAAAGAAACGCTCTCAGTATTTAAGCAGAGAGACCAAGAGGTGTAACCACTACGTTAACATCATCTTGGTTGAAAAGAAATGGTGCTTGTGAGGGTAAGGAGATTTATTTCCCCCTTGTTTCAGAAACCACTGTTCAATAGCTTATTCTCCTTGCAGCTTTTATTCACTAACTGACCACTTAGATAAGAAAAATTACATTTTTTTCTTCCTGGAGCTACAGCTAATTTATGGCAGGTCACAAATACAGCAAGGACTTACCTGCTCGGGGCTGCTCAGGAAAGCTTGGCTGAACTAAAGGAGACTGTGAGGTAAGTGATAGTAGGGCCAGATCACCATGTGGTTCTTCTCACTTACAGAGCCAGCGTCTAACTCATGATAGGCTCAGATAATTTGTCTAAACTTGCTGCATAAACAAAGCCCACACAAAAAACTCTGCAGCCAATGTAATATTCCACCACAGAGTATCTAAAACACCTGCTGCTTACAGCTGGAAACTGTTTTGTGTTTTTTATTTTGGTGGATAACACTTAACAGAGCATCCAAACGAGTCGCAAATACAGACTGAAAGGCTAAAATGTGGGGAGAGCAGTAAATCTTAGCATCCACAACACATTCATGCTCCAAAATGCTTCTTCTGCACCAACCCTTACTGTACCTTGGGGGGCAAACAGTTGTATTTCCATACAGCTAATTTGCTCTTTCCCTCTATTTATTTACCAAAAACTGCCTGGAGGATATGGACTGCTCCAAAGAAAGGATAATATATCTACCTTCTCAGAAAAAGAAAGTCTCCCTTGTCTCACAGCACTCCAGATCTTCTATATCAAGCACCAGAAGAAGTAAATCACTACTGTACCGCTGCTGCAACAACAGGAGGAAAGCCGTAAGTCACTCTGTCCTGGAAGCAGCAGTTGCACAATCCTGCTAGCATAAGTAACCCAAAGAAATCAACAGGCTGTACTTGCAGCAGCCACACTCTCAGAGTAAGAGATTCATTCTCCAGATCACCATCAGAAATAATGACACTGAAGAGATCAAATGTATCACAAATCAAGTTATTTGGTTCCTTTGGGTTGATCTTTTTCTTCAATTTGAAGACAATTTATACTTTCTGACTACCCACACTGCCATTTCTTTTTTTCCCCTGACCCATAAAAACTCTCGAGTTTACAAAGCCTATCAGAGTGAACACTACAGAATCACTCTCCTTCTGGTGAAAAAACTCAAGACATGATGCTGTTTAAAACAGAGAAAGGATTAGAGTTCAGCATAGCATTAACAGCTTATGATAGTGCATACTGCAAAGGGAAAGAGTTGTTGTTCCTTATGGCCTCCTTGCCAGCACAGTCTATATTATGACTCACTCTTCAGTAAACCACTGCAAATAAATAAGGAAGGGGGGACTTAAACTTTGTTACCAAGGTGATAGGCACTGGGAAAAAAAAAAAAAACAAATTAAAATGACAGATTTTCAGAAACCCAGACAGCTCTAAATTCATATACAGATAAAACTAAAACCAACCTATTTCCTCCCATCTCTTGACAAAACTAGTAAACAAAGCTTATTTGGGACAAGAAAACATTGACATGGAAGAACTGCCTACTACCCCAGCCACAGCGACTCCATGAACTATTTCAGTTCTCTATGTGAGGAGCAGCATAGTCAGTGGTATTCCCAGCAGCTGTATCTTAACAGATGCAGCCAGCCACAACTAACTTGAGACTGGCATTACCCCTTTCAGCAGCCTCACCTTTCATTTAAAATACACATCTGATTCCAAGAACTCAGATCCAGATCCTGGACACAAAGTACAGCATTATCTGTACAACTGGCAAGTAGGTTTTTGAATTCCTAAGTGAAAAATCCTGCTAAACCACTTTAGCAAATTTGAGCTGCCTGATGATGTGCCTATTGTTCACTTTTTCCAGCTCTTTGTTTGCATTATAGGATCATAGAATCATTAAGGTTGGAAAATATCTTTAAGATCACTGAGTCCAGCCATAATCCAACTACCATGACACCTAAAGTACATCCTGAAGTGTCACCTCTACACACTTCTTGAACATATCCAAGGATGGTGACTCCATCACCTCCCTGGGCAGCCTATTCCAATGCATGACCACTCTCTCAGAAAAGTTTTTTCCTAATGTCCCATCTAAAGTTCCCCTGGCACAACTTACACCCATTTCCTTTTGTCCTATCACCAGTTGGGAAAAGAGACAAACACCCGGCCTTAATCCCAATCTTTTTTCAGGTAGTTCAAAGAATCATGGATTCAACCAGGTTGGAAGAGACCTCCAAGATCATCCAGTCCAACCCATCACCCAGCCCTATCAATCAACTAGACCATGGTACTAAGTGCCTCATCCAGTCTTCAACACCTCCAGGCGACTTCAGCACCTCCCTGGGCAGACCATTCTGATGCAAATGGATTAAGGAGACTGTGTCCAGCAGATCAAGGGAGATTCTCCTGCCCTTCTACTTGCCCTGCTGAGACTTCACCTTGAATATTGCATTCAGTTTTCAGCTCCTCAGTTTAAGAGGGACAGGGATCTGCTGGAGGAGGTCCAGCAGAAGGCTAGGAGGATGATTAGGGACTGGAGCACTGCCTTATGAGGAGAAGCTGAAGGACCTGGGGCTGTTTAGTCTGGAGAAGAGAAGACTTAGAGAGGATTTAATAAATATCTATAAACATCTGAGGGCTGATCAGGTGCCAGGGGGACAGGCTCTGCTCACTTGATCCCTGTGACAGGACAAAGAGCAATGGATAGAAGCTGCAGTGCAGGACATTCCACTTCAAGACAAGGAGGAACTTCTTTACTGTAAGGGTCACAGAGCACTGGAACAGGCTCCCCACAGAGGTTGCAGAGTCTTCTTCTCTGGAGACTTTCAAGCCCTATCTGGATGTGTTCCTCTGTGATCTGTGTTAGATTGTGTGGTCCTGTTCTGGCAGGGAGGTTGGACTCAATGATGGGTCCCTTCCAACCCCTTACATCTGTGATCCTGTGAATCACTCTCTCTGTGAAGAGCCTCCTCCTAATAACAAGACTATTACCTCCCTCAGCACAACTTGAGACTTTGTCTTCTTGTTCTGTTGTTGGTTGCCTGGCAGAAGAGATCAGTAGGGAACAGTAAGATCTCCACTCAGCCATCTCTTCTTCAGACTAAACAACCCCAGTTCCCTCAGCTGCTCCTCGTATGACACCCTCCAAACCCCTCACCAGCCTTGGTGCTCTTCCCTGGACACACTCCATGACCTCAGTGCCTTTCCTACACTGTGGTGCCCAGAACTGGACACAGTACTGAAGCTAGGGACTCACCAGGGCTGAGTTCAAGGGCATCATCACTTCCCTACTCTTCCTAGCCACACTGGTTTTGATACAGGCCGGGATGCTGTTGGTGGTCTTGGCCAACTGGGCACTTTCCCTGGCCACCTGGGCACTCTGCAAACTTAAGTCACTCTTCCTCAAGCCTTAGTGTTGTTTGGGGCTGTTATGACCAATGTGCAGGACCCAGCACAATTGGGATGCACAGCTCCATCGCAGAGGAATTCAGATTCAGCCCCTATCTCCACTGGCCATATTGGTAACACAGGTACTTTACTTGACTTATGTAGATGTCTTTAGAGATCTTTGTTCATCAAGAGAGCATCACTTTAGCCTTTCAACAGCTTGCTGTTTGCAGTCCTGGTCAGGCTGATGTTGAAAATGCTATTTTTTGCTCTTCCCAGTGTTAAGGACCAACATGCTGTTACTGCTTACAGCAAACGGGCTAGTATGGCTCTACAAACTGAGGAGGAACACACAGGCCCTGGGATATTTGTGGTGAGATTTTCACAGAAACTCTAAAATATAAATTTTTAAAGTAATTTTGGTATCAAAATGGGTCTATGATTTTGGAAAGGAAAAAAGCTCCAAATGAATTTGTTGAAAATATCATGAAAGAAATAACACAAAAATGTGTTCTGCTGTTGATTTCTTAAGAACTGATCTAATTATAGTGGGCTCTTAGAGGAACATAACAGTACCCATGCTATTTACAGGGGATGAAGGATTTCTTCCAGAAAAAAAAAAAAAACCAAAAAAACAACCAGCTCCAAATTAGTGCAAGTAGAAAGCCTGAACATGACATTCTGGACAAATTCCTTCCAATTTCATTTTTACCTAAACAATTCAGTTTGTGAGCTACTTTACAAAGCCATGGTCCAACCTCTAGGCTTCAAAATCCACTGAGACTCAGAGGAGGAGGCTGCTCTTTGGTCATGATACAACATGTGGTGGGGGCTGGTGGGGGTTAGTGCATGGTGATGTGGGGGATGGTGAATGTGTGGTTGTGTTATGAGTCACATCAGCTTAGTTCTGGTTTCCCTACCTTCTGAATATAATCCACTTCACTTAGTAAACACATAGAGTTCAGCCCAACACACCGAAGCTGAAAACTTCAGCACAAGAGCCTGAGTTTCTTCCTAGTTGCAGTGATGTAAATCAGAAAGGTTATTATTTAAATGGGAGAAACATTTGGGGAACATGTAGGCCTCCCATCTGAAACACACCCAGTGACAATCTGCTGATACAATCAGCTGTTTAAATGCCCTGCCTTAAGAGCATAGGTGAGAGCTGAATCACACACTTAAAATACACACAGCCCAGCTAGGTCTGGATCAGTGGAAACCACTGACTACTTTCATTCGGTTGTGAACAAAAATGAATCCTGAAATATACTCAGACACAAATCATTGTTCAGTGCTGAAAACAAGTCTTCAAGGGGTGCAACCCATAAGACATAATCCAGTACATTAAAATATATGACTATCACCCCATACTAAGTCCCATAGAAAGATGCGGTGGAGACAGCCAAAGTAGAGGCAGTGAGGACATGCCTGTGGTTGGCTGCAGGGAAATGACACAGATGTTCTTCCTCCAAGTCACCAGGTTCTGACTGCATACAGGGGAAATGATCTGCAACTTTATGCAAAGTGTTTTTCCCCCAAAGACAAGCCAAAACATTCCTCTGCAGCACAGAAGCCTGTGCAATCCATTATCCAGAACCCAAAGGAGAACAGAGTAATATATTACTAGTGGAGAAGAAGAGCTAGAAATCACAAGAGAGAGGCTCAAACAAGTCCTAAAAGCAAGCATGAAACACAGCCTTGCACCATAAAAAAAAACCACCACACAGGACATGAAGCAACTCAGAATTAATAGAAATTAGTTCACTTAATACACATCTAAAATCAAAGTGCTTCTTTGAGATCAGGGACAATGAGGCATAGGTAAATTACCATCAAGGATCCAGGTAGGTTTCTGGTACCTGCATTTACCTGCTGACAGGCAAGAGACCGACTTACTGCTACAATCAAAAGCTCTCTCCAGTCCTGCACCCAGCACACACAAGTACAGGTAGCTTTTCTGCACATATCCACCCATCTCCTCCTCAGGAGCACTCAGAGGAGACAGGGCTCCACTATTTCACTTCCAAGTAAATCAGTACGGAGATATATTGGAGTTCCCCTTTCCATTTTGCTAACATATGAAAGTCTGGCCACTTCATGAAGGGCTCTGGCCTGAAGAGACAAACCTTCTCAGCAAGGCTGTTTGCAGCTCCAAACCCAGCGGCCAGAGCCTTGGCAGGGGGAGTGCCCAGCTCCCATCCCTGCTGCCACAAGAGGGCAATGCTATAAACAGACTCACCAAAACACTGCCTTTCTCACAGCAAAGCTTTTGCAGCTCACCCTCTGGTGATTAACATAGGGAGGGCTGCTTATTTTCAGCAGGATAGAGGCTCCGGTATTGAGGAACCACAGGCATTCTCAAAGTAGACAGCCTGAAAGAAGAGAAAGTCCTAATGGTGATAGCTCTCAGCACAGCAGCCTCTGCCCATCCTGAAAGATCCCAGGATGATTCATTTCTTCCAGTTTTACAGAGACTGTTTTGAATTGTAGTTGTATTTCTACCGCGTGTGGAAACATTCAGTAAATAACATATGTTTAAACTTTTGTTTCTGGCCAGCATCCCACTGATGACTAGCTCCTAGCACAGACAAACAGTTGTTTCTCCCTCTCCCATTGTACTGGGACCTTAGCTGAGATCAGTTCCAGCTCTTCAGGTTCTCAGTGGAAGTGAATGAGGGACAAGGGGAGAGAGGACAAAAGGAAAGACCAAAAACACAGCCTGTAGGCAGGAAAGAACACTTTGACACAGGGGAAGAAAAAAAACCCACAACATTCAGAATTTGTACCATCTAACCCTTCCACCCAGTCACCATTGCATTCCAGATTTTGATCAAAACACCTGACAATCTGGTTTGAATATCCCGACAGAGGATGTAGTTACTTGCCAAGTCCCAGTGCACTCCAAAGTGGGGAACAACAAATTGACAAACTAAAATAAAGATTATTTTTCAGAGGGAAGTGTCAACTAAATGAATCAGTCCGATATCAGCAGCACCTCCACAGTCCCCCCCCCAGCTGAGTGTCACTGATCCAGCATGGCTCCTCTGATCTGGCATTTTCAGGTTGCCAAGCCCTGCAAAGCACCCCAGGAAAAGCTGCTGGAGCTCTTTTTAACCTTGCAAATGCATTAGCAGAGGATAATCAGAGATAAATACTGGCAATCCTGCTGAGAACCTGAACCTTATTGTTAAAGCTGCTACTTCCTCTTCTGACCATTCAGTCACACTTTCCTTCACTGAGCAGATGTGAAGCACTGAAACTTGCCGTTTTATGAACACCAATCTGACCTCACCTGTAGTGGGTTTAAACAGCGACATACAATCAGGCAGCTCTCTCCAGTGCTCTGGACACACACTTGGATCAGCAGGCTCTGCAACCTGAGGATCTCTGTAAGGTGGCAGACAAAAGACTTCTGCTACTTCAAGAGAAGCCTTTGTGCTATGATCAGGCCAGCACTAGCAGTGCAGCTGTATTTAGAGGGTATGAACATACTGCTACGTGTACAGAAAAGAGTCACCTAGCAGTGTGCCAGACAGCTAATGAGAGCTGATGAATCCACTTTGGCAGCCAGTGTACTTTTGCTATCAGGGTGCCCAGGGCTGTAGGATGTAGTGTCAATACTGGAGACCTGCCAATGCCTGTGAATTCTTGGGAAGCTGAGATGAGGCAGAAGCATATCCTCTGAAATGCAGGTCTGATACATCGAAAGTGTCTTCAGACACTCCCACTGCCAGCTCTTTTTAAAATTCTCCTTATTTTAAACAACAAACCTGAATGCAACCTTCAGTTTGTGAGATCTCTGATCAGAACAGTTCTTGACTGCCCAAAGTCACAAGGCTAGCCTGAGAAAAGCTGCCCATGCAGATTTCCATTCTACTTTTGTCTAAACATCTGCTGTGAGCTGCTGTCAGAGGCACTGATGAACGAGTGTGACAGCTTCTCTGCTCCTGTGCCCCAATGACTGGATCTGACCACACTGCCTTTTCACACACCACCACTGTTTTGTGGAGCCTTCTGCAGACAAATACTTTGTCAAACTGATAGAACAAAGTTGTAGGCTCAATAGCTGTGCACTATCCCCACCTAGAGAGCTTGTGCCTGATAAGAGAAAAATAGTTCCAGTGTGGCTTGTAGCTCGAGAACTGCAGCAAGTTTATTGCTTTTATGGGAAAATAATTAATCATCCAGAGCATTTCTCTCCCATTCCCTTAGTTGTCTTAGTGTTTGAAGTGACTAATTAAAGGTTAAGAGGCTGTGAAGACAAGGACACGAACTAACACTGTAAGAAGCAGAACTAATGACATGACAGAGGCACACAAAGAGATAAGCTGCACAAAACCAAGTAACTTCATGTAAAACCTCAGTGACCTCAGAAAGCCACTGCTCAAGACATCTTCTGAGTCCTGAATTTAAAGGATTCAAAAGAGATTACAAGTGGACATAGAAAATAACAGTATATACCATTTTCTTTTCAGTTTAAATTAAAAAAAATGGTTTGGAGAATCAGACAACTACTAATTAACAGGAAAAAATGCACAACTTGTTACTGGCAAATTTGCCCATATCACAATTTTTTTGCCTTTTCACAGAATAGAGTTGTTAGCAGTCAGGCAGAGACACATTCAGAACTCAATTACTCACACGGCAGTTCCTAAGTATTGTGAAAGCAAATAAAACCCAAGAGCAGCCTGCTTTTCCTAGACAGTAGTTACTGTGCCCAAGCCTTTTTATATCTGTGTTTAACTATGTTCTGCTTTACTGCAACCAATCTGCATCTTGATTACTTCAGGTACTATTTACAAAAAAGAAAAGAAGAAAAGTTTCTGTTGGTGTCAAGATTCCAAAACAAAACTGGGAAACAACTGGTTTGTGAAGCTGCATATTTCTGTCCAACATCCTTGTTCACACACATGCTTCTCAATAGCAGGAGGCTATTGAGGGTGAAATTAAACCAGAAAGCCTGCACTTGTAAAGCAAGTTGGAAGTAGATGTAAATGCTGAGGACTGACACACGTCACAGTGCTATTTTAAGAATGGTTTGGTTCCCACTAGGACTCTGGCAAAACACCCCAACCTACAACAGAAAAGTTATTTTTATCTAAACTTAGGGTTGAGGGAAGCATTGGCTCAGTACAGACCTTTGAAAACAGCTCACTGCTGCGCTTTGTCCTAGAGGAAGGCTCTTACCTCTGCTCTTCCACAGAAGCACTTAGTGACACTGCTGACCACACTACCCACTCAGTAAGTGGCTGGAGCACTCACAAAAGTATATAGAGCATCTACAAAAGCAGCCTTGTAATGGAACATGTCAGGCAGCCAGTCTTCTAGCCAGAGCTGGCAGCAGTCCCCCTGGGTAACCTCAGAACCATGAAACTCGACTGTGGAACGTTATCTCACATCTCTGCTTTGGTGATGAAAGGAGTGAATTCACAAAACGTGTTGGATTTGTGCCTGCAAAATCAAAGTTGAAGCTAGCAGTAGTATTTTTGCTTTGTCACCCTTTGGACATTTAGAAGCTGCCAAAGTTTGATAGCTGGTTCCATTTCCCCACTGCTTTCCCCATAGCACTGGAATTTCACACAGATGGAGAAAGCCCAAACTCTGCTGAAAGCAAAAGACACTTTCCTGGGGACACTGTAGGTACTCAGTTCTCAGTAAAGAGTGTTATCTAAACACTCGGATAACCACTGTAAAATCCCTCCCTGTATTTAAACACTTAAGTTCAGCATTCACCTGTATCACCAATGAGGTGTAGGTATGATTCCCGCCCTATCTTCATGCTGAATTCATGGAGTTGGCCCTCTCACCACTCCAGCAAGCCAGTGCTACAATGGGGCCTGTCAATCGCACAGATGAACTACCACTGAGACCCAGGGTTGGTGTAAGTGCATTCTCATTATCTGCTCTGGAGGGAACGCTGGAGTTCAGCGCAGAGCCTGAAATCACACCAGCCACAGCGTGGGGCAGACAGGGGGGGTGGCTGTAACACCAGCCATAGCCACCCTGCGGAGCAGGTGTTAACCTGGGCTGACTTCTGCTTCTGCTAATGGCACAGATTAAACGTCAGTCTCTCACCACTCTGTAGCAGGGACTACAGAATAAACTACCTCATGGACAAGATGGGAGAAATCAGTTGCAATAGCCAGGGCTGGGCGCTCCTTCCTTTGCCCACACAGACGTTAGGCAGTACTCTGTAAAACAGTTGGAGAAACCTAAAGGATGAGAGATGTTTAAAGAACCCACATCCCCGTTTGACTCCCGAGTCTAAGCTGAGCCATGCCTTACCCCAGCAGGTTTTTTTTGGCCGATAAACTTGCATCATGCAGAAAGTTGGTAGTGGAAAACGGAAATTGTAATGAACAGCAAGAAAAATAAAGAGACTTGAGGGGAAATAATGCCAGTATCTTTGTTAGCCAGGTCGGATATTTTACATCCAAAAGCAAATAAGATTCAAAGCAGTTTTATTCAAAGAGGATCTACTTACTAATGAGGCCTCCTTGAAACAAGTCATCCCCATAACTTTTTTTTTAAACACTCTTCCTAGGAAACATTTTAAATACGTTTTAAGTGTCCACATTTTTTGAGTTTCTAGTCAAATAAAGATTTCAAACATCCATCCCCGGGCAAAGAATAAAACAAAACAAACAAACTCTCCCCAGAGTTTCCATCACGGAAAGGACCTGCGCTGCTCCTGTCAGCGCTCACAGGCACCCGAAGCTGGGCGGGGAGCGGCGGCAGCCCAACCCGAGCTCCTCACCGGCGACTCCTCAGCCCAACCCCGCTCCTCTGTGGTATTTCGGCCCTGCCTCCACCGACACACCGGGCGGATTAACGCACCGAGCCAAACTCTCTGAAGCACGGTCATTGTTTCCCTGAGGCACCGCAAAGTCTGTGCTGGTAGAAATCACCGAGACCGATCACGGAGCCTGGGCACAGCAAGAAACGCACCGAGCCGGGACTCAGGCGCTCGCCTCCCTCTTGCGAGAGGTCGACAGCCTCCATCCACCGCCCCTCCCGGCGACGACCCCGCAGCTTTCCCCTCAGCCCCGGCGTGCAGCAGCCCGAGAGGCCGCAGGGAGGAGACTCCCCCTCAAGCGCCCCGCTATGGCGGACAAAGCAGCCCGCACCGCCGCTGCCCCTCAGCGGACTTCCTAGGGCGCGGCCCCTAACGCCCAGCCCGACCCTACCTGGTGCTGGCGCTCGCCGGTTAGAGTCAGCTATGGAGAGCTGGCCCGGGAGGGGCAGGGCAGGGAGGGGCTGGGCCGGGCAAGCCCGGGGGCTGGCTGGGGCGTATCCCTCATCCATGCCTCACAGTCCGCCGCTAGGGGGCGCGGCTACCGGTAACGGCCTCTGGGGTCTGTACCGAGCTCAGGCGTTCGGCCCCCCGCTTTGGTGCACGCCTGTTACCGCAGTCCCTTCACAGCCTCGCCTCCTCCGCGCCCTGTTGAAGTTTGCCCAGTACCGCAGAGCCCCCGACAACTGCGGCCCCGCCGCCAGAGCCGAGCCTCAGGCTGAGGTGTCTGGAGGGCCAGGTCATTGCTTTGCTTTCTTTCACGCAGACTGCACGCAGCTCCCTTGGAGCATCACGGCAAGGCAGGGGTGACAAGGCGTGTCACCCCAAGGCCCAGATCCTGGGCGGTCACAGGCAAACCTGGAGAAGCTTAGGTGCTCCTGCACCCCAATCATCCGCCTGTGGGCTGCCGGCCCCGTGCCCGTCCTCTGCTCCCCAAGGAACAAGGCACCCTTTGAGCCTGCTGAACAAAGCAACCCTTCATCTCAGCACTGTAGGAGGCCCGGCGGCTGCACTGCCCTACAGCAAGGCCCGCGGTGCTGGAAGACCTGATTCTCGACCCAAAGCTGGGTAGCAAAGCAGGAGATGAAGGCAGAGTGCATGCTGTAAGGCATAGCTTGCCACTGCAGGAGGCTCCTGAGGAGCCAGCCATGTCTGCAGTATCTGGGTTGTGAGCACACAAGAGGTCAGTCCCTCTTTTCAGTGCCGCTGTGGGACAAGAAGCTTGCTCTGAATCCAGTTCACTCCTCTCCAGTGCTAGATGACCACAGCCTCTCCCCAAGTCATCCTTCTCCATGTTTCTTTCATATATTTGAGTGCATTACAGTATCACAGTATCACCAAGGTTGGAAGAGACCTCATAGATCATCAAGTCTAACCCTTTACCACAGAGCTCAAGGCTAGACCATGGCACCAAGTGCCACATCCAATCCTGCCTTGAACAGCTCCAGGGACGGCGACTCCACCACCTCCCCAGGCAGCCCATTCCAGTGTCCAATGACTCTCTCAGTGGAGAACTTTCTCCTCACCTCAAGCCTAAATTTCCCCTGGCGTAGCTTGAGGCTGTGTCCTCTTGTTCTGGTGCTGGCCATTAACATATGCTGAGCTTTATTCTCTTCTCTGGATAGTGCTAGCTGTTTCCTGGCTTCATCCCTGTCTCATGAATTGCATCCAAAACAGATGGATTGGGTTTTTTTTTCTGTTTAGCCAGGTTTAAAACTCGTGGTGTGGAAAATTCTGCACTAACTTGCAAATATTTCCCTATTTCTTGATATATTACCTTCAGCTGTTTTAATTTAGTTTGCTTCTGCCACATCTTCCCACCTCTTAAATCCCAGATATTGTTTAAATGATGTAATTTGTTATATGTGTTCACATGGTTGGTTTTATATAGTTTCCTGCAAATATTGCTATGTCCATACAAAAGCATATGTACAAGAAACTCATAGTACAGTCTTCTTACAGATTATAGTCATTAATCAAGCATTATTCTACAATGCAGGGTAGAATGTTATAATAAATCAGTTATGTGGGCTTTAGTTCATGTGCATGGCCTGTGACCTGCTGTGTGCAGTGGTGGCAGGGAGGACCCCAATGCTGGAGCTAGCATTGACAATTGCCCTGAAAGCCAGTGACAGCTTCCTTCCTGTCACCTATTTACAGAAGCCCACTCCAGCTAGTTGTCTAGGATTCAGTGTATGTGTATGCACAGAGATGTCTTTTTGGCACTGAGACTCTTAAAGACAATTCTTGATGCTTGCAGTAAATTACTAGGAGATTTTCTATCTTTCTTCTGAGCTCTTGATATCTCCTTCGTGAGAGTGCCCCTGGACATAGCATGTATGTGAATCTGGTGAACAAACTGTGATGACAGGTAGCAGAAGTTATAATTACTGAGTAGATAAATTCCTTAGGAGCTTAAATGGGTTAATGTAATGTTCAGTTTCCAAAGTCTGTTAGCAGCAGATGCTTTACAACAGTACACACTAAGACAAGGACTGTGTGACTCAGGTTCTCCTGTGGTTATGCTTGAAAATCTAGAAAGGAACACAATCTTTAAAAATCAGTTTGTGCTTTGTGTAACATTGTATGCACTAACACACCTGAGAGCTGGCAATGTGATTTTCAACATTACTCAGAAACAACTGGGATATCTAACTTTGTGCATTTTTAATGCAGTTTTTGCTAGATACTACAAGTGAGCAGTGGCAAATCTGAGACAAGGAGGCAGGCCACAGGCAGCTGCTGTTTTTCATTCTCTTTCTACATCATGTAATCGGAGAACTGCCTTGTGTTCTTGAGAGGAGCACTGTACCGAGACAGTGGCACCCTGGTGTGGGTTTTTACAAAACCAGTTTCTATGCCATCAACAATGCCTGCAGTCGCTGCTGGAATGGCATGGAAATGTAACAATGACATGCTTAATGATAAAAAGGGTGATATTGCTCCTTTGTCACTGCTGTAACTGAAGAAGATCTCTGTTATCCTTTTGCTTTATGAGGATACTATTATCCACAATGTTTTAGGAGGGCTAGAAACTATCTTGCCATTTTGATTCTATGATCTGGGAGAACTGTGCTTACCCGGGGCAATAGTAACCCTTTCATTAAATCGGGAGCAGATGCTACAAAGTGGTTACACAGTCACATGAATTCTGTTTTCATATCTTCAACTATCTGCTTGATGTTCTGCAGCATGTTCATATCAAGCAAAGGTGCTATTTAGAGCTACAAAGGGACAGACTCCTCATTAGAGCTAACAACTGTGGGATGTTCTGCTCTTTCAAAACTTGTTTTCATTTCAAATGTAAATGTTTACTTGTGCTCTTAGTTAAAAGAGACATACTGCATAATGTGAATTGCACTGATAACATGATTGTTACCTAGGTAAACCAAAACTTCTTTAAGTGCCAGTAAAATATGATTATGTAAAGATATTTAACCTAGAAATGCAGCTACAGATGTGTTGCTGACCATATTAAAAAGTGAACTTGGCATGCTGAAAGTTGAGAGTTGCTTTTCAGGCAGAAATCTCTCTCACTGCAGCGAAAGTGGGATGTGCAGTTACATCTGTATCTGAAGTGGAATCAAGACAGTATACTGATGTCTGGGAGAGCCTCAGGATTCACTGAGAAGGGTGGAAACTTTGATGCAAGCTGCTGTGCTGTACCAGCCTTATGTTCTGCACTTGTAAAGTACTGTTGCAGAATTGTCCCTCAGCAAGAAAACCCCTTAAAACTGTGCACAAATACCCAAAGGTACTTGTTGTTAGCTTTAGTCATTGCATTGCTCATGAGAAGCTTTGCCTGTATCTAATCTTGATTTGTGCAAGACGATTGACTCACACATCCTTTCACCACTTTGAAGATGTGGTCTATGGGTATGTCATCATGCAACTTGCATTTCTTAGAACAGCTGATGCTGGTGTTTTGCACAGTTCTACTGCTGTACTCTTTTTTTCTGCTGCTAAGATACAAGCTACTTGCAAAGCAGCACATAAAAGCTTGAACACATCGTTGAGGGTTAAGCTAAAGGAGATATGAAGCAGACATCAGAGTTGAAATGTGGTCTCAAAATAAGTCAAATAAAGCCAGTGCAGCTCAGCTCTGTCTTTAGTCTAGATAAGAGGAGTCCTGCTGAACTCTGACCTCACCATCTGAAGTCACTGCTGTGTGTACTTGAAAACTAGTGCCACAAGGCTAGCAGGCAAAGGAATGTGCTCCCATTTTGTACTTCCAATCCTGGCCTTCGATGAAATCTAACATGAACAGAGAGAATCCAACTGATCTACATCTACTTACACCAGAACTACACAGATTTAATAGCAATAAATTTAATCTGAAGCTTGGAGATTCTGTAAATGCCAATGAGAACTTGATTTTGAGGCTCCCTATTTTACAAGAAATTAAGGAACTAACAACAATAGAGAAGGAACTGAAAGAAAAAAAAAACCACAACTCACCACAGGAACATTTCTACAGACACCACAGAACTGAAGTGGTAAGTTATGAAAGAAGAACCTATCAACTTAAAATTAAAATACAAATAAAGATCAATTAAGCATTTCAGACCAATCCACTGTTACAGACTACACTCACAGAAGTGTATTTTAACACAGTTCCTGAAAAAAAATCCCCCGTTTCTTCTTTCTGTATTTGCATACATGAACTTGAACAAAGCCAGAATAAGAAGCTGTTCTTCAAGAGAAGAAGAAAACCAGACAAACCAAGCCTGAACAATCATGCCTTAGTTACCTTTTTACTGACTGTTGGCAATTGGACAGTTTAAATTCTGTCAGTCTGGTCATTGTTGCTGCTGGGTTCCTTATGTTTTCCTAACTATTGCAAATTACTGCTTCTATACTGATTGTTTCTGCATTTTTGTTGCTGTCACCTCTTAATATTTGCAGATGCTGAGTGTGAAAATTCCTGGGTTGCAACAGAAGGACAAATGCTCACTAGTTAAATGGAGCCTTGCTGTTACATCCCATGTGCACTCCAAGTCATGAAGGACCTGAGTACATTAACCACCTCATAGAGGCATTAAGGGATCTTTGTCATGAAGTTTCCTAGGTTTCTTGTGTGAATCTTACAGGTGTTTGTGCCATTGTTCTTAATATTTGTTGCTGTTTTCCTTGTGAAAATCTGTTTTTATAAGGAAGCTAAAAACTGGCTGAGATACAATGATTGGTTTGGGACCACAGTCCCACCACAGTGGGCATGCAGCCATGGTTTGAACAAGGAGTTAGGAGAAAGGAAGCCTGGCTGCTGTTCCTGTCTTTTTGGCATATTTGTGTCCTAGCACAAGGCCCTCAAGCACACTGTTCTTTAGCTTTTGTACTTGTGGCATGGGGATTAGGATGCTTTCCTTCATAGGAATGTTGTGAGGATTAGGTTTTGTTTTGTAAGCACTTATACAGAGTTGGGAGTAGTATAATAGCAAAACCTGTTACTGGCAACATTACTAATTAGAGTGTAATTGGTAGTTTCAATACATTTTTTTTTCTCAAAGGTAGAAAATTTTGAAAATATAAGAGGCAATATTGTGTTTTCAGAGACAGCCTGAAAGAATGCTAGGAAATGAACCTACTGTAGCATTAAAATAATGTAGTGTTGACAGTTCTTACCAGTAGGGGTACAAAATGCAAGAGACTCTGGAAAAAAAGAAATTGGCTGTTTCCACTATTTGAAAGCAAGTCATTGCAGGTGGCCCACAGAGTGCTTCTTCTAGGAACAGCTACAAAGCAGATAGCACAGACCCTTTCTGCTCTTGTCTACATTTTGCCTGTATCTGGGGCTAAACTACAGCAGTTGCTCTATCATGCAGTGACCCCTATCCAGCTGAGAAGGGAGAATGGGAAAAGGAATGGAAACCAAGAGTTAAAACAAAAAAAAAGTATTCAGTGAAGCAACCAAAATAATCCCAATATAAAGTTATATTTAGCCCAGCAAAGGTACAACAGTCACACTGAACAGGAAGATGGGCATCAGGAACAGAAGGAAAAGGAACAAAATCAGGACAAGCCCAAGCCAGAACAGAAACCCAACCAAATTTCCCCTTTTTTACTGAGGGTGATGTTCATGGTCTGGGTCACACCTGTAACCAATTCAGGTCAGCTGCTCTGGCTGACTCCAAACTGCCAATGGCCTGCAGCCCACGGCTGGCCTGGGATTCTGTCCCAGTGAAACCAAACTTAGAATATGCTTTGTTCTTTTTTCATTATCCTTTGGTCCTTGGGCTAAGCAGTGTTAAAAATGAGTGAGTCCTAAAGAAAGGTGACTCTTTTCCTCCAGCGTCAGAAACCTGTGTGCTAAGCAGGCTGTGCAATATGTCTCTGGTCTGTGTTTCCTGAGGTCAGGACTCTAGGGAGCTGTATATTGCCCCTGGTGACTTTGGGGGTAGCAGGATTATGCTGAGGTCACTGAGAGCCAACCTTGGTGAGGACTGAATTGACTGAGTCAGGACCTAACCTTCACAGTGTGGAGGTATCTCTACCCCAGAGGAGTGATTAAAGTGAGGCTTCTTACTGCTGTCCTCAGTAAAAACAAAGTGTTTTGGATAAAACATGGCAGTATCTTTCCGCCCCATTCAATCCCACATTCTTTACAAATGCTGCCATGTAATTTAATCATTATTGAATACCTATTTTACAAGGTTGCATTCTAAAACAAGGAAGTAGATATTATGGATCATCCTCTGTAATTTATCTAAGAACAGAATCCTTAAACCTTCTAGCAACTGTATTAACTTTGAGTCTTTACTTCTGCTGGGGTCTGTGGTAAAAAAACATAAATCCAAGAGCAATGCTTGTGTGACCAGAACATTTGGATGTCTTTTTCTTGACAGAGACTTCAGAAAGAGACATGTAGAAAAAGCATTTCAAGAGCAGGCTGTATTGACCCAGCAGAAATCCACAAAGCAGGGTGGGACGACAGGCAGTGTTCCATCTCCAGCAATTTGGTATTGTTACCAATTTAGTGGGTTTTAATTACTGTTGTTAGGTTCTGTCCAGATGTTCAGAATGAATAGGCTGAAGTCAGCCTTTTCTCAATAACTGGTGTTGAAAAACTGCTGCAAGCTTTCAAGCACTGACTGGAATAAAAGACTCAAAGAAGAAATCTAGATACAAGTACTCAGTCTTCTGTCTTGTTCACATCTTTTGTGTACTTTAAACTTTATGGGACTATTTGATAAAAGCATACAAAATGATTCAAGCCTACAACCTTTAAAGCAATTCTGTGTTGTCTTTCACCTCATCTGACAAATGAAGGCAGTTTTATATAAAATATGTTTGGG
This sequence comes from Pogoniulus pusillus, assembly GCF_015220805.1. Lineage (NCBI taxonomy): Eukaryota > Metazoa > Chordata > Aves > Piciformes > Lybiidae > Pogoniulus > Pogoniulus pusillus. Next base: position 9,678,850 of record NC_087298.1, read on the forward strand.
AGTTTCAGATTAAAAAGACTGATCTTATTCATAGTTAGGCAATGGCTTATAATTTTCTTTGTTGCAGACAAAAAATAACAGTAATCATATTCCTAACCTGCTTTTTATTTCTATTCAGAATTAAAATGTGTTTTTCACAACCCAGACTTCAGATTAAAGTGATTTTGAGAATTGTTGAGTAATCCCAAAGATGACTCTGTGGTCACCGGAGGGGAGAAGTGCTGGCCTGTTAGTGTCACTGAAGAGGTGCCCCATGTTCTGCTTCTGCTTTAGAGAATGGTGAAGGGTTCACTAAACCCTGCAGGAAAGCCAGCCAGAGTGTGTGTACTGCAGTGTGTGTGCCTGTAAAGGGACATAACTGCTTGGAAAGTTCCTTGGAAAGGAAGATCAGACTCAAATTGTCTCCTTACACCCTCAGCAGGCTGGGCAGGCTGTTGTGCTTTCCACAGCATCACAGATCATCAATCATAGAATGCTTTAGATTGGAAGGGACCTTTAAAGGCCATCTAGTCCAACTTCCCTGTAGTCACCAGGAACATCTTCAACTAGAGCAGGTTGCTTAGCGCCCCAAACAACCTGACCTGGCATGGTTCCAGGGATGAGGCATCTACCATATCTCTGGGCAGCCTATGTAAAGGTCTCACCACCCTTACTGTACAAAATCTCTTCCTTGTAGCTAGTTTAAATCTCATTCTTTTTAGCTTAAAACCATCACCTCTTGTCCTGCTAAAAGGATTGTCTCTATTTTTCTGATGGGCCCCCTCTAAGTATTGACACAGTGCAGACAACAGTGATGATTGCTGTCACAAATTTCATCTTGTAAAAACAGGAAAGCTGACACCATTTGACTAATCCTTCCAAGCTGAACCAGAAATAGAAAAGTAGTCAATATCTCTTTGAATGACATTTTAACAATTTTAAAGCCTGATAAGCAAATACTGAAATGTTTGTGTTAATAAAAAAATATCTGGGGAATACAAAGGACTTAAAGGAACTGTATTAAAAAAAAAAATCATAAACCAAACTGTAACTGGGTCAAAATAGTCAGATCATTTTCCATTTAATGACTCCCTCTTGTGGAAATCATTCTTAGTGACTTGTTTTGACCTATTTTCCTACTAAAAGTCACTCCATATAAGGTATTGCTAAACCTTGGAAATGATTCTGCTGCACAGTGCTGTGTAAAAGTTAAGGTCCTGACAGTGACTGACAGTAGTTGCACAATTGCAGTAAATTACTATGAGATTTTCTATCATTCTCCTGAGCTCTTGATTTTTAGTATTCAGAGATTGATTTATTTATTACGTAGATGAAAAAAGCCTACCCTAATTGTCTTCTGTGTTTTCCACCCTCTGTAAGAGGCACGTGGAGTGTGGCATTCATGGTAAGGCTTGAGTAATGATTAGGGGGTGAGTGAGTCACTGCAGAAAGCAGAGGATTCCCTCTACATTGCTACACTAAGAAGACAGAATTAGTAATGCCATAGTAATGGAGATGGAAAACGCCTATTCTGGAAAGGTATTTTCATAAGGATGTTAATCCCAGGGGTATGCTGCCTTAGGGAAAGCACAATTTGAACCTCAGGCACTGATATACAATGGAATCTGATGCTTTCTATAATGTGTTGGACTGAAATAAAATCCTTATTGTCCTCCAGTAGTCTGCTAGGAACAGAAATCACAGTATTTAGAATCAATGTCTAATACATATTTGAGCAGGAAAAAAACATTAGCTTCTTTCAAACACATTTAAGCCCTCATCGTCTCTCAATTCTAAAATAAGTGGAAACCCTCGACTTGCTTTAATTGAAGCTTTTGTGTCACTAGAGCTGACAAAGCATCCTGCTCCCTCTCAAAAGCATAAATCATCCTCTGAAAGCACGCTGGGTAGCTGCCCTCTAGCAGATCTTGTGGTAATTTCTCCTCAGATAGGATGTAACTACCTTTAACTGAGCTGTAGGCCCTAAAGCTTTCTAGAACTACAATCCCAAAGGGGGTTCAATTAAACACAATATAAAACTGGACATCTGAATATTAACCTGGAACACAGGAGTCTTGATTTTGGGCATTTAGACTCATTAACTCTTTCTATGACTTCTGTGTTCATGTAAGGCAAGTTTGTGTGTTGAGCTGAGAATTTAGGTAAGCTCATTGAATTAAGACTCCTTCATAATGTTACTTTTATTACATTTGCTTTCATCTCCTGAGCCGCTGATTATTTTTAGTCCCATGAGCTGTGAGACTTGTGCATCATTTGGCACTTTTAGGTGTTTTGTACTGCCTGCCACAGGTGTTTAAAAAGCCTATTAAACAAAAACCCACAAAGGTAAAATTACCAAACCAGTTAGAGCATTCATGGGATGTTGTAAAAGATACCAGCTGTAGTAGTATTATTAATTCTACTGTAAAGGGAAACTGAGCTCTCTGCAGCTTCTTACAACTTCTGCGTATCACAGAATCAAGGAATCACAGAATGGTTTGGGTCAGAAGGGACCGCAAAGGTCATCTAGTTCCCATATTGGCTTATGCTGGAGCAGAAATGTCCTGTGTGCCTGTACCTTACCATGTCATTCCTGTCTGTGTCTTCTCCAGGACAAACCACCTGGCGTCAGTGATGGGAAGGATTTCGTCGTTCTACAGGTACTGGTTTTACTGGGATTCGGAGGCAGAACAGGAAACATGGACGCAACCCTTCTCCGCAGCGCATGCAGTAAATTGGGAGTCTTTTCTTTTTATACAGTATTAATGTTCATGGCTCTAGAGATTATGTAAAGCCGAAATTGGAAGAGGATTGTGACAGCTGGGAGGGAGCTGCAGCGGTGACCCCCAGGACGGGAACACCGTGGGCCGAGGAGCACAATTTTCTGGCGGGCTGAAGCTCCCGGGGGCTACTTTGCTTTCCTTCCCCCGAGAAGCTGGGAAAGCCGGAGCTCTGCGCAGCGCTCACACCCTCACCCGCTCCGCGCTCCGCCTCACGGCCAGCCGCAGCACCTCCGCCGCCACTCGGTGCCGCCCTAAGGCCGAGCGGAGTCGCCGCCTGAGGGGGCACGCGCACTGCCCCGCCCGCCGCTGCTCTGCCCCTCCCCTCGGCGCGCGCCCAGGCAGCCGGGGGCGAGCGCGGCCGGCTCGTGCCCTGCCCCGCCCCGCCCAACCGGGCCCCTCCCCGCCGCGCGCTGGCAGGAGGCGTGTCGGCTGCGGCGCGCGGCCCCCGCGATTGGCTCCGACGCGGCCTCTCGCGCCCACCTTTGTGCAGCGCCGGCGCCCGTCGAGAGTGGGAGGGGAAACCCCGTGCGAGGAGTGCCGCCATCTTGGATAAGGGGGGGTGATGGGGGCGCAGTGGAGTCAGCGGAGCCGAGCCTGAGGGAGCCCCGGAGAGAGGCGGAGACCCGGCCCGGCCGTTGCCCAGCCTGAAGCAGAGCGCTGATAGTGCCCACACTGGGAGACCGGGCTGCCACCGACAGAGCCACGCTGCACAGCCGCCCGCTCCCCGAGCTCAGGTACGGAGGAGCCGGGGAGGGGCACTCCTCCGCCCGATCGGGCCTAGAGCACTAGGCCCCGTGGGGTTGCCCGGCTATGGGCGAGACCCACTGAGACGGGCATGTTGCCTTCTCGCTGGGGGAGGGGGCAGCCGTGCAGGCTCCTTACTGCCACCCGGCTTGGTAGACAACACTTCCTTCTGCTGCTGCCTGCAGCCGAGGCCTAGTTGGGGTCGCGCTGGCCGGCAGTGTGCTGCTGCCTATCTCCGAGAGTAACGTAGACAGGTCCCCAGCCTCGGCAGGGCTAGCCGCCCTCGCTTTCGGCAGCGAGTAGACCGGGGAGTGGACCGCTCGTCTCTCTGGGGCCGAGGGGGGTGAGGCTGACTGGGCAGGAGCTAGGCCGCTGCTGCACTGTTTGTCGCCACCGCCTCTCATTCCTCCTCTGCACTGCACACTCCCTGTGCAACACGCCACCACCGAGCGCTCCTGCCCATGCGGTGTATGGATGTATGCCCCCACACACACAGAGTGTTTACAGCGTGTATATATAATGCTGTGTATGTGACTGATATACAGTGTTATCTGCTCTTCTAATGCTAATGTTGGCCTGTACTGTCACTAACTTTGAGAGAAAAAAACTTTAAGGAGGGTTGAGGGGAGTGCCATTTCCTATTCGAGAAAACAACGAAAGTTTTCTAGTCTTGTTCTCCGTTTTCTTTTGTCAGTGATTGCTGGGGCTGAACAAGAGGAGTTCTTTTCTTTCACCTAGTTGTGTATTGCCTGTTGACAACACTTCTAAGGTTTCTGTATCGTCTGTGGTTAACTTCGTCTTGATTTAAAACTGTATCAAAATATACTTGCAGTAAAGCTCGTACGAGAAGTCTGCCTGCATTGGGATCTCTGGTAATTGGGGTAACCTCTGTTGCTCTGGAGGTTACTTGATATGAGTTTTGCTTTCTAGGCCCCTGAAACAGAGTGGATTTATGTTATATGGCATGTTTTCACAGAGGTAACAGTACCTCTTTGTGAGCAGGATTTACTCTGGTTGTCTAGATCCTGAATAATTTCAGCCCCTAAGTCAGAAGTTGTAATTTTTCTAGTAGCCAGATGTTTTCTTATGGAATGCTTTGGGTTTGGCATTGATTCCTACCGTAGTTTGGATTGAGGTTCTCCTGCACTTGAGCATTACTCAAGAACGGGAAGAAAATCCCAATGCTGGAGGATTTATGAAGCTATGTGATATTTAGTTATTATGGATTAAAAATGAATTTGCTAGCTTCTTGTAGGGATTTAAAAATGGCATAGATCTGAGTGGAATGAAGAAGCTCCCATTTTCCTTTTCAGTCTTATGAATAATCATAGAAGTTGTTGTGAAGGACAGAACTTTGACAACAAACCTGTTATACAGGAGGTACTAGGTTTTAAAATGTAAATAGATCATTTAAAATTACTTTGTTACTCCTCTGCAGCTAATGGAACCTGCTTATGATTGGTTCTCATTTCACAGTATCCTTCTGAAACGAAGGAGACAGGCCTTAACTTTGTTCTAAAATGCGTTTGTAACTTGTGTTGCTCCAGACAGTTACATGTTCTGGTTTGTTAGACTGACAAGAAAACTTGTCTGGTTTCTGTATATACTGCCTCTAAACTTATCAGAGTTCTATGGAGCTTGGTTTTCCTGCTACAAATACAGATTTATGCTACAGATTACATTGTTATAGAAAGAGGAGAATAGGATAAATGAGGATCTACAAACAGATGAAGAACTGTGGCTGAGAGAATGGATGTAGGAGAAAATGCTCTTACTGGTAAGGACAGGTATGGGATGTTTAATTTAGCTATGGTGCTGGGGTGTGGTTAGCTAAGAAATGAGGTGTGCATGTATCAACGCAGGAAGTTTAGGGAACAAAATGAAGGAACTTAATGGAGCAGGATGGGAAACTGTTCAAAGGATAACCAACACAACATGTGTGTGACTGGATAACTGCTGAGAAAAATTAAGCAGCTGGAGGTACTATGATGCCTTGACTTAAAGCTGTCGTATGGGAAGAGAAGTGAAGGCCTGTGAAGTCTTTAGAAATTCATACTAGGCCTCAGACTGAGTTAGGGTATTTTACATGACTAAAGAACATAGCAAATGCATTTCTGCAGGAACAGCTTGAAGTGGGGCTCTGCAGAGCTGAAGGTTGTTAGTCTGAGCTCACTAGCATGCAGACCTTCTGTGCTTCTGGAGAAAGAGTAACTGATCAGGGAAATAATAAGGAAATGCAAAATGATCTTCAGCAGCAGATTATAAGAAGCCTGCTGGGTTGCTGTCTGATCAAAGATCAGCCAAATTTACTGGCTTGTGCTAATCGGATGCTTTAATGAAATCCACATGGGGAAGGCTAGAGAGGATGACTCTGGAAGAGCTGAAGAATGAGTAAGGAACTGGCCAGCAACAAGTAATGCTGTTAGATGTGAAAATATTGGGCTGCTGGCAGGCTGCTAATGAGACTCCTCTGGGATCAGTCTCAGAAGAGTCCTTTATAAAGACAAGCCTGAAAAATAAACAAACTAATAGATCAGGGAACCAGTGGAGCAATCATCTTAAAGAGGGCCAAGCTCTCAACAGGTTTAGTAAGACATAAATGTCTTTGGTGTGTCAAAGTTGTAGAAATTTAATTGTAATTGACCTTGCATTTTGCTTGGATAGCAGACTTATGGGCGTATTAATTGATTACAAAACCATTGCTTCCTTCCAGTATAATGTGATTTTTTTACAGAAGACCACAACTGGAGTAGTTGCAAACTGTTTCTAGCAGACTTCTAAAGTAAGGTACCAGTTAAACTGGGTTTTGTATGCTTGACAGAAGTCTTCATTGGGATAGAGTACAATTATGAGTGGAAACAATTCTACCTCTTCACAGTTCTTCCTCCTTTGCTTGTCTCTTCTCAGTGTTCACTGTTGAACAACATCTCAGGTAATATGCAGGGAAATGAAGGAAGATAGTGCCCTGGGAAAGAGGGTAGATACCTGGTCATTTTGTGTAGATATTTAGAAGCTGTTACAGAGAATAGTTATTGGTTGCTTACAGTTCCTCATGTGTGTAGCTGTTGTCCTCCAAATGAAAAAACAGCTCTTTAAGAGTTGTTTCAGTTTGTAAAAGGAATGATGTGGTAGCAGTATCTCACTTCAACTGTGAGATCCGTTCCTGTTGCATATCCTTGAGGAATGACTGAAATAACACTTGGATGGCTAGGTGAAATACAAAATGCCTCTTGCTTCAGACTAATCAGTGGTCCTCTGGCTGCAAAGTGGTATCATTTTAAGGGAAGCCTGTAATAATTAGACAGTCCTAAGTTGGAAGCCGATAGCTGTTTTCAGAGGTGCCATCTCTGTGTACGCTGGCCAGCTGATGGTATTAACCACATGCAGTATCTAATACAAGCTCTGGTCTCTTCCGATAACATCCCTGCTTCTGGCTGAGCATACAGCTCTGAAATTTCTCCCATGTAAATGATATCTAGTGAAGAGTTAAAATTGACCCTGTCCTTGAGCTGAGCTAGAATGAGCTGCATGGCTCTCAGGAAAGTCAGTATGAATTTGATATTTACATTTATGTTATTCTGATAAAGAACATTATAGCAATGTGCTTCAAACAACCTTATCTCAGTTTGTACAGATGTGTGCTGACACTTGAAATATGGCTTCAGTGAGATGTCAAAATACCTGAGGAGGAAATGTGGAGAGACTAGAATCTCAGTAAGATAATCTTTAACTTTGTCTAAATAAATAGCAAAAGCATCTAAGGGAGGACTTGATACATGGAAAATGGATTGTGATGATGCTGTTCACTGTTACATTTCTAGTTCTAACTGTAATACAGAAACATACAAGGCTTTGAAACTAGCAGAAATCTGTATAGTGAAGTGTGATCCTCTGGCTAGTTGCCATTCTGAAGAAATGCTCTGAACTCCAGGGAAGTGTTGCCTCTGAACAGTGATCTGAAACTTGCTCTAAGCTGGCAGATGAACCTGGAAGAAAAGTGGCAGGTAGACCAAACATCCAGACTAAACTGTTTTTACTTTCTGTTAACAGTACATTCATGGTTGGTTAACTTCGATGTCATACTGTATAACAGCAGCAGTGGATGAGGTTAAGTTGTGCACACTCCAGTGCACCTTTTCCAGTCCTGTAGTTCTTAGTCCGCAGCTCTCCCAGAGAGGAAAACTGTAGCCCCCTATATTGGGATTGTTAGGAGTCACCTGTCTGAAGCAGACTGTGGAGACAGAACTCCAGTTTCTACAGATGGCTGATGCTGCCAACACACATTAACTCCTTGCGTTAACATGTGGCTAATATTTTTGTGCTTACACTATTCTTGTCTAGACTTCCTTCTTTCATCTGCAGTAAATGCTGAGGTTGTGAGTTCTCTAAGGCTCAGTTCTCACAGTGGCTTCCTATGTTAGTTGGTTGCATTTATGTTTCCCCATCAGCACAGAATCCTCCTGGAATATCAGTTTTATTCCAGAATCTGAGTACAGATTGAATTCCTGCTAATCCTTATTGGAATTTGAGTGTTTAAAAGTTTGGTTGGTTGGTTTTGAAAGAAGTTACCAATTCTCCAGAAAAGATTCCTGACCTTTGGTAGTAATTCAGAGTATTTCAGAATCCTTCCTGTAATGTAACCCTTGGAATAAGTGCAATACCCAAGCATTGCTTTATTTTCCAGTTTAACTCCAGAAACTCTGCTTAAACTTAATATCTGTGTTTCTGCAAGCTTTCAGTAAGATGTCTGTCAGACACAGTCACTTCTCCAGCAGCCTTCAGACTTGAGAGAAGGTCTAGACTGATCGTACCAGTGAATTTCTCTGCTGCTATTGCTATTAATAATCTGTTTCTTTAAGCTGTGGAGAGCGCGTGCTGGGTCTGGCTGTGCACAGCGGGGTGTGGGGTATCTCTCACCTCTTTTAGGGGCCTAATGTCACTGTAAGATTGATGGTGAAGTCTAAGCAGAGACACATGGGTCAGTCTTCTCTTCCTGCCTTTTTAAACTTGGTTGCCAAGCACAGAATTTGTTTGATTTGCTTTTTGTTGTTTGGTTCGTCGTTTGTTTTTAACTCTTGCTTTGAAGTGGGAACTGATTATGATGCATATGTAGCAAAGCTGAGACAGTTTCCTATTTTGTATTGAAATAGCCTAGTCAGACTTAAAGACTGTGATGAACATTGACATGTCTTATCAAGCAAAATCAGCCTGTCAGATAGAGATGTGTATTTAGCAGTAGAGATTCTAGTTAAAGAGACTCGCTTCACATTCAGTTTGTGATACAGCCTGCACTGAGTTCCCATTCTTCAAAAAAAAAATCTTCCTCACCTCCCAGTGATGCTGCTTAGGCACTTGGGTAGCCAGAGTGTTACCCTCACTTGTTAAGCAGCATTGCAAAGGCATGCATTCAGAAACGTGAAATGAGTGCTTGGCCAACTGGTATTATGAAGGAAGAGAGGGTCACAGCTCTCTGCAGGACAAGTTTCACAGGCACCACACCAATGGTTCCCTGCCTTGTGTGTGTTGCCGAATGATTCCTGAAACAGTGTCTCCATGCTGCTCCGTGCATTTTTCGCACTAGCTGCATGGGTTCTCTCAGTGGCTCAGCCTGCCTTTATCATGGCTGTGTTTCCTACAGAAAACAATCTGGTTCATGCTATCCTCATGAAGTACTTGCATATATAAATTCATCTTTCAAAGCTTACCTTTTTTTTTTCCTGTACTTCCACTTCCATACCTCATAATCCTTCAGTTTAACATTGTCTGCTAGCAAACCGAGCTGAGCTGTGACCACAGTCCGCCTGGCTTCAATTAAAGAGCAAGCAGCAAGATAAGTCTCCTGTAAGAACAAGTGCATTGGATCGGAAGATGCTCAGTTTGAGTCTTGCTATTGGGATGTGCTGCAAAATAGGAAGAACATAATGTGTGAAGATGTATTTGGAACATTTGGAGTATTAGATGTTTCCACAGTGACACTTTAATTTTGAACCCTGTATGGAGCAGGTGTTGAAAATAATCAGTGCACATATTCAAGCTCATACTAAAACTCTGGAATCTTCCACCTCCAGGAAATAAGGCAGTGAAGCTGCTGGCTGGCTTGTAAAGGGCAGTGCATTTTCAGTCATGGATGTGAATTCTTGCCCTGTACAACAAGAAGCGTCTGTCAACTGAGCAGTTACTGACAGAGACTGGAGAGGACAGAGGTGGTGTGGCATGGCTGTGTGAGATTTCCCTCGACTACAACAGAAAACAGTTTACTTGATTGACCTGACTGCTCTTGGCACTTGCCATGAAATTCTCCTGCCAACACAAGCAGAAATTACTATTCAAAATGGTCTTTTGTTTACTGTCTTGGATTAAAGTTGATTTAATTGAGTAGTCTATGTGTGTGTGTATATATAAGACTTAGTGTAGATGCTTTGTGTGCTGCTTGAGATAGAAGGGCTTGAGAGTTTCCATATCCTGAGCCAAGCACGAAGGCAAGGCAAGGTGCAGCTCAGTGACTGGCACACAGTAAACCCTTCTTAACTGCCTGTTGGAGTTGTTCCCCTTCCAAGGTCTAGATAAGAGCGTTTCCTTTAAACCTCTGCTGTGTACTGTGAATGAGATTTGTTGTCAGTCACTTTCTTATGACTGCAGTTCACTACTCTGGATTAATTGTGGTTGAGGAAACAGTACTTAGTTGTTGAAAAAGTTACAGGCCTGTAAGCTCTCCTGTATTTTTATCTTTACTGTAGTGGCTCTGTCATGTGGATGACACATGACTGATTGGAAAAATCTTTCTAGACTAAAGCAGTGTTCTTTCTACAGAGTACCATGTTTTTCTCATGGCTGGCTGCCATGCAGGAGCAAGGAAGGAAATGGTGAATTCCTAGTAGAAATTCTCCACTTGCATAACTGATCACACTGTATCTTTAACAGAAAACCTGGGAAAAAGCAGATGCTTTGCATCATTTCTATTAACTGGCAGTCTGGCCTGTATAGGCCTGTAATCCTGGTTACCTGTGTATTGGTTGGTAAGTCAGCTATTGCTGCTTGCAGGTTTACACAACTGAAGCCACTTCTAGTTCTTCCTCCTTAGAAAGCATAGGAAGACTTTGGAATAGTGGAAGTAGTCACCCCAATTTAATTTTGACTGTCACTTAGAGAAACTGCTAAGTCTTGCTGTAATGCCACTGTGCTGACAAAGCCACAGAGATGTTAACTAACTTCCTGAACATCTGATTTGTGGCATGGAGCAGTCCAGGCTCCAGTTAAGGCTACCACAGCATTCTTTTAAGTAATTCTTAGCAGTTTGATGCAAGCTGTGCTGTTTCCTTTGTTCCTGTTGCAAATCTCAAAGTGTGAGGTAATAGTTTGGAATTGCTGGTTTTGTTAAACCTCTGTGGACTTTTCTTTTGGAGCTTGATTTTGTATTTTGGCTACTCGGTGAGCCCTCTGCACAGGGCAAGAAGCTGCTGGAGCTTTTCAACAACTTGAAATCTTTTTGGATGAAAGTGAATGAGTATTGGTACTACATTGAGCATGTTTCTGCTCAGATGCCACACTAGCAGGGCTCAGGGCAAGCGGTGTGGGAGTTTTGCTGAGTGTCTCTGGCACTAATTTGGTGAATGGGGAAGTGCAGAATCCTGAACTGTGAATGAGTTGGAGGGGCAGGAAGGGAATTCTGTTTGCTTATATGAACTAAATTGGATAAATTGGGTTGATTCTGAGCAAGCAGCAGTTCTGATGTGTTCTATTTTTTGTTTTAGTGCCACAATGGCAACTGCACCTTACAACTATTCCTACATCTTTAAGTACATCATTATTGGTAAGTACTGCTAGGCACCTCCCTTTATGTCACCGTGTGTGTGCATGACAGCCTGCCTACAGAGCCTTGGACCGGGCTGGTATTGACTTTTGCTGCATGCTTCTTGTGGTAGTGATGCTTCCAGTAGTTACTTCTCCATCCTCAGTCCCTCACAGATCACCACACTTGCTCCAAAGTGTTTACAGCTGACAGTATAAAGGTGAATGTGTTTGTACGTTACATAATTGGAGCTGTGTGATTGGTGGCCAGTGAACTGGGAGTGGGGACAAGAGCAAGGGTCTTTATTGCTGAGTTACTGTTAATAATAACTATTCTTCTTAATATACATACTTCAGTATTCTTGAACAGCTGTGCTGCTAGGACCAAAGTACTTAGCCTTCTGCACAGCACTAGGAAAAGGCAATCTGAGCACATGTGCATGGGGTCCCTTTCTACTGAAAGTTTCTAGTTTAAAAAATGCTTAATCTGTTGGAAATTGAGGAGAACTTTAATGGAGGTCAACACAAATGGGATGTTGTGTTGCTTTACGTTTGCTGTAGCACTTTTCATTGCTGGTCTCAAAGGTTTTATGAATCTGTTGGAGATAGAAGTGCTAATTGGATTCTGTTGCTTTAGACAGGCTTACAGCCCTTGCCAGGCAACATTTCTGTGTTTAAATGTTGATTTTAGCTGCAGCTTCTTTTGGCTGTTTAGAGTCAGAGATTGATAGCATTTATTATTATCCTGGTCTTGCTGTGAATCGTTTAATTCTTAATGATTTTGTGCAGGTGTAAGTGATCTGCAGTCTTACTGCAATGGTTTGTAAGTCAGGCTGCTGTGAGGTCCTCAGCCTGTGGATAAGTTAGTTCTTAAAGGTCTTGCTATTTCTCACTGCTGCATTGTGTAAGTGAATCAGTGGAAGTGAAGCAACTCCTTCGTATGTTCTGGATGCTTGTCAGTGTTTTTGTGTCCTTACCAGTAATTGCAAGTAAGACAGGAGCATGGCAAACACTCACCATGTGTTTTACATTTCAGTTTCTTACAGGTCTACTTCTGATAACCTTGTGAAACACAGTTGTAAAGTCAGTACTACAGATTAAGTTCTCCTTTGAGTGTTCTGCTCCACCCTTGATTGCAGCCCTGTACCTGTTACCAAAACTGTAGTGTAGTAGTTGATAAATATAAGGACTGTAGGTGCAGAACACTGCCCAAGAGATCTGAGAAAGGAATGGCTGCCTGTGTCTGTGCTGTCGATTATGTGAAGTGAAGAAAATATGCTTGTTGTGACAGTGGTGTGGTGTCAGCTTTAACTATTCTTTCTGTAACAGGGGACATGGGTGTAGGAAAGTCCTGTTTGCTTCATCAATTTACAGAAAAGAAGTGTAAGTATTTCGGTTCACAATACTTATTCTAACTGGTGTGCTTCATCCCTCTTTCCTGCCTTTTTGCTTCTCTCATGCATGAGCTTTGTGTGGTGTCTGTCTTAATCTGTGTTGGGTTGGGATTGTACTTGGTCAGATTTTTTATTCCTCTTGATGTAGTTTGTGGCATAAGTACAACTTCACTCAATCCTTCCTGTGAGAAGTGGGAAGACTGTCTGTCTTTACAGCTGTTCAGGGCATTTTGATGTAGACCAGAACGAAATATCTTGTCTGAAATTCATGTTTTCAATTTTGATGTATCTTGGACATGAGCAGTTGGAGTTTTCAGTGCTGTCAGGGACTTTAAAAAGATAGAAGGGATTAATTTCTCTTTGTTTATAGACTTAATTAGCACTATCATTCTCTAGCTGCTGTGACTCATGACACTTGGTCTGCCCACTGTAATGGTGTTAAGGCTTACTGCACTCTCTCAACTGTGGCTTTTTTTCATATATAGCTACCATGACTAATTAAGAATTACCTTCAGTTGTTCTTAATGATCTGTGTGGCATTGGAGTTTGTAGCAGCTCTTGACTCTATTGCTCCCCACTGGATGGCTAAGCCTGTAGGTATTTATTTATTAGCACCAAGTTAGCCTTCATTATGTGCTACCAGCGATCTGGCAGTAAGAGGACAGGAGCTACAGTATAAAATATTTCTATTTTCTAGTAGAACTAGGGTTTTAACTGTGGTTTTTAACTTACAATCCTGTATCAGCCAGTTGTTTAATGCTGATTTACACACAGTCCTGTCTTGATGAGGATGTGTCTTGTTCTTATTCTATCAGCATTAAGCCAAAGCAGCACAGTGATCAAACTAACCTGCCTAAGATCGCAGCCACAAGACTGTCACTATAGGTAGCTTGAATAGCTACTTGTGCTTTCTGTATTTTCTTGGTCTTAAAGATGAGTTTAGTAAGATGAGCTTATAACTAGAAATATGCTTTTTGAGGGGGTTGATTTGCTGTGTTGATAGCTACTTCTGAAATTGGTCTTGTCCTGTGAACAGTCACACTGTTATCTATGTTGTTTCTGAGAGGGTACTTGTTTCTGAAGCTCCATTGTAGACTTCTATCTGTATCTTGGAATTTCCCTTTTCCTACTGCACTGGAAGACTTGGTAGCTTCTGATCTATATGGCCAAATAGCATCAGTGTACGTGCCTCACAGAGCAAGGAGTTTTATAACTGTTCTTAACAGCAGTTCAGGAAAGACCTCATTTCTAGTGAAGTGATGCATCTTGGGTGCTGTAGCTGCAGAAATGCTTTCTTAAGAGTCTGAATATCTAGGAAAGATAACTGAAAACTTTTAGCAGTGTTTTAGCAGGGAGACTTTGTACTCGAAAGATCTGACCTGTGCTTTCATTTTTCATGAACAGTTATGGCAGACTGTCCCCACACAATTGGTGTTGAATTTGGCACAAGAATAATTGAAGTTAGTGGCCAAAAAATTAAACTACAGATTTGGGATACAGCAGGACAAGAGAGATTCAGGGCTGTCACAAGAAGCTATTACAGAGGAGCAGCAGGAGCTCTCATGGTCTATGACATTACCAGGTAAGGTGCTGCTTGTATCTTCACTTTGCAGGTGCTTGACAAGCTCTTTGGGTACCACAGCCTTCTGTGTGTTGTCATCTCTGTCCTTTTGAGTTGGAGGACTCTGGATGGGTTTGTGTCCTTTTGAGTGAAGATTCTTTTTAGATAAATACTTTTAAGTATTTAAAGAGCTGAAAATGCAACACAGGAAATTATATGAGCTGATTCTCTTGGAAAATGTCACTGCTGACAGGCCTGAGGCTCTTGCTGTCTCAGGCTTTGACTGCCTGTGGTGAAGCCACTTAAAGAACTTGTTCTTAGAATCTGCTCTTCAGCACACAAATTTATCTCGTCCTGGGAGACAATGGATATTGGTGCTTACCTGGCAGGAATATTCTTGGAGCAGGAACAGGACAGAATAGTACCTCTGTTGCAGTGGGGTATGTCAGTATGTTAATACTATAGATGAGAGAGAACACTGGGGAAGTCTGGCCTCTGGACCTCTTTACAGGCTAGTCCTCTAAGAAAACAAGGCTTTGTAGAAGCTGTCCTGTCTTCCCTTCAGAGGTGAAAATTGGAGATGCTGCTGAAAACTGATCAGATAATGCCACACAAAATACTTCTGCTCCCATGTGTCTTGCTTCTTCCTTTGGGGTTATTCTTGATACTCTTCAAGGATCTTTTGGTGTTGGGGTTTTATCATAGTTTGGTTGTGTTTTTTTTCCCCTGCATATATGGGTGTGTTTCCTCTTTGCTTGAATCTTGAGTAAAACATCTTACACACTGTTAACTGAAGTGCTGCTCTGCTCTACAGTGTTGTGTAAGTGTACTTGACAGGAAATCCTTCATTTTGTTCTCTACAAAACAGATAAATATTCTTGTGAAGACAGTAAAACCAGCACCTCCTGATGTACAAAGTGTTTGTCTGTCCATCTAGGGTTGTAAAGGTGGCTTATTTGGATCAAGATCTCAACAAGCTGCTGCTGCTTTGTCAGGAGGTTGGGGAAGCGCAGGGGTGACAGGTGCTGGTGTGTTTAAGGGATGCTGACTGTGCTGGTGGCACTTGGGTACTTTAAAAACTGCTGCAGCTAAAACTGCTCACTTGGTTCTTTGCAGAAGAAGTACATATAACCACTTAAGCAGCTGGCTGACAGATGCAAGGAACCTCACCAATCCAAATACTGTAAGTTGGACTTTATTTAGCTTGAGAGCCAGATTGCTTATCTCTAAGAGGTGGAAGGCTCTAGCCAAAGTATCTGCAGTGGTAGCAGTTTTCTCTTAATGAAGATACCTGTCTTTTCTCCACTGCTTAGCTCAGAGTGATAACTCAATGTCCCTATTTTGCAGTGTGGCAGTGACTCTCTTCCCTTACTGCAGCTGGAGCAGGGGTGTGGGCTCCTGTGCAGGAGAGCAGTGGCTTTCTCTGAAACTCTGGTCACACACTCACCCTTCAGGGGCTGATTTGCAGCAGTTGGAGACAAAATTGTGGCTGAGCCTGGACAAACCTTATTATCTTTTGATACTGCTTCTTGTATTGTGGTAGTAATGAGGTGAATGCTGTCTCAGATGAGATTGGAATATAAATACGATCTTCAGCCAGATCTGACCAGATCTCCAGAGGGCTGGGGGATAAAGTTCTTCTGTGTCTCTTGACCATACCATAAAACTGTCCTTCAATTTCTTTCTCAGTGCCCCTAAAATCCTTTAATACCAAATTACGGGACAGCTCTGTTGTGATGAAAGAGAACTCTTAAATATTCTGCCTGGGTTAAGAGATGATTAAAGAAGTGGTTCAGAGTGCACTTCTTATGATTAAAGAGCAGGACCACTGCTTTTTAGCACCTCATCTCATGAGAACAGCCTAAAGCCCTTGAAGGAGCAGCTGGGGATGCAGTCCCTGACTGAGAGGGGTACTGCTAGAGCTGAGTGCTCTGAAGAGCCATGGCTTTTACAGTTAATTTTTTCTGCATGCCTTCTTTTGGGAGTTTTGTCTTATAATGAGGAAAATCTAATAAACTTTTTTCCAGACTGACTTTCTCTCTCCTGAACTAGGTGATAATCCTTATAGGAAATAAAGCAGATCTGGAAGCACAGAGGGATGTTACATATGAAGAAGCCAAACAATTTGCTGAAGAAAATGGTGTGTTAATGTTTCTCTTGAGCTGTTTGTTACCTTTCCTACAAGCTAGTGGTGTTAAAGTGTGCCCTTGGCATTGGTAGCTGCAAGCTAACACTTCAGTACATGTAATTATATTACTCTGACTTCTGTTCTGCTTCAGTGTGGCTTAACCCTATCTGTGTTTAGGTCTAGAACTTAGCCTGTGTTGATGTCTTAATTTTGTTAGTACTAACCAGTATTTTTTGACTGTGTCTTGCATGTAGTCTGAAGGTTGTAATGTAACTAACTGGAGGCCGTTAGAAGTATATTTTGCACTGACTCTTAAACCTCTATTTCTGAACAGGTTTATTGTTCCTTGAAGCAAGTGCAAAAACGTAAGTTACTTTTATCTAGAGTAACTATTAGGATATGCTTGAGAGGTATGTTGGTTATGACTAAGGAGAGTGTTGGGGTGTAGTAGGGTTTTACAAGTGCCAAATTCCTCACATATTTACAGTATCTGTAGCAGTTTCTAGCATGTCAGTGACAGCTTTGACTTAAAGGTAGCTTGGAAATTAGACCTCTTGCTACATTTCAGAGGAAGACTTGATGAATTCAAATGAGCTGTTTTGGTTTTTGAAGAAATTGAACATAGAATGTGGGTAAGAGTGGTTCTGAATTCCTTTGGACATTTGGGGTTGTGAGCAAGTTCTGCAGTCAACAGCCAGTTCCTTTGGTCACTGAGGGGAACCAATGTGCTGTATTTGTGGTTGGCTGGGGAGCTTGGTAGAACACAAGGGTTCAGACCTCCAGTGACACCAGTAGATGTGGTTCCAACTGGCACCTGATGTAATGGAAGCTTTTAGCAGAAAGGTTTTGGTTAACAGTGGCTCTGTCAAAACTTCTCTGCATGTAGCTCAACACCTCAGCTGATTCCTGCTGCTTGGTGTTTTGGCACCTATTTCTTGCTCCTGGCTAGTGCTGCTAGATTTAATGGCTGGGGAGTGAATTGCCCTGTCGAAGGTTGTCCCAGGGTCAGCCTGTCAGACTCGGTCAGTACTGGTAAGCTTGTCCTGCATATAAAGACAGGGTAGTGACTGCTGCTGCTTGGTGACCTGTCACACCCAGTGAGGGTGTACTGCCTGCACTGCTTTGAGGTGTAGCCCCAGTTAACTCCTGCTGCTCTCTTCATAGTGGAGAGAACGTTGAGGATGCCTTCCTGGAGGCTGCCAAGAAAATCTACCAGAACATCCAAGATGGAAGCCTGGATCTGAATGCTGCAGAGTCTGGTGTACAGCACAAACCGTCAGCTCCGCAGGGGGGGCGGCTAACCAGTGAACCCCAGCCCCAGAGAGAAGGCTGTGGCTGCTAGTGACCTCTGTTCCATGGCTTCATTTCTGACCTTTCACCTCTGTCTGAGGGGAGTGGTGCTTTTGACCCCTTCCCTGTCTTCTGTACATCTTACTGGGTTTAATTAAAACTCTCAGACAAGTTTAACACAGTACTAAACTGCTAAACAACTTTAGATGTAATCAGGTTATCAAAGGCAAGTAGAGTAATAAAACCTCTCCTGCATGGTAAATCTAGAAGTTTATTTTTTTCCTCCTTGATTGTCCTTGTGATAGTGTCACCCATGCATAATTTAAACTGAGCACTGATGCTGGACTCCTGATTTTACACTTTTGCAGGGCTTTGTCTTGTACGGTTTAATTTTATGGTTCTTTGGCCTTTCTTCCCCCACCTCCTAACTGTTTAGAGCTGTCCATAGTAAAGGCTAAGTTTTTGCTGTGAAATGAATTCTGATGGTAGCAAGGGGCTCTGTAACAATGTGCTTTTGTTGGAAGAACTCCCTGTGGTGTGTGTCTCGGGGGGTCGGGGTGGGCTGGCGCGGGAGCGTTGGACTCGCACAGGGAAGCGATCCGTTCATTCTTGTGCTCATGGCTTTCCATCCTTTTTTTGGCCACTTCTATCCTTTCCATTTGTTAACAGAACGTAAATATGTATAAAATTTGAAGGAACTGAGCTAACAGTTAAATACATCCTGTGTATATGATTTTAATGAAGAAATGATTACTGGCATTAGGACAGTATATAAGAAAATACCAGTTTGTACAGTCTGACCTATCCGTGACCACGCTGCCCCCCCCTTGTAGTACAGCAATCGGTGTGGCTGCAGATCACTAACATAGGCTTAAACTGCTCGATGTCAACAGTGGACATTGTGCTGGGGGAGCTCTAATCCCAACACAGAAATTAACACTAGTGGAGTCTGTCCTTCATCTCTGCACTGTGGTGTTTCCACGCCGTTCTCTTCACCCTTCCTGTGCAATCAGCAGTGTGCTCTAACCTGCTTCTCTTCGGTGGGCCTCTCGCGTTACTGGGCTTCAGCACCTGCCTTGCACTGTGTCCAAAGGCTGGTTCTCTTGCACATCTTCTGCTTTTGTACCTTTAACTTTCTGAATGGTCAGAGGCTGAACTGGACAGTCCAACAAGGCCTGTGCTCTCTAGGGATTTTTAACTGCTCTTGTATTTTTTTATAGCAGTTCCCTGTGAGGGTTTGAGGCTTGAGCTTTTTCATCAAGCTTTTGAGTGTGTCCCACAGGGGCTGACACAGCCTGCAGTGCTTGTAGGAAGGGGAGGTTCTGAGCGGTGACTGCACACGTAGGGGTTGCTGGGGTGTAAGGCTCTGTAAGCAGGGCTGATGTATCATATGGAGCTTCACTTGGAAGATGGCAGGGGATGAGTGCTTAACCACCATGAAATGTCTGACTGCAGTGCTTGAAATACAAAGTGGTCTCAAAATCCCTCTCTAGACACTAAAACTACAATGTTCAGACATGTAAGTAAGCAGTGGTACCAGAGTATTGTACAGTCAATGTTAAATACAAGCCAAAAACTGGAATGTGCAGACAATAGGATTTGGGTAACTTGTGCACTGTCCCTCTGTTTTGTCTGGTTAGTCCTTTTTTAAACTAATATTCTTAAGTAGATGGGTATGTCCAAGATCTACAGCTAATGAATGCATCCAGCTTAAACCCAGGTTGCACCACAAAGGGGTTTGCCCAGGGACCACAACCTGCTGCTGATGTGAAGTCAATGTTCTAATGACTACAGCTTGTTGAGGTGCAATACCTGTACTCCAGAGTAAGTTACAGTAGGTCTTCTGTTTCTGTCACAGAAAGGATTTGTTTGGACTGCTGTACTCATTTGATGTAACAATGCTATTAATCTAAATATTTGTAAATAAAGTACCTGTATCTAGATAAACTCTGCTGCTCTGAGTCATTTGCTCAGGCCCTCTGCTTACCGTGGGACTTCTGCTGGAGCCTTGTGCCATGGAGCTCTTTATCAGGGACTTGCTGCTGGATTCCACTCACCACAGCAGCTGACCTGTGGAAGCTGCCAGGCAGGTGCTGCTGCTGCCTGCAGTCAGGACTCTGGGAAAGGAGTATGAGCACTGTTGGAGGTTGTGCAAGGATTCCTTGTAATGGTGGCATTGGTGGTTTAACTTTTACATAGATCTTAAGTGTTTTTAAAGCTACACTGGCTGCTCACAAGGGATCTTCCAGGCTCTTCTAGAGCCCTAGACTTGGGCTGTAGGTGAAACAAGCCAGGGCTGGGCAGGGTGGTTTGTTCCTGGTGAAATGTGGTGTGGTTGTTGACAGCTGCTGCACAGCAAAGGTTTGTATTGATAATGTGGCTGAGAGAGGCTTTGAAATGGTTCTCAATCTTGCCTTGCTCAAGGGAAGACATGCCACATTTACTGCTGGAAGAGATGTTCCTTAGGACAGGCCTGTTCTCCATGGTTGTGTGTTGCTCTTCCAGGTAAGGAGGCCATAGGTCCTGTTCTCATGCCTTGTTCTTCTGCCTCAAAGCTCTACAAAGTGTTTTTTTTCCACTACTTTGAAGCAAGCTGCTTGTGACTTTGTGCAGAAACATTAACCATGGCCCCATGCTTCAGGAAAGGGATGCAGCCATGCCCTCAGTGAGAGACAGGCAGCAGGGAGCTTGCAGCCAGTACATTGTTTTTGTGTAGTACTGGCTAAGCAGTGATAGCAGACAGGTTTTACTTCCCCCCCCCGCCTAGGATCCAGAGGAGTCAGTTTACTGCTGCTACTTAGAGCCAGAAGCAACTTGACAGCACAGGATAACATCCTTGACAGCAACTTTACCACAGCAACAAAACCAACCAACGTTTATTTTTGAGTATTTCCTGAAAGTAAGTGTATTGCAAACACTCATGCACTTGACAACAGGTAACTGGAGGGACAGCTGTCCCTGTGAACAAGTTTCCTTGGAGGTGGAAACTAACAAAATCCTGCACTTAAATAGGTTTCTGACACATTGAAATTCACATTTTAAAATACTTTTAAACCCCAACTTGTATAAATCAAGCTCAGTTTCTCAGTCGTACCAAACTTCACAGTACAGAGCAGGCCCTGCAGCCACCACTGTGCTTCAGTGGCAAGCACCTTGGTTGAAAGGGCTGCAGAGGAGTGAGGTAGACATCTCAAAGGTGGTGACTGATGGCACAGGAAAGAAGCCATGCAAAGAGGGAAGGTCTTGGGGAATGGCCTCTTCAGCTGCTGTGCAGCACAGGCACCACTTCCAGCTGTGAGGAGACTGTGCCTGTCCCAACAGCCCAACTCCAAGAGCAGCTGTATCTCTTCTTGAAGCTTTGCTTGTCCATAGCAACTCCTGCAGTCATTTTTAATTGAAATCATTACAGAAGAGGTAAAGTACTAGGCTGGTATGGCAACTGAAATCTAGAGGCTGGGCTATACCTGTACTAGAATCAGAAGCATAACAAAGATGCTTAGGGAGATCCTGCTCTGGCAGGGGGGTTGGACTTCGATCTTTTGAGGTCCCTTTTACCCCTACCATTCTGTGACTCTGAAGGATGGCAGCAGCTTAGCACTTGAACAACACAGCACTAACTTCAGTGCCGTGTGAGACTCCACAGCAGCTCTCACCAGCAATCAAACATCGTAAGAGCAAAAAACAGCATCAAGTGCCAGGACACCAACCACGGGAATGTGCTCACTGGGAACTGACAGCACATCTGAGAACCCACACCTGCCCTGGGCTGCCACCACCTACAAACCTCAGCCTTCAGGATGCTCCTGCCTCAAAGTGCCAGCTGGACTGATGTCACATTCCCCCTCTGGGCTTCACTGAGAAATTCCTTCGGAGCAGGGACGCGTCGGTGACACCACTGGGATGCCAGCCTGCCTGCTGGGAACGTGGGTGAGGCTGGGCAGAGCGGCCTAGGGAAAGCAGGAACAGTGAGTCTGGGTGACAAAGTTGTGTCTTCAAGCAGCAGAGACTCTTGACAAACAAAAATGCATTTTAAAGAAAGGACCAAATAACCCTTTGAGGAGCACTTACCCCTTTCAAACAGGTGAGGCAGGGCCAGGGTAACTCAGTGACACTAAGTGGCAGCCCCTGCCCTGCCTCCACCACGGTGAGCTGCAAGTGATTGAAACCACCAACTCCACAACTCCCGGACAGTGCAGAGTATTACCTGAGGGTGTGCTAGATTCAGAGCCTCGTGGAGAGACCCGAGGCTGGAGCCCAGCGGATCTGAAGAAGTGCTGCTGATGAGGTGATGGAGTGCATCCACCTGTCGCTGCAGGCTGTGCAGGGTGCCCTCTGTTTGCTGCTTCCCTCGGATTAACACCTCCACCTGCTTGGACATGCACTGCCGGAGCCGAGCCTGGAGAGATCATTGTTTAATGACGCTCAGCCAGGGCAATGTAAGGCTGTTTAGAAAGTGTGATGAACTTGAAATGGGAGATGTGAAGTCTCAAACCACAAGCATATGGCAATGGAATTCTTATTTTAAAGTACTTCTCCTCCCAAGTTAGAAACAAGCTCCACTGCTATAGCCTTGGCCATGAACTGCTTGAAGAGACAGCAGGAGCCCTGTTCTGAGTCTGGCCAGCACCTCTGCTTTGAGTGATCACTGGTGCTCCTGAGCTGCCATCCTCGGGCTGCTAATACACCACAGAATGATGTAAACAAGGGAATCTTGGAATGCTCAAAAATCCACTTAGCTGTTAATTAATTCACTCATCTTGAGAGCATGCAGGTGCTGGGCTTTCTCTTACTGCTCCTACCCTGGTGCTAGGCATTAAGCACAGAGGGGACAGGCCAGAATTGGAGGAGGATTGTCCCACCCCAGGTTGCTTGGGTGATGTCTAAAGGGCCTCAGGGGGCATAGGGGTGTGACTGGGACAAGATGTGCCACCTTCAGTCGGTCTTCGTGATGCTGCAGTTTTTCTCTGAGAGCTTCTCCACGCCACTGCTCATCCTTCGGGAACAGAAGCACATTCAGTGTTGAGTGTTAGAGCTGCAGGCCCCAGCACCGCGCGCTCGGCCAGAGCATGAGCAGCAGCTGCTTTTTAAGGTTCTTACCATTAACAAGACTTTAGAAAACCTCAGCTTTTCTTCCAAGGAGAGGAGTCTTCTGTCAGCAAACAGACCAGTTGCCTCCAAGTCAGCTTCACACTGCAGACTGCCCTGTACTTCAGAAGATGCTTCCAGGTCGTCTAATGGTTCTGGAGAAGATGGGCTTGAAGAGTTAAACTCCATCCTGATTTCATCTTCAACCTCCAGTTTAAGCAATGCTGCTGCATTCTCCATTTCCCTTTGTCTACTTCCCAGGTCTTGCTGAGCTTTCATCTGCACCAGAGAACAGTCAAAAGTTACCAATGTACCAGGCAGGGTTTCCTGCACAACTGCCCAGGGCTTGCTTCTGAAGTGTTTGCATTTTGAGTACTGCAATCAGAAATCACAGCAGCTCTGAACAGAGCAGCTGTAGCACTGCCTTTACCTTTGCCTCTGTAGCCACTCAGGTGGTAAGAAGTTACTGAAGGGACCTTGCAGTTTTTGAGTTGCTAACAACATTCTTCTCTGAAATGCCCTGTTTTTAAAGGACTTAGAAACAGTTTATGAAGGGTTTATTACAGGACTTGAAGGTGGACCAGGTGGAGTCACCCCTTACAGTGACTATCAAAAGGAGAAAATGCTAGCCCAGGCTGGCACTAACACGTTGGTGAGTGCCCACTCGATGCTGGCAACACTTAGTGATCTGCATGAACTGTGACTCTGGTTACGCCAAGTTCCCATTACCAGACTTAGTAAACAGAGCCCTAAGTTCATGACTGAGTCAGTGCCTGGATCGAGCTGCTCTCAGATGTTGTGCTGCACTGGCTATGTATCTTGGGAGCACCAAAATCCAGTTACTCTTAACCAGCAGCCACCACCCTCAGCCCACCTCCACAGGGCAGTCTCCTCATCAGGCATCATTTCACTAGGCAAGAGGGACTGATCTATTTGCACTGGATTCAACAGTGTCTGGACTCCCCACCACAGGATGGGAAGGTAACAGTGTCCTTCAAGAGCTGAAGGATGAAATACTGCTGTAGAACCTGGCACCCTGCACTGAGAACTCCACATGTGACTGCCTGGCTAGAGCTGGTTTGTTCATTTTTAACTGGGATTACAGAGCTGCCTGATCCTGCTGATTGCTGGCAGAGCTCAACTTCTCCCAGGCTTGGCAGAACCACACAGTCTTTTTCAGTAGGTCTGTTTCTAACTGATACAGTAAGAAGAGATTCCAAATCAATACAACATCAATGCTTCCCCTCAGCCTGCCTGTGCTTAGCTACTGGGTGATACCTGGGTTTGGAGGTCCATGTAGTCTTGCTGGGCCTGGCCAAGGTCCTTCGTAAGGCACTCAGCTCGTTCCTGGTGTGTGCGCGCTGCACGCTCAGCAGCTGCTATTTCACTCTGCAAACAGGCATTTTCCTGCTTTTGCTCCTAGGAAATACAGAGAGATTCCCTTTCACTGTGAGCATCCACTGCAGGAAAGCCCACATAAGTTTCTTCAAGTCAAAAGGCACTGCAGAGGAGTAACTAGGGGTGTTCTGCTGCACCATCTAGAAATACCAGAGTTGGGTCGCCTCAAGTTCTGCCTAGCCATGAAGTTACACAGTATTTTGTTCCTCCTTTTGCCATTTTGCTGTTTAAAAATAACCCAAATCCCCAAACACTCTCCCCTCAGCCAGGACTTACCTGCAGTTTTCTCTCAAGCTGCATCTTTTGCATTTTCATTGCTTCTTTAAGACTCAGGATTTGTTTCTCTGCTCTCTTCCTCTCTGCTGCTATCTGCCCTTGGAGATGGTTTAGGTCAGACTTGGAGATTTCCAGTTCTTTTTGAAGAGTCTGTACTTCTCTGTTTTTCTGTTGTAATTGTAGTTCTTTTTCTGAGAGCTGATGTTCTGCAATTAACATTTTTAAAACACCCTTGATTAACAGAGACATTTCAGTATTTCATACTTCATACACAGTAAGCATTTTTCAGACACATGAATCTGCCAAGCAGTGGTTTGTAAAACCACTGACAAAAGGTGAGAGCAGACAACATCACTGGGCTTTAGAATCTCAGTTCTTGGAGAAAAACAGTTTAAGGTTGGCTAGGAGTCAATCCACATCCTCCTGCCTTCAAAACCAAGTGAGATGAGTACAACTGTTTGTGGTTTCTTTAGATTAGGACCCACAGATGGCAACAACTGATTTGTGCAATGAATCTTACTGCTTTTCCTGATGACTTCTTCAAGTGCTGCACAGTGGGACGACTCCTTTTCCAGCTTCCTGAGGTTTTCTTCTGCCAGCTTTACTTTTGTTAGCACCTGTTCCAGTTTTGTTTGTTGGTCTGTTAGTTCCTTTTCCAACAGCATTCTCTGGTCTTTCACTTCTGCAGTATATTCTTCCAGTTTTTTTCCTTCGTGCTCCAAATGTTGCTTGAGGCGATGAAGAATCTGCCAAAACCCCAGAACAAAACCAAAACAAAACCACCACTTCAAGCCTGAACTAGAAACAACTCCCTGAGAACAAACAGCAGCACCAAAAGACATTGCAGAAGTTGTGTAGCCTGGAGAAAAGGAGGCTGAGAGGAAACCCTAATCTCTACAATTCCCTGAAAGAAGGTTAGACCAAAGTGGGGGTTGGTTTCTTCTCCCCAGTAATGAGCCATGGGAAGATGAGAGGAAGTGGCCTCAAGTTGCAGCAAGGAAGGTTGAGGTTGGCCATTAGAATAAACTTCTTCACTGAAAAGGTTCTCAAGCAATGAAACAGGCTCCCCAGGGAGGTGGCTGAAGTCTCCATTCCTGGAGGTGTTTGAAAGATGCAGAGGTGTGGTGCTGAGAGACATGTTTTAGCACCAGCCTTGACAGAGTTAGAGAATGGTTGGACTCGTTATTGAAGGTCTTTTCCAAGCAAAATGATTCCACAGACTGCAAAGCACTGCAGTCTAATATTCCCTGCTGACAACAAATGTTTACCAGTTTTCCTTGCCTCTCATTTTCAGTATAGCTCCCTCAGTGCTCCTTTTGGTTAACACTTTGTTGAAAAACTCCTCAGCCACCAGATGTTAATTTCACTACAGGAATATATGATTAAGCCCTATTTGTCAAACAGCTGATGGGCTTGGCACAGAAATACAGCAGGACACAAGCTAGCTGCCAACAGTGATCCACTCAAAATCAAAAGGAAACTTCAGGATAAAGCCCTGGATGTTTTTATGCTTAGTTTTGGAATTAGAGAGTTAAATTTTGATTCATTTCAGAGTAAATCCACCCTATCATTTCAGGTACTCTGCAGAGGTTGCTCCTTCTCCCAAGAGGCAGCATGGGAACAGAAGCTCTCTGAACTAAGTCCAGCTCCTGTATCTTGGCAGCTGACAGAACAGAATTCTAGAGAATAATCTGCTCACCCACACCAACTACAGCAGCAGCTGGGGCAGGACTCCACACAGTGCCAGCCTCTGCACCAGCCCTTCCTGCACTTAGGGCTCAGTGCTGATTCTTTGCTATCAGTTCAGAGATGACCCTGTCCTTCGTTCTGACCCCCCCCTGCCTTTTTGCTAAGATAACTCAGTGCTGGAGCTTTTTGTTTACTGCTCTTCCTCTGAAAACAAGGCTTTGTGTTTTTTAAAGCACTGCTGTATTATCTGTAAACTTGTTCCCAAACCCTTTTGGCCTGAATTATTTCTGGAGGTCAGGAGAAAGCAAGGGAAGTCAGCAAGGCTCTTACCGCCTCTTGCCTGGCTCGTTCTGCTTCTTTCTCTTCGATCTCCCCCTGGAGCTGCTGCAAGTGGTTCTCCCTCTTCTTCTGCCTCTCTTGGCAATCCTTACGTTTCCTTAAATACTCCCGGATCTCTTCTTTCAGGGTGGCCTGCTCTCTCAGCAGCTCAGCCTGCTGCCGTGTATTAGCTTTCAAATCCTGCAATATAAAATATAGAATCAGCAGCTGGTGAGAGTCAGAACAGGCCTGGGAAAGAACCTCACTGAGCACCCTTAAGCACACTGAAGATTATCTCCCATTAAACCAGCCAGGGAGTTAACACACTAAGAACCACCAGATAAAAAGCCAGAAAACCCCAACAGCCCTGAGTGATTTTGCCTCTGCCTGGGTTGCCTTCAAGAAAGAAATTCAGAGAATCACAGAATCAACTCATGCAAGTAAATACACAGAAAAAACCCAATCACCTAAAAGCCACCAAACTGAACAACCCAAAAAACAAAACAAAACCTACAAAAAGCCACCCACTCCATCTTGGCATTAACAACCCAACTGGAAGTCATCACAGCAGCCACTTAAACAGAAGGCCCAGAACAGGAATCTCATTTGCTTACTGAGTACCAGCTGGTGTCCAAACCACTCCAGACTCAACAAGAAAATAAACCAGCGACTATATATCAGATCTGCAAGGGTCTGGTTCTGAGCTAGTGCCTAGGTAAAACCAGGTGATGGAAAGTGGACTAGTGTGCTAAATGACAACCCTTGTTCCTGTGCTACAAACTACCCACTCTGTGGATATATTTACACTTGTAGATGAGAATACAACATGTATTTGTGACACAGACACCATTCACCAAAACTAACCTGTTCTGCTAGGTGAAGCTGCTGCCTGGAGTCATTTAACTCTCCTTTCAGTGTGTCCAGTTCTTCCTTTTTCACTAGAAAAAGATTTGGTGACAAAGATTTTCACTCAGCAATCTGAAATAGCCACACAAATGTTCCCTCTTTTCATCAATGAAGAACAAACAGCAGAAAACCAGTTTCTAAAATTGCCATCTTTTGGACACGTTGAATACTTTCTGCCTGCAGATATTTCATGCTATTGAGATGTTTACTGTCATACAGTACAGTTACATTGTGTCTTTTAACACAATTGCTCTTAAAACATATTACAGTTTAAGCCCATCTTTACCTTGAAGGTCCTTCTGTACAACAACAATGTCTCCATGCAGTGATTTTTTCTGTTTTCTCAGTAGATCTACCTCCTGCTGTAGGCTTTTGACATCCAGTTCCACTTTTTCTACAGTGGACAACATAGTCCTGCTGCTCTCTTCAGTAGCAGTTAAATCTCTGTAAATGTGAAAATGGTCTTGGTTTATTAAGTACTTGGTGAGGACTCAGCTGCATTTCAGTACAAGTTCAGTCAGCTCAAGGGGCCACTACCCAGCAGTCCCAAGAGCAGGACAGTTGTCCTGTTCCATGACTTAACATTTTGCTTTGCATACCATTTCTCACTGTACTGCCACAACAGAACAAATGCTGCTGCATTTATCAGCTTCACTGCTGACTATTTTCTGTAAGTCTCCTTAAAATAAAACCTCTGCAGGATACAGGAAGCAGCACATTCTGTGTAATTGGGCACCTCCAAGTCACAGCTACATTTTAGTCATTGATTAAGACATTCAAGGCACTTCCCAGCACTTCTGATCTTCGCAGAAAGGATACTCCCCCACCTTCTGGTTTGTGACAACTTCTTTTCCAAACTCTGACAGTCTTCCTCAAGCTTTTCCTTCTCTTTATTCAAGGACTCAATGTTGTTTTGCAGAGTGCGCATCTGAGAAGCCAGATGTTCGTTTTCCTGACGGTCCTTCTCCAGTCGTTGTTCCTGCCAATCTACTTCCCCTTGCTGACACTGAAATAATCTCTGAATATCCTCCAGTTTTAACTTCTCCTACAAAAGAAGCCATTGCAAACAACAATTTACATGGTCAAGCAGCAGAACAAGTTAGGAACATCTTCAGCTGCAGCAGTCTGAGAACCTTTCACTCCCAGAGATCATGTGCAGGACAGAGCAGCCCTGCAATTGCTGCATGATGAGAGGCAGAACTGCTCACAGTGGATCTAGATGAGTATGAGCAGAAGGACTGGAAGAAGGGCTGCATCATAGTTTAACCACCATTTCCTACTCCTAATATGTAAGAGCAGAATGTCCTTTCACTGCAGGGATTTGCTGAGAATGACACTAAGGGCTGAGAGGTGCTCAGGTGATGTAGGAAGGTGACCACTTTAAGCATACTACTAGAAAGGTACCAAGTGTACCAACTGGCCTCTCTTCTCCCTGTCCTTCACAGGAAGGGTACAAAGAAAAGAGGTAAAGACTTTTCAGAGTAAGCTGCAGGTACTATCTGTTTCTGTTTGCTCATGAATGCTCTCAGAAAGCAGGTGTTAGGTCTTCTGGAAGTGCACAGCTGAGCAATGGAGGCTCCTCCTGGACTGTGACCCAGTGAGACTGCCAGAGGGATACTGCTGATGTCTGCCACCAGCAGGCAGAAAGTTCAATGCCTGTCTGCATTGGTCAGAACAGACTAGCTGTGCTAAAACGGTAGAGACTGCCCAGCTGAGTTATCAAACTGTCTGCCACACTCTTTGAGGACACAGAATCCAGATAAAAACACTCTGGAAGCTGACACAGAGGAAACAGCATTCAGTGTTCTACAGCTATTGTTCTCCCTCATATGCACCAAACCCCCACTATTTCAAAGGGCCTAAGCAGACTTAAGACTTCTCCATGATAAGAAGGCATCAGACTAGAAAGGGATTGATTTCAAGTGCAGGGACTCTGTTAGCCAGGTCTGTGATCACAGAATAAGCAGATCTCTTCTGCCAGTCATAGTAGCTACAGAAGAAGCACTTACTTCTAGAACTGCACGCTGAGTCTTTTCCAGCTCATTGACCTTCTGGTCATGTTGTAGTTTCAAACTTTCAAGTTCATTATTTTCAAGCTCCAGCATTTCCAGAACATGTTTTAGTTCTAGTAAGGTGAAAGCAATAAAAGGTTGTTAGAAACACATCAGACATAGTCCCTTTGCAAAGAAAGGCACTAAGGAAAAAGTGAGAGCTGCTATACTGATAGCATCCCTGGGAAAAACCTCCACCTTCTCAGCTGCTGCTCTGCCAGCAAATTCCATGGCCCTAGGTCTGCTTCTTCCACTCCCCATGGAATAAGTCAGGACAGAGTCTCTGGCTGATGGGCAATGAAAGAAAATATTGCAGAAGGTACAAAGGCTGCAAACTGCTGCTGCTTGTACCTCCCACAATCTGCCATGACACAGCTCCTTGGAGGGAGCTTCCACTTCCACGTACATACTGATGTTGAGTTCTTCTGTGAATGCATCATAATTAGCTCATGTCTCCTGACCACCCAGCGCTCCAATATGAGCTGATAAGTCCCGACAACAGCTTTGTTCACGTTTCTCTCTGGCATGTAAAGCACCCATCCCAAACACAAAGCAGCACCAAGTGCTGCCTCAACTTCAGCTCTGCATCACCCACCAGGACACAGGGGACGCCTCTGCAGCTGTTCACAGGACTGTACAAAAGTGAGCAGCAGACTGCAGCAATGCACAGCTAAGAGCTCAGAGCACTTCTTTCCAAACTGCCCAGAATCTTGACTACAAAGTCAGGGCCATACCCATCTTATGCTTGGCAATTTGCCCAAGTATTCCTTGAAGATGTTCTTCCTCTTTTCCAATATCCTTTTTGATGAACAAGAGCTGTGCTCTTTTCTCCTTCACCTGGACATCCAGTTCTTTCCTTTCAACATTAAGCTCTTCCAGAAGTAGCTTTATTTCCTGTGGAAACATATCAGTGTTTTAAGGAATGCCATTATTTGTCAGGTTAAAGTTTTCCTTTAAATAGATGTATGTATTTATAAAAAATATATAAATACATGAAGTCTGTCAGGAGCTAGTGTTCAGTTTGATTCCACTGTTTGCAGTTATACTTAATGGTGCAAAGAGAAAATACCTAATATTTAGGTTAACCTTTTGCTCATTTACAGTTCAGAACAGTAATTCTGCAAAGATTTTGAGCTCCAAATCTGACCATAACACTGCCGTTCAAGTGACTAACAAGCCTTAAAACAGAGAAGCAGATAAAATTCACTCCCCAAAATATAATTAACCTTGACCCTTTGTTTTTGTTTCAGAAAGGAAGTACAGGATCCCTTCTACGGAAACAGGGATGGAGACAGGCGACTTATGCCAGCTTTGTTGTGCTTTATACACACTCAGACTGGTTTGCCTCAGCTGCTGCTTGCCTCAGCAACTCTAAGTCATGCAGAGACTTTGCTTTAACATGATTTAGTTCTCAAGGGACCTGGGACTAGGGAGTTCTACGTATTTGTGCATCTGGACCAAGCTCTAAGTCACCCACAACCATAGCTTGCTGCTTCTATTTTTCCAGTGAGCTTTGGCAGGTTATAGAAAGCAAAACTGATTTTGTGAAGACTTTATGGGACACTTCCCCCTCCCTCCCATAACTCTATTCTTATGCTGTTCCTCAGAGAACAATCTGAATGAGTTGAAAAACTCATTTGGAAACATTACTCTTATTTGGCGCAGTTTTTCATTTGCTTCAGTCTCTCCATCTTGAAGGGCTTCTTTAAGGTCACCTTTCTTCTGAGAAATGCAGTCCTGAAGGACATGGAGCTCTTCTTTTCTTTGGTTTAACTGCTGGTCCAGAAACAGGAGCTCTTGCTGCTGAGCAGTAATCTGCAATGGAGAAGAAGTTGAAGGGAAGCAGCACCTGAAGGCTTCTCTTCCTGCAGCTACACAGGTGCACAAGAACAAACGCAGTCAGCGCCATCCCTGCCAGAGGCTGATCTGAATCACCCTATGGAAGGATCCCACCAGAGCAATGAGCTTCATTTCTTTCTCCAGAATAAAGGCAACACTAAAGACTGAGTTCTGGCCTGGGCAGTGCAGTCCTGTACCTCAGGGACTCGCTTCTTTTTCTGAAATGCAGCAAGGGCTGTCACAGGGAACTCTGCAGTAACATTTAGTGTGCACAGACACCAGCAAGATGGGGATCATATGAGGAGACAAAACAGGGACAACTCAAATGGGCAATGTTACAATAAATGCAAGAATTAAATTCTTTAGATAGGGCAGTTCAAAAACTTAAGGTTCTTCTCAGCTTTCAGTTACCCCAAACCCAACAAAATTGGTAGTGCAGAAGAAACAAGATAAGCCTTACCTGATCTTTCAACCTTTCCAGTTCAGTTTTCTTGCCCTGAAGAAGGCTTTCTGCTTCTTTGAGGATTTGCAGGTGATGTTCCTCATTACTTTCTGCAACCTGAACATCTCCTTGAAGCTTATGAAGACTGACAGGAAGGACAAAAACACAGAAACAAGGCAGTAGCCTACTGGAGGAAAACATCTTTATTTTATCTAAGATAGTTTATGGTAAATTAAGCTCACCTTTCCCTCAGCATTTCTATCTTCTGGTTTAACAACTGGAACTCAGAGTCTTTTGCAGCCACCATTTTGCTCATTTCCTTCAAAACACCTTCTTGTTCCTTCTTATGCTGTTGTAAATCCCTGGTATCAGCCTGTAATAACCTAAAGAAGCATTCACGGCTTTTGAGATTAACATTTTAACTGCTGTCCCTCTCCAAAAGCAGGATTGAGAGATGTGGAAGAATCTTGTTCTTCTCCTCATGCCCCTCTGATACAAAGCCACAAGAGTGTACCTTAACTGCTGGTCTGCCTTCACCAGTCTAACAGCCACATCCTGAGCCCTCCACTCCAGCTCCTTTGCCTCGGTTTCAGCACAGGACAAACGCTCTTTGGCATGGTTGTACTTCTGAACAGTGTCCTTAGTCTAGAGCAAGAAATGAAGACTTGTGATGAAATACATTCCCACCATATGCTTCCCACATCCAGGTTAACTGTTTAAAGACCACTTCCTCCTGGCTTGAGTATGCCACCTGAACTGTCTACCTCTCTATATACCAAGAACCAGAACCTTTCCTCCTCTCTTGCTCAGAGCTTAAAAGCTTCCTTCTCCTTAGCAACAACTGAAGCATTTTCTTCTGGTACAGGCTATCCCATGACTTCTTTTTACAGAGAAGCTGTAAAGAGCCTTCAGTAATCCAAGTGAAATTAAACTGCTTAGACAAACCAAATTCCTCTGCTTAAACAATCTTAACACATGTAAATCCTTCTGCACTTAAGACTTAGGCTTTACTTACTTTCCCCCTTGTGCTCTCAAGTTCCACTTCAGCTTCAGAAAGCAGCCTGTCTGCCTCTCTAAGCTCTGCTCGTCGTTTCAGCAGAGTCTTCTCTAGACATTCAATTTCATCTGCAATATCTTCACGATGCCTAAGAGACTTTTCTAAGTGCATTTCTGCAATCAGGTCATCAGTATACCCTTCAATGAAGTCCCTAAAAGGTCAGGAAGAAAGGCACGGAATGAAAATACAAAATGCCAGAGGCACAGAGCCTCCTGAAGTCCTGGTCTGTTTACATTGGTTGTAAACAAGTCAAAATTGGCTTTTATTGTGGAAAAGTTTCCTTCCCATGCAGCCCAGGGCAACCCTCACCTGCGTTTGGTACGTTTCTGAGCTGCCTGCTGTAGCTCTGCTACTTCCCGTTCCAGCTCCTCTCTTTCCTGCAGAAGGTCTTCCACATTTTGATGCAATTTTTCCACCTCTTTCCTGCATTTACGCTCAGCTGCCTCTGACCACCTCTCTTTGTGTTTCTGAGACTTTAAATAACACACAGTGTCTTCCAGCCTCGTGACTTCACTCTCCTGCAGACAGGAAACAGAGCAACCAAGTCAAGACCTATTTTCTATTGCAGTGCTCCTGAGACACAGGAGCAGCTACAGACAACAGAGAGCAGCACAGAGGTGCAGCACTCTCAGCACACTCAGATCCACAACCTCCCCAGCAGGGACTCCTTAATTTCTTGGTTGTTTTTTTTTAAACTAGACTAATCTGCTCTGTAAAAATGAGAGGTTTTGCATTTTTTCTTGAAATTAAATGTTGCTGCTCTCCTTGTAAGTCAGCTGCCTCTGATTACACCTACAGCTTACAGCTCTGTCTCTTACCAAATCGTGATGCTCAGGCACATTGCAGTGAAGCACTCCGACAGGAACGAGTGGGACAGTGAAGCTTGAAGGAAGAGGACCATACACAACCTGGGCCCCCAGAGGAGGTGGGCCATAGATAACAGAGCCTGGGGGAACTGAAGCTCCACTTGGTGCTGCAGGAGGAGGGCCATAAACCACAGTCCCCTCAGGTACAGGGCTACCATCTGGAAGGACTGTGTAAATAACTGTTCCAGGCGGTGGTACAAAAGGAGGCTCTTCAGGAACATGAGCTTCTTCATTTCCTTCACCATCTCCTTTTGCTCTTCTGTCTTTACAGAGGGGAAAAAAAAAGTCATTTAAAACATTTTTTTCCCAAAGTAATTTTAAATTCTATCTAACATATCAAAATGTAATAAGCACTGCTTAAGGTGATTAATGAGTTCAACAGCAATTAACTTTTGTAATAGACTTGTGCACATAGAGACCTTCCTTAGGAGCTCTAGAAAATCCATCTTCAGTAGGCTCCTAAACATTCTGAGGCTGTGAGACTGACTTACCTTTACCAGAATTTGTTCTGGGCAACCTATTTCTGACTGGTGAATAAATCCAGCAGCCTCCTTGACTGGACAAATCTTCCTTCCTGCCCTGCCTGTCCTGACCACTCCCTCTTCCTGGTGAGGATGTGCCACAGAGTAAACAAATGCCAGAATCTTTTGTGCTGCGGGAAGCAGGAGTTGAAACCTAAAGAAAAAAAAACAAAACAAAGGCAAACTGGTTGTGTAAATGTAGGAATGACAAACCCTGTAAAAATGTTTGTTGTAGACATTTCTAAAGCACTGTTCCTTTTCAAGAACAGGCTGCACACACTCTGCTTTCTCTTCCTTCTGAGTGTGATACTACTACTTCTAGAAGAGTTTGAAGTATTGTTCAGACAAATGCTGGTTTGCAGGAACTGTTTGTCTGTAATGTCCTCTTTTAACCTTTCCCTAAATGAATTTACAGTACTGCCCTTGGAATAATTGTCTCCAAATATGACATTCACCAGATTACTACACAGCAACAGGCTTTATCAGGGAACATTTGTCTGCTGTTGTTTCAGGACGTCTCTTAACATGCCATCTGATATAGTTCCTTATGTTTCTCCCAGACCCAACAAGTGTAGAACAGATTTTCCCATATCAAATGGCTTTCCACACAGCAGCAGTTGTACTTCTAACCTGTGATGATGGCATATAACACCAGTATCCCCTCCTTTTCAGTGGATCTGCTATACTGCTGATGTAATCACTCTGGTTTGAAAGCATGTTTTTGAGCGCAGCAATCTCATCCTGCAAGTTGTCTATTTCACCTCTGTTACCTGTAAATTGATCATAGTTTATAGATATATAAGGCAAATAGTTAAGTCATAAATACTGCATTCAGCTTTTCCCCCTCACTGTGATCCTCTTAATCTGAAAGGGTATTAAAAACCTGAATTGCTGGAGGAAGCAAACTAAAGGTTATTCTGTCTCTATGCAGTGATACACATTGGCCCTTGCTTGTCGTTTTAAGACTTCAGAAATACAAAACCCAAGCTCACATACAGGTAACTGATCTCATTTTTCCTTACCATACAGCTCTCTGACCATGCCTTAGAGCAGTGTAAAGCTGAAGGCACAGCACTGTCAGTGTTTTCTAAAGAGCTGGGAAAAGTGTTATCAGCAAAAACTGAAGAAAATTAACATACTGCCAGCCTGACTTTCAAAAGGAGGAAAGATTTAAGTCAGTTTCCAAAGGTCACCAGGCAGGGCAAGAGGCAACGCTAGAACTCTGAAGTGTTAGTCCTACTGCTGGTCCTTAACCACCCATTTCCTTCAGTCTTCTTGTGTGAAGAGGAAAAAACCCACCCATACACTTCACAGACCTGCAATTTGGCTCTTGGCTTCATACACAGAGAATTCACTGAAGTTCAGAGATGTAAAGAGTGGACATGTCTGTATAGGAACCATACAGGAAACACTCCCCAACAGTTTATTCCTGGAATAAACTTACAGAGCTCTGAGAAGCTTCTCAGATGAAAGAGCAAGAACTACAGAGAAGTTCAGTGTTCTGGAATCATGCTTATCTGCATGCCATGTGGAGAAAATGAGAGATTACCTGTCCCAATGTTATCCAACAACCACCTTAAACGGTCAAGTTCTGCTTTTTGTTGCTCCACGGCTTCACTTAATTTATCAATTTCAAACTTCTGAGAGCTTGATGCTACATTCTTCTCACTAGCTTTCTCCATTTCATGCTGAAACTAAACCAGGATTTTCATCAATACAAAGTGCTACAGTTTATGTTAAAACTCTGTCAAACATGCCCACCCATTCCTACAAAACACACTCAGTGTACCGCTGCTGCAATAGAACTTCCTTCACATCACTGAGGTTTGCAGACATTGCCATGTAAAGGCATTTCAATTAGCAAGGGAGTTTTACTTAAACATCAGCTACCTGGCTGTCAATAGCTCCATGGCCAAGTGGAGGCCAGTGACAAGCAGAGTCCCTCAGGGATCAGTCCTGGGACCAGTCTTGGTCAACATCTTTGTCAGTGCCATGGACAGAGGCATTGAGTGCACCCTCAGCAAGTCTGCTGACCACACCAAGCTGTGTGGTGCAGCAGGCAGGCTGGAGGGCAGGGATCCATCCAGAGGGACCTGGACAGGCTGCAGAGGTGGGCACAAGCCAACCTCATGAGGCTCAACAAGACCAAGTGCAAGGTCCTGCATCTTGGTTGAGGCAATCCCAAGCACAAATACAGGCTGGGCAGTGACTGGCTGGAGAGCAGCCCTGAGGAGAGAGACTTGAGGGTGTTGGTGGATGAGAAGCTCAACATGAGCCAGCAGTGTGCAATTGCAGCCCAGAAAGCCAACCAGATCCTGGGTGATTCTCCTCCTCTACTCTGTTCTGCTGAGACCCTACCTGGACTACTGCATCCAGTTCTGGAGCGCCCATTACAAGAGGGATGTGGAGATGCTGAAGCATGTCCAGAGCAGGGCCAGGAGGATGCTCAGAGGGCTGCAGCACCTCTGCTATGAGGACAGACTGAAAAAGTTGGGGCTGTGCAGCCTACAGAAGAGGAGGCTCCCAGGTGACCTTCTTGTGGCCTTCCAGTATCTGAAGGGGGCCTAAGAAAAAACTGGGGAGGGACTTTTTAGGCTACCAGGGAGTGACAGGACTGGGGGGAATGGAGCAAAGCTGGAGGTGAGGAGGAAGTTGTTGAGCACGAAAATGGTGAGAGCCTGAAATGGGTTGCCCAGGGAGGCGTTTGAGATCCCATCCCTGGAGGTGTTTAAGGTCAGGCTGGATGAGGCTGTGGGCAGCCTAATCTAGGGTAGGGTGTCCCTGCCCATGGCAGGGGGGTTGGAACTGGCTGATCCCTGTGGTCCCTTCCAACCCTGACTGATTCTATGCTTCTACTTGAGCCAGTGAGGCTTCCATGTTCTCTGGCAGATGTCAGAGGATGGAAGAACTCTGTCACTTGGAAAAACTTGAAGAAAAAGAACAGGTGTGATGCCTCTGAACAGGGCCTTTCAGAAATTCATTAAATCAATATCTGAAGCATTTAATACCCCTTGCACAATTACAAAGCAAACACCACTGCAACCTACTTGTTCCTCCTTCTCTTTGAGGAGTTGTTGTAACAATTCAATTTCTGCTTCTGCTCTGGCAAGATCCCGAGCTGCACGAGCTGCCTTAGCACAGAACTCTTCAGCTTCCTCCATCTCCTGAAATGGAATTCTTCATTTCAGCTTCAGTTTGCAAGAGTATTTCCCGAGCTTGCAGATGTCTCATGCAGCTTTGTGAAAAGCTGACTAACAAGAAGCATCAATACCTGTCTGTTCTGGAATTGCAGAAACTGGCAACATTCATGTAAAGTGATCTTTTCCCTTTAACTTTACAGGATTTCTACAGAGATGTTACTATGGAGTCCATACTTAAAGAAACACGAGGTGGAAGAACAAACTTTCACAGCCCCTTAACAGCCCCCTGTAACAAGGTATTACCTTCAGTTAACAGGTTAAACTTATCCCTCTCTCACCTGACACAGTAAGCACACCTGTCCATACCCACACTTAACTCAGGCATCATCTACTGCATTTCAGATGATGTTGTCTAAAGCAGGAGCTCCTGTGCAGCAGGACAACTCAGAATAGTGAGGGGCCTGGAACACAAGCCCAATGAGGAGAGGCTGAGAGAGCTCATGGCAGAATTCACTGCATCCTGGCCTGGCTCAGGAACAGTGTGGCCAGCAGGACAAGGGAGGTTAGTTGTGCCAGGGGAGGTCTAGGCTGGATATTAGGAAGTTCTTGCCAGAGAGTGATTGGCATTGGAATGGGCTGCCCAGGGAGGTGGTGAAGTCACCATCCCTGGAGGTGTTCAAGAAAAGACTGGCTGGGGCACTTAGTGCCATCGTCTAGTTGATTGGACAGGGCTGGGTGATAGGTTGGACTGGATGATCTTGGAGGTCTCTTCCAACCTGGTTGATTCTATGAATAAAGCTTTGAAGCCAAATTTGGCACTCGAAACCACCACTTATACACAAGCAATTAATTATCCATCTTCATTTACCTCAGCTCGCTCCTGATTGATTTTGTGAATAGTCCCATGCAGAGCCTGTAGCTGATTTTTAGCATTGGAGAGCTCTGTGGCTGCCAGTTTATCTGAAGTGATGACTGCTTTCTTTAACTCCTTCAGCTCTTTATCTAGGCTGACAAACTGCATCTGTGCCCTGGCATCTTCTATTTTTTTCTGGAATCAGGAAAAGAGGTTTTTAAGTGAAAAGCATGGTGGAAGCCAGGCTTTCTGACACTTAGCCCCCCACTCTGTATCCAGTGCATAGAAGTAACAGGAAAAAAAACTAAAGTGAGCACAACCAATAAAATCTAGGTGAAAGAAAGATGTTGTATTTAACCTTTGTGCTCCTTTCTGTACTTGAGCTATGTCAGAAAGCAAAAGAATTATTAAGTTTTTGAATCTTCTTGTCACAAGCACGCAGAGTGCACAAGGTTTGCCCTTACTCATTCCCACCTTCTTTGCTAAATCTTTCAGTTGAGCAAGAATAGTCTCCTTCTCTTCATCTGCCTCCTGGAGCTGCTGATCAGCAAGGCCCTGAATTTCTTCCATGCTCTTTATTTTTTCACGTAGATGTTGGATTTCATTCTCTAACTGATGGACCTTGTTCTTATTTTGCCTGTTTTCAGCTTTCACCTAAAAAGTGAAGTTAGTTAGAAGCAGTAGCCAGAAATATGTGGAGGCTTTTTCCAACTAAAAGCCACCTATTTATGTGATGTAAGAAACAACTACCTGGGAAGTGTAGTTAGCAGCATAATTTGGATCAAAAGAGAGAGGAAATTCTTTGCCACTGTAAGAACCACATTTCAAGTGCCCAAGTGATTTTGGTAGTAGAGCAGGTTACTGGCTCTATTTTTCTACCTATAATTTAACTCTTTTTTGCATCTGAGACATAAAATTGAGTCTAAATTCTAAATTTACCAAATAATCAGGCAAAAATCATAAGGGCTAATACTGAAGAAAATAAATTCAGACCCATTGTTAGATGAACACCAGAAGGTGATTCTGTCCCTGTTGTCATACAGCTAAAATTAGAGGTTGCTTATGGAACTTTTAGCACATGTTAAACCCTTCTCCTTCAAACCACTTTTTTTAAACAAGCTTTATATAATAAAAAGCAACAGGAGGTTGCAAAGGATCATGTGTCCTGTCCAGCATCCAACTGAACACTAAAAGGAAGGTAAGAATAGCTGGTGTATTTTACTACTTGAACCACAATATCACAGTACACTGTGTGGAAGTGGTCAGTTATTTATCTTCCCTCCTCAGAAGCTTTTGCCTGTTTCTTTAGAATGAAAGTTACTACACATAACATCCATTTGTGTACTCTAGCAACCTCTTGTTCCTGTTCTAATCACAAGTAGCAGCACCCTGCTCTGATGTGTGCTGTCACTGTGGTTTTGACAAGCAAATGTACTGAATTTGTCTACCTCCAGTAAAATTATTCTCTTCTGAAAGATGGACAGCAACAAAGATACATCAGTAGTGAAACATCCTTCAGCTGCAAGCTACATTTTTGAGACTAAGCTGAAATTGTCTTACTCTTGCTTTTGATACATGCCTGTCTGTATTTCTCCTGTACTGCTTCCAGTTTTTCCTGCTGGGATGCCATTTCCTCCTGCATCTGCCTCTGTCTAGCCCATGCCTTCTCTTTTTCCATCTGAGCATCAGCAAGGATGTCATTGCATTCCTTCTGCAGATTTGCAAGGCTTTTCCCTAAAACATCAGCTGAATTCCAACATCTGAAAGAGAAACAGTACAGGTGCCAAGACAGAAAACCACTGAGTTTACATTAAGAGATCCCATATTGAAATTAGGAAGCCTAAGAAAACAGTGCAAGTTTAAAACAGCCAATGTAAATCAACTCTGAATGCACCACACAGAACTGCCTCCACCCTGGCTCTACATGTTCCATTCTCTCTTGATTACCATTCTGTATTGCTCGGGACAGACAGCAGGGGAAAAGTGGCAGTGAAACACGAGGGCACTATGCATTTCTCTCAGCACTAGACTTACTAAGCTCAGCACTAGACTTATTGATGCTCTTAACAAGCACAGGGTGCTTAAGGTCATGCTTGAACAGCCCCAAATTGCACTCAGGAGGATGCAGCACATGTACCTTATTGCTCTCATTTGCTAATCACTTGCACATGCTCAAGTTGAACACTGTCATACTTTTATTTTACTCACTTAATCTCTCCAACTCCTGTCTGAAGCTTTTGTTTGAGTTCATTTATACGAGCTAAGGCTTCCTCAGGATGAATTAAGTTACCAACTGCATGGTTCAGCTGATTTTGAAGCTCTTTAAGCTGCTGCTTTAAGAGATTGTTATCTCCCTGAAAAAAAACAACACCACCATAAAAAACACAGACAAAAAACCAAACAACATTCACACAATCATTGGCAAACATGTACAAACAACAGAAGCCAGAATTTTTTTGTATCTAGATCAGCTGGGGGAGTTGTTGTTGTTGTTTCTGTTTTGTAAATAGACTCCAGACAGTTTTTTTCAGCGTGGCCTGAACCATTATCATCAACAAAATAAGTACAACCCAAACAATTTCTGCCTTTCAGTTGAAAGGTTATTTAAATGCCAGTTAAAAAATGAGCTTATCCTTTCCTTAAACTACCTACACAGTTCATGAAATACCAGTGACTGCCAGAATCACAGCTCTGCTGCCTTTTGTACTTGGATGCCATTATTGTTTGGTGACAAGTAAGATTCCTCAGGATCACAGCTTTGAACAGAAAGAGTAAATTCTGCCTTAGGCATTGGGTTAGTTTCTAATTCTGCATACAAATAGTATGGATATACTGGATGAAGCTTGTGGGAACCAAGATACAACAATTTAGCAATCCCTGGGCAATGTATCTGAACAGCTCTGAAGTTATTTCAGAGGTCAATCTAAATGTCTAAGAGACAGAAATAAAAAGACTATGGTGTAGGGTGTCTGTACAAGAAAATTAAAGTGAGGTAAAGCCATCAATACTAATAAACTTCACACAAGATCAATACAGAATCCTTTCATACTTTCCCTTTGAGGGAGCAGAGAAACACACTGCATATCAGGCAACATTTCAAAGACAACAAATGCTTCACCTGCAATTGCTTGAACTGAGACAGGAGCTTAGAATTTTGTTGTTCCTTCTCTTCTGCCAGTTGAGCTTTGGTCAGAGCATTCTCTAGTGCTTGCCTTTCTTTTTCAAGTTCAGCTTGCAGGGCTGACAGTTCCATCTACAAACAGAAAACCTTATTACTGTCACGCCTTGTGCTGGAGTAGATTATCTCTTGGACAGCACAAGAGCTCTGTTCTCACCTGGCTAAGCTGTTTCAGTCTTTCCAGTTCTTCTTTGTGCTGATTGGCTTCAGTGTCCCTGTCTCTTAGCTGGGCTTCCAGTTCAGTCTCATGGGCACTGATATCCCTTTGTGCATCCCTAAGCGATTCATTTGTCTCTCGCTGCTCCTGGAGTGCCTCTTCCAGCATTGAAATTTCCTGGAATTTTATATTCACTTTAGAAGTAAGTACACAAGGGAGATAGGATTTCTTTACAGTACATGGCCTCAGAGTGACAGCAAATAGATCAAAACAGAGACGCTAACTCTACTCACTGACCATTCAAACCTAACCTAGGCAGCACTGCTGCATTCAGAGATGAGGTCAATGACACTGCTGTGACATTCTGTACACAAATCTACACTCGGGTTAGAAAAATGTAACTTAAAGTGACAGACATTTGTTACTGGTATTAAGGTTGACATAAAACTTAGCAGAATTTATCAGCTCTCCAATAACTTGGTGATAGAACAGATGCAAACTCATAACGTGCACATCCTTACCATCAGTTTTCACTGATGCAATTCACTGCAGCAGCTGCAAATCCATTTTTAGCAACATTTGAAAGGTAAAAATCTGCATTTCTGAGACATCTTCCACAAACTGCACATCTACTGCATATCTCATCTCTTGCAACTGGCTTTAAAGGCCAAATTCTGCTCTTAAAGTGTGTGGGAAATTCTGACTGAATTACAGCAAAGAAAAATATTCATAGAATCACAGAATCAACCAGGTTGGAAGAGACCTCCAAGCTCATCAAATCCAACCTATTACTCAGTCCTGTCTAATCAACTAGACCATGGCATTATTAAGTGCCTCATCCAGGCTTTTCTTCAACACCTCCAGGGACAGTGACTCCACCACCTCCCTGGGCAGCCCATTCCAATGCCACTCTCTCTGCCAACAACTTCCTCCTAACATCCAGCCTAGACCTCCCCTGGCACAACTTGAGACTGTGTCCCCTTGTTGTGTTGCTGGGTGCCTGGCAGAAGAGGCCAACCCCACCTGGCTACAGCCTCCCTTCAGGTAGTTGTAGACAGCAATGAGGTCTGCCCAGAGCCTCCTCTTCTCCAGGCTAAACAAACCCAGCTCCCTCAGCCTCTCCTCACAGGGCCCAGTATCTCAACATCTCTCTTGAATTAGAATCATAGAACGGTCTAGGTTGGAAGGGACCTCAAGGATCATCCAGCTCCAACCGCCCAACATAGGCAGGGACACCTCCCACTAGAGCAGGTTGCTCAGGGCCTCATCCAGCCTGGCCGTGAACACCTCCAGGGAGAAAGCACCCACAACCTCCCTGGGCAACCTGTGCCAGTGTCTCACCACCCTCACTGTAAGGAACTTCCTCCTAACATCCAGTCTAAATCTCCCCTCTTTGAGTTTAAACCCACAGTATTCAAGGTGTGGCCTGACCAGTGTTGAGTACAAGGGAAGAATACTCTGAAGTTATGTCAAAAATAAATATTCAAGAACTGTGCTTTGCCATTCCCAGTTTGGTTATTTACTTCTTGTAAGGTTTGTTCTTAAGTATCTGAATTTGGGAAGAGACTCAGGTATTAAGCCTTACTTTTCGCATGTTTTCTGCATCCATGGCAACTATTTCCAGGTTGTTCCTCTCTTCCTCTAGATCTGCCAATCTCTGCAGCAAAGATTCTTTATCCTTCTGCAACTCCTTACATTCATCATTGGCCCGTTTTGCCTGACACTTCATGCTCTCCAGGTACTCCTGTAATCCCGTGATAATGCTTTCTAAATCTCTTTTCAGTGCTTCATTTGATGCTATCTGACCTGTAGAAATGCAAAATGAATTTGAGATTGTTAAGAACCACACTTCTTTACCAAACAAACAAAACTGCCTTTTTCATCTTATCTAAGCTGTTCACCTAGTGAAATATGTAGTAACAAGGAGTCATTAGAACTCAACCAGAAAATGCCTGTGCTCTGTTTTAAGGGTAGGAATCACAGAATCAGCTAGGTTGGAAGAGAGCTCCAAGATCATTCAGTCCAACCTATCATCCAGCCCTAGCCAATCAACTACACCATGGCATCAAGTGCCTCATCCAGTCCTCTCTTGAACACCTCCAGGGACAGCGACTCCACCACCTCCCTGGGCAGCTCTTTCCAATGCCAATCACTCTCTCTGTCAACAACTTCCTCCTAACATCCAGCCTAGACCTCCCCAGCACAGCTTGAGACTGTGTCCCCTTGTTCTGTTGCTGGTTCCCTGGCAGAAGAGACCAACCCCACCTGGCTACAGCCTCCCTTCAGGTAGTTGTAGACAGCAATGAAGTCTGCCCTGAGCCTCCTCTTCTCCAGGCTAAACAACCCCAGCTCTGTTAGCCTCTTCTCATAGGGCTGAGTTCCAGGCCTCTCACCAGCTTTGTCACCCTAATACAGGAGTTCCTAAATTAGTTTATTAACCTGCCTTAATTAAAAAGATCCTACAGCTCTTCATGCATTCCTGCACACTGACCAACATAACATTTTCTACCTTTACACTTTACATCAATTTTGTTCCAGTTTTTTATTTTCATATGCTCTTCTGAGATAGTTACTCTCACATAGCCTAAGTGGACAGTAAAAGCATAAATAAATGTATTGACTAAGTCAATTTCCAAAGCTTCCCCCCAGGCTTATGGAAAAACAAACAGACAAGCAAACAATCCACATCTCTGTAAACTACAATCCTTAGCCAC
Organism: Pogoniulus pusillus; assembly: GCF_015220805.1. Classification (NCBI taxonomy): domain Eukaryota; kingdom Metazoa; phylum Chordata; class Aves; order Piciformes; family Lybiidae; genus Pogoniulus; species Pogoniulus pusillus. Next base: position 9,723,007 of record NC_087298.1, read on the forward strand.
ATAAAAGTGAGGTGAACATTAAAAAAAAAATGAAATAATACTTGAAAAAAATTCCCCAAACTCTCTTTTTAGATCCATTAAGAAAGAGTCTGAATCTTTCCCTGCACATTCTGCCTTTCACTTACACAAAGATAAACAAATCTGAACCCCAATTCAATTGTCATGTTACCCTAGACAAAAAGTGCTGCAAGAGAAAAAGAAACATTTACCATCAGTGAGCTGTTGCTCCAAGTCCTTAATTTCCTCAGTTTCCTTTGCAATCCTCGAGAGCATTTCATCCAGGCGACTCTCCAGCTGCCTGTAATGTTTGTTCATGACATCAATCTGCTGTTCTTTACTTGCTTTTTGTGCTTTCATGTGAGCCTGTAAATTAACAGTTGGAAAGGTGAAGCGGAACAAGGTCAACAGAGATTTAAGTCAAGTCAGTATTTTAGATCAGTTCTGCAATGTCTTATACCAGCAGTAAAGTCACAAGTGCTGTGTGTGTGTTGTGGTGCTTGGTTCCTTTGGGGGCTTGGTTATTTTTCCTCATTGCTGTCCCACAAACAATCTCAGATAGACAAGCACCCTGCATGACTAACAGCACTGTGTGCAGTCTTCCCCTTGCCCAGGCATGATGAATAAAGCCTGCATTTATAAACTATTACTCAGGGCTACTACCTTAATTCCTGGCTTCACTTTTTGTTCTATTTTCTCTTTCAGTCAAGAACAAACATGAATTACTTCAGAAGCTTTAATCCTGTCACCCTGCATTGCCTTCACAGCAGATGATGCTTTAGAACATGTCAGGTCACCACCTGAAGGAAAACTCTGAGCAGCCAGCAAGTCAGGCCAACTTTATAGCCAAGATTTACTTAAGAGATTTCTTTTGCTTTTTTAACATTCCTGGGAAATGCATTGTGCCCACAGCTCACACAGACTCTGGTCAGGACTTGAAGCATTTAGTATGAATCAGGGTGATTGTTTCAGCTGCATACAAACGGTGCTTATCATCACCACAATACAACGCTGTTCCCCACCCCTATTAAACCAACCACGAACAACTCAAGCGGCAGAAAACTTGGGAAAATAGAGAACTACAGTCACAACGTAACTCTACAAACAGAACTACACTGACGATAAATTACAGCCATCATTTTACAAAGAGAAATATAGTTACTGCCACGGCAAACAGTAACAACACAGCAACAAGAGTTGCTGCTCACTGTTTGATCAGCGCTTTTGTTCTTGCTACTCCAGAAAAAAAACAGAGGCAGCAGCAGAAATTTTAAATGCAGTATCTGAGAAAAATCACTTCTCGAGTTGCTTCTGTAAGAGAAGTTAACAGCCGAAGCCAGAATTGAGCGCACTTGGGATGTAGTGCACCGGAAGTCACTTGTAGCGTTCCCATTAGCACCCAGCTCAGCTGGTCACCTCCTTACACACAAACGCCCAGCTGGCTTCCGAAAGCGACACTTCACCCAGCAGCAGCCGAGCAGAAGCGCTGCTGCGGGGTCGTTCAGCGGCAGCTGCCGACTGTCACGGAGCTCCGTTTAAAAGCCTCAACACTTACAGCTTTGCCTTTGTCTCTTCTTCCTCCGAGCGCACTTGCGAGGCGCCCCAGCCCGGCTCTAGCGTTCATTTCCCTACAGAACCGCTGTCCTCAGCACACAAAGCAACAAGTAGCGTGTCCCATCCTCGCCCCACCGCCTCTGCCCCCGCAGCCCCGCTGCAGCGGAGGGACCGGGGCTGCCCTGCCGGGCCGCTCGTTCCCGTTGCCGGTTGCCGTTCGGCGGGCGGTTGGCCCCGGCACCGCTTCCTGTGTTGTGATTTGAAGCGAGGGCGGCCCGCGGGAAGGGCCGGGCTGGGCCCCTGCGAGGGGCCGGCCAGCAGCTTTGGGCGCCTGCCCGGAACGCACACAGCCCTTCTCGAACTCAACGGCTGAGAAAATTAACAAATAAGAATATAAAAAAGCACTTTTAAAAAGCGTTTGAGGGCTTCGGACCCTGGGGATGTGCCCCGGGCTGAGCGCTGGGCCCGAACCTGCTCAGCATCTCTACCGATGATCTGGACCGGGGCACTGAGTTCAGCGTCAGAAAGTTTGCAGATGACACCAAGCTCGGCGCAGGTGTGGATCTGCTGGAGGGTAGGAGAGCCCTGCAGAGGGACCTGGCCAGGCTGGATGGGTGGGCAGAGGTCGATGGGATGAGATTTAACAAGGCCAAGTCCAGGGCCACACTTTGGCCACAACAACCCCAAGCAACACCTCTGGGGTCAGAGTGGCTGGAGAGCAACCAGGCAGACAGGGACCTGGGGGTGCTGGTAGAGAGTAGCTGAAGGTGAGCCAGCAGTGCCCAGGTGGGCAGGAGAGTCAATGCACCCTGGCCTGGCTCAGGAACAGTGTGGCCAGCAGGACGAGGGGCCTGGAGCACAGCCCTGTGAGGAGAGGCTGAAGGAGCTGGGGGTGTGCAGCCTGCAGAAGAGGAGGCTCAAGGCAGACCTCATTGCTGTCTACAACTACCTGAAGGGAGGATGTAGCCAGGTGGGGTTGGTCTCTTCTGCCAGGCAACCAGCAACAGAACAAGGGGACACAGTCTCAAGTTGTGCCAGGGGAGGTCTAGGCTGGATGTTAGGAGGAAGCTCTTCCCAGAGAGAGTGATTGCATTGGAATGGGCTGCCCAGGGAGGTGGTGGAGTCATCATTCCTGGAGATGCTTAACACAAGACTGGATGGGGTACTTAGCACCATGGTCTAGTTAATTTGATAGGGCTGGATGCTAGGTTGGAGTCGATGATCTTGGAGGTCTCTTCCAACCTGTCTGATTCTATGATTCAGCTGAAAACCAGGAGGCAGGCATGGAAAGTCATTATTTGCATACACAGAAGTTGCACCAGGGGAGGATTAAATTGGATATTAGAGAACTTCTTCCCTGGAAAGGATCTCAAACACTGGAACAGGCTTCCCTGGGGAGGTGGTTGAATCCCCATGCCTGGAGGCATTTAAAAGATGCAGAGATGTGGTGCTGAGGGACATGGTTTAGCATCAGACCTGGCAGAGTTACAGAACAGTTGAACTTGATCTTACAGGACTTTTCCAACCAAAACAATCCTGTGATTCTGTAATTTCTAATTTCAATAGATGTTTGCTGTGGCCAAACACAGTTAACTCAGAAATCAAGTATTGCTTCCCTGAAGATTGAAAAAAGCAGACCATCACACTAGAGCTGCTCTTGGTGCACCCAGCTTTGCCCCAACCCATGACAGTGCAACCTCTGAGACCTTCCTGAATGAACCTATCAGCAATGACAGAACTGTATGTGCCAGCACAAGTCCCCACCAAATAGGTGCTATGAATCTTCTCAGAACTAGAACTGTTTATTGAAAACCAATTCCAAGTTTAGGATGATGGACTACAGTGTCCATCAAAGCTCCTGCTGCCTGCAGTTCACAGGCTGAAATATGAATACAAGCTGTCACCACTTCAGCCAAGTCAGCTTTACCTGCTCCTCTGGACACCTTTTCTAGGCCCACTTTTTGCAAACTCTTGTGCCAGTGCAAGAGCTCTCTGACAAAGAAGCACTTCAGCTATAGTCCTGCAGCAGTTACACAACTTTACAGATCTTTAAGACCAGATTTTACAGAAAGAGGCAGTCAGGATCCTTCACACAGACATTATGCCCAAGGCTCTGCACTGTGTGTTTTGGGAAAGCATACAGATCTAGTTCTTAATGTGCTGTACAGCTGCATTGACAATGACTTGCCCAAGTGTTTTACCAGAGTTACTTAGTTTGGGGCATTTTGCTTTTCTAAGTTGTGAGGAGTTGCATGTTCAATAGCGGCTAAAGGCTTGATAAATGGCAAAAGAATGTGATTGATGAAACAGGTACAACTGAATAGTAAAGAGATAAAATATCCTTGACCTCACTTCTCCATACATGAAAAAAATAAGATTTCAATTTACTTACATGTCTTGGATCCTCAGGATTTAGAGAAGCAAGGGAACTCTGCAACTCTTCAAGCTCTTTTTGTTTTTTCCCTATTTCTCTTTTCTGTTTCTCCATTTGTTTTTCCAGTTCTAAAGCTTCCTTGCGTAGCTGATGCAGGATTTGTATCTTTCCACTCAGTTGCTCTTCAAGCCATTCCTTGTTGGCCTGTGACATCTAGGGGACAGCATTAGGAGGTTGGTAAGACATCTGAACTGGAAATACACTGCTAATCTAGAATAGTTTCATATGTTAAATCAGCCTAACAGGTTGCCTAAAAATTAGCTATTCCTTCTTTTCAATCTTCTTTATTTTCTGAAGATAATAAAAACTCACAGGATTTGCTAAAAAAAGGGAAAACAGACAAAACATTCCTGAGATTAGTCTAGCATTCCAAGAAACACCTTTATTTTGACCATACCCTAAAGCATCCTTGTTTCCAAACACTACATCAAAAGTCTCTTCTATAATTCCTTCTCTCACTCTCAGAAAGACAATCTTCAAGGTCTTCCTTTCATCCTCTCTCTCAGTTATGACTTTTTAAGTTAAAATATGGAAGATCCAGGTCATTAATTTTAAAACAAGTTTAAAGACTAAAACTAGCAGTAATTTCTGACAGTTGTTAACAAAATGGAAGACAGTTTTAGTTGAAATGCTTATAATGTCTAATTCTTGCTGCCAGCTTTGTAAGCTATAGTGCTTGGTATTATCTGCACGAGTACATCCACAGTTAGGAGTCCTTTCTGAAAGGCTTTTCAGATCACAGAATGTCAGGGGCTAGAAGGGACCTCAAAAGATCATCTAGTCCAATCCAGGTCAGATAAATCAGAATATATCTTACAAGGTCTTTTCTGACCTAAAAGATTCTATTATGTGAGGTTCAAGTAAAACTTCCTTTCTCATGAACACACTACATAATATGTCACCAGTGCTGCTTATGATGCTGCACCATTCCTCTGTTACTTTCTGCTCTGTTGCACAAGCCTTTAAGGAGCTATATAGTTATGGCTCTTGGAACTTAGATACATCCAAATTCCAGTCCAAGTCTCCTGCTGAGTAATGCAGTGACCCCTAACTGTCCACTTGCTGCCTATTTATGTCCTTCCAAAGCATTTTGGGGACAGTTAACAGCTATCACCACATGGGACATGTTGAGATGCAATCAATTGCACTAAACTCTGACAGCTTATTTATAAACAGGCTATCTAAAGCCTGCAAGACTTTTCTGATGCATGACAAATGGATTTAAATATGCAAAAAAAAAGAATGAGAGAAAACTCAGTTATATTTTCTACATCCATGCTGCTTTCATGTAGCAACTTCTTTGCATACTTTTTTCTGAGCCAGAGCATCCTCCACTTCTTGCAGTTCCCTTGTTACATTCAAAAGTTGTTGTTCTGCATTTCCTATTGCACTCTGCAGTTCTTCTAATCTTCTTTGTGCTGCAGACAAAAAACAACACCCAAACCCACCCCCCCCAACACATTAGAATGTTCTGTAGGACACTGATATCCATGTTTTATGTTAATGCATTGATAATTAAAGCTAAAAGATGATTGTTGCTCAAAAACTGCCTACATTTTTTAATGAGTCTTATACAGTTAATCGAGTGTGAAACCCTCTCAGCATTCTTTGAAATAACATTTAGACCTTTCATCCTGAATAATCTTAAAACAGCAAAAAATTGTTTTGACCCAAAATGCATCAAGCAGCATTCAGAAATGACAGAACTTAAAAGCCTTTGACCCACCATTGCTATTTTTATGTCAAACATGTCAAGCATTTAATCCATGATATAAACCACAGTGATATACTTATTTTAAATTTCATTTGGTTGAAATTAAGATTTTTACCTGTCTTGATCTTTTTTTCTTTACCTTCTAGTAGCTCATCTACAGTTTGGTGCTGCACCTTCAGTGGGGGTTTCCTAGCAAAGTCATCTTCACCCAGTGGCATTTTTCCCATCTCCACCTGCTGAGCTTTGCTAGCAATGTAGCCTTCTCTTATGAACATATTCCTTTTATACCTGGCCTTACCAATGTATGGGCTTTCACCAGGGACACTGTCAAGCTCAACATCCTGAAAGGCACAAAGAAATGTGTCTTTGTATCCACCTCAGAAGTATGCTTGCATTCAACTCATACACTGAACTCCCTTCACAAGCATATAAAGTAACATCAATGTGATATGAGGATGATGAGAAGAAAACAGACTACATTTCACTTGTTTGGATTTGAGTCTTCTTGTTGGTGAAAACCAAACCAACCCACTTGGGGTATGGTTGATCAGCTTGTTGCAAATGGGTATTTAACTGAAGGAATTTTTCTTCTAATTGTAGGCTTAAGAATAACAGAAATTATATTTAGGCCATTGCATTGTTGCACTCAAACATAACTTTAAAACCCTGTATAGGGTTTTAAAGGGGGACTCTGCATTTCTTGTGCAGAGTCCTTTCCTTCAGGCACCTTTGCCATTTTTTGCAGGTATGACAGTTTAGCTCTACTAGGAGGAAAAAAAAAAACAGAAAAAGGACAGAAATTCTAATACCTTTTAACTCAAGACTGTTCTGGTTTGTGGAATTTCTTCACGTGAAAGGGCCTCCAAAATTAAGCTAAAGGGCTGAGTTAATAGTAAGAATGAAGTGTTTGCTTACTGACTCTACCTAGCTAAAACGTGTGGTACTAACATCCAGGTGAAGGGTCACTCAAATTCAATTTAGCTCAAGTCTGTTAACTTTTAAAAGTGTTTACATTTTGTAACTAATAACTCTTTATAAAGCTGTATCTAGCAGAGAATTAAAGCCAAACAAACAAACAGACTATTATGTTTTCTATTTTTCAAGTTCAAAAGCAAGAAGAACAGCAAAGAAAAGATCCACTATTTAAGAATTATTACCTCTGATGGAAAGTAACTTATGGGCTCAAACTTTGCATCAATCTTATAAAATGCCAGCTCCTGTTCCAACTCATACTGCTTCTGACAAGCCCGGGTCAGCTCCACTGTCTTCTGCTTTAGCTAATAAACCAGCAAACAACAGTAAGCTGCATTCACTCAAGTGTCATCACTATCACACACATTTCAATTTAGCAGAGAGCAGGGCAAAAACATTCACTTTGAAACAAAGCTCACATCAGAACAAGTTAAGATAGTGCATTTTGAATCAAAAATATCACAAAGTGCAACTTTATTACCAGATACAATAGGACAGCTAAGAGTAGACAAGAATTAACATAACACAAATGATCACATGAAAGGCCTTTAAAGTTTATACACATCAAAGGTTTGAAAAGAAAGTTTATCACTAACAGGATAAAACAATACTTGGGGTACAATCTTTTAGCAAAATATATGCCAAATAATTTACTGCTACTAAGGAGCAGTGAGAACTACTAACCCTCACTGTCTGGAGAAGAAACAAAATATGCCAATTATAAAGTGCAAGAGAGCTCATTGCTTTTTATTTAGCTTAACCCTGGTGCTAATTTGGTTTTCAGGTTGTTTTTGTAAGCAAAGGTCCATCATGTGATTTCTTTTTACATCAACTTTTCACAATGAATACCTGAGGGAGAACATGCAGCAAAACTCCAACAGACAGTGGAAAGCAGGACTAACGGAGGGAAAGAAATAGAACAGACAGGAATAAAGGAAAGGCTTAAAAGAAAGATTTTTAAGTCTGATTGATGTCATGCAAAAAGTTGTTTCAGAGAAAAGAAAAACACAAACAAGAAAAGCTACAGTCAATATAATGTCTCACTGGAACACATGCTCCTACTTCAGTAGACATGCAAATAAATCCTAGAAATAAAAACAACCATGCAACCCAGGAGCACCAGAGGGCTACCTTTAGTGAGGAAAAGGGCGCTGTGGAAAGGGAACTGTGACAAACCAACACACCAGCTAAAGGAAGAAAGAAGCAAGCAAAGTTTGTCATCCAAAGGATAAAAGTGGGTTAAGTGGCAAAATATATGCTGCTAAATCTCACTATACTGAAAACTGTATTTGAGAATTAGGCTGCTGGTTACTGTGTGTGCTCACAGAAGGAGAGACAGCTAAAGAAGTATCAGCTACAGAGATTTGGAAGGATAAAGTTTGAGAGGATGAGTTTAACAAGGAAGATAAAAGCCAATATATTAAGCTCCCACCAGGTCATTCACAACCAAGCACTCTCAAGTCAGTAGGACTCTTCTTGCTTCTTATAGCTACCAATGAAAGACACTTTGTCAAACCAAAGACGATGTGAAAGAAGTACAAGTCAGCTAATGGACTTTACCCAAAATAATAATTACTGACACACAGCTTGTATGCATGTTTGCATCATTCCATTTTAAAGTGCTGCTGCAATAAGGGAAAAGTCCAAACAACACAGGAGATTCAGTACATCAGCAATTTAACAGCCAGAGGATAGTTAACTTTTTATCAACAAATTTTTGAACAAGCAAACAAATTTACTAGAGACAAACAAGTAAGTTACTATTAACTACAAGTTACAAGTCTGATCCTGACTACTGTCTCAGTATACTTACTTTTGCCACAAAGAGAATACTGAAGAAGGAATAATGCTTTACAAGTTGAAATGCTTAAGCTTTGTCTCTCTTAATTTTAAAGGTAAATCTCCACCTCCTGCACTCTTACACTAACAACAAAACTGTACCAGACGTTTACTCAGTGTAAGCAACTATCTTACCAATTCGGTTTTGGTGTCCAGGTACCTTTGAAGGTCTTCATAGCTTTGTTTCTGTTGCAAAGACTTTTCTTTTAACGATCTGTTGACCTCATCTTGATGGTGAAGTTGCTCGAGAACTTTGGACTGGTTAAGTTTAAGGTCCTCCATCTCCTTTGCTGCATTTTCCAACTCTCTTTCTAATTTTTCTATCTCTTCTGAGAAACAAAAGTAAGAGAAACATTCAAACAGAAAAGTCTTTCTATCTAAACTTTCATTTGGCATAATTTGCTATAATTCTAACAAATCACTGTTACCTAAATTAAACCTCTCTTGAGCTTCCTTCCTGTCATGGGTTGTCACTGGCTGGCCATCCAAGTTTTCCAGTGCTCGCAGGTGGAATACGGTGTACAGGCGGTAGTGAGGTAGACTTACAACTGGATTATCAGCAAGGAACAGAGAAGTCAGATCTTGTAGAGGCTTTAGTTTTGCTATATCATGGAGCTAAATCAAAGAGAAATGGAACAATGATTAGATATCCTTTCAAGAACAACTAACCTCTCATTATTGAATTTCTAACTGTACATCTGTTAGGTCTACCTCAAAGGATCTATTTTAGTGTTTCTGTTAAAGTGTGACCTCTGAAGCCTACCAGAAGACAGAGTGCTAGGACTAAAGTAACTTCCCAAAAATTAGATTCTTTCTCCTTTGAAAAAACACCAGTGCAAAGAGGGAAACTTTAATCAAGCTTGACCTTGAAAACATCAAGATAACAAGACCTCCGGATATGCATAACCTTCCATCTCCCAGACTTAGAAGAAAGGGGAGTTTTAATCATGAGGAGTACTCAGACCTAGTAATCTCTCCTCCAGAGAACCATGACTTCTTCAAGAGGTGTATTAAATGATCTCATTTCATAGACACCCTTGTGTAGTTGCAAAGCATGGAAAAAAACTTTGGCAACAGAAGTAAATCTAGTCATGTCCTAATCACAAAATACAAGCAAATAGATTATTTGCAGCTCTCCAACACCATATCATTAGCTTATGAGAAGGGAAACCACCAATAATGTGCACAAGTCTTCACATTTTCAGCAAGTTTTTCTAAAGTCTCCAAATCCTTGTCCTTGCCCTTTCCTGAACAACAGAGTCCAGGTTTATGCTTTCAACACCTGCCACAAAACAAAGAGTCTCTGATTGACAACTTTATTAGGCTCACAAGAGCTGTATTTCATGACAGACTTTGTGGAAAGACATTCAGCAATTACTCAGAGTAAGGCAATCAATGTAAATATTGCAGTTCACCTCATGAAAGGATTCTGAGCAATTATTGTTCCTAGCTAAAATCACTTACTGAGGACAGTTTATTCCCTTTCAAATTGAGGACACGCAGGGATCTTAGTTTCTTCCCAACCCACACAGGAATGTGCTCAATCTCATTCCCTGCAAGATTCAGCTTTTGTAGATTCTGCATATGTTCAATACCTTCAATTTTACTGAAAAGAAAAAGAAAATAGAACTTCTCATCGACCATGGCAAATGAGTAACTGAGCCATTACAGATAAACTATAGCAAGATATTTCACCAAGTAACTATTTTTTCCCTAATCTCTTGGCTGATAGTTCTGCACTGCAAGAGATTCAACTCCCATTAAGTCACACCAGCTTAGTTCCAAGTACTACATTAAGACAAGATAAAAGGATTCATAGCAAGATTTTCTTGCTCACTATAGTAAGACCTTTGGTATATTTTCATTTTAGTATTATTTTAGTGTGTGGTAATTCCATTTTAATACTTAAAATTTCTCCTCCTTCTCCAGATAATGTTATGGGATGCAGATGAATCAAAATAAAGATATTTAAGGGTTGAGGAATTTTTCTCCCACTTAAAGGAACAATCAATTGTAAACTGACAGCATACAGGACAACTTTTTTTGGTGTTTTTATTAAAGCTAAATAGAATTATAGAATAGAATCATAAAATCAGTCTGGGTTGGAAGGGACCACAAGGATCTGCCCAGGGAGGTGGTGGAGGCACCATCCCTGGAGGTGTTCAGGAGAAGACTGGATGAGGCACTTAGTGCCATGATCTAGTTGACTGGATAGGGCTGGGGGATAGGTTGGACTGGATGATCTTGGAGGTCTCTTCCAACCTGGTTGATTCTATGAGCAGACAGTTCCAACCCCCCTGCCATGGGCAGGCACACCTTACCCTAGATTAAGCTGGCCAGAGCCTGATCCAGCCTGGCCTTAAACACCTCCACGGATGAGGCCTCAACCACCTCCCTGAGCAACCCATTTCAGGCTCTCACTAGTCTCATAGTGAAGAGCTTCCTCCTCATGTCCAATCTGAACCTACCCACCTCCAGCTTTCCTCCACAAATAGCTAACAAGGGAAACACTTAGATTTTAGTTTTAGGTCAGTTGGGCATCTATCTAAATACATAAATATCACAACAAAGTACAGTAGACTCTGCTGTTGTGACCATACTGTTTTGTGAGTAGAAACCAAGTGCACACTTCTAAAATCTAAAAATATACAGCAGTAGCTAAGAGCTACTCTGATCCTTCCAGTTCCTGTGAAGAGAGAGGAAGTGGTGTGAATGCAATGTATAGAAAGGTTGGGGTCTTGCTTACTTCCTGTTGTTAACTTCTCTATTGCAAAGTCAGTCTCATGGAAAGATCACTGTTCAGTAACAGAAAAAAAAAGAAACAGAATTTTGCTGTAGCCTGAACTGTTTTTCCTCAACACTTTTATACTGCTCAGCCAAGATACCAGGCCCTCAAAACAATTTAAGTGAGTTTATGGCCTGCCTGATCAAGCCCAATTGCCTCTACTAAAAGAAAACTACTGTAATAATAAGCAGTAAAAGTTTAATTAGTTTTTTTAATGCATTTAATTTGGGTTATTGTACATGCTTTATTATGGCACCTGGAAACTTGCACTTCTGGCTTGGTTTCCTAGGAAAACAAGTTTAACTGTAGCCATGGTATGCTAACAGCTCCTCCCAGAATTATTTGTCCTTCTATGGCCTAAGAGCTTACATTTTAGAAGAAAATCCCACCAAAATGGAGAACAGAAGGCTTTGAGGAAACCTTATAGTAGCCTTCCAGCATCTGAAAGGGGCCTACAGGAAGGCTGGCGAGGGACTATTTACAAGATCTTGTAACGACAGGACAAAGGGTAATGGGTTTAAACTGGAAGAGGGGAGATTCAAACTAGATGTTAGGAAAGGGTGGGTGAGGGTGGTGAGACACTAAAACAGGTTGTTCAGGGAGGTAGTGGATGCTCCCTCTCTGGAGGTGTTCAAGGCCAGGTTGGATGGGGTCTTGAATGACCTGTTCTAGTGGGAGGTGTCCCTTCCAACCCAGACCATTCTATGAAATCTCTTAGTCTTGATATGTAACTGATGGGAAATTCCCCTTAACTGCTCACATATGTGAGAGAACTCACTCAAGAGAATGTCAGCCTCAGTGTATCTGGGCTTCCCAAACCATCAGTGTTTCTGCTCACCTGATCTTGTTGCAAGACAAATTGAGCTCACGCAGCTTCATCAGTTTATCCAACTTCTCAATCTTCTCTATCTGATTGTTACTGAGATTTAGTGTCTCTAGTTTGGAGCACTTTTCCAAATTTTCTACATACTAAAGAACAGAAAATGAAACCTTTAGCATTGTAGCATTTTTAATTTCTTGTAAGAGAAAGGCAGATTTTTATTCTTAACAATGACCTATTCATTGAAAAATACATTTTTAATCAGTTTCACTATTGCAGTCACTCTGCTTTAAGTACAGTCTACTATAACATTGGAAGAAGAAAACTAGATTTTAAATTCAGAGTGGACCAGTCTCATCTACACAATGAAAGAAACTAGCACAACCCAAATGCCACAAATGGTGGTCTAAACTTCATTCTAACTGATCTAAATCTTTCTCTTTTGCACAAGTCTCCACTGAGAGGTTTGTTTTGTTGGGGCATTTTTTTGACAGAAGCTACTTGTAGAGCAAATATAATTAAAATATAGCTATTTATATACACTTAAAATTAGACCTTTACTAAAAAATTAAATAAAAATTAAATTTTAACTTTAATTATCATTTTCAGTAACTTTTTTTACCTTAAATTTCTTGTCTGCAGTCTTTGGAGAAGAAAGATTCAGTGAGCTTATACATGTCAAATTTTCCTGTTTAGACAGACCTTTTATAAGGGGTTCAGTAATGTACTTGACTCCTGGACTACCACAATTTTCATCTGAAATGAAACAGAGAAACTACTTTCAGCAGTAAAAAAATGGTGACTTCTACATTCATCTTCTGCTTCACATTGAATACTTGCAAAACATTTAAACTTATTCCCCCCCCCAGGGGATGAGAAGACACAGCAGCACACCAGAAGCATTTACAGGAAGTGACACTTGAGAGTAAGAAAAAGCAACAGTACACATCTCCCATTACCTACCTTCCCTCACCAAAGAACCTAAGGAGGCAAAGCTCATTATTCTCCACAGACTTCATTACTATTGTTTCCACATTTGAGCACCAAGAGATCAAAGCATGTTTTTCAGGATTCTTGCCAACAGATTGAACACAGAGTTCACAGAACAGTGCCTTTTTATGCTTTCAGCATGTGCTTCTATACCAGCAGCTATTTATACAATACCTTTATGAAACTCTGACTCAAAAGCAGCTTCTGAATTCTCTGTTGTAATGTCAAGTTGTTGGTGCCTCTGCTCCATGCTTTTAGAAGCAGATGGGGACGTCAGTTGACTAAAGGGAGATGGTGATCTAGTACTTGAACTGACAGGAGACATTGCACTGGGTGTCCGAGAGGCTGACCTCTGTGGTTTTCTACATAATGCTTTTCTCATGGAGCCTTTCTTCATTGCCAAAAATACAGAATATCATATGACCAATACCTGGAAGAAAAGAATTAAACATCAGTTTGTACATAAGTCTAAAGCTCAACAGCATGCACACCAACAAAGGTGCTACAGCAGCGTGTGGTCTCAGTATCCACGTGAGTAAGGGCACAATTCATCACTTCGAATGATACAGTTGGAGACACCACAGAGGTGAGACCTGTAAAATCATCCTTTTAACACAAGAGAATATTTCCAACAAGAATATAGTGTAACAAAATCACATCTAGGTCAACCTTGCAGTGGGGGACAGCTTCCAGACATTTGGAGAAATAGTACATGTATTTACTTACACCATTCTCCAGCACACTAGGAACTGGCTAAAGTGCTTTCTGGTGTGCAGCTCATCTTGGTTAACTGTCCTACGATTTGTGGTTCACACCAAGTCTGTTAGGTCTGGAGATACTCTCGGCTCAGACTAACACAGCTGGCAGAGGACAGGAGAGGACTTGGATCTCGATTATTTCTACCAAAGCTAGAAATCACCCATTTTGCTTTAGAAGAGTAAATGCAAGCAAAAAAGAAACAAAACGAGGAAGCAGGGATTAAAAAAATAATGGAAATCTTCTAGCACTGGCACTGCTTCAGTGCTTTCTCCACTCAAGTTGCTCCATGACTGCCTGGGAAATTCCACAGAATGTCAACAGAAGCTTCCTCCAGTGACGAATTTATTTCCCTAGGGGTGAGGTGTAGAACGTCATGTGGATGCGTTCTGCATGCCAAAGCCCTCGTCCTAACATCTTCAAACGACAGGTTTTCACTAAACCCTCACTCCAGTAAACAAAAAGCACGTTTTAATACAGAAACACAGGCTTTTAAATGAGCTTTACGCCTGTGTCTTAAAATGAGAAGATTCTCTTGATTAAAATGGTTTTGTTTTGGTTTTGTTCCCTCACGAATCTTCAAAAACAAGGCACAAAGGAAGGAGAAACTCTCTTCTACACAGCTCTGGGAGGCACCATTCATTAAGAGCTAGGAGAATGAGACTAAAAGAAGCAGGGGAGGGAGCAAGATGATGCAAAGCTAGTGAAACGCTACTCCCAGAAGCTTCTTCGTGCTCTAAGGAAAGCAGACAGGCATTGCGATGCTGCTTCTTGCGAACGGACAGCACTTTCCCCATGAGGAACACGGCAGAGCGCTCACGTTGGAACAGGAGGGGAAGTGGGGAGCGTTGAGCAGACCTGGCCGGGGAGGTGTGCCCTGGGTGTACGCCGCGTCCCGGCGGGGAGCAGCTGTGCCCTCGCTGCTGCCCGTCCCCTCCCGACTCCCCCGACTAACGGCTCTGCACCCGCCGCGGTCGCTACACCGGCGGGCGCCACAGCCGAGCCACCGGTGACTGTCGCCCTCCTTCACCGTAACTGGCCCGCACCTGACAGGATGACGATCGCCTACTGAGCCCCCGGCGGAGTTCCCTTGAGCAGCACCGGGCTGCGGGCAGCACCGTGCCCTCAGCCCGCGGTGAGACCCCGGGGAGCAGCGACGCTCGCCGCAGGGTAACCCAGTTCCCGCCGAAGACGGTTCCCCTCAAGCCACCGATTTGATTACCTGCGTTGACATGGTAACGCCGCTTCACGCTTCCTACCGGAGCAGTGGCGGGCAGGGCAGCCTCCGGACGACCTAGAGTAAAGGCACCAGCACCTAACGCACTTCTCTTCCTCCCCTCTTCCTTCCTTCGCCGAGCAATCGCCTTCTCTACTAGCCGCCAGGCCCAACGTGCTGCGGCTCCTTTAAGAGCCCCGCGGGGGCAGCCGAACCGCCGCCATTTTGTCTGGCTGTCGGCTGGTGACGGTGAATGAGCCGGGGGAGGGCGGGAGGGAGGGAGGGACAGGCCCTTCCCAGCGCCGCTTTCCCGCCCGTCCGGAGCTCAGCAGCGCATGCGCTGCCTCCTCGCGGTCCGCGCTGCGCTGCTTCGGCGCCGGGCGGTGCTTGCGGGGCTGCGCGGCGGCGTGTGCGCGGGTGTTATTGAAGAGCTTTGTTTCAAACAAAGCCCGAGTAACTGTGTAAATAGCAGAGTCTGCTCTGCTGATGGTTTCGAGCAGATTTGGTTTAGTTTGCCGCTTGGTTGGTTGGTGGGGTTTTTTGGTTGGCTTTCCGTTTGGATGCTTGCTTTGGTTTTGGTTTTTCTGTCTGTCTGTCTTTAGCCTGGAGGAGAGGAGGTTCTGGGGGACCTTCTCGCTGCCTACAGCTAACTGAAAGAGGTTGTGTCCAGGTGGAGGTTGGTCTCATAGGTAACCAGTGACAGATCAAGGGTCACAGTCTCAAGCTGTATCAGGGGAGGTTAAGGCTGGATGTTAGGAAGAAATTCTTTGCAGAAAGAGTGGTTGGTATTGGGATAGGCTGCCCAGGCAGGTGGTGGAGTCCCCATCCCTGGAAGTGTTTAAAAAGAGACTGGATGTGCCACTTGGTACCATGCATTTAGGCTGAGGGAGCTGAGGCACTGCAGCCTGGAGAAGAAGAGGCTCAGGGCAGACCTCACTGCTGTCTACAACTACCTCAAGGGAGGCTGTAGCCAGGTGGGGTTGGTCTCTTCTCCCAGGCAACCAGCAACAGAACAAGGGGACACAGCCTCAAGTTGTGCCTAAGGAGGTCTAGGCTGGATGTTAAAGGGAAGTTCTTCTCAGAGAAAGTGATTGGCATTGGAATGGGCTGCCCAGGGAGGTGGTGGAGTCACCATCCCTGGAGGTGTTGAAGAAAAGCCTGGATGAGGCACTCAGTGCCATGGTCTGGTTGATTGGCCAGGGCTGGGTGCTAGGTTGGACTGGATGATCTTGGAGGTCTCTTCCAACCTGCTTGATTCTATGATTTGATTGATTAGATAATGTTAGGTGATAGGTTGGACTTGATGATCTCAAAGGTCTTTTCCAACCAGATTGGTTCTGTGTTTCAGCTATCTGTATGTCTGGTAGTATGTTGGCGTACTATTGTATGTAGATGGATTTAATTCAAGCACACTGTAGCACTGGAATTAAACACATTCAATCATAAGCTCCTTGCAGTGTGCCTGAACTTGGACCATTTTCACAGAGTTGTCTCTTGTAATGGTTTTGTGCTGTGTTAATTTGGAATCTATGCTTAGGTGTGAAATCTAAAGTTCGAAAAATGACAGAATCACAAACTATTAGGGTTTGGAAGGGAGCTTGAAGATCATCCACTGCAAAGCCCTGTCAGAGCCTAGAGTAAGTCACACAGAAATGCATCCAGGCAGGTTTTGAATGCCTCCAGAGAAGGAGACTCCACAACTTCTGTGGGCAGCCTGCTCCAGGGCTCTGTCACCCTCTCAGTGAAAATCACAGTATCACAAGGGTTGGAAGAGACCTCATAGGTCATCAAGTCCAACCCTTTACCACAGAGCTCAAGGCTAGACCATGGCACCAAGTGCCACGTCCAGTCTTGCCTTGAACAGCTCCAGGGATGGCGACTCCACCACCTCCCCGGGCAGCCCATTCCAGTGTCCAATGACTCTCTCAGGGAAGAACTTTCTCCTCACCTCCAGCCTAAATCTCCCCTGGCACAGCCTGAGGCTGTGTCCTCTCATTCTGGCACTGGCCACCTGAGAGAAGAGAGCAACCTCCTCCTGGCCACAACCACCCTTCAGGTAGTTGTAGACAGCAATAAGGTCACCCCTGAGCCTCCTCTTCTTTAGGCTAAACAATCCCAGCTCCCTCAGCCTCTCCTCGTAGGGCTGTGCTCAAGGCCTCTCACCAGCCTCGTCGCCTTTCTCTGGACACACTCAAGCATCTCAATGTCCCTCCTAAACTGGGGGGCCCAGAGCTGAACACAGTACTCAAGGTGTGGTCTAACCAGTGCAGAGTACAGGGGTAGAATGACCTCCCTGCTCCTGCTGTTTTCCTTATGTTCATATGGAACCTCCTATGCTCCAGCTTGCACCCGTTGCCACTTGTTCTGTCTTTGCCTGGCTCCATCCTCCTGACTCTGGCCCTTCACACGTTTATAAACATTAATGAGGTCACTCTTCAGTCTTCTCCAAGCAAAAGAGCCTGAACCATCAGAAAGCTTGCTGACAGTGCCGCTATTGCCTCACCCAGATCACTGATGAGTATGTTGGATTCTGACCCCTGTGGCACCCCACTAGATACAGGCCTCCAACTTGACAGTCCCATTGACCACAACTCTCTGGCTTCTTTCCTTTATCCAGTTCTCATCCACCTCTCTGCTCAATCATCCAGACCGCACTTCCTCAGTTTAGCCGTGAGGAGGCTGTGGTGTCAAATGCTTTGCTGAGATCAGGATCTCTAGGCTATATCTGACAATGAGTGCAGGGCAGGGACAGAATTAGATTGTAAAGATGTTTCAGGATATTGTTAGATTTCTGAAGTGTTTTCCAATGATCTTCATTGTTTGCTCCTTGTTTACATACCACTCACGTAAAATTAATGTAGGATGGTTTGGGGTATTTAGTCATAGACATTGGGGCATTATTTTTAATAATATTAAGCACTTTGACCAAGCTGATCTCTTTTTTTATGACCAGCTGACCTGCCTGGTGGATGTGGGGAAGGCTGTGGATGTCATCTACCTGGGCTTCAGCAAGGCCTTTGATGCTGTCTGCCATAGGAAGCTCCTGGCCAAGCTGGCAGCCCTTGGCTTGTACATGGGCACTCTGTGCTGGGTTTAAACTGGCTGGAGGGCCAGGCCCAGAGAGCAGTGGTGAATGGAGCCACATCCAGTTGGCTGCTGTCACTAGTGGTGTGCCTCAGGGATCAGTGCTGGGCCTAGTCCTGTTTAATATCTTCATTGATGATCTGGAGGAGGGGATTGAGTCCACCATGAGTGAGTTTGCAGATGACACCAAGTTGGGAGCATGTGTCAATGTGTTAGAGGGTAGGAGAGCCCTGCAGAGAGACCTAGACAGGCTGGATAGCTGGGCAGAGTCCAGTGCCATGGGTTTTAACAAGTCCAAGTGCCATGTTCTGCACTTTGGCCACAACAACCCCTAGCAGCACTACAGGCTGGAAACAGAGTGGCTGGAGAGCAGCCAGGCAGAAAGGGACCTGGGGGTGCTAGTAGCTGACTGAACATGAGACAGCAGTACCCAGGTGGCTAGGAGAGCAAATGGCATCTTGGAATGGTGTCCCCAGCAGAACCAGGGAGATGATTCTGCCCCTGTACTCTGCACTGGCCAGGCCACACCTTGAGTATTGTGTCCAGTTCTGGGCTCCTCAATTTAAGAAAGATGTTGAGGTGCTGGAACATGTCCAGAGAAGGGCACCCAGGCTGGTGAGGGGCCTGGAGCACAGCCCTGTGAGGAGAAGCTGGGGGTGTGCAGCCTGGAGAAGAGGAGGCTTAGGAGAGACCTCATTGCTGTCTAGAACTACCTGAAGGGAGGCTGTAGTCAGGTGGGGTTGGGTTCTTCTCCCAGGCACCCAGTGACAGAACAAGAGATCACAGTCTCAAACTGCGCCAGAGCAGGTTTAGTCTGGATGTTAGGAAGAAGTTCTTCACAGCAAGAGTGATTGGCATTGGAATGGGCTGCCTGGGGAGGCAGTGGAGTCCCCATCCCTGGAAGTGTTTAAAAGGAGGCTGGATGAGGCACTTCGTGCCATGGTTTAGTTAATTAAAAGGGCGAGGTGATAGGTTGGACTCGATGATCTTGGAGATCTTTTCCAATCTGGTTAATTCTGTGATTCTTTATTTCATAAGGTTTTGTTCCATATATTGTTGCTTCCCCCATAGTTTATAACATCTGTCGAGAAACCCCAGTTGGCCTTCTTGTAATTTTGTATTGATCAGAAATAGTTTGTAAAATGTCTTTCCCGTAAAGGTAAGCTGTGATGTTTGCTTAAACTTCAGAAGTCTTTCACAACTTCAGTTTGACTTTACATAACCTTATGCCTTGAGGTCTTATGCTTATCAAGCATGCAAAAGTTCTGTCACCAGTATTTTGTAGGTTTATTTGCAAATGCTCTTCAAAAATAGTACATGTTTTAGATGCAGTCCATCCTAATATTTTCATACTGCAGTTTTGCTTGTAATGGAAGTACTCAGTTGTCATCATCAAGAGTATAAAAGGCTAAAAGTTTTCAAGTGAAGAGTTAGGTCAAAGCAAAAAAGAAAATAATGGTAACACTTGGTCTAAACAGATTAGTGATTACACTGACATAATTCAAATGCATCTCTTCCTTCAGATGCAAACTTTAAATCACTTTGATTTAAATAAAAGATATTTCCTGAACAGCAAACTGCTGCTTTGTTTCTTGGGGTTCTTTGGTTGCTGTGAAAGTATTTTTGTGTCTGTGTGTAGCTATCAGAGAGGAGGGCTGAGACAGGATTGCTCTGGATATATTAAAAACCTGAAATCTCAAGTTAAAAGAAGTCTTAAGTTGAGCTGTCTCAGCTTCCTTGGGAGGGGGCAGCAGGTTTTTGGTAAAACATTATCTCCAGTTAATTATTAACTGTGAAATGTGCTGGTGGTATTTCTGTTCACCTACAGCAGAAGCCGAATGCAGTTTAATGCAGGCTCACTAGCATCTATGCTTTGCTCTTTGTTGCCATAGACACTATGGCTGGTTTCATATATCTTTTTGTTTTGCTATTTTCTGGAACAGCTTTTAGCCAGGAGAAAACGTAAGTAAACCAAATATAGAATTTGCTGGAACTGTTATCTAATTGTTGTCCTGCTGTTTTAGGTAAATAGATACAGAATTTAGGTAGAGGCAATGCAAAAGGCACTGGCCAAAGTGATGTGTTTCACAAGCAAAGGTCTCACTAGTGTCTGTGGGACTGATGCATCTGGAGCTACTGGATTTGCTGCCAAAGAAGCAGTAGAATCATCTCCTTGTTTGCCACAAATATGCAGAAAAAGTTAAATGAAGCTGATGCTCATTAGCTTTTTATGCAGTGCCTGAGGGCAGATACTTTGCTAGAGGTGTGATGAAAGCTCTTACTTAAATGTCTGTTTTACAATTGTACTTAGTGGTGTGGTTTTGATTCTTGTGCCTTCTGGCAATGGTACCTAGAAAGCAGCCAAAATAAGTGCTTTTGGCATCTCAGAAAAAGGAGATGCTGCACATATATCAAATGGCTTGTTGCATTTATACTTCATGTGTACTCTGTGGTCAGGTACTAAACCTTGGCTGGTCCTTTGCAGCATGATGCATACTTCAGTTTATAAAGTTCTGAAGAAATTAGAGTAATTCTGCAACTATGTGTTCCCATTTTCCTTTACCTTAAATTCCCTCGTTAATTTCATTAAGGATTCTACTGGTAGAAAAAAACATTTAAGTGTATTATTAGGAAGATTCAGGGTTTCACTTGGCAAAAGGGATAAAAGGGTTAGTTATTTCCATGCAAATAGCCTGGTTTAGTAGAGATGCTTCTGTGTGTCTGCAAAATCAAATCACAGACATTATGTGGTGTGTAACTTGATAAGATTACATTACAGACTTTGTAATAACTACTGTGACTGAAGTTCTCCTGGTTTTAGCTGTTGGCCTAGAATAACTTAACCTAATTATCTTGTTTGCTTTAACAGTGTGTACATAAGTGAACTACAAACAGTAGTAAAAAGTCCAAAGGAAATATAATTAGTTTACTTTGATATTGTTTTATATTCCATAACAGATATGTCCTTACAGCACCGAAGATCCTCCGAGTTGGGGCAGCTGAGAAAGTTGTAGTTCAAGCTTTTGGTTATGAGGAGGAATTTCCAGTCAAAGTTTCCCTAAAAAGCTTTCCAGATAAGCTTACTCTTTATTCTTCTGGACGTATTTCTTTAAATCCAGCCAACAAATTCCAAGATGCTGTATCTTTAAGAGTAAGGAATTCAGACTTCCCTTGCAGTGTTTTTATTGTCACATTTAGTTTTAAGTGTCGAAGTAGATTATGGAGAGTTTTCAGCTGTTTAAATTGGGAAGGGCTCCAATTTCTGTTTGCCACCTGTAGCTTATTTCCTTGTGGTTTGTCTGAAATTAAAATTACATTAGAGAAAATGAGTGTAAAGGAATGGCACTAAAGTTAAACGTGTCTATCTTGTAACCTTGTAGCTGGGCCTTCCCAATTCAGTGTAATCTGTGAATCTATCAGTTTGTCATCTGTGATATAAGAAAGAACAAACCCTTATCATAGAATCAACCAGGTTGGAAGACACCTCCAAGCTCATCCAGTCCAACCTATCCCCCAGCCCTATCCAGTTAACTAGACCATGGAACTAAGTGCCTCATCCAGTCTTTTCTTGAACACCTTCAGGGATGGTAAATCCATCACCTCCCTGGGCAGCCCATTCCAATGGCAAACCACTCTCTCTGTGAAGAACTTCCTCCTAATATCAAGCCTACACCTCCCCCTGTGGGCATTGATGTTTTTATTTAATGATAATTAAAAGCAGGATAGTAATTACTCTTCAGATATTCTTCTCAACAAAATACACTGTAGAGAAAAAAAAATTAAAGTTAATATTTTTTTTAATGTTTGTTTTATCCCCACCCCTCCCCAGCTTCGACCAACAGATTTACCACAAAGACAGAATTCAGACAACTTTGTGTATTTGGAAGCTGTTTCTCCACATTTTACAAGACAGAAAGAAATTCCTATTTCCTATGAGAATGGGTTTCTCTTTATTCATACAGACAAACCAGTTTATACTCCTGATCAGTCAGGTAAAGAATGCTTCTTTCTCTTGCCTGTTATTTAATTTTTAAAGTGTTTTTTGACAAAGAATGAGGATTTAAATGTCCTTTAAGCTCTTGGTTATGCTGTGTTGCTGTGGGCTGCTATTTATTTTCTGAATCAGCAGAATAAGATTTTGAACTTATTCATGATAATACTGCAGGAATTCATCACTTCTCCCAAGCAGTTACTTCTCAGTCCCTGTCCCCTACACCCTGAGTAATCTGTGGCACAAAGAGTGAATGATTTTCCTGGGAATATATGAAAGCTGTTTGTGAAGAAATGATGACTGAATCACTGCTTTCAAGTAGACTGAGCTCTTTCTTCTGCAAAAGTGATATGCTGGGATTGTGATGGTGAAAAATTACATGGCACTGAGATGATTCAGTGGGAGAGAGTGGTAGTGCAGGTGACTCTGCCTAAACAACAGGTCAATACTAAATTATAAAGTTATTTAGTATAAAAGGTTGTTTTTGTGAGAATTTTAAGATCCCTCCAGTGGTATGACTTTGAGATTTATTGTCACAATCCTTACAGTGAAAGTCAGAGTTTACTCTCTGAATGATGAACTGAAGCCAGCATATCAAGAAATTGTCCTCACCTTTGTGGTAAGTTGTAATTGAATTTAATCTTAATATTCTGTAGATTACAAAACCAATAAATATAGTTAGGTGGTAACTCAGTGATGTAATCAATAGGTAATAAAACTGCTAGCTGTTTTTGCAGGTAGCCAGACATCCTTTAAAAGGTCTAAAAGTAACTTTGCATAGTTGAAGTTTTCAAGTCCTAGATCTGAAGTTGTTACAGAAGGGGAGGGGGGGATAGAAAAAAAAAATATCTGTAATATCTTTGGAAAGGATTTTTGAAGGATTTTAAACCATGTATTCTTTTCATACTGTTGCTTGCTTCATCTAAGATAGAAAAATGATCATATCTACTATACTCTAATTTTTAGCCATTAATAGTCTTCTTATTACAGCAGCTTTATAGCAATTTTAAGTGTTGTGTAGTAACAACTTTTAATTCTTGGAACCACAGTAAAAAGTTTTGTCAGAATTTCAGTCTGAGCTGTTTCTACAAATGTTTGTGGTTTTGTGTTGTGAAATAGGCAAAACTCTTAGAATAAACGAAAATGAAATCCACAAAATAAAGATTTTCCCTTTGTTGAGAATGATCTACAACTGCTGCTTCTTTCCTGTTATCATTTAAAGGATCCTCAAGGAGTAAAAGTGGATATTACAGAAGAAAAAGATTACACTGGAATAGTTTCTTTTCCTGATTTCAAGATTCCTCCTAATCCTAAGTAGGTTTATTTAGTGTTTTTTTAAGAATTATTAACATACTACTGCCTTGTCAAACACTTTCAGGGCTTCTTTTACTTGATATACAGAGTATACATGACTTGAAACTTGGAGATTTCTAACATTTCACATGGGGGCTGATCATGATATAAATAAGGAACTTATGACCAAGTGTTGTCCTTCTCAGTTGCCTTCCCAAGTAACATTTGTCTCCTGAAGTCAAGTGGGAAGCTTGCACTCACATAGGTGGCATGTTCTCACTTGAAATGAGACAAAGTGAGGAGATGTAGTGAGTGAAAATACTGATGATAAAACTGAAATTAAAAACCCATTAGTGGTAGGTTTATCACACTCAATTAAAAATGAAAGTGTAACAAAAGCTTTCTACTATAAAGATAGAATCAGTGTCAAAGATGTATTGATTTCAGGGATGGGAAACTTCTGTGTTTCATATGTCCAGATCAATCACCAGTATTTTTCCATTATTATTACAAACAGTGCAATTATTTTTATTCCATACAAAATCAATATTTCGTCAGTTCTCCTTTTAGTCTTGAGAGGGTGCTGAAGATTCACCGAGTTGGCAGAAGGATGCTAGCAGGTGCTTGGGGAAAAAAGGGGGTTTGCCTGATTTACTTTGTATTAGGAAATAAGCATCAGTTCATTTTTTTTCTGAAGGAAGATTAATGATGTCTCCTTCTTGAAACTAAGTATGTGTTAACTGTAGACTTGCAGATTTTTTATCACTGTGCTATATGGCTAAGTGATTGTAGGAACTGTGTTTCTGTAGGATATTAGGTAAACTGCAGTTGTGCCTCAGTGCTCTAGCCAGAGAGAGAACTGTGAGAAATATCTCTGAGCCAGTTCCTTGACTGATACACATTACAAAGACATTTTTCAGTGTAGATGCCCGTGCCCATTCTCTGTCTACGCAAGAAATTAGCCTGTTCCAGAGTCTCACCACCCTTGTACTGAAGAACTTCCTGAGATCCAGTCTAAACCTATTCTTCCTCAGATTAAAACCATTCCCCCTTGCCCTATTGCTATATACTCTCCTGAAAAGTCCCTCTCCAGTTATTCTGTAGGACCCCTTCAGGCATTTGAAGCAGCTAGCTATAAGGACCCCCAGAGTCTTCTCTAGGCTGAAAAACCTCAGCTCCCTCAGCCTGTCCTCATAGCAGAAGTTTTCCAGCTCTTGGATCATCTTTGTGGCCCTCCTCTGGACTTGCTTCACAAACTCTGTGTCCTTCTTATGCTGGGGATACCAGAACTGGATGCACTATTCAAGGTGGGGCCTTACAAAAGCAGAGAAAAAAGGCAGAATCACCTCTCTTGCCCTGCTGGCCAAACTCCTCTTGATGCAGCCTGGGGTAAATAGGATCAATGTGTTGAGTTCACTTTTATTTAAGCAAATAATTTATAATAGGCCATTACTGTGTTTTTATTACTGGGGGAAAAGACTTATTTAACTTCCACTAAGCAAAATTTGGTACAAAACTGACAGAAATTAAATGGATCTAATATGTACATGAAAGCAAATGGGATTGGGTTTCTTGGCATGGCAAGATAGGAAGTGGACACATTAGGTATGCTCTGCACAAAGAGTTTCTGTGGGTTTAAGCAAAGCAATTTGAAATGAAGGAAATACCTTCTGAGTGCTTCTAGTGGCAAAGCAAAAATCATCCAAATGAGGGTAAATCAGGTCGGTGCTGCATGCTGGTCCTGCTCGCAGCACTAAAGCAGACTTGTAGCCACAAACAGGCATTTGTCTAACCTCAGGAGTGGTAACTGGCAGGTGAAAGGAGCAAGCAAATAATGTCTTAATGCCCCTGGTTAGAGTTGAAGCCTTTAGAATGTGTTTCTGTCTGTAAATAAAAAAAAAATCTGATAATAGTCATAAAGTAGGCATTGAACATGTGCAAAAACTTGGTGCAGAATTTTTCTCCCTAATGATTAATCTGAAATCTTGTTAAGCAGTAGTAAGGTCATCTTCAGCCTTAATTTTCATCTTACAAAGAAAAAAGTTTGTTCACTGATGTTTTGTAGGTATGGAATTTGGAAGATTGAAGCCAAGTACAAGAAGAATTTCGTAACTTCAGCTGTTGCAGAATTTGAAGTTAAGGAATATGGTAAGGTGTGCCCATACTGCAAACCTTCATTTTGAGATGTTTTTCAGTTAAATTGTCTTGGAGACATCTCTGCAACACAGGATGTTAGGAGTTGGAAGGGACCCAAAGAGATCGAGTCCAGCCCCCTGCCAGAGCAGAACCATACAGTCTAGCTCAGGTCACACAGGAATGTATCCAGACAGACTTTGAAAGTCTCCAGAGGAGACTCCAGAACTTCCCTGGGGAGCCTGTTCCAGTGCTCTGTCATCCTTACAATAATGAAATTCCCCCTTGTGTTGAGGGGGAAGCTCCTGTGCTGCAGCTTGCATTCATTGCTCCTTGTCCTATCACAGGGAGCAAGTCCTATCACAGAGAGCACAGAGGAAGCAAGTGCAGAAATGCTTGAGGTAACATTGGCTTGCTTCTACACAGCAGTGGGATGCAGTGTGATGGCAAGTGCCAATCTTACAGAATCATAGAATGGCTTAGGGAAGGGACCTTAGAGATCATCTACTCCAAGCTCCCTGCAGTGGGCAGGGACATCTCTCCACTAGACTTGGCTGCTTCAGTGCCAAGCTGGCACTGAACACTCCAGGGAGAAGGCATCCACAATCTCCCTGGGCAACTATTTCAGAGTCTCACGACCCTCATAATGAAGAACTTCTTCCTGAAATCAAGTCTACTCTCCCTCAGCTTCAAAACATTCTCCTTGTTCTCTTGCTAGGCACCCTTATGTTAGTGCAAGCAGTCAGTGACTGCAGCCTAAGCCTCCACACAGAGCTGTCCTTTAGCACGCTGAGTCATTCTGAGGTAGCTGAGCTAATGTAAATGTGGAGCCACTGCAACTGTGAATAAGGCTTTGCAACTCATGCTTCACTGTGAACAGGATGACAGGCTGTAGGACTGTAATTCAACTGACTCAAAGCTGACATGGTTCTTTGATGATTGTGCAGAGATATTTTTTGAGTGTCTGTAACTTACTGTCTCAAACCACCTCTGAGTGGCTTTTTTTCTGCTCCGTTTTCAGCAATGCCAAGCTTTTCCATTGCCATAGAGCCAGAAAGCAACTTCATTAGTTCTGATAAATTTGAGGACTTCAGGATTGTTGTGAAAGCTAGGTAAGGAGATTTGGGATTGCATTCTAAACTTCTTTTCTCTTCTTCTTTTACCTGAAGGTTTAGTCTCCCATGCCAAGAAATGTTCTCTTTTCTTCCTCAGCAAGCCCTGTTAGCGCAATCCTCTGCTGCATACAATTATTTTTCAACAGAGATGTTTAAAGCTGCACAGATGTTTGCATTTGTTTTCTATCTCTTGCTTAGGAAATTATTCTCCTGCAAAACCAAGTGCTTTGTTGCAGCCATTAAAGTAATCTTAAAAGCATTTGTATTATATTGTTCTCAGATACTTTTATAATAAAAACCTTGCAAGCGCTGATGTTTTCCTTCGGTTCGGAATAATTGACAGAAATGAAAAAAGAATGATGCCTTCTGCAATGATTGTAACCAGGGTAAGTGGGAGCATGCCTAATTTGTGCAGATTTCATATGCTTACTTCAGGATCAACCCAACTGCACAGGAGTTTTTACCCATTAAAATTAATGAGAATGAGTCCCAACTCCTAGCTTGTATCAACAGCTCTTCAGCGTCAGCTTTTCCTTCGTAATACTGTCACTGGGGTGATAAAAATGCACTTTCAAATGAGACTCAGAGGCAGCATCTGAGACAAAATGTCATTTCAGCCCAATTCAACTACTCACTTGAGCAAACTCTGGGGTTGAAATTTCTCTGAAATAACCTTTATGATATCTATTACAGAAGAAAGAAAAGAAATTAAATGGAGACAAACAGATCCGAATTATATTATCACAGTATCAACAAGGTTGGAAGAGACCTCATAGATCATCAAGGCTAGACCATGGCACCAAGTGCCACGTCCAATCTTGCCTTGAACAGCCCTAGGGATGGCGACTCCACCACCTCCCTGGGCAGCCCATTCCAGTGTCCAATGACTCTCTCAGTGAGGAACTTTCTCCTCACCTCGAGCCTAAATTTCCCCTGATGTAGCTTGAGGCTGTGTCTTCTCTTCTGGTGCTGGCCACCTGAGAGAAGAAAGCAACCTCCCCCTGGCCACAACCACCCCTCAGGTAGTTGTAGACAACAATAAGGTCACCCCTGAGCCTTCTCCTCTCCAGGCTAAACAATCCCAGCTCCCCCAGCCTCTTCTCGTAGGGCCTGTGCTCAAAGCCTCTCACCAGCCTCGTTGCCCTTCTCTGGACACGCTCAAGCATCATACATATTGATGTATTATGGGGAGTGTTTGCTTCTCAAATCATCTCTCCGTCATTTCCTCTGCCCTTTTTGATTTAGTCATTGAAGAATGATAAAAGACATTTTCATTTAGTTAAAGTATCTCTGTGTTACTCCTACCTCATGTTGGGCCTGCATCCAGACTTTGCAATATATTCTATTTCTTGATTAATTACCAATAATTTTAGGGAATAAACAATTATTCTTCATTAAAAGAACTCCACTTTTTATTTCCTCTGAAAGTAGACAACAGAAACATGCTGCAGTCAGAATTTGCAAATAGAGTATCTATTTATTATTTCTAAATTACTGACTATAAAATAATGATTTCTGTTTCATTTCCAGATTGAAAATGGAGTGGCTGAGATCAATTTTAATAGTAAGAAAGCAGCGAGTTCTATAGGCATTACAAGTCTAGAAGAATTGGATGGGTCATATTTATATATTGGGGCATCAGTGATGGAGTCTAAAGGTAAGTTGCTTTTTAATTGATTTAATTTTTAACATATCTGCAAATGTCAGCAGAGCTAGAAAGCAAAATTACATGGATAATTTTCCTAGTATTAAACTTTCCTTAGCATTCAGAAGTCTTTCTTCCTGAAATCTATAAGGAAGAACAACCTGTCTGTCACTGTAAGAATGTTTAGTGATTAAGCTTTTATCTTTTGGCTGTTTATTTTCATACCATTTTGCACTTTTAATGCAAGGACTTCACTAGAACAGCCAGATTGTGCTGTCCTTTGAAGGCAAGTGAGGAAAACACAAGATTGAGGATGTGATTGTTAAAATGTTTTGTTAGGTGGCCTCAGTGGTGAAGCAGAACTTGCTGAAGTCATATTTGCTGTATCTCCATACAAACTGTTCTTGATTGCTACTCCTCTTTTTGTGAAGCCTGGACTGCCATTCTTCATTAAGGTTAGTTAGCAGCAGCTGCAGTGGTGCACATTACAACATAAAACCCAGAATACAGATTCCTTATTCTTTTTTTTCCCCACTGATTTGTTACCTTTTCTTTCTTTTAAACTTGCTATTTTAGAAGCTTAACAGCTTGATAATTTTCTCCTTGAAAAATGTCACCTTTCTTTGGAGATGTGTTATCTGCTCTGATTAACAGGTGCAGGTGAAAGATACAGTAGATCACTTTGTTGGAAATATCCCTGTCACTATCACTGCAAAATCAATTAATGAGCAATTGGAAGAGACTGAAGTGATAGCAGAGGACTCAGAATCTGGGAGAAGGAGGACAAGCATAAATGATGGAACTGCTTTGTTTGTTGCTAATATCCCATCTGATAGCAAAGTATTGGAGTTTCAAGTGAGTGAAATGGTTCAATTAGTTTATTTCTTTAAGGGTTAAATTCTGTGCTTTTGTGAATGTACAACACTAATAGAAAGATTTTTACACTAAGAAGTTAAAGAGTTCATCGAGTTAGAGTTATGAATATGCATGTGCTGTAATGAAACATTGTTGCTCTATTGAATTCTTCATTAGATGGTTCTGAAACAGTATCCTCATTTGTCACATTTACTTCATAAGAATTGATAAACAAAAAAATCTAAATTAATTGTGGGAAAAAATCTCCCAGACTGCTTCCTTCACTATGTAAGCAAGCATCTCATTAACCTTTGTTTCTCTGTTGAGGTATTTGATACTTAACTGCCATTTTATATTTAACTTGGTATTTATTGATCTTTTTATTGAAGAAAACACAGAAGACCTGAGTTGACTTCTATTAACCTTTGTTAATAATATATTGCAGAATGATTTTAATATTGCCATGGTTTGTTGTCTTATGTGTAGTTCTGATGGGTTTTATTTCCTGCTTTCCTTAAAAAAATGTGAGACATGTTGTCTTTTCAGGTAAAAACTGCAGATCCACACCTTTCAGATGAAAACCAAGCAAGTAAAACCTTTGAAGCAAAGTCTTACTCATCAACAACTCAGAGTTATTTGTATATTGACTGGGCTTCAAACCACAGAACACTACAAGTAGGGGATTCAATAAATATGAATGTGTATCCCCGCAGTGTGTATATTAATAACATACATCACTACAGCTATTTGGTAAGTAGCAGAAGTTTCCACAGCAAACACTGGATTTTTACTTACTATGTGGTCATAGAAGAAAAACCTCAACAATCAAGAACTAACCTCAGTATGGAATGCAGCTGCTCAGACCACTGCTCCTTCCGTAAACAATCTGCCAGTCTTACAGTCAGAAATTGTTACCAGTCTTGTGTTTAGATATTAAGTCGCTGTTGTCTCAAATTGTCATCTGACCAAGGCTGGGATTGAGAACAAATATTCTAGTCTCGAGCTATTTCATCAGGAAGAGAAAAACTTGCAGCACTTCTTTTCAGTGGGTGAGGGATGAGTTTATAAATACGTGAAGGGCAGTATTGGGAGGGTTGGGAGGACAAAGCCAGGTTCTTCTCAGTGATGTCCAAGGATAGGACAAGGGGCAGTGGGTGCAAGCTGGAGCAGAGCAGCATGAACATTAGGAAAATCTTTTTGACTGTAAGGATGACAGAGCCCTGGAGCAGGCTGCCCAGAGAGGTTGTGGAATCTCCTTCTCTGGAGACACTCAAAACCTGCCTGGATGCATTCATGCCTGACCTACTCTAGGTGATCCTGCGCCAGCAGGGTGGTTGGACTGGATGATCTTTCAACGTCTCTTCCAACCTCTAACACTCTATGAGAGAGCTACCATCCTTTGAACTAGAGCCAGTGGTCCCAAATGCATTTTTGTCTGTTTTGGTTTATATTAAAATGCAAATAATTATTACACATGAGAAACAGTTTAAATATAATGTTTGACTTCTGTATTCTCCATCATTTTTCTCTTATAGATCATATCAAAAGGGAAGATAGTCACCTTTGGAACTCAGAAAAGAACTGCTAGTTTGGATTATGAACATCTAAGTTTTAAGATAACCCAAGAAATGGTCCCTTCAGCACGACTTATTGTTTACTACATAGTCACAGGAGAACAAACTGCCGAGTTAGTAGCTGATTCAATGTGGCTGAATGTGGAACAGAAATGTGGGAATAATCTTAACGTGAGTAGTGAAACAAGCACTAAAATTTGTGGGTGTGCATTTGTTAGATGGTCAGATTTTAATTGGAATTTACACAAATTCTTCAATGTTTCCTTGCCATGTCTGCCTTCAGAGGGATTTATTTTGGAGCAATGTGCTTTTAAAGTTACCAATACTTGTTTTCAATTTATAGATGGAGCTGCAATCAAGCACAGAGATACTGAGTCCAGCAGAAGTTGTATCACTTAATATGAAAACACAGAGCAATTCCTCTGTTGCTTTGTCAGCTATTGACAAGGCAATATATGGAGTCACCAGAAGAGCAAAGAGAGCACTGAAAAAAGTTAAGTAGTAGCCACCAAATTAAAACAAGCTGCAGAACAAGCAGGAATCCAGAGTAAAAAATTGCTGGTTTAAATCTAACAGGTTAAAGTTATAAAAAGAATTAATTTACAATGTGTTGATTTTCAGTAAAAGTAATTTGTGGTTTTAAAGACAGACCTGAGCTGTCTCATCAGAACCCTTCAGATGTGGCTGAAAATAGGTTGCAGCATTAGATCAGAGACACAGAGACTGCATTCTCCTTCCTAGCTCTTCCTATAGTCTTTCCAGGCTATATTTTGAAGATACATTGGTAGAATGGTATATGCTGCTGAATTTAGCTCAAATACTGCTAAATGATACCATTAAGCAAGGATATCTTCCTGTCTCAAGTAGCCTATCTGTGAGTCTAACTCATCCATCCCATGGTCATCCACCAAAAGAGTGGTCAGGCATTGGAACAGGCTGCCCAGAGTGGTGGCAAAGTCACCATCCTTGAAGGTGCTCAAGAAGTGTGTGGACGTGGCACTTTCAGCGCATGGTTTAATGGCCGTGGTGCTCTTGGGTGGACAGCTGGACTTGATGATCTTGGAGATCTTTTCCAAGCAAAACAACTCTGTGACTCTATGATACATTTCATGTTTTAGTCATCTGCTGATGCTTTTCCTCTCCCTTCAGTTAATACTAGATTTGGAAAAGAGTGACCTTGGATGTGGTGCTGGAGGAGGAAAGAACAACGTTGATGTATTCAGAAAGACTGGGCTTACATTTTTAACGAATGCAAACGCTGATGATTCACAAGAAAAAGGTATATTCCTTTGTTTGAAGCAGGAAATTGTGGATTTCCTTTTCTGAAACACTCTGTTGTCACTCTAACTTACTCTGTTGGCACTTGAATTAATAGAGAATGCATATACTAATGATTATTGAGGGGGGAGACCATAATGCCTTATGGATCAGTTACTGCAACTGGAATGAAAAGGCTTTTCTGTAATTAAAATAGCAAATGGGGAAAAAGTCTCTCGAATTTGGAATGTGGTTTTGTGGAATTATTTTCAAGTGGGTTGTGTTACTACAACACAGATTAAGTCTCTTGTACTTAGCTGTTTGTTTATTGAACAGATGAAGCTTGCTCTGAAGTTTTAAGACCGAAACGGTCTGACCTCAAGGATCGGATAGACAAAAAAGGTAACAAGAAATCTTTTGAAGTATATGATGAACAAAAATCACATCTATTAGAAATCCAGAATCTGAGTGTTTGCCTACTACTTTTAATTATTGTTATCAATTTAATGTAGTGGAGAGAGAAAATGACAATATGGAAGATGGCTTTTGAGAGGGCCCCATTTATAAAGCCTCTTAGCCACATGCTGAATTTGAAGCCAGCAAGATTTAAGTACACATTAAAATCGTTTAGGATCTTTTCTTTTTCTGAAGAGACATAGCCCAAAAACCTCATAGTTCTGTATGGAAGCCTTTGCCAGGGATCAAGCCTGGCAGAACCTTTGACTATACAATCTTAAACTGCAATACAACTCATCCTGTTAATATTTTTGTTTCAGAACAGTATTGGTTAAATGTGTGTCACTAGCTTTGGACAAGTTTATGTTCATCCTCAAATCTGTCCCTTCACTGAAATTCAGGACATGTTAAAAATATACTCAGTATAACATGTTGGGATGCACCTGGAAATAAAAAGTTCATCTGATGGAAAGGAATCATTTTGTTATTGTTCCAGTATCTGAATACAAACACCCAAATATCCAAAAGTGCTGCAAGCATGGAGTTAAAGCATATCCAATCTCTGAGACTTGCAGTACCAGAGCTAAGCGAATTAGCAGCAGTCCAACGTGCATTGCTGTGTTCAAAGAATGCTGTGAATTTGCAAACAAGATGAGAGAAGAAGAACCCAATAAGCTTCTGATACTGGCAAGAATGCGTAAGTATGAGAACTTCAACTCTCCCGTTGACATGGGGTGAAACACAGCAGACATGGGTAAATCTAGAGGTGGTTGCTTTGTTAATCTATTAACCCCTTCCCATTACTTGTCAGGCTTATTCCAGAAAAAAAAATCTACCAGTCTCCAAAGACCTTGGTTGTGTAGCCATGGAGAGGGGAAGGAGAGCAGTTCTTTGTGTCAAGAGCTGTACTCTGTCTTTAGGAAAAGCAGAGCTGCAACAAGGGAGCACTGTTGCCTGTGAGAGCAATGCCAAACTTGAATACTAAATTTGAACTCTTTGCCTAGGGCCAAACTAGCCAATGAGTGACATCTCAGGAAAGATCAATGGGACTGTGATATTTTTTGTCTTCCCATTCACACCCTATAACTGCTTGTTAATAAATTAATCTATCTGGCATGTTCACATGTAAATAGATGGGGTGAGATTAACACAAGTGTTTGCTTGGGGGTGTTGAGATACAAGAAAAACATTATCCGGACTAATGAGGCAACTAAGCATCATACAGTATCACAGGATAAAAAGATAATGGTGGAAGGCTGTTGGCAGGTGGTTTGGTGTTTTCTTTGTTTTTTTTCTCTTTACTTACTTTATGTTCAGATTCTCAGCATTTTTTGGAGCTGGATCAGGCAGAAGTGCGGAGCTACTTCCCTGAGAGCTGGCTCTGGGAAGTTCACCAGGTTTCTTCAAGGTACTGTTTTTTCTCAGATCAGTTACCAACATTTGACTTAGTCGTTTGTTCTACAGAAAATAAACACTAAACTTGAGGTGAGCTGACTAGCCTTACTTGTACCCAAGATGTGTGCTAAAATGCAAGTTTGGACAAACTCTTCCTGCCCTGTTTACCTCCATGCAGGATATGCTGTCTGGTGTCCAGATCGATGAGTTACTTCTCCTTTCACATTCAGTCTTGCTAAGCAGCAGTTTTAGTAAAAGTCAGCTAAATCAAAGTTTATTCAAACAAAGTTCCAGTAGTCCTGTTTTCTAAGTATGCTTTTGCATCTTGTAGCTAAATCTCTCCTAGATACAGGGGCTGCTCTGGGCATATGCTGTCTTTGTGTTGATTAGCTTTGGTGTTAACAGATGGCTATTCATAATGTGTAAGTGTTCTAAACACAGGTCAAAGACTCTGTCTGTCACTTTGCCTGATTCACTGACTACCTGGGAAGTACAAGGTGTTGGCATTTCTGATAAAGGTAAGTACTGCAGCCTAATTAGGTTGACGCTCTGGAGTAAGGGAGCTTTTCCATTTGGATTTTGAAGAATTCCTCATTGCAGTTGTCAGTGTTCTAAAATGTTCAATTTTTGGTTGACAAACAAGAGAAGAAAGCACCAGAAATGCATTTTAGGAGAATGAAATTACTTCGGTTCTTGTTATGAATGCAGGTGGCTTGGAAAACAAAGCCTGACTTGTGTTTAATAGCAACCTGTGAGAATGACCAAGGCCATAAGAACAAATAATGAGTGACTTCTCCCTCTCATAGCTTTACAGTGTCCAGCTATCAATAGCTCAGGAACATCAGCAGAGGAAGAAGCACATTTTCCAATAGATATGGTAGTGCAAAATATATGGTAGTCCAAACATCAGATTTATTTCTTCCCATGAGAAGAAAGAGAAGCAGTCCAAAGGATTAGTATGTCAGCAAGTATATGTGAAGACTGGGAGACAGCAAATTGGAACTTGACAGATACTCAAGCAAGAGCCTGGGCACTTCTAAAAAAGCTTGGACAATTTCAGAGTACATACTGAAAAACGCAAAGTCTGCAGTAAAGGTTATAAGATTGTGAAGACCTCTTCAGGCTTGTTTGTCAGCAGGGTGGATTAAACAGCTTGCTTTTGTCTTCTTTGTTTTCTCAGGTATCTGTGTTGCTGCACCATTGGAAATACAAGTTGTAAAAGATATCTTCCTGAGTGTTTCTGTTCCGTATTCTCTGGTGCGAGGAGAACAAATTGAGTTAAAAGGATCAGTTTATAACCATAGAAGTTCTGCAATTAAGGTAATTTGTGGTCTGATTGAGTTCTACAGAAAGGTTAACAAACTGAAAAAGCATTTCCCCTGTGAGTATCCAGTATAAACAGATCCTGGGATCATATTTCTCCAGTCCTTCCATTAGTGTTTTGTCCTTTATGTAACTATGTAACAATGAAATCCAATCAGTAATTATTTAATTCCCTGCCATTCCACTGATTACAATATTGTCATGCTCTTGCCCTTCAACTTTGCCTCATGAAACTCAAGCCACCGTTTTTTCTACCTCAGTTGTTTAGACACTGTCAGAAAGTGCTGAGATTAATTTTTGAATGACCTGTTCCAGAGCTCACAGGTTATATTGTGCAGGGATTTACTATAAAAGGAAATACATGAAACAAAAGTGCAGAATTAGTACTGAAAAATATTCAAGTAAATTAAGCAAAGGTATCTCCATGAAGCAGGGGAGTGTGGGGAGCCTAGCATAGTGGTTCCCTGGTGCTGCTACTGATTATTTCTTAATGGTCTTAAGTGAAAATAATAATAATTAAAAGATAGTAACAGTTGCACATTTTAAACAGAACAGCAGAATTACAGCTGAGTGCAGGAATTCAGTGGCTTTAAGATTTCTCTGGTGTTGTACCTATCCTGGAGGCAAAACATTTCACATCTTTCAACATTTCAGTTCTGTGTTACAGTAGCCACTGGAAATGGAATCTGTTCCTTTGGAAATGCTGCAATGACTGGATCGAGGAGTTGCCATCTTAAGACTCTAGGTGCTGGTTCTTCAGCAGCAGTAACATTCAGGATACTTCCTTTGGAGTTAGGTCTTCACACTATCAACTTCACACTGCAGACAACCAAAGGCAGTGAAATTGTAGTTAAAACTTTACGTGTAATGGTAAGAAGAACAATCAAAATGTTTGTTGTGGGTTTGAATTTCATGTTGATGCAATCTCAAATGAAAAAGATAGTTAATATACAAATGTTACTTAGTTTGAACACTATCAGAATGAAAAAATATCACATGATGTCACTGAATTCACTGAGCTGTATGCAGAGGAAAAATGCTCATCTGAATATTTCACTACACACACTTTTAAACCTCGATTATAACAATTGCACTAAAGACTTTACACAGAGAGAGAGAGAGTAATAACTTAGGGAGTAATGAGAATCCTGTTATTTGATTCAGATTTTTCAACTGCTTAAGCAAGACACTTTCCTGTATAGTTTATACTTACAGGTTTTATTTACATCTTTTGTTACATTTGCTCAAGCTTTTGAGAGATGGAATGTTAGATTAAATATATGTGGAACGGATATAGAGCAGCTAAGGAAATCTACTGAGAAGGGTGTTGAAGGCAAAAATACTATAGCTTAAACTGTCATTTCAGCTAATATATTTAATTAAACAGAAGTGTTTTCATTTTCTACTTCTTTCCCCATCATGATATCAGCCAGAAGGTGTTAAGAACGAACTTAATGCAGGCTTCACTTTGGATCCACAGGGTGTTTATGGTAAGAGAACTGATTATGTGTCTTTGTTTTTTCATGTTCTTAATTCATGATCAAGGAGTCTGTGATGTGAAAAAATTGACATTTCTCCTTCCTGAAATACTATTCCTATTGTCCTTTCATTCACTAAGAAATCCATCTCTAAATAGTGTCCAAAATTACTTGGATTCATTTCTTAAAGAAACCTTTCTTTGTGTCTTTTACTATGAGACAGCTTTTCTCAGTGTGCTTGAAAACCAGTTAGCAGGTACTTAACGGAAACAGAGTATGTTCTCGTTTACAGAATCGCAGAATGTTAGGGGTTAGAAGAGACTTTCAGTGATCATCCAGTCCAACCCCCCTGCCAGAGCAGGATCACTTAGAGTACATCAAACATGAACGCATCCAGGCAGTTTTTTGAATGTCTCCAGTGAAGGAGACTCCACAACCTCTCTGGGCAGCCTGCTCCAGGACTCTGTCACCCTCACAGTGAAAATGTTTTCCTTATGTTCACATGGAATCTTCTCTGCTCCAGCTGGTACCTGTGCCCCCTTGTCCTTGGACATCACTCAGAAGAACCTGGCTCTGTTCTCCCAACATGTCTTTATAAACAATAATGCATTCACCTCTCAGTCTCCTTTTCTGCAAGCTAAAGAGACTCAGCTCCCTCAGCCTTTCCTCACAAGGGAGACATTTAACCAGATCTCAATCTGGAACCACAAAGTTTAGGTCCAGATCAGATATTTTTCTTAACAAAAAAGGCAAAAGAAAGATGGAAGTGTTTGTGTGTCTCTTTTTTCCAAAAGTCAGTGTTGTTTGCATGCATATTTCTAATTTTTGAGCTAACACAGGTATTTTTATTGGTGATTTCTCAGATAGTTATCAGATAGTTAGATCTGGCAACTACATCTGACTCATGCATTGATTTAGGTGGTGTGATATGATGTATACACATTTTCAATTACAGGTTTACTCAAGAGACGACAGGAATTCCGATACAAAATCCCACTGAATCTGGTCCCTAAAACAAAACTTGACAGAAGTGTCAGTGTCAAAGGTAAACTGAACTGAAACTTTTAGTCTGTTGAATATGTACTTCCTCCATGTTATGTTCTTTTCTTCCTATTTCCTATTACTTTCTTTAAATTTATCTGGATTTATTCTTAGCTTCTCCTTCACATGAGAAGAGGCTTTGCAAATCACCTTTCAGTGTGGCATTTTGAATGCTTTACCTAGAATGAATCGAGAAATGCCACTTAAATTCTGCCCATGGATTCACTTTTATCATCTCATTTTGGGTTTTATTTCCACAGGATATCTTATGGGTGAAGTGATTGCTGCAACCCTCAATCCTGAGAGTCTTGCTATTCTTACTAACATGCCAAAGGGCAGTGGAGAGGTAGAGCTTATGAGTATTGCCCCTGTATTTTATGTGTTTCACTACCTGGAAAAGTCAGAAAGCTGGCATATACTTGGTTCTGAAACCTTCACTTCAAGGACACAAATGAGGCGGAAGATGAAAGCAGGTAGAAAAACTTACCTTCTTCTTTTGCTTCAGAGCTGTAGAGGTGCATAAACATTGCTGAATGAGAAAGATAATCTGAGTGAGCAAATGCAATTTTAATATAAATCTCTTTGTAATTTATTTTCTGCCTAATCTATCCCTTAGGAATTGTGAGCATCTTGTCCTTCAGAAATGCTGACTTCTCATACAGCATGTGGAAGAATGGAGAAGCCAGTACCTGGTGAGTTCAGGAGAGCTTTTGATTAGATTGGATTCATTTGCTGTCATAACTGTTTTTTAAAGGTTGATACTTTCTAATAAACATGGGAGGCGAGCTTGATAGTAGATTTAAATGGTGCTTATACATTTGAAGAGTATCCTTTGCTTGCATGCTTTCACTTGCTAAATCTTTTGTTTATGTCCATAGTTCACACCAGTACAACCAAGCTGGGTCACTGGTCAGGGACTGACACAGCTAAGATGATCTGTAGAATTTTTCTCAGTTCACTTTGGGCTTGGAATTTTGCAGGACTGCATAGAGCTTGGGTCCTTGCAGAAGTCATAAGCTCAAGCAAAGTTTGAACCCCAAGTTTGAAGAAGGAAGGCAAAGTGCAGGGACATAAGCAAGGACAAAATAGAAATACCTCTTATTCACACCAGTACACCACTGAAAGGCTAAGTGCTGTTTATGGGAAACTCTGCCACTGTCTTGCCTTTCAGAATGGCAAATGCTGTTGGCTTACAGAGGCTTCAAAGGCATATTCCTTAAGTTCTGTGCATGTGAAAAATGAATCCTTTGGGCATGTAATGAGTTCATTACCTGAAAGATGGAAATGGATACTTGTTGAAAATTGAGTAATTAATTCCCATAACTTAATTTTAAAGTTAATCTGCATTATTTCTTTCAACTGTGAGAGCATGTAGCACACCTAAATCATAAAGAGTGCATACTTGTGTCTAACCTCTAGCAATGTACGATTAGCTGATAATCACAACAAGTATTGTTCTTTCCTTGGCAGGTTGACAGCTTTTGCTTTAAGGATTTTTGGACAAGTTAATCAATATGTAAATCTGGATCAAATTTCTATTTGTAATTCACTTCTCTGGTTGATTGAGAACTGCCAAATGCCAGATGGGTCATTCAGTGAATTTTCAGGTTATCACCCAGTGAAACTACAGGTATGAAAACCAAATGTTTTCTGTGTGTATGCAATGAAAGCTGAAGATAATGTGGTTAAGGAATGCAAGGAATTTCAGGCTGCATTTCACCATTCAGTGCAGTTTTGCAGGATTTGCCTTTGTCTAAATGCATTTCAGAAATAGCACACTATTGCAAACCTTTCTGTAGCTGATTGGACACCTCTTAATAGTTAAAAAAAACATTCAACACAAGAAGGACATGAAGAGCCCTGAAAATGATCAGAGGGCTGGAGCACTTCTCCTGTGAGGACAGGCTGAGGGAGCTGACCTGGTTCAGCTTGGAGAAGGGAAGACTCTAGGGAGATATAGTAGCAGCCTTTCCATACCTGAAGGAGTCCACAAGAGGGCTATAGGGGGACTGTTTACAAAGGCCTGCAGTGATAGGGTGAGGGGCAATGGTTTGAAATTAGAGAAGAGTAGATTTAAGTTGGACATTAGGAGGATGTTCTTTACCGTAAGGGTGATGGAACACTGGAACAGGTTGCCCAGGGAGGTAGTTGAGGCCCCATTCTTGGAGATATTAAGGTCAGGCTCAACAGGGCTCTGAGCAACCTGATCTAGCGGAGGATGTCCCTGCTCACTGCAGGGGACTTGGACCAGATGACCTTTGAAGGTCACCTCCAACCCAAACCATTCTCTGATTTTACAATATAAGAGTTCTGGCTTGCCAAAAACTTTATATATTTACATCTTGTTTTCAAATA
Source organism: Pogoniulus pusillus (assembly GCF_015220805.1). NCBI lineage: Eukaryota > Metazoa > Chordata > Aves > Piciformes > Lybiidae > Pogoniulus > Pogoniulus pusillus. The sequence goes on from NC_087298.1 coordinate 9,763,079, forward strand.
TTACCATCAAAAGAGACACTAGATCTCCAAGTTGAACCAAACTGGTATTTCTTACAGGAATTCTTGTTTCCTCAACTACACTGTAGAAAGTTTCACTTATTTAAATTAACTGTTGTTTCTGTGTAATTATATTTACATCTTTCTTTTGTAGGGTACACTACCCAAAGAAGCTAAAGAAAACAGATTGTATCTCACAGCATTTTCTCTTATTGGTATTGTGAAGTCATTTGAAATATGTCCTACTCAGGTAAATGATACTTGTATGTTAGCCAACAGCCATGTTCTGATTCTAGCTTCTCCCATGTTCATTTGCTCAAAGAAACCAAGAGGCTTTTCCTTTTTGATTTATTTGTTTTGTGAATATTTGTCTTTCCAAATCAGTAAAAGAAGAATGCAGTTCTGGATCTCTATTATCAGAGACAGAGTAGAAGATATCACATGCAATTACGCTGTCTGGTAGATGTGTTTCTTTAAACATAAATGTAAGCTGTGGCCTGTTCATCTTTTCAGAAAATCAGTGATGCTAAAAATAAAGCAGGAGACTATCTGATGGAGAACACAAGGTCTGCTCAAAGCCCCTTCACAATGGCAATCACTGCCTATGCTTTAGCTCTTCTGAACGTGAACAGCCAGGCTGCACAATCGACCTTCTCTGCACTGAAGAAGGAAGAATATGTCTTAGGTATTTTAAATTCCCTCAGAGTAGTTTGCTGGTTTTCAATATTTTAAAATTCTCTGGTGTGTGACACTACCTGAAGAGTCAATTTCAGTGGTGCTTGCTTTGCCATAAGCAAAATTTTAATCTCCATGGCCTAGTGCTTTTGCTAGACTGAGTCTAGCAAAACAGAGCAGTTTCATTCACAGGATGCAAGTCAGCTGGAATTCTGTCATTCCCCACTGGACCACATTTCTTCTATTGATAGGCTTCTCTCTTCACAGAGATGTCCACAGTGGATTGTTTTAGTCTGCCTACTCACCCTTAGGACAAGAGGTAGTGAGCACAAATTGGAACACAGGAGGTTCCACCTAAACATAAGGAAAACTACCTTTCCTTTGAGGGTGCTGGGGCCCAGAGTAGGCTGCCCGAGGAGGTTGTAGAGTCTCCTCCTCTGGAGATTCCAAATCTGCCTGGACATTGTGACCCCGGGTAACCTGCTGTGGATGACCCTACTTTAGCAGGGCAGTTGGGCTAGGTGATCTCCAGGGGTCCCTTCCTTACGAAGTGTCTACTCTCTTAGAGTGGCATTTTTCACAATCTCTTCCACTGACTTCACTTCTATTGTGTTTGGTTTTCTTCTTAATGTCTCGCTGGTTGATGGAGAGACTTGTAGTCTCTTGTGAATGCTGTTCTTTTTTAGTCAGTTTTGTCACAGGTAAGGGACTCAACCATTCTCTGCCAAGTAAAGATTCCTCCTGGAATAGAAAAGCTTTGTCCTGCCTCTTTAAAGTGACTTTGAAACAAAATAAACACCTGTGTTCTGTTTGGCCACTCCATCACTATTCAGGACCAGCAATATTTGGATATGCATCATCTGCTTTGCATCATATCTCTTTATCATCGGGTTCTAGAGTTAAGGTCAGAGTTACTAGTGCAGGTATAACTTCATCTTCTGTTAAATGCAAAGTGAGTTCCTCCTTTTCTCTTTGACCTGAGTAGGCAACACTTCACCTTCTGTAGTCTAGAGAGAGCTGTTGCTGTGTGTCAGTCTGAAACCCTTCTTCTGCAGGTGACCCTCCTGTTTATCGCTTCTGGAAAAACACTTTCAAAGCACAAGACCAACACTCTCCCGGCTCTGCTACTGCACAGATGATTGAAACTACAGCATATGCCCTGCTTACTGCTCTGCTGAGAGGAGACAAAGACTATGCTAATCCAATCATGACCTGGTTATCAAAAGAACAAAGACATGGAGGAGGGTTTTATTCAACTCAGGTGAGTTGACTCCTATGAAGTGCACTCCTGAGTCACTGCTAAACTGTTTAGCTAGTAGCAGTTATCATTATTTATAGTCATGTTTAAGTGGCAGGAAATAAACTGCTTTGTAATACATTTTCAATTCTGCTGAATTCTTGGAATTAATCCTTTATAACTGATTTCTGGCAGGACACAATTAATGCCCTTGAGGCCTTGACTGAATATTCCCTTCTTGTCAAACGGCTGCATTTGGACATGATTGTTAAGGTAGCATACAAAAACCACGGAGACCTTGAAGTATTTAAACTGACAAAAGACCGTTTCGTGGGAAGAACCATACCAGTGAGTGAACAGTATTGCTTTAGGGAAGCAAAAGCAGAATTCTTAGCAACATATTAAGGAGCTGAACCTTGAAATTGCTGCTGAAGTTGCTTTTTCTTTTAATAAACTGCTGGTAATTTGGTGTAGTGAAAGGACTTTGCTTATCTGCTGAATTTTAAAGCATTTGGATCTTCATTTAAATTTAGCATCTCTGCTTGTTCCTCTGAGGCTTTTTTGTAGAATCTGTTTGTATCTTCAGGCCTTAATATGAATTTAAAATGTAGAAAAGCAACATTGTCTGACTTGAATTATTGCTGATAGAGCTTTGTTATTAAACTAGAACTTCTTGTTTAACATCAACCTTTCAGGTACCTTTGGAGGATGACATCTATGTGAGCACTGGAAGCAGCACTGGCATAGCTACAGTAAATGTAAGCATGCAACCAATCTTTCTAAGTGGAATCTGATTTGTTGCTAACAATGATGAAAAGAAGGTGAAATTTCTCATAAGCTCTTCAATTTGTTGTCCTTTACCTTTTAGACTGAAGCAATAGATGTTGTTATGGTGATACTTTAGGTTAGTTTCAAGCTATTGTATGACTTATGGCTAATGAGAGAGAGGCTGTGGAGTTTTCTCCTTTTCATCAGAGGTTTTCTGTTCCATAAACATAGATAGATGATCAGCTTAGTTTTAATTCTCACCAGTTGTTGCAGTCTCTGGCCAAACCCAGACCCAAATGAGTCACCAGCTTTGAGAAACTGCTCAGTTCTCTGTGATTCTGGTGTTTACTCTGAATTTATTAAGCAATATCACTGAAAAAAAAATGTTTTCTTGCCATAATGAAAGGAATACTTTTTGTGTGCCTAAATATTGTAAGTACAATAGAAATGTTTTAAAGTTTTTCTTCTGCTTTTTCATAGCCTCTTCTAGCATCACCTTAACATCTGAAATGTACAGATTCTTGTGGACTGGCATTTATATTAATAAAGTATCAGGAGCTGGTTTTAGTTTTGTAAATAAACCCAGCAAGAGTGGATTCCCCATTTCTGTGCTGATCATTTATTTACCTTGTGCCCATCAGAACTACTCCTGCTGTGCAGACTTGGTTTTACTGCTGTTCTGTTATGAGTTTTCCCAGTTCTGTGCCAGTTTTGAGGATTGTTTACTGCTTCTCTTGTACCTGTGTAGGTGAGGACAGTATATAACACAATTGGTACTTCTGAAGAGACATGCCACTTTGATTTGAAGATTCTTCCCAAGACAGATGATGGTAAAGTATTAACATAGTTTCAGATATTGCTGTTCAAGACAGTGCAAGGGAGGCAGGATAAAAAAGCTTTACTTAACAAACTGGTTTTTATTAAGAGTGAATCTCTGATAAATTCTGCCATTTTATAAATCAAAACTGGAAAAGAAATTGCCAGAAGCCTCTTTATGACTTCTTAAAACTATTGCCTTTTTTTGTTAATAGAATTAATTTCAATGCATTTTTGTTAGGTGCTTTTTTACCTATTTTTGGAAGAGTTTTTGCAGTGAGGAATACAAACTGATAGCTGAAGAAAGAAATGTGATGGGGGATGGAAGAGGCTTCAGTGAGTTCTAGTCGAGTTATAACAGGGTATATAGCCATATTCTGAGCTTTCTCCATGGCATAGTTTTCACAAGTACACAATAAGCTAAAGCTTTAAAACTGTGTTATTTCACTTGAATTATGGGAAGAAGTATAATGTTACTTCTTTGTGGATAGACAGTGAGTTCCTATAAAAATAACCACAAAGAGTTACAAAAATGCCTTCTGTCAATTTGGGAAGAGTTAGAAAATTACTTACTTTGACTCTACTTGATATGAAAAGGTTACAGAAGAGAAGAAGGGGAACCACTTGGGCGCTTAGAGGCCTGTGCGAAGTAAGTACAGCAGGTGGGGTTTTGGGTTGGTTGATTGGTTGGGTTTTTGGTTTGCTTCCCCAAGTGATGGAGCCAGTGTTTTGCATTTAAAGGTTTAGTTTAACTAAATGCACTCCCTAACTGATCTGAATTTTCTAACATTGAGTGCTGCTCCTGGCAAAGGTGGAATTCCCAGCTGACATGGTAAGGAATTGGAGCAGCACAAAGCAAATACAGGTCATGAAATTATATCTTAGATTGTTCCAAAGGCTTTCTGCTCAGTGGGGCTTGCTTTGGTATTGTTTTAATATTACATTAACTGACATATTTATATTACATTTATTTGCTTTTTTGAACAATTGCAATAAATGTTAATTGTTAATAAATGCACCTTTCTGTTTCTTCACCTTCATGGATGGCTGTAAAGAGAATCAGAGCCAAAGATCAGGTGGAAGTTTTGCTTTAGTTATATATGAGTTCTCCTGGAACAGAAGTATTAAGAAAAGCTTCTTTATGCCTGACATTGATATAAATCTGAAATGATTCATCTGGTCTGTTCTGCTTCATTATGGGTTTACTGTGATCTAACTGCCAAGAGCATTTTCCTAACATTTTTTCTAGCTCTACATTTGAAGAGTTATTTGAAATGTCAATCATGTCAATAATAACCAATATTATTTGAAATGTATTTTAGGTACAGGCCCAGTGCCAGGGAGCCACAGTCAGGGTCTGCTCATGCCGTGATGGACATAGGTTTGGTCAGTGGATTGGAAGCAAATACAGAAGACTTATCTACTGTATGTTATAGAGAACTTTCTGTCTTTTACTGAAGTTGGTTTTTGACAGCACTATAATATTTACTGTTCCTCATCTTTTTCTGTTAGAGTAGTAGTGCAGATTTGTATTGTTATACCCTTGTTGCTTTTAAACACTTCTAATACTAGTGAAAATAATCTACTTAAGTATAGATCATGGATTTTTGATAGTCAGTAGTAGGACATCTAGTTAAAGTCTGACATCTGGACTCACCTGTTAGTGGAAAGACAGGAGTGGGTAGAGAGTGGTGGTCACTTGTGTTAGGGTAGCATGGATCAGCCTCTGGAGATGCTTTATCTGCCCACTGTGAAGGGAACACTCTTAGTGTGCACATCTAACTGCAAATTGGCTAAGGTTTGTCAGCTGAATCTTGCTTTCATCCAAGCTCCTGTTGACAGGCACGTGAGGTTTAAAGACAGAGCTATGCTTACAGTATTTAAATAGGCTACTATACATGAACTCATGTATTCTTTTAAGAATATTAGCTCTTTATTCCCTTCATGTAGTGAGTAAAAGGATATGTTTCCTTAACAATTGAAAAAACAAGTGAGAATGTAAGCACTATAAAGAGACAACCCTAAAATAAGATTTTATATCTCAGAATAGTTAAAGCTACTGATTAGAAAACCCTCAAGACCATCCTAAAATGTTTAACATGCATAAAATATTTTTCTCTGTTTTCCCTCCCTACAGCTTGCAAGTGGAATTGATCATTTGATAGCAGATTATGAGATAAAAGACGGACATGTTATCCTGCAGATAGACTCTGTATGTCACCCTTTCCATAATTTTAAACACTACTTGAACTCTTTGGAATGATTTTGTTAACTTTAGAGCTCCTTAATTCCTGTGTCTGTCAAATAGGTGCCAGTTGATTCTTTTCTCTGTGTTGGGTTCCGAGTAAGTGAGCATTTCAGGGTTGGAATGCTAAATCCTGCCACGTTCACTGTATATGAATATCATGCCCCAGGTATGTATTCCAGATTTGATTCCTCTCTAAAGACTACCATTTTCCTTCAATGGCTTTTTAATCCTTATTGTGTTAAGCTCAAACTTTAGACTCACAGTATTTCAGTGCTGACTTCTTCGACTTTGATTTTCTGTATGTATTTATTCTTCCTTTTTTGGGTCTTGTAGATAAAAAGTGCACTATGTTTTATAACCCCTATGGAAATGAAAAACTTGTGAGATTGTGTGAAGGAGATGAATGCAAATGCATGGAAGGTAAGCTGTTTTTTAAGATGTTTTTTTCCCATTTCACTTGGTGGGAAAATGCAGTGGAGTGCTTTGGGCAGAACTACACACAACATAAGTTAAAATATCCTCTTAAGAACACAGCTGTTATGTTCTCCAACTTTTGCACTTAAAATAAATGTTGGCAGGATGATCAAGGCTACCTGCCTGGATTAAGGTGACTGAGGGTGTTATTTTCTATTTTAAATATTTGTGGTTGCCCCATCCAATCCCATAATTAATTTCTGTTACAGCACCTATGAGGGCAGGCTTTCAAGAACTGGAGCATCTCTGCTATAAGGATAGGCTGAGGGAGCTGGGGTTGTTCAGCCTAGAGATAAGAGTCCAGGGGGATCTTAGAGCTGCTTTCCAATACCTGAAGGGAGAGGGACTTTTTGTGAGAGCGTCTAGCAACAGGACAAGGGGGAATGGTTTTAAGCTGAGGGACAGTAGGTTTAGATGGGACCTAAGGAAGAAGGTCTTCAGTATGAGGATTGCGAGACTATGGAATAGGCTGCCCAGAAAGGTTGTGGATGCCTCCTCCTTCAAGGCCAGGTTGGATGAGGCCTTGAGCAGTCGAGTCTAGCTGAGGAAGTGTCCCTGCCCACCGCTGGGAGGTTGGAGTAGATGATGTCTGAGGTTCCTTCCAAGCTAAGCCATTGTATGATTCAATCCTCAGTAGGGAGAGATTCATGGTGTTTTTGTTTGTAGGTGTGTGATGACACTTACCACTGTTTTCCCCCCTTTTTCAATGCAGCTGAATGTAGTGAAGTGCAAGAGAGACTCGATCGCTCGCTAACGGCTGAGAGCAGGAAAAGAGCTGCCTGCCAGAGCGATATTGCGTATGGTAACATTACAGTTCTCATTACCTATTTCATATGCTCTGAGTGAAGTGTTCACTTGTTTAGTACTGCTGTAAAACATTTTGTTTCAATTAGATCTTTACTGATTAAAATTTAGTAAGCTTAACATTTGTGAGCAGTAGATGAAGGAGACATATGGGAGCAGAGCAAGTGCTGCCCTACCCTTTGCTGAATAAAAATCACATAACCCAGGTTAGTGCATCAGTGAGCCTGATCTGGTGAGTGCTGATACTGAGCACTCTGATTTTCTTGCTTGGTCTAATGTGATCATGTGGATTTGGGGTCACATGAAATTGTGAAGCATCAGATGAGGGCACAGATAGAGCTTCCATGAGATGAGAGCATGGGCAGAACTTGTTAATGTTTCTTAGCCTTACAGTGATGATAGCCATCATCTTCCCAGAAATTAGGATTGTAAAGAGACATTATATTCTCTATCTGTGAGACGTTTAGTGTGTATTGCAGAAAAAAAGGAAGAACCAAAAGGCTGTTTTGTGTTGTTCTGCAGCTTATAAAGTGAACATCTTATCACGCAGCGAAGAAGGCTATTTTGTCAAGTATTCTGCAACTCTTCTGGACCTGTATAAAAGAGGTGGGTGTTCTGTTATTAACCCACTTAATTTATACAGAGTAAAAGCTCTCTGGTTGAGACACTGAATCAATTGATAAAAATCAGCAGTCAAAACTAGTCAGTTCATGAGACCTGAAAATCCTAGTTGCAAACAGAGCCTTTGAGAAATCTTTTGAGCCCTGAGCAGGTTAGTCTTTGCTGTCTATAGATCGCTTTTCTATATCATAGGTGCTGTTAAACCTAAACTGTCATCAGGTAAATCTAGTCATCAGGTAAATACAGTCCATAATCAAATAATACAGTTGTGAGCTGCTGTTCAAATGTCTTATTAATTCCACAGAATGTTCTCCCTTACTGGATATGCAGTGAGTGAGGTGAGGCAGTGTGCAAGGAGATACCATGCCTCAACTTTCCTCAGATTTTTGTGGGTTGGGCATGTTTCTGCTTGTAGGAGAAAGGACTTTAGAATGTTTTTGGGCACTTGCTATTTTACCTTTGGGAGAGGTAACTGCTCATAGGTACTGCAGAACTGAAGCAGATATTCACTCATTTTCCATTCCTTATAATTACAGTCATACACAATGACTTTATATGCACAAGGTTGATTTATTAAAAAGCTTTTACAACAAACATGTTTTATGCTGTCACCTACCTAGTGGCAAATAGACCTTTTGGTTGTGCTGGTTGGAAACCACATTTTGGCAGTTTCTGTCTTATATATGAGTTACTGAAATTCTCTTTGTGACATTGTGCCATCCTGACATTCTCCTTCAGGGCAAGCTTTTGCTAAAAAAAACGATGAAATAACCTTTGTTAAAAAGCAGACCTGTACAGATGTGGAAATGAGCCCAGGAGAGCAGTATTTGATCATGGGAAAAGAAGCCTTAAAGATAAGCATTGGCTACAGTTTCAAGTAAGTAAAATTTACCCTCAGACTGTGCAGAGATGTAATGTTCAAGTGTGTTGTGAAGTGCTTGTATGTACTAATTCTTCTGTAATACAGAATTAGTTTATTTTTTTAAGTATTAATTCAACCAACAGCTACATACTGAGCTCTCAGATGTGTACCTCTAAAACAGGATTCAGAACACAAAGCAAGCAATTTCATAGTGTAATTTATTTTTTCCTCTTTCACATTTTCCTCTTCAAAAGTTAGCCACAAATGATAATTTTTCTGTTGTGCTCTTAGATTTCAGTACCCTTTGGATTCCAGCACTTGGATTGAGTGGTGGCCTTCACATACAGCATGTCCATCTTGTCAGGAGTTTTTAAGGACAATGGAAGATTTTACTGAAGATCTCTTCTTCAATGGCTGCTGATTTACCTTTTTGAATTAAAACCCACAATCCTTTCCTGAACTGAATATTCTTGAAGGGTTCATCTTGAAAAATGATCTTTGCTTGTATTTCATAGCCACCTTCTTGTAACATAGTAATGTTCAACGTGTGCACACTTTTTGAGCATGGAGGAGAGAATAAACCACAGAATACTGCAAAGACATTTGGAGTCAGAGGAAGTGGATCAACTACAAAACCAAACACCGAACGGACTGTCTTGTGCCAGGGTAACATTTAGAAGCATTGAGATCTGATGGCTATTAAAAACATAACCCTTCCTTCATTTAAAGAAAAATAAAATTGTTTGTCAAATAATTTTGTCATAACTTTGGTTTCCCAGAAAATGATAAAAAAAAAGAAGAACCTATCTAACATTGATGACAAACCTTTTGGCTCCACACAGGCGTTTGTGAAGTGGCAGCAGCACCTTCAGAGGATTAGTGGAGTTTTCTAAGGAATGCTCTGAGGAAAGCCAACAGAATGATTTGGAGGTGCAGTGTCAGCAAGGTTGATGAGACCAAATGCCTTGTTCTGAAGTGCTGCACAGAGAGGCTGCAAAAGCAAATCTACTTCTCATAAAATCCCTGATCTTTGACAAGTAATGAAGTCACACAGTAACTGCACTCATCTCAAATGTAGGAAGATCTAATGGAGTGTTTTAAGAATATTATTGCTGAATCTGTTAGGTGTATTCAAACAAGTGAGGCAGTCTGCTACCTTGTCTTCCTTATCTTAGAGAGAAGAGTGCTAAGTGGTTTGCTTTAAATACCATCTTCAAATCAGGCCTGTTATGATTTAAAAGAATTAATGTGCTCCTGCTTTATAAAAGGTGTTTTTATATGAATACTGATCTGCAGAGTACAGTACCTAGTTTGTGATTTGCATCTTTACAAAGGTGGAGATGCCTGGGATGTATTTCTCTGCAAGAAAATGTTTTTCCTTGATTTTTGCATTTCCAAAGTAGGAATCATACTCTCTGGCAGCTGACTCAGATTCAATAATACGAGAAAAATCCTCTTACACCAATGTAAATGTTGTTAGTGGAAGGTTAAAAGGCATCAGTGCTAAACCAAGTATTAAAAAGAGAATTATCATTCTGCTGCAGTGTGAAACCAAACATGTGATGCAGGGGAATCCCACTCTGACAGAGCTTAAACCTGGCATTTCCCCTTGCTGCTGGTGTGCCCAGAAAGTCAGTCTCTAACCAGCTGGGTAAGTCCTCTTTCCAGACATTACTTTTTGTTATATGAGATATTTCAACCAATTCTGAATACTTTTTGTTCTTGCATTTGGTGTTTGTGCTGATAGATGGTGTTGGCATAGACATCCATCTACATGGAGTAAACAGACTGCTTTGAAACTAGTAGTGTGTCTCTCACTGCTTGTATTTTAGGAGGGCTATGTTCTGGATATTAACTCTGCAGTCTTGATGAAAATTGTTTGAACGGTTGTGATAGGAGGGGCATGAGAGTGGTCTCGAGAAGGGCTTGGGGGTGTCAGTTGATGAAAAGCTCAGCATGAGCTGGCAATGGTTGCTGGCAGCCCAGGACACAGCCGTGTGCTGGGCTGCATCAAAAGCAGTGTGAGCAGCAGGACAGGGAGGGGATTCTGCCTTTCTGATCTACTCTGCTGAGACCTCACCTGGTGCACTGCATCCATTTCTGGTGCTGCCAGTATAAGAGCAACATGGAACTGTTGGAGCATTTCCAGAGATGGGCCACAAAGATGATTAGAGGGCTGGAGCTCCTCCCCTATGGGGACATGCTGAGAGAGTTGGGGCTGTTCAGCCTGGAGAAAAGAAGGTTCTGCAGAGACCCTAGAACAACCTTCCAGTACCTGAATGGGACCTACAAGAAAGCCAGGGAAGGACTTTTTACAAGGGCTTGTAGTGATAGAGTGAGTCAACAGCTTTAAGTTTGAGGAGGGCAGATTTAGACTGGATATTAAGATGAAATTGTTTACAAAGAGGGTGGTGAGACACTGGAACAGGTTGCTCAGGGAGGTCATGAATGCCCTCTCCCTGGAAATGTTCAAGGCCAGGTTGGATGAGGCCTTGAGCAACCTGGACTAGTGCAGAAATGACTCCACTTTTTATTTAAGCAGGAGCATGTCTTATTGCATCCAACAGATTATACAGAGCTCTTGAAACACTTCCAGTTTTCTGCTGTAGTAAAAACAGCAGAGGGAGCACAAGAACATAATGTTCATACAGCTCCTATAAATATTAATACTTCATTCCCTCCTCAAGCAAACAATAACAAAAGAACCAAACCTCAAACAACAACAACCCAACAAACTTGTGAAAGACATTTTTCAGTACATTCACTTTTTGTAAAACATCAGCTTTTGAAAATGCTGCACTTATTTCTTGGTGGAGAGAAGAAACCATGGACTCTCCTGTGTCATGCCACCATACCCATGTCTGCTGGCAACAGGATTTTTTCTTCATATCACTCAAATTACTTGCCAAAGACATTTGCCTGCAGGGCAGTATCCACTCCACAATCTCTGAGCTTCTCAGCTACATTGAGATTTACCAGCGTAGGGATCACAGTCAGGGCTGTGTGATGAAGTATGGGCAGACGATGCAAAAGCTTTTCTGATCAGTTCAGAGTCCAGAGTGTAAGAGCAGCTGTAAGCAGAGATACAGCCAAAAGGTCAGGGTACAGTACTCATTTTAAGAACCCCTGTGTTGCCCTGTTTCTGCCCATGGAGAAATGTGATATTTAAGAACTCATACACTTTGGAGCTGCTTCCTGCCTTTTGCAGAGAGAGTATTATCTAAATGCAGCTTAAAAGCACAGAAATAAGGAAACTCAGTCTAACAAAGTCCTTTCCTTGAATTCAGCTGGGCAATTTCTGGCATGTGCAGCATTTTACCTGGTAGTGTGCAGGGAATGACACATACGCTACAAGTTAAAACATGTCCTAAGGAACAGAAGATGTTTTCATGCTAGAATTTCCTGGAATTTGTGATTTTAGCATAGACCCTTGATGTTTCAGCAGATTAGGTTACTCAGGTTGCTTAATTTTTACATGGTCTGAAGTTACTTAGGTTACTTAATGTTATGTGGTCAGCAGGCTTCCAGAGCTTCTTACCGCTGTGTACCTTGTGCTGACAATGACATTGGCAGCTTCTCCAAATTGTTAGCCTTGCAGTAAAAGACACTGATCTGGAAGCACAAGTAGAGAAGCTTAACATGATTCCAATTGTTTTCTAATCTTGAATGTCCTTACATTTAATTGTCAGGAAATCATAGAATCAGAGTCATAGAATCAGTCAGGGTTGGAAGGGACCACAAGGATCATCTAGTTCTAACTTCCCTGCCATGGGCAGGGACACCTTACCCTAGATCAGGCTGGCCAGAGCCCCATCCAGCCTGGCCTTAAACACTTCCAGGCATGGGGCCTCAACTGCCTCCCTGGGCAACCCATTCCAGGCTCTCACCACTCTCATGCTCAACAACTTCCTCCTCACATCCAGGCTGAATCTCCCCACCTCCAGCTTTTCTCCATAGCATGTATGAAGAAATCCTGCAATGCTCAAACGTATTGGTAGCAAAATACATGTGGTAGCAGCCCAGGAGAGCAATGTGTAAACCTGTATGAAAAGGGTCTGAGGAACAGAAATTAGGGAGATGAAAAGCAATGAACCAAAGTCTAGAAACACGGAAGTGCAACCTGTTTCTACCCTCCCAAGGGGTAAGCATAGCAGTCTTTGGCTTGCAGTGCTCTCTTCTCACCCTTTTATATTGAAATTTCTGCTGCTGTAAAGCTGTAGCACTGGAGGAGGATTTACCAGAACAACATTTTTGAGGCAGCTCCCCTGAGGTTCTGTTTATAGGGCAACATATGGAACGAAGCCTATTAGAGAACACCAATCATTGCTTTTTCTATTTTTTCCCATCTTTCTTCTTAATTTTATTCATATCTTCACAATTCAAATTTGGGGATGAACCAGTTGTTGTTTTTCCAGCCTTCTCATTGCTTTGGTTAGCTAAGTTCTTACTGCAGGCCTTACATTTTTGATCTGCACTTAAATGTGCTACTAGTACACAGGATATTTTAATGTATGCCCAGTGCTAAGTCTCTCTCTTTTTCTCTTTTTCCTTCAGGATTATCTTCATGTCTTCAGTTAGGCTAAGAGTACAACAGCAAAAATGATGGCTTTACACTGAGGTTTGCAGCGTCTCTTCACACCAGAACATTCTGCAGCTCTTCTGTGTTTGGAAGATCTGGTGTCAAGCACCAGTGCATTAGCCATGAGCAGCTCACATGCTTCTAAGGAACCCACAGACAAACCCACAAACACTGCTTCTTCCATATGCCTCTGTCCCCTGTGCAAAACGTTTCTGCAGAATCCAGCACAGGTTGCATGTGGACACAGCTACTGTATGCCTTGTGTCACCTGGTTGTTGAGGTAATTCTGTCACACAAAATGGCATTAAATGTGCTCAGTACTCATCAGCCACTGCGAGCAAAACGGTGCTGTGCCTAGCTGGAGTGTTTGGTTATGTAAAACTCACTGTTGAAGGGGCTCTAAGATGATGGCCAGTGGCTGTTCTGCATTGCAGTGGCCACCTTATGCTCAGTCCTGAAGGAAGAGCTGCAGGGCAGATAGTTGTGGAAAGAGTCTTGAATGGATAATCTCTGCCTGCTGGGATAAAAAATCTGCAGCCACTTCATATGCTCTCTGTGAAAGAAACTGGTTTATCCCCTAGGTTTGCTTTTCTGCTGAACTCCTGTGCTTCCATTTCTCACCCTTACTGATGCTGAGGCTGTTCAGTCTGGAGAAAGAGGAGGCTCTGAGGTGACCTGATTGTGGCCTTCCAGGATCTGAAGGGGGCCTACAAAAAAGGCTGGGAAGGGACTTTTTAGGCTCTCAGAGAGTGACAGGACTGGGGGGAATGGAGCCAAGCTGGAGGTGGGGAGATTCAGCATGGACGTGAGGAGGAAGTTGTTCAGCATGAGAGTGGTGAGAGCCTGGAATGGGTTGCCCAGGGAAGTGGTTGAGGCCCCATCGCTGGAGGTGTTTAAGGCCAGGCTGGATGAGGCTATGTCCAGCCTGATCTAGGGTCCTTGTGGTCCCTTCCAACCCTGACTGATTCTATTTTTATGTTCTAATTTCTTGTTTTATAGTAAGTTCCCAAACAAGAGGTGTGCCACTCACTGCTTGTACTTTAAGGTAGCAGATTGAATGAATATCTGCTGTAACTTAGGTAGATTCACAACAAACCTTTCTTTGGCATTTGATGACTGAACGTGATGGTTGAAAAGCTTGCCTTGCCTCTAGGAATGCAGCAGATAAAGAGCCAAATTTCCCTCTCAGATCCTGGCACAAATCAGCTTCATTCCCAGTAAAACTGAGAAGAGTTTGATACAAAGAACAGTTACACACATTTTTATTTGTATTGAATGCTTGCCCAAAAGCAGCACATCCAAGAACTTCAAAATTACTCTTTCCCCCTCTCTCTTAGGAATATCCTTGATCCAGAGTGTTTAATATGTGGGAAGAAGATAGTCACAGATGAGGCAATTTTTCATTTTGGCTTTGTGAGTATTTCTTTTTTTTTTAATCCTTCAAACTTTTCTAAGAAGCATAAGAAAATTTTGCATCCAATAATAACTGGATACAAACTCAAAGTGCACAGAGCAGTGCACTTCATTGCTTAATGAGATTGTCTAGGCAGTCCACCCATAAATATTCCCACTTCTGAGCTATTCAGTGTTGTGGGGGTAAACATGTATTAAGAGACCTAATTATCTCTCAGGAGTGATGATGCCTCTCTTCTGCCCCTGTACTTAGTACTGGTTAGGCCACACCTTGAGTACTGTGTCCAGTTCTGGGCCCCTCAATTCAAGAGAGATATTGAGATACTGGAATGTGTCCAGAGAAGGGTGACAAAGCTGGTGAGAGGCCTGGAGTACAGCCCTGTGAGGAGAGGCTGAGGGAGCTGGGGGTGTGCAGCCTGCAGAAGAGGAGGCTCAGGGCAGAGCACATTGCTGTCTACAACTACCTGAAGGGAGGCTGTAGTCAGGTGGGGTTGGGCTCTTCTCCCAGGCAACCAGCAACAGAACAAGGGGACAGAGTCTCAAGTTGTGCCAGGGGAGGTCTAGGTTGGATGTTTCTTGCCAGAGAGATTGATTGGCATTGGAATGGGCTGCCCAGGGAGGTGGTGGAGTCACCATCCCTAGAGGTGTTCAAGAAAAGACTGGATGAGGCACTTAGTGGTCTAGTTGATTGGTTAAGGCTGGGTCTAGGTTGGACTGGATGATCTTGGAGGTCTCTTCCAATTCTATGATTCTCTCCTAAACTCCTGGTTCCTACACCCGTTTATAAACACAGGGACACAGACCCTCCTAAGGTAGAACCTGAAGACTTCTTTAGAGCACAATTATGTCATTAGGTGAAAAAGATCACATTCTATCCAGATGTCATAGCCATGGCCTCAGTCCTAAAAGATGCTAAAATAATTCCCATTCCTATTGCTTGGAGTAGCTAAAATGAAGAGCTTTAACTTAGCCTTAAACACTAATCTACCTTTGCTCTGGCTTGTGGTTACAAGTGTTTAGGGCATTTGTGTCAATCTGTTCAACAATTCTGTATTCATACTATGTGCTAGATAAAACCAGATGGAACCAAGAGCAAGGAGATTGAAGAAATGACAGCTGAGGGTATGAACAGGAGTCTTCTTCATTCAGCTCAATCAGATCTATATAAGGTAAGCCATCTGGAAGGTCAAGGTATGAAGTAATATACAAGAAAAATGCTGCACTTAGTGTTAAATTGGCAGCCATTAATTTAAAAAGGGCTTTAAATTTTATTTGTTGTATCTCTGTACCTATCCAAAGTTATCTATTCAATGCATTGCTGATACTTCAAATATCTGGATCCTCTTTGTGTACATTTTTACAGCTATTTATCTATATGGAGGTGTGTAGGAAGATTTATCTTCCTCATGTGCCATGGCAGGTTTTTCACATGGAAACCACTTGGGGAAAGGTATATCTATGTCTTCATCTGCTTCTCACATGTAAATTATGCTGGCAGACATCTATCAGACCTAGTCAGTAAGAGAAGAGAAGATGGAAATGACATGGGGTGAGAGGCCTGGAGCACAGCCCTGTGAGGAGAGGCTGAGGGAGCTGGGGGTGTGCAGCCTGCAGAAGAGGAGGCTCAGGGCAGAGCTCATTGCTGTCTACAACTACATGAAGGGAGGCTGTAGCCAGGTGGGGTTTGGCTCTTCTGCCAGGCAACCAGCAACAGAACAAGGGGATACAGTCTCAAGTCGTGCTGAGGGGAGGTCTAGGCTGGATATTAGGAGGAAGTTGTTGGCAGAGAGAGTGATTAACATTGGAATGGGCTGCCCAGGGAGGTGGTGGAGTCACCATCCCTGGAGGTGTTGAAGAAAAGCCTGGCTGGGGCACTTAGTGCCATGGTCTGGTTGATGGGACAGGGCTGGGTGCTAGGTTGGACTGAATGATCTTGGATGTGTCTTCCAACCTGGTTGATTCTAGGATTCTATCATTTTAGAATCTGCTGTCATGCTAACCTTAGTGACTTGTAGTCAGAGAGTGCTGAGATGCTAAACAAGTCACAGGATTAATCCCAGCAAATGTGGAGTAACTCTTGGAGTATTCACTGCTTGGATGACTCATCTGTATTATGAAATGGAAATTATTTCAAAACACATTCTGTACTTCCATGCTTAGTGAGGATTCTGGACTTCAGAAAGGTCCTTTTATATCTGAATGGTACAGAGTGTTTTTATATCTGAATGGTACACAGTGTTTTTCTACTCCTGGCTGTTTATATACATGGTGTACAACCCTCCAAATATCCCAGGCTTTGAATCACTGCCTAATAGCTTTAGTGGTTCAGAAAAACATGCATTCAAGTGTTGCACTTTTGTAGTCTACCCAAAGGCCAGCCAGCCTCTGGAGGCAGGATTGCTGCTTGCTCCCCATATTCAGAAAGCTGTGTATTTCAGCCCAAATTCATTGTCTCAGCCCCCAGAATAGAGGACTGGCATCATTTGTCAGCTCTGGCAAGATGCCAAGGGACGTGTGTAAAGAGGATTTTCTTTGTCATCTATTGACATAATAACACTTCATAGTCAGCCTTGCTGCCAGAGATGAACTTCAGTGCTGCTTTTAGTGCTATGCACAGATAACCTCTGAAAGCAGAACCCACTGAAGCCTGTTAAAAGAGTTTGGTCATTATACTTTTATGTCTCTTAAAATATTTCCCAGCTCAGCCTTTGAAGAAGAAAATTCACCAGATGCCATTCGAATGTGATTCTCCCTGAATACTTCTGGCAGATATGTAAGACCTGCACTGGTCAAACTTGTGAGATGATAACAATTCTGAGGGTTAATTCCATGTAAGCCTTTTAGTTCTTTTTTCAAAAATACACATTTCTGTGCTTTTCTATTTGCATTTGACAGGTTTTTTTGGTAGCAAAGTGTCACAAAACATACTAATTTCTCTCTTCATTGTGACTAGAAATTAATCTAATTGATCCAAGCTAGTAAGTGACTTGAATAGACCAAATTCCTCCCTATTATGCATAGTGACACATGAAACTGGCACTCTTTTGGGCTGCCCATGAAAGCCTCTGCTCTGCCTCTAACTGCTGTGACTAATTTAGGAAGAGAGCCAAATGGTGCCATTCTTGGGCCATTGTTTTACCAGCAGTGCAGAAATTATTTGGGGTCTGTAATCTTTCAGGCTATGCCACAAGATCTAAGTGGCCTTATCCACATAAATGCTCTGTCAAAAACGGTTTTGAATTAGGAACACCCTAACATATTAGAAGAGGAGTGCTAAATAACTCCCTGTAGCAGGATTTGCTTTTGCATACTTCACCACTTTTAAGTGACCATCATAATTCTTTCTTAGCTGACCTGACAACAGGTGAAAGGGGAAATTGCTTACCTGAGCTGGTAGCCTGCAAGACCAAATTACCACATCATTTTTGTCTTGTGATGGCACACTCACAACTTGAAATAATCTGAAAGAGGAGAAATATTCACTTCATCACACTGAGCTGTGACATCAAAATAATTTTCTATCTTTGCATAGCAATAAAAATGTTTGATATAGGCACAGCCTCTCTTCTGAGTCGGCAGGTGGGATCCTGCATTCATAGAATCAAAGAATGACTCAGATTGGAAGGAACCTCAGAGATCATCTACTCCAACCTCCCCACTGTGGGCAGGGACACACCTCCCAACTACACTTGGCTGCTCAAGGCCTCATACAACCTGGCCTTGAACACCCCTAGGGAGGAGGCAACTCTTGGTAGACTGTTCCAGAGTCTCACCATCCTCATACTAAAGAACCTCTTCCTTAGATCCAGTCTAAACTTACTCTCCCTCAGCTTAAAACCTTTACCCCCTGTGTTGTTGCTAGAAAAGTTCCTCTCTACCCTTCCTGTAGGATCCTTTCAGGTATTGGAATGCAGCTCTAAGATCCCCCTGAAGTCAGGAACAGTGTGGCCAGTAGGACAAGGGAGGTTATTCTCCCCTGGTACTCAGCACTGGTCAGGCCACACCTTGAGTACTGTGTCCAGTTCTGGGCCCCTCAATTCAAGAGAGATATTGAGACACTGGAATGTGTCCAGAGAAGGGTGACAAAGCTAGTGAGAGGCCTGGAGCATAGCCCTGTGAGGAGAGGCTGAGGGAGCTGGGGGTGTGCAGCCTGCAGAAGAGGAGGCTCAGGGCAGAGCTCATTGCTATCTACAACTACCTGAAGGGAGGCTGTAGCCAGGTGGGGTTGGTCTCTTCTGCCAGGCAACCAGCAACAGAACAAGGGGATACAGTCTCAAGTTGTGCCAGGGGAGGTCTAGGCTGGATGTTAGGAGGAAGTTGTTGGCAGAGAGAGTGATTGGCATTGGAATGGGCTGCCCAGGGAGGTGGTGGAGTCACCATCCCTGGAGGTGTTGAAGAAAAGCCTGGATGAGGCACTTAGTGCCATGGTCTGGTTGGTTGTCTAGGGCTGGGTGCTAGGTTGCACTGAATGAGCTTGGAGGTCTTTTCCAACCTGGTTGATTGTCTGATTCTCTTCTCTAGTCTGAACATGCCCATCTCCCTCAGCCTATCCTCATAGCAGAGGTGTTGCAGCACCAGGTAGAGCAATGCCCAGTCCTGGCATTGAGGCCTTTGTAAGATTCCTTTCTAGTTCCAGATAGCTTTAAAAAAAAAATAATCTCACAGCCCCTTTTTACAGACAAGAGAGCTGTGGAATCTCCTGACAGGGGACAGTACATCCATTTATAGCAGGGGTGTGGCAGAGATGAAGGAAACCAGACTAAGGGAATGAATATTTTCTTTTGAGTGAATATTAGCTTGTAATTAAAACAAAAATTTAAAAATCACTCTCCCTGAGAGCTGCCAATTTGCTGTTCATCCATCATGAGCTGTCTCACTTGACCTTACCTACAGAGGCTTATTTTCAGTCTATGTAAATGTTAATGTTTATGCATGTCTCCTAGCAAAATGTGTTCTTAATCTCCTGCTGAATTCTTACATCAGAACACACTCAAATTTGGCATGACCATCAGATATTTTCCAGTTAAAAAAAAAACACCTTATAGGGTTGACTCTGTGATTCTATGACTTACATATGCTTTCAATTTTGGAGATATTTAATAATGTTTTCACCTCTAATTAAAAGAAATAGCTGGGTTTGGCTCGATCATTCTCCTGGGAACTAAGAGTTTGGTTTTGCCAATCACTGGGTCATTACAAAATTCCATTCCTTGGGTTAAATTTTGCTTTTCAGGTTCTGAACCAACTTGAAGTTTGGGTACATGTTTAAGCAGCAACTGATTACAACCATTACAAGAAGGATGTGGAGATGATGGAGTGTGTCCAGGGAAGGGCCATGAGGATGCTCAGAGGGCTGCAGCACCTCTGCTATGAGCACAGACTGAAAGAGTTGGGGCTGTGCAGCCTGGAAAAGAGAAGGCTCCAAGGTGACCTTCTTGTGGCCTTCAAGTATGTCAAGGGGGCCTCCAAAAAAGCTGGGGAGGGACTTTTTAGGCTATCAGGGAGTGACAGGACTGGGGGGAATGGAGCAAAGCTGGAGGTGGGGAGATTCAGACTGGACGTGAGGAGGAAGTTGTTGAGCATGAGAGTGGTGAGAGCCTGGAATGGGTTGCCCAGGGAGGTGGTTGAGGCCCCATCCCTGGAGGTGTTTGAGGCCAGGCTGGATGAGGTTCTGTCCAGCCTGATCTAGGGTAGGGTGTCCCTGCCCATGGCAGGGGAGTTGGAACTAGATGATCCTTGTGGTCCCTTCCAACCCTGACTGATTCTATGACTCTGATTCTATGATTTCCTGACAATTAAATGCAAGGACCTTCAAGATTAGAAAACAGTAGCAAAGAAAATTTGAGTAAAGATTGCTACCTTTAACTCTTTCTTCTCTGCCCCAGGAAATACTTGTTACACACAGGTGGATATTTAGAAAACAGGTTTATTTACCCACATTCAAAGCTAGAAGTCACAAAATGCAGAGCATTCCAAAGGTACCATGCTTCAGACTGTATTTATTTGCTACTGGACAACTGAAATGACAATCTCTTTGGTAAAGCAAACAAAAAGGTTTGATTTGCTGCACTTTGAATCAACTGAGATATTAACCCACCAACATTGGGGTTTACAGTGGAAAATCAATTTCCCCTTAATGACAGCAGCCCCACTGGCGCCACTTAAAAGTCCTCCAAAAGAAACAGAGAGAGGTTCAGAGTCTGAATTTAGCACGCTGCAGGCTGGATCCAAGGAGCCCTGTCGTGGACTTGCATTGTCTAATTTGGCTTTACAAGAGTAACCTCAACAGCACATTCTTTCCACTGGTTATTATGTGTTCTCTGCACTTTATACTGGGAGGGACACAGAGCACATCCTCAGCTAATGCAGATCAGTGCTGTTGCAGTTGTTTTGGAGGAGCAGTGCTTTTTCTACTTGATACCCAGCTCTGTAGACACAGCATTGCTTTAATGGAATCACAACAAGGAAATATGGAAATTCCTTTCCAAAGAGAAAAATCTCTTCTAAATCTCACACATCCTTCACTTCTCACTGTGCTGGTTCATACCTGCTGGAACCCGACAGACAGTATGCACACCAGTGGTGCTGACAGACTGAGCACAAAGTGCAGCTGTAGCTGAAGACTCACCCTTACTACGTGGCTGCTTTGTCTGTCCCTGCCAGGGTCTGATCAGCCACTTTCCCTTCATTATTCATAAAAAGCAATCTGCCATAAGAACCTCATTTGCACTGCCCAAATCCTAATTTTTTCCATAAAAGCTTACTTCTGTGAGATCCCAGAGAATATTTATCCCCAAGCTCAGACAGCTAGGTAGAAATAGGTATTAATTTCCACCATTAATGTAATTCCAAACGTTTGGAGTAGCCAGTCTATGCCATATTTAATAAGAAAGGTGATTTGTTTCTAGCCCCAGTTAATTAAGGCATGTTAGAGTGGGATGCATTGGGGTAACTAATGTTTGCAGTTGCTTTTGGTGCAAGGAGACTGATCCAGAGAGTTCTAAAATGGAGCTGGAAGTCAGGAGGTCTGATTTGGTCCTGATTTTCACTAAACTTAAACCATGTTCAGCAGTGGTCTGGGGGGAACTTCTCATGGGCAATGCTCACAGCATTAATCCCCAGACTTCAGTGTTTGCTGTTAGAGAAGAGCTTTTGAAGCTGCCAATAAACAGCATTACCTTAGGATCTAGAGCAGTGTGCAAGGAGAAGAGGAGGCTTAGGGGAGACCTTATCACAGTATCACCAAGGTTGGAAGAGACCTCATAGATCATCAAGTCCAACCCTTTACCACAGAGCTCAAGACTATCTGGAAGGAAGTTGTAGCCAGGTGGGGGTTGGTCTCTTCTCCCAGGCAATCAGTGACAGAACAAGAGGACACAGTCTCAAGCTGGTCCAGAGCAGGTTTAGGTTGGGTGTTAGTAAGTTCTTCACAGAGTGATTGGCATTGGAATGGGCTGCCCGCAGAGGTGGTGGAGTCACCATCCCTGGAGGTGTTTAAAAGGAGACTGGATGAGGCACTTAGTGCTATGGTTTAGTAACTAGAGAGTATTAGGTAATAGGTTGCACTTGACAATGCTGAAGATCTTTTCCAACCTGCCTAATTCTGTGGCTCCTGTAAAGGCCTGTTCTACTCACAAGAGAAGTCTGGAGATACTTTTATGGCAAGGATTTCCTGGGATTAATCCCTTTGTACTTAGTGAATAAAAAGGCAGTACATTGTTTTTATTGCACCAAGTACCTGCACATAGTCAGAAATGCATCTGCAAGCCAAAACTTCAAACTCCATGAAACTTGCCCAGCTTGTGGTTATGCACAATTACTCAACCCAGGCTAATGGAGGGGATCTTGTGTCCCTGGTGTCATTTGTGGCTTTCTATCAAAGCTAAAAGAACTTCACCATTTCACAGTTTCCATATGACACTGAAGAAGCCTGGCAGGATCAGCTAAGCTGCTTTGGTCAGGAATCTAAAACCAAGGTAGGATCAAACACTTCCCATGGAAACATGAGGGGTCAAATTATTCTATGGTGTAATTTAAGAGGTTTCTATGGATTTATACCAGCAACTGGGGGAGCATATCTAAACCTACATGAATTCAAATCAAATTCTTAGAAATCCATGCTCCTGTGAAGCCCCAGTCTATGTCCACTGGCTCATGTCCATGGTGGTCCTGCCTTGTTTCCATGCCCTAAAGAGCTCCAGGGTGAATCCTGAGCAGAGAGCAGGCCTCTCTGCCTGCCAGTACCTGGGCTTTGAAGCAAAATATTCATGAAAAGAAAAGGTTTCAGATGTGATTTTTAGATAACCAGATTAAAAAATGCTGAATTTCTTTCCTGCACTTATCTTGCCACATAACATCTTTATATATATTTAGCTTGTGAAAACCTGCCACAACTCTGAACTGTTGCACTATGAAGCCAATCTGTGTTTCCATTTCTTCCAGGATGACCCACTGTTACTGAACCTGAGCAGATGGGAGCATTCCTTTCCTAAGCACTTGGTGCCACATTCACTTGCTTTGGGGTTTCAGCATGCAATTTGTGATGCAGATGTTCCACGCGGAGCTGCAAGGTTTGTTTTCTTGGCTGAATTCCAGGGACGCTGCTGGGAACTTGTATGTGATGTTCTTTTGGAGTCCCATCACTGGCCAAGCTGCCAAGACACTTGGCCTCATGAGAGGGCTCTTTCTATTCAACAATTTAAGCACTAAGTCTTCTTGCCTCTTCAAAATATAGACTTGTCTTTCTCTGTGCCTGCTTTCTCCTCCTTCCAACTTCACTTCTTCATTCAGGCTTCTCCTATGTTTAAAACAAATTTTCATTTCTCCTTCAGATTCCTCCTCAAAGACACCCTGCTTTGTGAGCACTCAGGGATTTTCTTTCTGTGGCAATGTTTTGATGGGGACTTTGGTTTTCTTTACAAAGTCATTTTCCTCCTGTAAAACCTTGGATAACGCTTGGAGCTTCTGTCTACCCTGGGCTTGTTGCCCATAAAACACACAGGTACAAACAGAACCATAGAGTCTGTGAGGGTTGGAAGGGACCACAAGGATCATCTAGTTCCAACTCCCCTGCCATGGGCAGGGACACCCTACCCTAGATCAGCCTGGCCACAGCCTCATCCAGTCTGGCCTTAAACGCCTCCAGCCATGGGGCCTCAACCACCTCCCTGGGCAACCCATTCCAGCCTCTCGCCACTCTCATGCTGAACAACTTCCTCCTCACCTCCAGTCTGAATCTCCCCACCTCCAGCTTTGCTTCATTGCCCCTAGTCCTGTCACTCCCTGATAGCCTAAAAAGTCCCTCCCCAGCATTTTTGGAGGCCCCCTTTAGATACTGGAAGGCCACAAAAAGGTTACCTTGGAGCCTCCTTTTCTCCAGAGTGAACAGCCCCAACTCTTTCAGTCTGTGCTCACAGCAGAGCTGCTGCAGCCTCTGAGCATCCTCATGGCCCTTCTCTGGTCACGCTCCAGCATCTCCACATCCCTCTTGTAATAGGGGCTCCAGAACTGAATGTGCTGCTCCAGGTGGGGTCTCACCTGAGTGGAGTAGAGGGGGAGAATGACCTCCCTGGCCCTGCTGGCTACACTTCTGATGCAGCCCAGGCTCTGGTTGGCTTTCTGGGCTGCAAGTGCACACTGCTGGCTCAGTTGAGCTTCTCATCCACCGACACCCTCAAGTCCCTCTCCTCAGGGCTGCTCTCCAGCCACTCACTGCCCAGCCTGTATTTGTTAGTGGTGGTGTGGAAATTGTTCAGGTTTATGAACCATGCTGAAAACCACCATGGGAAAGATAAGCCAAAAGCTCTTAGTCACTCTACGACAGCAAAGTGAATGATGGTTGTAGTGGAAGAGAGATGTGAGTTAGTGCAGAATGTCTCTTTCTGCTTCTAAAAAACAGCTGAACATCTCATGTATTACTTTTTTTTTAGCTATTATCAGCAAAATGAGTAACTTCTGAAAGGGTTAGTGCAGACTTAGCCCAGCCTTCACTCTCCCCTCAGTTCTTGTCCTTAATAAGAATTCATTAAGACAGCATTAAAGAAAACTGTTGTTTCCTTTTTCTGTTTCCACTAATTAGTCCTGCTCAGGTATCCTGAGTTTTCTGATCATTGTATAGGTTTCTGCAGCAGGCTGTGCAAGTGACCTGAACTATTGATAGAACAGCCATATTTTGCCAGCTGGTTTATAGTTGAAAGATGTTGAAGCTGAACTTGTTTTTTCATGTTACATCCAGAGCTTTGGACGAGTGTTTTGGCAGGCTTCCTGGTGGGCACAGCTCCCGTTCCCAGAGTTCTCTCCAAAGCATTAAGAATGGAAATAAGCAGCTAAGAATTTTCCAGTTTAGCTCAGGCTCTGTGTACGTTAAGAGAAACAGAAGCATAACCACAAGTACCAGCATAAGCCCCTAATGTAGACAGGCTGCCAGAGAGAGCAGGATTTAATCTGGTGGAGCTGTCATAAACTGCTCATGTTGACTTCACATGTCTACACCCTGTGTTTGTCCTGTTACGGAGACACAGTTACTGAAGCAGGTACACCACCAAGAAGCTTTCTAATGCAAAGAAGATCTGCTTAGTATTGCCTATAGGAAACAGAATCACAAAGAGACCTCTGGAGATCAGCTAGTCCAACCTCCCTGCTAAAAAGCAGCTTCACCTAGATCAGGTTGCATAGGGACTCATCCAGGTGGTTTCTGAGTATGTCCAGAGAAGAAGACTCTACAACCTCTCTGGGCAAGCCCATCAAGGTCACTGTGACAGAGAGAAACATGCTCATTTTCTCTAACCTCCTCAGGGTGATTCCTTGGCTTGTGCTGTGGAAATGGCTTCAGTGAGTGACAGAAACAAGATGAATGTCATACAGTGTCTGTTTTTCTGACAAATGCTGAAGAGGTGCTCCAGAACATCTCTTATCTGGGGAGAAAGAAATCCAAATCCCTAGGAAGCTGAGGATAATACTACATTATGGAGAATATGATCTGGAAAAAATCTTGAGCCTGAGAGGGGATGAAGACAAAAAAATTGATTCCTGATGTCTCTTTGAGGATTACAGTCCAGCTCTTGTGGAAGTTAGTGGGAAACTTTCCATCTCCTGTAATATGAGTGGGGCTGGGTCTTTAAATATCACCATAACAGAGCAGAGCTACAACTGGTAGTAGGGGCAGGCAGCAATAAAAAAAACTTTGTTAAAGGTTTTATTGTAGCCAAGAGATTGAATTGTGGCACAGCTGCCAAGTTTGGTCAGGATAACAATATATCAAATGTCATGATTCTTCATGTTGGTGTTTAATCTCGAAGATGAACTGCTGACATTTCGCAGCTACTCTATTTCGTGGCTAGCTGGAGTGAAGAAAAAAGAACTGATGGTACTAGCATAGAAGTTAAAGAACTATTTAATATCAGAGCAGGAATCTTGACTTGGAGCACTCTGCCTCAGTTCCTAGAAGCACTGCATCTCCTGGGGACTGGATCTTTTTTACTGACAAGTTTTCCTCTGTGTTTTACCAATTCTTCAGGGTTTCCTAGAATGTGTGCACATTTTCCAGGCAGTTTATACTCACTGAAAAATTGTGTTTTCACAGAATGAGACATCCCTATCTCAAGCCTCTCTCTGAAATGAGATTCTCAGCCCTGGAAATGCTATTTGCACTTTTGACTACAGTCTTTAAAACACTTAACATCTGACCTTAAATTCCATTTTCAAATGTACCAAGAAATCTGTTTCATTAAAAATCTCAAGACCTTGGATCATTTTAATAAGGTAATGCCCATATGAAATATGTTCCCTTCTAAGCTCTTTTTTTTCCCCCTTGGATGCAGAACTGCTCATTCACCTTAAATAGTGGCACAGTGCTCTGCAATGCTAAGCACTGATGGAATGGCTCTACAACAAAAGCTGAGCTTCAAAATTTGATCTCTTGCTGAGCCACATCCTGTTTTCGGTTAACTGATCTCATATGGGGGAAATTTAGCAGAGGAAATATCTCTAGTTTGGAAAGTACCAAAAACTTATCTCTAGTTTCTTTCTGTAATTCAGCACCTTTTATGACAGAGGTGTATCACTTTCGAGAGGTCTTGGAGCAAGGAGGAGCCAAGCTAACAGCACAGAAAGGAGGCATCTAGACCCCTTCATCCCGAAACAGAAACTGACCCCCTGGGGTATCAAGCAGTCCTTCTGCAATTATTAACTTACACCTCTTTGTGTTCTGAAAGCTTAAAAAAGCCACATCCAGAAATATCTTTTAAAATCTTTCCAGAAACTAACTCACATCCTGCCTGTGCCAGATGAACTTGCCATGAATTGTAACAACCCTGAACCAAAGCAAATGTTTCAGGCCATGATAAAGACTGCATCCCACCTTCCCCATAGATTTTAAGCTTCATTTAATACACAGCCCTGATGACTCTGCACTTAGAGCATCCACAACTCTGCTTACAGAAGTGGAGAGAAGGAAGTAGGAATGCAAAGACATTACATGTGATTCTGCAAGTCTGAGTAGGGAAAATCTTCTCACTCATGTAGGTGGATGCTAACATTTAAACTGGAAGCCTTAAAAATAACTCTAATAAGACTGACATCCTTTTCCTCTTCCACAATTTCATCACCAAATCTTTTGCATGTCCTGGCTCTTAAAAAAAGATTATACTTTTGGGTGCCATGGCTGTGTGTGATCAGATAATGGCACACCCACATTGCTAAATGAGTAATTTCTCGTGCTGTGACAGCATTACTGCTCTGCACATGATGCTTTTCATCTGCTGAGATCCAAGTGTTTTACAAAAGGAAGCAAATGTTATTGCCTATTCACAGGGGAGGGTTGGGTGCAGTTTATTAGGCCACTGGTTTATCCAACCACACTCAGCCATGTGTGGCACTCAGCCAGCCACAGACCCTGAAACTGACTCTGCCGGTGGCTCCTCCAGGCTTACGTTTACCTCTTCCTATAACAATAACTTCCTTTGCAGCATCATTTTCAAACAGTTAAAGCCTTTAAAAAAAATTAAAACCTGTTGCAGAATCACAGAATGATGGAGGTCAGAAGGCATCTCTGGAGATTGAGTCCAACCCTCCTGCCAACGTAGGGTCACCTAGAGAAAGTCGCACAGGAACACATCCAGGAAGGTTTTGAATGTCTCCAGAGATAGAGACTCCATAACCTCTCTGGGCAGCTTGTTCCAGTGCTCCATCACCCCTATATTAAGGAATTTCCTCCTCATGTTTAGATGAAACTTCTTATGGTCAACTTTGTGCCTCTTACCCCTTGTCCTTGTCCTGTCACTGGGCACTGCTTTAAAATGATTGGTCCCATCCTCCTGGCACCCACCCTTTAAGTACTGCTTAGCATTGATGAGATCCCTGCCTCAGTCTGCTCTTTTCCAGACTAAAACTCCCCAGTTGTCTCAGTCTTTCCTCATAAGAGATCTTCCAGTCAACTCAGTGTCTTTGTAGCCCCTTTCTGTACTTTCTCTGGCAAATCCCTGTCCTTGAACGGGGAATCCCAGAACTGGACAACTGTCACTTGTCAAAAGCTCAAGGCAAAGTTGAAAAAAAATCTTTTTGGACAAATTGAAGGATCAAATCCTTCTTTTGGAAACAGTTTTGCATCCTGATTCCTGTGAGACTTACAGGGTGGAACTGAAAATAGCCTTTAGCCTATAGGTTAATTTTTAGTAGAGAAATTGCAGACACAAACATAGGAAACTTTGTGGATAAACATGTTGGGAGAATAAAACTTGTCTTATTAAAAATCCCAGGCACTAGAAGGTGGTGATTACTTGTCCCCAAGTCCTATGACTACATGTGAAAAGACCTTGCCCATGCAGCAAAGGAGTGACACAGAGCTGGGGAGGGAAGAGAAAACTGAGCAGAGATCTGCCCTAAAGAGGCCAGGGGCCAGTCTGACTGGGTGCTGAATGTATCTTCATACTTCCTGTTATTTTCAATTTGCCACTAAGATGACTGAGATTTGTCATCTTGCTTATTTTGTATAAACATTTTTCATCTCCTTTTTTTGGGGGGTATTATTATGGGCTTCTTTAGCACCTCTTCTGCAAACAGTGCCAAGCTTGGTGCTTATAATAGCCTCACAGTACTGTACACTTACAAGATTAATTTTTCCTGTGTGTACATAGACTTCCAGCTCTATAAATAGGTTAAATGTATCTCCTAGCTCTCTTTTTAGTGATTTGGGTTTTTTTTTTGCTCTTGGATGTATTTGGTTTTAAACTAAACTGCCTCTCTGAAGTCTAGAAGGGTGTTTTGTTTATTCTTGCTTTGTTTGACATTGTCCTTGTGAGACAAGAAGGTGAAAGTTTAATAGATTTTTCTTTTCCTAGTAAATCTTCAATAAACACAATATGTGTGTAGCAGAGGAATGTGTGATAAAGAATAACAACATAAAGACAAGCATGAGAGCTGAGTCAACTGTGTGAGTAGAGCCTATGCATGGGTTATTTTTTTGCTTCATGAAAACATGTACATAGATGTTTAGAACAAAAATAGGAGAAAACAATCCTGGAATTAATTGCAGTAAGTCTTTGAGCAATACAGCTCAAAGCACTATGTCCTGTACTTTGCTTGTACTGTGTCTTGGTCCCAGCAGTTGATCTCCTTCCCATCTCTTATTCAGTAGAACTGTAGACTCTTTGGTATTGTATTTGGTAATCTGTAATCTTGTTGGGGGGCAGTCACCCAAAGCAGCTCTTCTAGGTGTGGACTACCTCTATGTCTCCTACTCTTAGAGTGATTGGCATTGGAATGGGCTGCCCAGGGAGGTGGTGGAGTTGCTGTCCCTGGGGGTGTTCAAAAAAAGCCTGGATGGGGCACCTAGTGCCATGATCTAGTTGATTGGATAGGGCTGGGTGCTAGGTTGGATTGGATGAGCTTGGAAGTCTCTTCCAACCTGGTTGATTCTATGATTCTGTGACACACAACACAGGAAGGTGTCAGACTTCAGGCAGATGCTCGCTGATCAATAACAACCTTCTTGTTAACTTTCATGCAGTCTCAAGGTGCCTGGATGTGAACACCTGTAAATCATAGAATCATTAAGATTGGAAAAGACTTCTAAGATCAAGCCCAATCTTCTACCTAACACCTCCATAACCACTAGAAATTCTTCCTTGTATCCAATCTAAACTTCTCTTGGCAGATCTTCAGGTCATCGCCTCTTGTCCTGCCATTAGTTACTTGGGAGAAGAGGCCACTCTGGCTTCATTACAACCTCCTTTCAAGTAGCTGTAGAGAGCAGTGAGGTGTCCCCTCTGCCTCCTCAGCAGCAGAGTAACAAATGAAGCATCTAGAGCCAGCTCTGGTTTTTTATTTGTAATTTTCAGATAGGACTAATTCCCAGGGATATTCCTCAGGTTTTGTTCACAATTAAGAGCTAACAGCTTTCCATCTGCACCTTTCTTTTTCCTGACCATATCGCAGCAGGCAGGGTTGCAGCGTGTGGTTTCATAGTGCACTTTGTGAGGGGAAAAGAACCTCTTCTGGTAATGAAACTTTGCTTTGTGTAAATCCACTGTGCTGCCAGCATCTTAAAAAGGATTTGCATACATTAGTTGTGTTGTAAATATTATCTGCTTTTGAGAGCAGCTGGAGGACAAGGCCCAGTGAGGACTGCTGGAGGTTTCCCAGTAGGAAAACCAAGTCTCCTACTCCCTTGCTGGGGGGTGCTGGGTTTGCCCCAGCAGGCAGAGGTACGGACGGGACGTTTCTCAGTGTCATCGGCGCTGGGTAGGCAGAAATTGCTGCCTGAGTTGCCGGGCAGGGTCCCGTCTCACACAGCCATAGTCACGCCAGTTGCGGAACTGGCCTCACAAACCGAGTCTCCATTTCAGTCTCTCCTGGGGGACCTGCTCCCTTGGGCCTTTCCTTACCGCGCTCCCCATCCCTGTCCCCGCGGGTCGGTGCCGGTCAGCCTGCCTGGGGACAGCCCCGCCGCAGCCCTGCGCCCCCCGGGAGCCGACTGCGTGCCCTCGGCCCCCGAGCTGCTTTTGGGGCTCCCTGCTCCTCCCGGCCTCAGCGAGGCAGCATCGCCGAAACGGAGACGAGCCGCCCGGCTGCGTTTCTTCTGCCGGCGGCAGCGGCCGAGCTCCGCATCGCTCGGCGTCCCCGGGCCGGCTCCTTCCCCCAGCCGCCCTCCGCCTTCTCTCCCTGCGGCTCCGCGCCCGCTCCGCGCTGCGGGGCCCCGCGGGCTCAGGTAAGGCGGCGGCAGCGAGCGATGGAGGGAGAGGGGGTCCCGCTTCAGCCGCCCCCGGCCGGGGCTCCTCCCGGCTCCGCAGCGGGAATCCGCCCATTGCCTCCCGGGGCGCACGGATCTGGGCCCCGAGGCTGCCCCGGGATCCGGCCGCCCTCGCTGCTTCCTGCTGAGCCAGGCGCGGGGACGAGGACAGGGGTGGTAGATGGCAGCAGAGCTGGGGCCCACCAGCCCTAGCGCTGCCTTTTATGGGGCGTTACCAGTGCAAAACACCCGCAGGGTGGGCTCCCAGCCCCGCGCAACCGACAGGCTCTGTTAGCGCAGAAACCGGTGCCAGCGCTTGTCAGCCCCATCCTCCCTCACCTGGGCACCGACCCACGACACCTCTGGCACAGCTTCATTAACTTGCGTGTGCACATTTCGTGCTCCCAGGTTTAATTTATGGCTCTTGGCAGGTGGGGCAGCCGCCGCGTCTGTTGCTGAGCTCCCCATCAGCTGCCTGGAGAAGCCGAGGGATCTGCCTAAGCCAGCCAGCAGGGCTCGTTCCGAGAGGGGTGTGTTAGATCCAGGGCATGCCCTGTCCTCCACATGGCAGCCGCAACGCTGCTCCTGTGCCCGCCTGGCCCTGCACTGCTGCTCTGGCTTTCCCAAAGGCTTGTTAGTCCGTGTTACCTTTGATATGCCGAGCTAGATTGTTGCGTGGCAGTGCAGTTAAGAGGGATGGGGGGGGGAAGTAGATTTCTAAAAGCATTACTGTGATCAAACTGTGCCAGCCCTTCTTGAACTTTCCAAATGACTGTGGAGACACCAGAGTCAGTTTTGGTTGCACTTCCAAAAATACTCAGCTGCACAGCTCTGGTTAGCCAAGGCCAGCACCCAAGGCGCATGGCACCTTGGCACGGGAGGTGTGTCTGCTGAGGGCACAAGCGTTAACCTCAGGCTCACGAAAAGCTTTCATTTTTCATTTCACCACCACTTTGTGACTTCAGGAAAGTCACTGTAAACACATCAGATGCTCAGTTTCCACATGGTGAATTTTGGCTGCTGGGAATTGAAGGTGGTTGGGGATTTACTCTACAGGAAATTACTCAGTGATGTGGACTGGTGGGATTGCAGCTCTGAGGTGATGGCATTGCTTCATCTTTCTACAAGCTAAATAAACTCTGGGAAGCACAGCCCCCCCCCCAACTTTTTATTTTAATAAGCTGTCTCTTCTCATGTTGTGTTTGAGGGAAATTTTAAACCTGTACAGTAATTTCCTGCTGGTACCTAGTCAAACCCCACTGTGACATTTAGTCACGCATGCCAGCTGCAGACTCAGTTAAAGAGATCACCAGACTGCTGCACAGGTTTGGAGCTGCTCATGGACTTGGATACCTGCTGTATGCTCTGACATCAGTGAGCAAAGGTCTGCTTGTCTGAGCATCTGTTTATTTTTTCTCTCCTGTCTCTGACAGTAGGTTACTTCAGATGGCTGAACTGGCAACTAGAGACCCACAGGATGTCCCTGGCTCTTCTCCTGATGAAAATGAATTTCCTTTTGGATATCCCAGTAACATCTGTGAGGATGTGCCTGATCAGAAGTACCTGTGCAGCAGCTGCAATAACGTTCTGAAGAAAGCCCTGCAGACGCTCTGTGGGCACAGGTACTGCTCAGCCTGCCTCTCCTGGATTGTACGGTAGGTCCTTGTCTCAGAGGGTCACATCATTCTGGGGGTTTCTGTGGCTGCAAGCTGTGCTGTGCCACTGAGCTCTGTAGCTGAGCCTGTAGCTACCTGATCTGCTGGATCACAGCCATTTTACTGTCTGGAAGTATTAACTGGGGGGGACTGCAGGCTACTCCCTAGCTCCTACTTATTTCCAGTTTGGAAATTTACAGGGTGGGGAAGGCTGGGCTACAGGTGTCAATTTTTATACCTGTATGAGATGATGATTCTGATTTTACCTTGAAGAACTGAGTACTTCCACGGGACTTTACAGTTCTTTGATGTGTGATGTTATGGGATTGTGGTAAATGCTATGTAAAATTTTATTTTAATAATTGAGCTGGATCACTCCATGCTATGATGCTGCTATCATCAGTTACAAACAGAGAATCAGTCAGCGTTGGAAGAGACCACAAGGATCATCTAGTTCCAACCCCCATGCCATGGGCAGGGACACCCTACCCTAGAGGCTGGACAGAGCCTCATCCAGCCTGGCCTTAAACACCTCCAGGCATGGGGCCTCAACTGCATCCCTAGGCAACCCATTCCAGCCTCTCACCACTCTCATGCTCAACAACTTCCTCCTCACGTCCAGGCTGAATCTCCCCACCTCCAGCTTTGCTCCATTCCCCCCAGTCCTGTCACTCCCTGATAGCCTAAAAAGTCCCTCCCCAGCTTTTTTGGAGGCCCCTTTCAGATCCTGGAAGGCCACAATCAGGTCACCTCAGAGCCTTCTCTTCTCCAGACTGAACAGCCTCAACTCTTTCAGTCTGTCCTCATAGGAGAGGTGCTGCAGCCCTCTGAGCATCCTTGTGGCCCTTCTCTGGACACTTTCTAGCATGTCCACATCCCTCTTGTATTAGGGGTTCCAGAACTGGATGCAGTGATATGCAATAAAAGCCATTCTCTTGGACAACCTGCTGAACAGCTACTTCATTCCCCTTTCTTTTTGGTTTTCTTTTTTTTTTTTCCCCAGAAACAATAAAAATGCAATTTGCCAGAAATGTAAGGAGGAAGATCCCAGCACTTTGAGTGAGGAAAGCCTGTTGGCAGAAGAAAGGGTAAGTTGCAGTTCACAGTTCATCACCACCAACCTTTCTCTGGGCTGCCCTACAGTCATCTCTGGGCTGCAGTTTAGGAGAGAGTAATGCAGAGTGTGATAGCAACTGGTAGTTAACACGTTTCAGCTCATGCTTTAGTCATTTGGATTTCCCACAGCTTTTGATTTAATGAAGTGTAATGGCAACCTAAGGCTTTCCATGTCCATCTGGTTCTGCAGCATGAAATCTCACACTCTTCCATATAATTAACTTTATATTGTCTCAAAGTAACCAGTGCTTTCCTGCTTGTAATAATACATCCTAGCTGTTACTTACTGTCCTTAGTAAGTATTCTAGTGGCTTTTCCAATCTCATGGTTCTCTCTACCCTTCAAACATGTGACCAACATTAAAGGTGGAGCATTCCCTAAGAGAAAAAGCTCAAGTGTCAGCTAACCAGCTGAATTGCCTAGAAAGTGTTTTGACAGCCAAGATATCTGCAGGAAATAGTGGAAAGCACAGAGCTGAATGTAATAATAGATAAAAGACTATGCACTGGCAAATGTTTAATCTGCAAGTTAACTGTGCAAATCTCTTCTGCTGTTGTGTAATTTTCCAGGCAGACCACTGCACTATTCCATATCCTGAATGCATACTGGGCCACAGGGCTCAGTTCCATGTTGTCTTTTCCCTTCTTTTCTGATTATGTGCAGGAGTACCAAGAGACCCACATTCTGTCGAAATTGGTTAAGGAAAACTGAAACCAAATAAGCAGCTGGCAGTGAGGTAAAAGGCAAGGTTTAGGAAGTGGCTGCAGCAAAATACTGAAGCTGCAGTTAATGCTGAACTTGGAACAGCTCAGAAGAAATCCTCAATTCTACCATAGATTTCCCAGTAACAGAATTTCATGCATCATGTAACCACAAATAGGTACAGCTAAACCCATATGAACTTCTTACTCTGTGTTGAATATCACTTCTCTAATAACTTTGGGATTTCTCTGCTGTGGGATTCTCACTGGAGCTGCTGGGACTTTCTGCAGAATCTGTGGGTGGGTGGTTGTAAACAGTCACTCTTGCAAGTTGATCTGCTTGGGCAGATTCTTATGCCTGTTGAGGGTCCAGATGAAGTCAATCATCAGCAAGACATAAGGCTCTGCCTGCACGGATCAGCTTACAGCAAGTGGTTGGAGTTTGTAAACAACACAAACAATAAGGAGCATTTAGCGGCTTTATTCTGTCTATCTGTTCCTGATGATCTCTGCCTTACCTTTGCTGTGGCTTTGCTTCACGATTTTTTGCTCTGCTGTGTGTTTATACTTTAAATAAGACACCTACACGGGGCCCTGTGAGGATGTGTATTTGCCTTAGCTTCTCCCATGATTTATTTCTGCGGTATCTCCTGTTTCTTCCCTGTTACCCTTCTGATTTACAATCCCTTACCATACAACACCAAGCGTTATCATGGTGCTGTTAATCAGTATCAGTTACTGAGCATCTGCATCTGCCACGGAAGAGTGAGAAGAATGAGGGCATCTTCCCAAGCCTCTGCTCGTATCCTCCCTGATGTCATTAATGGGCCTGGCATAGGAGGGAATTCTCCGCTCTGAACTGAACATGAGCTGCTTTGTGGCTCTTCCCTCCCTGTCTGTGTTTAGAGCAACTGTAGATCCTGGTTCAGCTGCAGAGGACCAAGGTTAGCTGGAGAGAAAAAAAGCCACCTGGATTTATCCTGGTCAGATTGATCCATTTGTTAAGCTCACCACTAGCTGACTTTCCTGACCACACGAGCTGTAGACCAGAGTCCTCCCGTGGCTGGAAGCTTCAGGGTGCACATTGGTATGGGTCAGAGTGGCAAGGAGGAATGCATCTGACAGTGTTTTTTGGGTGGGACATGGCAGGGCACCTCCACTTGTGTCAGACAGCTCTGAGACAGGCAGGTCTGGGCAGGTATGTGTGCCCTAACGGCCACTCATAATCAACATCATCAGCTCTTGCACCAACATCTTCCTTTGAAACAGCTAAGATGAAAAGAGGGAGATGAGACCACAATACATTAAATGAGAGAGAAATGTTTCGTTTCCTTCTGTTGGACCTAGAGCGCTTTCATGCCAGTGAGAGTCTGACATTTACTCTGCTGAGAGGCTGACTCAGGTCCCTGCCGAAGTTCTGTGCAAACTCAGGTTCCCAGAGAAGAGGGTAGAGCTTCACTTGACTATTTTGAAGCAGTAACCTGCATGGCCAAAAGAGGAGAGGAGGATTTCCTACCTTGTTTTTCACCTGGGTAGTGGCCATAGTAATTTAGCAAGTAGAAATGTGAAAGAAGAAGCACAGGGAGTGCCCACAGCAGTGAGAACCTCAGGCGCTGCTGGGACTGTCCCTGTACTTAAATATATTTTCAATTATCTGGTTTGTAATGCCAGGAAATTCCTTGAGTTTTTCTCTTATGACACAAGCTACCCTCTGCCTGATAGCTTGAATTTCTTTTCTTTGATTTTGCAAATAGATTAGGCTAAAGTGTTTTCGAGGATGGGGAGGGAAAACTAATTGTATTAATTGCTGGCTCGTCACACAAACTCTTCCATATGTGCAGATGGAGCCAGACGTGGGTTTGTACAACCTAGCTGATTGCTTTTTAATCTTTTCTTCGTGTGTGTGGAGTAGTTTGCAATTTGTGTGCAAAGTTCTGGACATTAGGAAATGAGTTTCTGTGAGAGTCTGCATCTAGAAATGTATCTTACTGTTACCCTTTGTAGCGTCGTCTGGGCTGCTTTAGGGTGTTTTAGTATGATGAGTGTAGGTGAGTAAGAACATCTTGTATCTAGATTAAAAAACCTCATCAGGCATGCTGATTCTGATAATTGTGCTTATTTTTCTCAGCTTGTTGTGTAGCATTTCAGTAACTTTCTTGCAGTGTGGGCATCACTTGTAAATGTTTTCCTGCCTTTAAGAAGCTTCTCCCCCAGGTTCTTGCCTTGCCCTCTGCTGTGACATGGGAAATCTGCAATACACTGTATTGTGATCTTAGCCACAACCATTAGCTTCAGCAGGGCTTTTTCTTGTGTCAGTTGTACCTGCCTTGATTGTGCAGGATGTAATATTAAGTGTGTAGATTGGTAATTTCCATAATAATGGTAGAGTTTTTCATGGTTATGCATAAAAACCCCTACTTAGTGCAAAGCAAACCCCACTCACATATGGTTTGCATTTCTTTGGTGCACAGTGCCATACTAAATGGAAACAGCCATGGCCTGAGAAACTGCTCTCACTGCAGAACAGTCTCAAGTCCTCTCTGCAGCACGTTTAGGAGGTGTTAATGACCGCCATAATGAAACCCATTCATTAGGAGTAGCACGTGGTAGCACCCTCTAGTTAGGGTCCTGTCAGCACATTGACTGCATGTGAAATATTTCAGGCTTCTGAGAAGAGAAACCTAAAATAATAGCTGCAGCTGGCTAGGCATACTTTCAGTGAATCATATCACATCAAGGAGTTGATTTTTTTGAAGCATAGGAAAGAAATTATTTAACCATTATTTGGGCTCCCCCCTGCACCAAGATTAACTTGCTGGCTTAGGGAGTCTTGTGGCACTAAGTACATGAAAAATAAAACAAGGGGTTTATCAATCTGAAATGTTGACACAATCACCTTATTGCTGTGCCTGGAGTTCTTTCTGATCAGTGGCTTGATGGTTTTGTGTTGGTTTTGAGTTCTCTACTGTGTTTGCTTTCCAGGCTTTTGGTGATGCTGCCATTAACAAAGAGATTTCTGAGCTCAAAGTGCACTGTGTGACCCTCGGATGCAGTTGGTCTGGTATCATGAAGGACTTTGAAGTAGGTTTAAAAGCAGTTTATTGAAATGAACATGCACTCTTCCTTGAATGGGGCCAGAAAGACAATGGAAGTAGCCTTTCAGCAAACACTTAATTAATGCAGTTTCATTAGAATCAGTGTGAGTACCACGATTTATGCCCAGAGGATATCTAAACCCATGCCATTAACTTTACTTAGGGCCTTGACCAAATCCAGAGCACCCTGAATGATTGTGAAATTCATGTTGCACAAAGGTACATCAACTATAGTTTCTTTTTCCAGTACTTTCCTTACTATTTAAATGCAAGGGTGCTAGAAGCAGGTTTTGACAGACCAAAATGCTTCAGTCTCCAGAACACTGTTATGGGCAATATCCTCAGTACATTTTTGTGAGAGAAATCATCTCCTTTTGCAGAAATGACTCCTACTGCTTGAATGTGCTCATCATGCTTTTGAGACTGATGTGAAATGCCCCAAGTGAAATGATTTGTGGATCTGCTGTGCAAATTAGAGCAGTGAAAACATGCAGATAATTCTGATGTCAAAGCAGCTCCATTTTGGTCCCCTGGTGTAGGAGCAGAGGGGGTTTCTGTGTTTAGGAGGGGGAGTCTGCTGTGTATGCCTCGATCTGATAAGCACTGAGGTGCTGCTGCCTTGCCTTTGCTAATTTTTGGGTGGATTCCCCTTTAAAGGAAAAATCTGCCCCGTTTCTTTAGTCTCCTCATTTTGAGAAGTGGAGTCCCTCTCAGCATGAATACATAGCAAAATTGATTTGAGAGCTGGGCGTGTGATTGCAATTGGCATTTCTGAGCCTGTTCTGTAGGGGACAGCCATCTCCCTTCAAAGACAAAATTAGTTGTGACATGGTGTCTGCAGAAGCTTCGGTAAAAGAGGTCAGACTAAATGGTTCTCCCTCAGATACTGTGTGCCTAAGAGTCTGCCAACAGACCTGTTGATGTGCTTCTGAAAGGCACATGCTGGGGTTTTGCCTTGTTGTGATGAGAGGATGCAAACAGCAAAAAGGAAACACTGTAAAAGTTATTTTGAGTGTAGGTAAGGGTCGTGTCCTAATTGTTGCATAGCTGATGTCAGATCCATTCTTCTGTGCTGTGCAGACATGTCAGCAGACTAACCATATTGATCCCACCAGCTAGAGTGGGATGGCCTCAATGCTCAAAAAAAACCCATCCAACCCCCCCCCCCCCCAGAAAACCCCCTGAAAACCCCCTGAGCTAAAAATTAGGGATCTTGTCATACAAAGGAAGAAAAAGCTGGGACCAGAATCAGATTATTTCTTAAGCAAAAGAACTTGAGAGGTACAGTTCAAGGAAGAGCTCAAGTTTGAATTTATCAAATGTTGTTTGTTGATTTTGCTTTTTAAGTTAAGAACTGAGGAAAAAGCCCCAGTAAAGTCACCACTAACCTCGACAAAACTGTGGAGTGGGACTTTACCCAAGCAAGAAATGCGAAGCAAAGATCCAGGCTGGCAGAAGAGAGGCTGTTTAGAGATATATGCCTATCTGCAGTTTACAGGTTGGTTAATAACTCAACTCTCCTCTCCCAGGAGCACCAGAGTTTGTGTGAATATGCTTTAATCCCTTGTCACACTGGTTGTGGCCACGTGGTGATGAGAAAGAAGCTTGCAGATCATTTGGAGAATGGCTGTGTTAATAACGTGACGATGTGTCAGAAGTGCAAGAGGAGCTTCTCCAGTAGTGACTACCAAGTAAGAACATTTCTCTGTTTCACATTAGGGCTTTGTATTAATGCCTTAAATAATCTGTCGTGACATTTTTCATCTTGATTTCATGAACGCTATTCCACTTGGAGGATATTTCGTTTTCCTGAGTTGCCTAAGTTTTCCATGCCTGTGTTGGAGGGGGAAATGAGCTGTTACAACAGAGAGGGAAGTAGATGTGTGCTCATCCAGGGCTTGGGCAGCCCATGTCTCATTTCAAAGCATGTATCCCAGCATGGGGTAGGGAAGGAGCAGAAGAACACAGAGTGTGGCAGGGGAGAGATCTTGGAAGTGGCTGGCATTTGATTCCAGCTGAAACTGCCCACAAAAGTGTAAGGCAGGTCTTTGCCAGAGTATTTCTGTTAGGTGTGATCAGATACAACTCCCCAGATCAGCAGCAGTGTCCATGCAGACCAGGAAGAGAACGCTGAATCTGCCACTAATTTTTAGTGACTGTTTAAACATATTTACTTCATTTTTTTTAATGTTTAAGTTGTGTTTTGTGTTGCTGTGACAGAGATAGCTCTGCCATGTTGTAACTGCCAGAGATTTATGCCTTTCCAAGTAGTGAGCTGTGAGAATTCAACAGCCTGAGGAAAGCACTCTTTGTAGGGTAAGAGCAAGGTGCTCTTGCCAACACCTGCTTCTTGGGAAGCTTTTACTATGTGCATTTCATATCTTACTAACTTAAAGAGAAGAATGTCTAGGCACAGGCACCTACATCCAGTGTATGTCTCAGAGAAACGGTAAATACCAGAAGGTGGCAACACTCAATCCCTTTCCGCCTTCCTGAGAGCTGGAGGAGGAAACCAGAGCTATGTGAGTGCTCCCTGAGCACCTTTCTCCTTCCAGAGGTCTGTGGTACCAAAGGGCTGCCTCAGCAGGCTTCGTTTTCCTGCAGTGAAGATCTGTTTTCCTCCCACCCATTCCGGTTAGCTGTCATCTAATTAACTTTCTGGTTAGGAGACCTTGGCAGCCAGGCAGGGGAATGGCCTTGAGATGTTCATTTGTCTCTTTCTGCCTTAGCTAGGATTTGTAAAATTGGAATGTTCCTGGTTATTAAGGTTGCAGTCACATGGCATATGATTCTTGGTTGTTTGTGTGTCTTCCATGGACCCACAATCCTCTGGGAGCAAACAGTAGGTTTTTGGCACTTCTGTCTCTCTCTTAATTATTTGTCTTGAGAGTTCTTTTATACCCATACTTTAAAAAAGCTTGGCACACCTTGTGCAATGGCTAAGGTATAGAGTGTTGAGAAATGAGGTACAGACTAAGAAAAAAACACATGGCTGTATTTCTGAGGATGTACTTAGAATCAAACAGGTTGGAAGAGACCTTCAAGATCACCAAGCCCTATCCAGTCAACTGGACCATAGCACTGAGTGCCCCATCCAGTCGTTTCCTGAACACTTCCAGGGATGGCAACTGCACCACCTCTCTGGGCAGCCCATTCCAATGCCAATCACTCTCTCTGACAACAACTTTCTCCTAACATCCAGCCTAGACCTCCCCCGGCACAACTTGAGACTCTGTCCCTTTGTTCTATTGCTGGTTGCCTGGGAGAGGAGACCAAGCCTCACCTGGCTACAGCCTCCCTTCAGGTAGTTGTAGACAGCAATGGGATCACCCCTGAGCCTCCTCTTCTCTATTGAAAGAGAAACCGTGGGACTTTTAGCAGGGCTTTGGAGACTGCTGGAATGGCTCTATCAATTTCTAGACTGCTATAGGAGACAAACTGACATGCAGAAGTGTTTATAAAGATTAAAGACAGCCCCTCCCCCAACAGTATGAATTGAAAGCTGCCAGTTGCTGTGTCAAATACACATATTCCAGTTGTATGAAGCAGCAGCAGGAGGATTACTTTAGGATAACTTGGAGCCAGAGCTGGCAGGAAGTCTCATGCTCGCAGTAATGCATTTTGCATTAGCACATCGTGATGGAAAATTTGGATTCCAGCCTTCAAAATGTTCACAAGCAGGATGCAAGAAGGATCTGCACATTAAGCAAACTATATGAAGTCAGTGCAAGAAGAGTTTATATTTGGGTTTCCTGTGTAGTTGCTTTCTCTTCTGTAGTCCACCTGCATATCATTGTGTGTAGCTGTGTGTGGATGCACACAGCTATGGTTTGCACTGGGCAAGACCTGTATATTGCCAATCTTGTATCACATTTCCCTGGGTGGCCTTGCAAAGCATCTGTAAGTAGTTTCCTAAAGCTCTGGGGCCCAGAAGTGAAAGATCACACTTTGTACTTGCACTTACCAGGTATTGCATCTGCAGAGCCATCACTGAGCACACCTGCCAGACTGAAGAGTAATCAGCTTAGAGGCTCAGCTTGAGAAAGCTCTGAGTCTGCAGGTTGTTGGACAGGGGACAGCAGCACCTGCTGTTAGCAGATGTGCTTTGGTCCCGAATTTCTGGATGTTGTTTCCTCTGAAAAGAAGCCAGAGCACTCAGCAGCTCACTGCATAGTGAGGCCCAGAGCAGGCACTGTCTGCACAGGGGCAAAGGATTTTGTACCCTGCGCTGTGCTGCGTGGCAGAGTGCTCCTGAGGAAGACCTTTCCTTTCTTTCCCTCAAACCCACATCTTTCAGGAAGATATCAAGAAACTTGCTGTAAACCTTTTCTTCCATAACACAGAATTGCTTGTAGAAAAGCCTCCCTGATCCCCACAGTTTTGTAAAATGGGAATAGCATTCCCAAACAGAAGCTTTGCTTCAAAGGCTCCTAAATAAAGCTGCTCAAAGATTTTATTAGGGTACTGAATCCTTTCCTTGTTGTTTTAATAACAGGAACATTCATGTGAAGGCAGTTTATGTGAGGAACAAAAGTGTATGCAAACAGAAACAACATCAAAGGAGAAGGTAGGTAAAAGATGAGTGAATGCAGTGCTGCTTTGTACCCATTAAAGGAACATCTGAGAACGTTGCCAGATTGTAGCAGTTCTCTCTGGGCACTCTTTACATCCCAGCACAGCTCTGCTCACTAACTTCTCTTCCCTGCTCCCTCAGTTAACTTCATTAAGTTATCTTCTCAATCTTAAAATAATGGGGAAATGTTTGCTTCAGATATTCAAGGAGACCCCCATCAGCAAAAGAAAGACGTGCTGTGTAGCAGCACATTTAAAGAGGCATGCTTTTAGTTGTGAAGGGGACTACATCTGAAAACCAGGGAGAGATTTTGCTCTGCTAGAGCCACAACCCAGGCCATATTGCATCACACAGCTCTTCTGTGCCTTCTCCAAGAGCAGGAAGAGAGTTGGAGTGGTTGTGGCCATGGTGCTGCCCACTGTGCTGGGTCACTTTGCTTATTGGCATTTCATCCCTGAGAGGTTGCTAGCAGGGGATCACTGTGCTTTCTTAACTTATGTCATTATGGAGTCTGATAGATGGACACCTAACTGCCAGGCTGTGTGCAAGGGACTTGCAGTCAGTCAGCCTTTGATTGATCTACCAATGAATTTTCAAAGCTGGTTGGACTGTGGAAGCTGTGGCAGTGCTTTGGCTTGAGTTAAGCTGATTTATAGCTGCTGGGATTGTGGCCTGGTTGTTTGTGGGTAAATAAAAGAATCACTTTCAGTTGTTAGTTGATTATTTTAATTGTTTGTTTGTTTTTTCCCAACAGAACTGCTCTGCACCCTTAATCAACGGGGATGGATGTTGTTTTTCTGAAGTTGGCTGTTCATTTAGGGTGAGTGCCTTCAGGAGGCTCTCAGGGGGGGTGCAGCTCAGCACAGTGCCTTTGCTCTAGCCTGCCTTTGTGGTCAAGGTAGTAGGCCTGGATTTAAATATATCTTTAAGAAAATAGAGAAAGTCTCTACTTTATTAGTAGAGGTGATGTTGGAACTGCCATGGTTACAGGGTGGGTGTAAGGTGTAGTTGAGCCTGTGCTGCTCTGTGTATTCACTTCAGATAAAAGCAAATGTTTCTAACAACTCTGCTGGTTTATCAGGTGTGCTGCTCTGCTCTGGTTTGGATATTCCCTTCAGGGTAACACCTCTTTAAACAGGGTCTTCTTTGTGTTTTAGTTGGCAACTGCTCCTTTGTCTCATCTTTAGTGTGCAGTATGTGTGTTAAATATTGGCTTCAGAATCTTGCTGGGAGCCTGCTGGCATCCTGATTAATACAGAAATGGGAGCCAGTTGTAGGGGGGGGTTGTATATCCTGTGTGCAGTGTGAACACGCAGCCTAAACTGATCCTTAGAGGCTTTGTTGGTTTTTCTCTCTCTGTCTCTCCTCTGAGGGTTGGCTCAGTTGGTATCTTGCAGTTTCTCCATCCTTGTTCAAGGGAATATTGCTTGATTTGGCCCCAGATCATTTATGGTAGGTGTATGGGGAGTGCATTGAGAGTGTCTTCTTCTTACAGGGAAGCAAGGAGAAGATAAAGGAGCATGAAAAAGCTGCAGTTGGGGCCCATGTGCTGCTTCTGCTGCAGCACATAAGGCAGCTGAAGGCAAACTTGTTCAATGCTACCAAGGTTGCAAACAGCTTCATCCCACAGTCAGAACTGAGTAGGAATGGTGCTGGAAAAAGCATCTCTGATCTGCAGATCCCAGCAGGGTTGGACATCAGCAGGGATGTGGAAGTAGACTGTTTTCCTGGATCTTCTGCTTCTGAAGAGGAATCTGTTCTGCAGCAGCTTGTGAGGGAAAAAGTGATTTCTGAGCTGGAAAATAAGCTACATGTGTTTGAGAACATTGTGGCAGTGCTCAATAAAGAGGTGGAGACCTCAAACTTGGAAATTGCAGCCTTTCGAAGGCAGAGTGAACTTGATCAGAACTTAATACGAGGCCTGGAGCTGAAGGTAAATGATGATGTGCAGCACTGCCTGAGTGCTTGCTCTGTAGAGAACACAGGGATGGGTGGCTACTGACATAGGGAGGGGTGGTGCAGAGATCAGGACAGGGGTGGGCACAGGAATTTGAGCTGTGAAGCCATTAGTTCTGGACACATCTACAGGATCTTTTTGGTGGTTTGGGTACATTTTGAAAGGGAGAACTCTGTTACCTAAGCCTGTGTTTAGGTATTCCTGAGAGTTGTGAATGTTCTGAGTTAGCCACGATCTGTGAGCAAGCAAGACACAGAATCACAGGATGTTAGGGCTTGGAAAGGACCTCCAGAGATCATCAAGTCGAACCCCCCCTGCCAAAGCAGGATCACCTAGGGCAGGCCACACAGGAATGCATCCAGGAGGGGTTTTAATTGACTGATCCTCTTAACAGCTGCATTATTGCAGGAGGACCAAACAACCATTTATCCAGTTAACACTCAGCTGTCACTTAAGGGTCAAAGGAGGCTCTCCAGAACATGAGAACTCCAGAATGATTCTGCTGCTTCTGCAGCACAACAGCCTGGAGAGGGGGGAGTGGTTGAAGACTGATTTGCCTTTTCTAGATTGCAGAGCTGCACCGGTGCCTGACACAGAAGGATGCAGGCCTCAGCACTCTCCACAAGACTCTCCTGTTCTCTGAGCAAGCTT
This sequence comes from Pogoniulus pusillus, assembly GCF_015220805.1. Classification (NCBI taxonomy): domain Eukaryota; kingdom Metazoa; phylum Chordata; class Aves; order Piciformes; family Lybiidae; genus Pogoniulus; species Pogoniulus pusillus. The sequence continues at coordinate 9,807,546 of NC_087298.1, forward strand.
CCTATGATGGGATCTTTCTGTGGAAAATAACAGATGTTGGCAGGAAGCTCCAAGACTCTGTGACTGGAAGAACAGTCAGTTTGTATTCACCAGGTAAAACTGAGTGTGTATGTGTGTTAGCAAACCCACTCACTGCTCTGCAGCAGTGCTTCCTTCTGCTCATGTGGACAAGAGGACCTTTAAAATAACTCCTTAAACTAAGATGCTGTTTATGTGAACGTCTCATGCTCTGCTGCCTTCGTGATGTGCTCTTCCACAGGCTTTCATTCTGCAGTTTGCCCTCCATTACAGTTACTTGCAGGGGCAATCTGCTGGATCTGTCTCATCTAACCCACAGCTTGGTGCCTGATGGTACCCAATGGCTTTCTGCAGCGGTTCTCTCCCATGTGTGAAGTAATTTGAGTAGGTAAAATATGCTTGTGTGGCTAATAACAGGTAATTTTCACTGAGGTGTGAGGCACTAAAAGGATTCCAAGCAGTGGATTTTCATTGCTTCTAGTCTCCAGGGTGTGCTAATTTGCCTGTTTTCATCTGTGTGGTAGCAGAACACGTCATACACCACCTTTTCCCAGATAGCAGAACACTCATTATGTCTTTGTCTCTGATTTCCAGCTTTCTACACTGCAAAGTATGGCTACAAGGTCTGCCTGAGGGTTTATCTGAATGGGGATGGGACAGGAAAAGGAACCCACATGTCTCTGTTCTTCGTCGTCATGAAAGGAGACTACGATGCTTTGCTTTCATGGCCTTTCAGGCACAAGGTAGGAAGGTCACCTTCTCCTGTTGGATCCAAGCATAAAGCCAGTGAGCACCCAGGGAGCCTTCTCTGGAGCTCAGTGGAAGTTGAAGTGCTTTCCCATTTTCCTCTCCCATGGCAATTAGCCATACTGTGGTCTTGGGCAACAGTTTGTCTCTGAAGCTGCTCCTACTCTGATTCCATACTTCACTTTGTGGGGTTTTGTGGGGTTGTTCAGCCAGGAGAATTATGGTGTTTGTTCTGTCCCAGCCTCTGTCCCCCTGGGCTAAAGACAGATGCTGTTTCCTCCTGGCTGTTGCTATACATAGATAGTATCAGTTTATGAATGAATCATGATTTGCTGCCTATGATCTGTAGGTGTCAGAGGTGTGAGGTTAGAGTTCTACTTACAAACGTATCATAGATGACCTGTGGGACCCTCATCTTGGAGTGGGTCCAGAGGAGGGCCACGAAAATGATCAAGAGGGTGGAGCACCTCTCCTATGAGGACAGGCTGAGGGAGCTGGGGTTGTTCAGCCTGGAGGAAAGAAGGCTTTAGTGAGACATAAGAGCAGCCTTCCAGTAACTGAGGGAGCCTACAAGAAGGCTGCAGAGGGACTGTTTGCAAAGGCCTGCAGTGACAGGACAGAGGCAGTGGTTTGAAATAGAGAGGAGGAGATTAAGATTGGATATTAGGAGGAAGTTCTTTACCATAAGGGTGGTGGAACACTGGAAGAGGTTGCCCAGGGAGGTAGTTGAGGCCCCATCTTTGGAGATACTCAGGGTCAGGCTTGACACCTGAGGCTTTGAACACTGCAATCTAGTGGAGGATGTCCCTGCTCACTGCAGGGGGCTTGGACCAGATGACCTTTGGAGGTCCCTTCCAACACAAACCATTCTGTGATTCTATAATTTTATAAGTGGAATCTGATAATGGCAGCAATGGGTAGAAAGGCAGTGGCAGTGTGCACAGGTTTCTGGTCCCTGTTGTAGCCCTTGCCTCTGTGTGGTAATAATTCCATCAGTCTTTCACTTAAATGCCTTACTACCATTTAGGTATCAAAGTTCCCAATCCTCACTGTGTTGCAGAACTGTTGCATCCATTTCACTTTTAAAGCTAAAGAACAATGAGTTAATAGAAATGGGAATGAGATGGAGAGATTCTACACTGATATTTAGGTAGTGTCTTTACTTATTTGTGTACAGGCCACTGAGCTGCTGCTTTTGAATCCAAACCACAATAACAGAATAAATGTAATCATAGAATCAACCAGGTTGGAAGAGACCTCCAAGATCATCCAGTCCAACCTAGCACCCAGCCCCATCCAATCAACTAGACCATGGCACTAAGTGCCTCATTCAGGCTTTTCTTGAACACCTCCAGGGATGGCAACTCCACCACCTCCCTGGGCAGCCCATTCCAATGCCAATCACTCTCTCTGACAACAACTTCCTCCTAACATCCACCCTAGACCTCCCCTGGCACAGCTTGAGACTGTGTCCCCTTGTTCTGTTGCTGGTTGCCTGGGAGAAGAGCCCAACCCCACCTGGCTACAGCCTCCCTTCAGGTAGCTGCAGACAGCAATGAGCTCTGCCCTGAGCCTCCTCTTCTGCAGGCTGCACACCCCCAGCTCCCTCAGCCTCTCCTCACAGGGCTGTGCTCCAGGCCTCTCACCAGCTTTGTCGCCCTTCTCTGGACACATTCCAGTACCTCAACATCTCTCTAGAATTGAGGAGCCCAGAACTGTAATATCTGTAACCCAGCTCAGGGTTAAGTTGCTAGGTGAGAGGGAGAAAAAAAAAACAATTTTTGAACTGTTTAGTTCTCTACCAAAAAAAAATAAATTCCTTACTTTGTTTTATTTTGTGGGTGTCAGAGCTTTAAATACTTCATACGGGAACTGACCTTGCAGGTTGTGAAACCTTCATTATAGTTTGCATTTAATTACCAATAGAGCATGCAGCTGTTTTTGCAGCTTATTTGCTCTTCTGTCTCTGGTGTTTGCTGGTTTATGTTTCACTTCAGTCCCTCAGCATTCTGCTTCATTCTGGGTTTTTTTTCCAGGTCACATTTATGCTGCTTGACCAGAATAACAGGGAACATATCATTGATGCCTTTCGCCCAGACTTGACTTCTGCTTCATTTCAGAGACCAGTGAACCAGATGAATGTTGCAAGTGGCTGTCCCATGTTCCTCCCTCTGTCCAAATTACAGTCACCTAAATATGCCTATGTGAAGGAGGACACACTTTTCCTGAAATGTATCATAGAAACAAACTAATGACTCTTGCAGCACAGGTGTCTGGTCAGTCAGCCACTGAATTGTGTTAGTTTACAAGACAAATCCACCAGCTTGAGAGCTGTTAGTTTTCATGTGCACACAAAATCCAGAGTTCCTGAGCCTGTGCTCCCTGGAATTGATTCCAGTCAGCTGAAGAGCTTCCTGCCGGAGCTGGCTGCTGCTGAGCCTGCTGCGCGCTGTGCCTGGTGCCCCGCGGAGTGCGCTGCTGCAGCTGAGGATGGAGATTCTTTCATCAAGCTGCCAGCGCTCCTGCGCCGATGTTAATGGCAGCCACCCCCCGCGGATGCGCTTGTTGGAAGCAGGCACTGTGCTCTCCCACGCCTGGCCCAGGCCTGGGGATCATTTTGCCTGGGTGTCTGGCAGAGAGTGTTGCTGACCTCCTTTTAGCACCCTTGCCTTCGTAGGTGTCTGGGATGTGAGGGGTGATGCTGAGCTTTCCCCACCCTCCAGCAGCACCCCTTTCCCAGCTCCCTTTCCCAGGAGGTGCAGAGCTGGCAGCCTGTGCTGTCTGGCAGTCCTGTGGGATTTTGGCTGTTCCTCCACCAGGGACAAGGGCAAATTCCTTCCCCTGTGGCACTGATGGTGTCTCTGCTTCTGCTTATTGATGACCTTGCAAGCACTGAGTTGTGCATAGCCTTTGCAGCTCGAATTCCTCGTACCAGATGATTTATTTCTTACTATTTGTTTCAGACCTCTATTTATGTGCTGTGTAAAGAGAAGTTCTCTTGCATCAGCAATCAGTGACCAGGTTACACTGTGCCCTGGGGGAATGACCTCTTGTATGGCCAAAGGAGTCTTTTCTCTTTTCAGATGTGGAGTGCTGAGGGTTGTTACCCACTGGGGTAATCCAGAGCTGCCAGTCCAGGCAGAGGGAAAGACCTTCAGCAGCTTTGTTTCAGAATGTTCAGTCACTTCCTGAGCCTTCAAGGCAAGTGACTTATTAGAAAATATTGATTCTTTTTCATTGCTTAATTCTTTTGATGTGCTCTGATGTTTAGAACAGAAGTAACTACTGGAACTGTCTTTGTCTTTTTCTGTAAAGTAGAAGTAAGGGATGAATAATTATACTTTTATATGTCAGCAAGTCAAGCTTGGGAATGTCTCTGTGTGTGTGAAGTTCAAATGATGCATCTTATTCCAAGTAAGCAGCAGGCCTCTCCCTCCTCACTCCCTGCTGAACAGCTGCTTGACAGAACCAGTGGAGTTGAGCTGGGCTTTGATGCAGCAGGTTCTGAACTTCCAGTGGCCTCATGGTGCAGTGTATCCAGCACCGTGAGCTGTTCCACAGGGCAGAGGCCAGCTGGGTGCAAACCCAATGCCTGACCCTGCAGACAGAGTGTGTGTGTGTGTGAGAGAGGCCTTTATGCCATTACTTTATGCATTTTTCCTTTGCAATATTTCCTGTGTCTTGACTGAAAACACAAAGCCAAGAGATAAAGGGAAGGAAAAACTGTTTGTCCACTTCTATTTTGCAAACCATGGAAACCACTGCTGCTTAGCAGGGCTGGTGAAGTGCCCTGTGCTGTGACTAACCTCCAGCCTGCCTGCTGGCACAGGGAGAGGTTTTTCTAATCTCTCATTTCCATCAGGACAGCAGCCTTTAAAATAATTAGTTGTGATGAAGTATCACATTTCAAAACAATTCACTCTGTAAACAAGTACCCATCAAAGCTCATCTGGGAAGGTGCTGGATATTCTTTGCCATCACAGACACAGAATCTCTGTCTTTTTCTGTCTTCCATGTTTAAAATGTTCTTTCAGGGACAGAAAGTTACTTCTCCAGTTTTGTGCCAGTTCCTGCAACCACAGGGAGTAATATGCCTAAAAATAGGCTTTTCATGCTGTCTGATTCTGACAAGTGCTGTATGTATTACAATCATGCATATTTTCTTAACCATTCTATTTATTTCCTAAATAAAGCTCACTGACTTAAGAAAGGTTTGTGTATTGTTTTCACTAGAAGACAGGGAATTGAGCAACTTGGAGATAACTTTGACAACAGTTTGCTGCAGAAACAGCTGAGCAGTGCTGCAGCACTCACTTAGAATCATAGAACCATTCCAGTTGGAAAAGACCTTTAAGATCACAGAATAGTCAGGGTTGGAAGAGACCCCAAGGATCATCTAGTTCCAGCCCCCCTGCCCTGGGCAGGAACACCTTTCACTAGATCAGGTTGCCCAGAGCCACATCCAGCCTGGCCTTAACAACATCCAGGGATGGGGCTTCCACCAGCTCCCTGGGCAACTTGTTCCTGATCATTGAGTCCAGCCATTAGCCAATGCTTCTTCCTACTTGTAGCAGCACCAAGCAGCTTTACCCAGCATGAAGCAGTGTTGTGCACAGCTTGGTGACCCCAAAGGAACCATCCCTTGTCCCAGAGGGCAAATAATGCCAGCTCCCAATCAGGGTACTCAGGGTGGAGTTTCCTTCCTGCAGGAAATCAGTGGAAACTTTGGGAATTAACCCTAAAGCATCACTCATGTCAGTGCCGTAACAACAGGGGCACCTTTGCCTCTGGAAAGTGATGTCTCTATGGAGATGAAGCACCCAAAGAAGGGATTTTGAGCTGGAAAACTGAACAAAGGGTTGTACAACTTCAACCCCTGGGTGCTACCCCACACTAGCCTGGCTTGGTGCAGGAGGCACATGGGTGTGGGGTGATGGCACAACCTGGTGCAGCGAGCTCATCACCACAGCTTCTGCAGCAGGAGCTGGATGGAGGTGGCAGCTGACCTTCCAAGAACTACTGCAGATGAGGTGGTGGTGGGCTCTGCCCTGTGGCCAGGTGAGTCAGCGTCACTCCCTACCTCTATGAGTTTTCTCTGGCCCTTGCTGGCCATGGGACTACTTTTCCACCAAAGATTTTTAATGAGCTGCTTTTATCATAGTGAACCTTGGCATCCCGTGGTGGCCTGGCTGTCTCTTTGCTCCACTGGTACTTCTGTGCAAAATTCTTCTCCACCTACAGCTATTACTTCTTACAAATGATTAGGAGGATTTTCCTTGTGTGTGAGAGACAGAGAAAGAATGGGGAAAATGAGTAAAACTGTGTGTGGGTGAGAACCAGGAAAGGAGAAAAGGTGTGTGGGAGAGAAGCTGTGTGAGGATATTTGTGTGCCAGGGAAGCAGAAACTTATGTGTGTATGTCCAGGCTGAGAGATGGATTTAGCAGAAGGACCTGACACTTCCGTGCATTTCTCCTGCTCTACCAGGAGCAATTACACTGATTTTCTTCCAATCCTGTGCACAGTCGGGGCTCCACTGGTGGCAGGAGCCCAGTGTCACTGCAGGCAAGAGGTCAGATCACATGGAAGCTGCAGAAGCTGCAGGGGAGCTGAAACAACCACGCTGGTTGTATAAATACCTTTGAGAAAGGACACCATGCAGTGCGGCACTGTCCATCCCCGTGTGACAGGCACCAGCCTGTGCCTGGCCTGCCCTAGGTGTGACAGCAAGGCAGGACAGGATGGACTGGATACCTTGCTCAGGATCTTCTGTCTGCAGGGGGAAGCAGGGTGGCCCACACTGTGGCATCCCCCTTGGAGGACAGGTCTGACAGTGGAAGAGGGAACTTGCTAATAAAAGCAATTCTAAAAGTTTATTGGAAGCCTTTGGATCCAGTTTTTTTTCTAGCCAGAGATTTCCAATGCAGAAGTCCCTGAAGTAAAAAAAAATAGGAGGAAAGCTGAAAGGCTGCAGCAGGGTTTACATGACTCACTGTCCTTCCTCCCTTAATTCTTCCCTTCCTTCTCCCTTCCTTCCTCCCTTCCTCCCTCCTTCCTTTTTTTCTCTTCCTCTCTTTCTCTCCCTTCTTTTTTTTTGGTTCTTTTTATTTTTTTCTCCTTCTTCTCCTTTCCTTTCTTCTCTCCTTCCTTTCATTCTGGGGTAGATGTCATTTCCGAGCCATGCCCAGGAGCTGCAGATGTGCATAGAACATACCTGTGTCAAAATGCTGCAAGGGCTCCCTTCCTACACAACTTGCAGCGCTGTAAGAACACTTCCAAGCTCTTCATGTCTCATGCAGTTGCGTAAGTTCAATGAAGAAAAAAATAGATATGTAGGGATTAAACGAATGCCAAATAAACAATTAAAAGTCATGAAAGCCAACTCCTAAATGCTCTTCATTTCAAAGGCGCAGCTGAATGTCAGCTTGAGCAGCTCCCATCCTAATTACAACCACACCTTTGTTCCAAGGTGCCCTTTGGAATATCACTTTTCTCTGAAGGGGCTCCAAGCAGAGCTCGCTCCCCGTGCGCCGCAGCGCACAAGGCTGCGCCGCGCATTACCGCGCCCCTGAGGAATGCTTTGAGCGGCGGCGCCCTCCCAACACGGCGCTGCGAGCTCTGGGGTCCCCGCACCAGCCTCCCCATCTTCATCTCCAGCACCTTCCGCCACAAAGCCATCCTGATAAGGAAATGGATGCAGCTTAGCCAGGAAAAGAACTGAAATGGGAGTAATATCCTTCCCTAATCCAGCAAATCAGCTCTGTGGCAGAAATGAGCAGCCAAAGTGATTTGGGTTTGGTTTGGGGTTTGGTGTTGTTGGTTTGTTGAGGGGGTTTGTTTGTTTGGTTGGGTTTTGGTTTTTATTTTGGGGTGGGTTTGTTTGTTTGTTTGTTTGATTTTGTTTGTTTGTTTGTTGTGAGTTTTTCTTGTCTGGACCAAATCAAATGATGCTGAAAAATGCCAGAGAGCATTAATGAGTTAAATTAGGACTGGTTGCTCCGTGGTTGATGGCGTGCTTGGCAAAGAGTCACGGTGCTTCTGTAGCTACAATGGTCTAAAATAACCAGGGATGAGGTTTGTAGGGAAAGAAAAGATTTTTTTTTTTTCTGAATCAACTAATAAAGCTGGAAAAATAAAGCAGGCAAACTTCTAGGCTTATAAACCCTTCTTCAGGACAGAAAAAGGACCTCTAACCTTGCACACAGCTTCTTTGAGCTTCACTAACTTGTGTTGGTCAAATGGTTTCAGTGAAAAGCTGGCTGAGACCTATGGAGCAGAGGGAAATGTTAACGGAGAGAAAGAGAATTATATCTCGGTAGCCTCAAGCTACCTGGGTTGCAGCTGTCTTCAGTGGCATGGACGTGTCCTGTTTTACCGGGAAAAGGCACTTGTGAATTGTTGGGAGCAGCATCGGAGGGCTGCAGCGGGTACCGCACTGTCTGCGCCGCAGCCTCTGCGTCGCTCGGCCGCAGGAAGCTGCGGAGTGGCCGCAGCCGCTGCAAGTCGTTTCTGCAGATCCTGTCTCCACACCAGGCCTGCCGTTCACAGGCAGCCTCCTGTTTGGGTTTCCATTCAGTGTTCCTCGGCTTCGGTTTCCAAGACTACAAGCCAACACACAACCCCTCCTCCCACTCCTGTTTTCAAAGAAAGAAAAACATTGTGAAAAGAAGCCACCCCATTTCTGGGCACTGCTCGAAGCAGACAGAAAGGAGCTGCTTGCCCCATGCTCTGGCCACAGCTGAGCTGTGCTTCTCTGGGTGCTTCATCCTCATGGGAGCAGGGAATTGCCTCCCCCACCTCTGCGAGTGTAGGGTGCAGGGGGGCAACTTAAAATGAGGGACAAAATGGAGATGTTGGAGTAGTTAACCACCCGGAGCTCCATTCAAGTAATTTTGCAAATGCTGATTTTGTTTGGAAACTGAGCAGTGGGGAAGGAGCTGGGGAATGAGCTGGGGTGACCTGTGCTGGGAGCTCCTGCTGGCTCTGCTCCCTGGATGAGGAGGGCAGGGGATCACTGGCACTTGGCTTTGCACCCTCGCTTGGGGTCCCATGCATTGCATTTTTGGGAGGGCTCTTCACTAAAAGAAGGACATTGAGATGTTGGTGTGTATTCAGAGAAGAGAAACAAAGCTGGTGAAGGGTCTGGAGAATAAGTCTTATGAGGAGCACCTGAGGGAACTGGAGTTGTTTAGAGAGAAAAGTTGTAGTGAGGCAGGTGTTGGTCTGTTCTGCTAAGTAGCTACCAATAGAATGAGAGGATCTTAGAGGTCTTTTCTACCAGTCATAGTTCCTATGATTTGAAGCTTTGTGTTAATTTCCTTATGGAACATGATTTAAATGTGGCTTCCTTGGCTATCTGGCATGAAGAGCAGGGCAGCATCTTCTGCTGGCTTTGTACCAAGCTCTTTTCAGCTGGGGCTGTGATTGTGGCACAGAAATGTTCATGCTGGTGAAGGCCCAGGTGGGTGCTGCTTCTTCAGTGAAACGTGTCAGGTGTTGCCCCACCAGGGTCCCTGGAGCCCCACTGGTGTGAAACCAGTCACTCAGCTGTGTCTAACCACTGCACCCACTTCGGGGGCTGCTGGCAGCCCTACACCGGCATCTGCTAGGGCTGTGAGCCTTTGCATGGTGACAAGGACACAGGATCTCCAGTGGCTCCTCTGACTCCCAAAGCGTGCAGGGAAAAGCCTGAGAGGCGTGTGGAGGAGAAAGAGGAGGAAGAGGAGGAGAGCAGCACCTAGTATCACCGTGGCAGGAGCTGGAGCCAGGCTCAGTGGGGGTGGTGGATGGTGTGGCAGGAGCACCTGCCTTGTTTTACTTTTAAAATTGTATTTATTTGTAGTACTTCTGTTCCAGGGCACTGTTGCCATGCTGTGACCACTGGCAGGTGCTGTGCTTGGGGTGCTTGGAGAGCTTTCAGTAGAGGTTCCCCCCTGCTTAACCCGTGGTGATCTTGTGTTTGACTTTTTGTCACTTCATCCACGTTCCCATGACAAACGACCAAGATGCTGCAAGCGTAAAGCAGGTGGTTGGGGCGGAGGCTGTAAGAACATCCCCACAGGCTACTCCACCAGCAGCACACAAGGAGAGGCTGGGGCAGGAACGGCGCCCCGCGAGTGCAGCGAGCAACCTGCATCCGATCAAAGCCAGCAGCAGCAACTGCAGCGAGCAGCAGGTTTGTCCAGGGGGAGGGTCATGGCGCAAGAGCTATTTTAATCCTGGTGACTCAGGGCTCACCATGACTCACCGCAGTTGGGTTGTTGGGCTGGTCTGAAGATGCGTCAGGTTCCCCGTGAAGGCTAAGGATGGCGTTTCGTGCCAGGCAGCAACCTGACAGATCTTTTTTGCAGCTGCCTAAACCTCTGCAAACACAGGCCCAGCAGCTGGGCGTAGGCACAGGGCGGCAGGGCTTGGCACTGCAAGGTACAGCATGGCACAGCCTGGCACAGCACGTTGGGTCCTTGCCTGCTGCTATCTTCACGTTGCACTGGGCTTTGTCTTCCACCCAGAGAGCTGCACAGCAAAGAGGAGAGCAGCCCTAGGGCACCCATGGCTCGGGGAACTGCGTTTCCCATCAGGCTCACACAGGCAGCATCACCTGCCCGCTGCCACGGGGCAGTCACAGCACCGGGAACACTCCGACACCAGTGTTTTATGGAGGAGTTTGATTAGAAAGCATGATTTCTGAGGGGACAGAACTCCACACGGGTGTTTAAAGGGGGGGTTGGCACCGGTCATTCACACCTGGTCCCTGGGGAGCTGCTCACTTACAGTGAAGCTCTTTGACGGTCTGCTCTGAATAGCAGCGCGGGAGAAACTCATCGATTAGAGGCAATAAAATTCTCTGCTTGCACTTGGCCCGGACTGCCCCAGGAATCAGATTCACGGCTGCCTAAGCAGGCCTGCAAACATTTCTTCTTTGGCAGCACTTCCCAACAAACAGCAAATCCTTACGGTTTCTTCTTGGCACCAACCGAAGCATTTTTGCAGTGATTGATTTTCTCCGTCGAGATTCGGAGAACGGCTCCCCCCGTTTCTAGGAATCCCGGCGAGCACAGGGTGTTCCCTTGCATGGGGCAACGCTGCGGGCAGGGCACTCTTGCCCGCGCCCATCCTGGGGCAGCCAGGGGATGCCCCTACCCGGCTGCAGACGCGAGTCGGGGGAGGGCAGGCAGGGAGGTCCCCTGTGTGTGGTGCAGGTGATGGCGCCCTCTCCACGAGCAGTGGGTGCCATCTCCACGGGTGGCGTGCTTGTGCCTGACCCTAGGTGCCCCTAGGGACCCTCGGGTATGTGGGTGCAGAATGCTGGTGGCTGGGCATATGGGGTGCCTCAGAGGGGATAGCAGATTCCCCACAAGAGGAACTTACAAATACCCACGGGGAGAGTGGCAGGTACCCACGAGGGATTGGCAAGTATCCACGCGGGGCAGCAGCAGGTACCCCATGCCACTGCATGCACTCTGGCGTGGCACCGGGGGTGCCGCGCACACAGCGAGCCCCCGCGTCTGTCTCCGTGCCGCTCAGCGGGGCCGTGCCGGGTTGATGCGACCCGAGCCGTGGGAGGCGGCGGAGGCGGCCCCGCGCTAATTGCATAAGCGGGACGTCAATGCCCGCGGGAGGCGCGGGGGGAAGCGCGGGAAGATGGCGCCCCGCGCCCTGCCCCCGCCGCACGCCGCCGCTCCCCGCCGAGGCCCCGGGGCGGGCGGGCGCTGACCCGGCCCGGTAGCGGCGGCAGCGGCACCGGCAGCAGCAGCAGTAGTAAGGGCAGCGGTAAGGGCAGCGCCACGGGGGACCCGGGGGCGGTGGAAGTTGGGTGCATGCGTGTGTGCAGCCCGGCGGGGAGCGCCCGGGGCGGCGGGGCCGGAGCCGGGGCTGGGCGGGCGCCGCGGCGCCTTTGAATGAGCCAATGGCGGCGGGACCTGCGGCCGCCGCTCCTGGGGCTGCCCCTCGGCAGGTGCCACCGGTCCCGCGGTAGGGCTGAAACAGTGGGTGGTCGGCTCGGTGTGCCCTGTCGCTGAGTGCCCCGGGGAGGGTCTCGCTGTCCGGCGCGGCGTGGGAGCTCCCCCACGGGACGGCGGGGAACGACGGGAGCTGTCCCGGTGTGTGATTCCCCTCCGCTTTCATAACGGCTGCTTAGGCGCAGCCCGGTGCCGAGGGGGTCATGCCGCAGCCGGCTGCCGCAGCCGCCGCCAGTCCCACTCCCGGAGCAGCTTTCTCGGGGGTTCTGTGGGTCGCACCCGCTTTACCGTAAGTCTGCCGGCTCCTGCTCATCCAGGCTGTCCCGTCCCGCGGGAACGGGGAGCTATTAACAGCGAGCGCGGGCAGAACTCAGCGCGGGGAGGGTTCGCGCTGGGATCCGCGGGGTGAGCCGAAGCGTCTGGCCGAAACGGGAGCGCAAATCGGGGAGGGGGGAAAGTGATTTAGAGGCTGTTTGGGTGCTGGCCGTGGGGCTCCGCGACTGCTCCACGCCGAGGCTGGGCAGGGGCTGTCCGCCTTCGGCTTCGGTAACCTGGTGAAACTGGGCTGATGAGTTCCGCTGGCTGCATGTGGAGCTGCTGCGTCCCCGTTCTTGCAGTGGGGATGTCCCCTTGGCTTGAGAGCCTGAAAAACTCCTGGGAAACGGTGAATTAGAAATCACAGCAAATTTTAAGCTGTTCTCCCTCATGTGCCCCTTCCCGAGGCTGAGCCTGAGCCTGTGTGTGCTGGTGGCATGTCCCTTTTCGCCCTGTGGGGTGGCTCCGTGCTGCAGGAGCTGAGGCAGTCAAGGAGTTAACTCACTCTTGCTCAATCGCAGCAAAGATTGTGGCTGCTCCCTTTGATTTCACCTGAAGGAACCCGGCTCATCAGCACTTGTTCTGGCGGGTCCTGGGCACCTGCCGGTGGTGCCGGACCAGCCTTGGCCATCCCGGTGCTCAGCTGATGGGCACGTTGTATCACGGTGCAGGGTGACGAGCATGTGCGTCCCCTCCAGGCTCTGCTGATGGAGACCGCCGAGCTCAACCCGATCATCCGAGATGTCTACGCAGCTGCCAGCCGTGTCCAGCAAGCACCGGCCGCTGCCTCGGCGCGGAGGGGAGGCAGCTGCAGGGAGCTCATGGTCAAGCTGACGGAGGGGCAGTACGTGCTGTGCCGCTGGACGGATGGGCTCTATTACCTTGGAAAGATCAAAAGGGTAAGGTGGCCACCCAAGATGGCCAGCTGGGCATACAAGAGGGTATGGTGTGTATCTGAAAGGGTACACATGGGCAGCCAAAGTGTAGCTAGTGCCATTTGCTAGGTCAGCTTGCCTCTCAGAGTGGTATTGGTCAGGAGGCCATCTTGGGTTGATGTCCTGCCTTTGGGGGTCACTTCCCAATCACAGCCTCCCACAGCCTGAAGAGGCAGGGCTGGTCGCCAGGGCAAAGACAGAAGTGCTGGGAATGGAGAGCAGATGCCCAGAGATTCTCTCTCCCCACAGGTGAGTGGCTCCAAGCAGAGCTGCCTTGTCACTTTTGAGGACAACTCCAAGTACTGGGTCCTGTGGAAGGACATCCAGCATGGTGAGTGCTGCCTCGTCCTCCCCATCACCGTGCTAGGGGTCCTTCCCAGCCCCACATTGACATGGCTGTGCCTTGTGCATCTCCAACTTTGCTATCCCTGTCCTGCAGCCGGTGTCCCTGGGGAGGAGCCCAAGTGCAACATCTGCCTGGGGAAGACATCAGGCCCCATGAATGAAATCCTCATCTGCGGGAAGTGTGGGCTGGGTGAGTGTGGGTGCATCACCCCAGGGGTAAGGGTCTGGCCAGCCTGGTGATGCTAATGCTGAGCCCTCCCGCAGGTTATCACCAGCAGTGCCACATCCCAGTGGCCAGCAGTCACGAGGGCCCTCTGGGGACACCATGGTTCTGCCGCCGGTGCATATTTGCCCTGGCCGTGAGGGTGAGTGGGGCTGCCCAGGCCTGGAGGCTCCATGTGCTGCTCACCCTTGGCACAGCAGTGCAGGACGTGGCCCCCAGCTGGCTGTGCTGACCCCCGTCCCACTTGCTCCCACAGAAGGGAGGTGCCCTGAAGAAGGGAGCCATCGCCAAGACACTGCAAGCTGTCAAGATGGTGCTGTCCTACAACCCTGACCTGCTGGAGTGGGACTCCCCACACCGCACCAACCAGCAGCAGTGTTACTGCTACTGCGGGGGGCCCGGCGAGTAAGCTCCTGCTTCCCACCTGCCAGGAGGGTTGTTGTGATGATTTTGTGGGGAAAAGCAGCCACAAAAAAAAAGATAGGATCTGGGTGGGGATTCTTTCTCCTCAAGGAAGAAGTCCCCAGCTTGCAGGCACCGCCCTGGGGTTGGTGGCTTTGCTGCCCATACTGCCTCTGCCATCAGGGTCTCTACTCGCTACTAGAGGCACTGTGTGCGTCCACCTCTGTGGTTGTAGAAAACACAACTTAGGGCCAGACCTGCTCTCCCTGTCTGGACGTCCATGCCTGGGAGGGGGCCAGGGCAGTGGCTGCCACAGTGTGTCCAAGCTGTCCTTCACCTCCCCTCCCTCCCCAGGTGGTACCTGAAGATGTTGCAGTGCTACCGCTGCCGGCAGTGGTTCCACGAAGCGTGCACCCAGTGCCTCAGCGATCCCATGATGTTTGGAGACCGGTATGTTCTTCTGGGCTTAGCTGGGCTGGTGCTGGATGTTGCAGCTGGCTTCCTGTGGGGGCCTCTTGCAGATGCATCCCTAGTCTTTATCTCCCAACACGGGCCATCTGCCCTGGGGGCAGGCAGGTAGCCCTGTCCTGCAGACTCCACTTCTGGCCATGCTGTCACTTGGCACCCAAAGCACTGTCCTCACCTTGACCTTACCCTCAGGCCCTACACGTCTGTGGGGATGACTCTCCCAGCACTCTGCCTCCCCACTCTGTTCCAGGTTCTATATGTTTTTCTGCTCCGTATGCAACCAGGGACCTGAATACATCAAGCGCCTGCCCTTGAGATGGTAAGAAACGGTCCTGGCTCCTTTGGGACATGCCAGGGTGGCTGCAGGGTCCTGGGCTGGCTGGTGCCTGGTGCTGCTGAGACGTTATCTTGAGACCAGTGCTAGAGATGGGTTTCAGCAGTGTGAGCACCTTCTCCTCATCCCAGTCCTGCCCTGAGCTGTGAGCTTTGCTTGGCCATGGACCCTGGGGATGCAGCTCTGCCTGCCCTGCCCCATGAGGCTGTTTCCCAGGGAAGTTGTTCCTCAATATGCCCCAAACCTGCTGTTTGTCTGGGAGCTGAGGCAAACGTTTGCCAGAAGGTAACTGCAAAAAGTCATCACATTCTGTGATGAAATACAAGTTTGCAGTTGGTACCTTCTAGCTCTGAAAGCAGCTTCATAGAGTGCATTAACAGCAGCCCAGTTTTTCCCTGCTGTTCCCTTTGTGCTCAGCCGTGTCAGACGTGTTACTGGTGCTAGCAGGCTACTGGGACGTGGCTGGCTAGGGGATGCTGCACCAAGCAGCACAGCAGGCTGGAAGGAGAAGGGAAATCCTGCAGGATATGTTTGCTTGGCTTTCATTTTCAGAGTCTTGAGAGCAATATCCCACCTGATAGACTGGGTTGCTAAAATAGTCTGTTTCCATGTAAGAGCTGTCCTGCTCCCGTGCCTAACTGCTGCAGGAGCACATAGCTGGGGCTTATTAAAACGCTGGAAAACTGGGCACTTGTCCTGGGAATGGCATGTTCCCCAGTCCCTGGGCTCAAGGGTCTCAGTGTTTAGAGTTCCAGCCAGCTCCAGGCAGCATCCCACCCCTCCCCAAAACTCAGGGGATGCTGTTTTATCTGTGACATCCCCTGGGATGTGTGTCCAGCCTGAGTTGCTTCCCTCGTGGGATATGAGAATAGTTCTGGCTTTCAGTGTGAAGGTTTTGGAAGGGTTTTGCTGAGGGCTGTGCTCAAGCTGCACTGGCAGAGCAGAGCACCATGGTGAGTCCTGTTCTGCTGGGCAGAGGCTGAGCTGCCAACCTTCTCACCCACTTTGCTCCCGCAGGGTGGATGTTGTCCATCTTGCCCTCTACAACCTGGGGGTACAGAGCAAGAAGAAATACTTTGACTTTGAGGAAATCTTGGCCTTTGTGAACCACCACTGGGATCCGCTGCAGCTTGGGAAGGTAAAAACAGCCTGGGCTGGGCTGGAGAGGTGCCTGGGGACAGAGAGGTGTTGTTGGGGATATAAGTCACAGCCATCTGTCCTTGAAGCCTCAGCTAGGAGGTCCCTGTGGCAGCCAAGCCCTCAAGGCTGGGGCAGGTTGGCTGGTTAAGGGTAGTGTTTGCAGTGAAATGATGGGGCAGTGAGCTCTGCCCTTGTTTCGGTTGGCTTCTCTCAGTGATCCCTGACCTCAAGTTGTGCCTGCATGTGGCTTGCTGGGAAAGGGTCAGAACTTTGGGAGTTCTGCTCACCATGGCCCAAGCTGGCTGCTCCTTGGCTGGTCCCATGCAAGAAAGGTGCTTTGAAACACCTGCCTGGTATCTCTGCGGGCAGGAGTGCCTAGCCTGGGATGTTTGCACCCACAGAGACATGCAGAAGCTCCTATGTACTGTTCACCACCCGTGGGTTGGCATCAGAGTGGAGCATCCTCAGTGGGCAGCATTGGTTGTGGAGTGGTGGAGGAGCTGGGAAGCAATGCCAACCTTGGCATGGGGACACAGGCCTTGGGCAGAACTGAGGGACCTTCCCTGGGGCTGGGGCACAGGTGGGGAGGTGAATGGCAGAAGGGGGGCATGTCCATGTGTTGGCAGTATCACAGGGCCAGTAGCTTCATGCTGACAAGTGTGGGCATCTCTGCCAAACCCTGGGCTGCATGGATGGCTCCTGCTCAGAATCATAGAATCAGAATTGTCAGGGCGGGAAGGGACCTCAAGGATCATCCAGCTCCAACCTCCCTGCCGTGAGCCCGAACACCTCACACTAGATCAGGTTGCTTAGAGCCCCATCCAGCCTGGCCACAAACACCTGTGCCCTTGTGTCACCGCCCTCATGGTGAAGAACTCCTTCTTAACATCCAGTCTGAATCTATCCAGTTCTAGCTTTGCTCCAAGGTTAGTCTAACCTTCCCCTGTGCGGTGTCTCATGTCGGTTGGGTGCCCGACAAGCTCCCTGCTGGCGCCGCAGCCGGGAGCAGGGCTGAACCCAGGGTGCGTTGGACCCTGCCGCCGCGTGGGGACGGATGTGCTCCCCGCAGGGCGCTCCGGGGGTGGGCGATGCCAAACCTCGGTGGCTCTGGGCGCTGCCATCCCTCGCTGCCTGACCTCGGGCAGCAGCCGGCTCCCGGAGTTGGAGTTCCCCCCTCTGTCGAGTTTCTGCATAGCGGCAGCAGGCTGCCAGCCCTGCCTGACGGCGCCGTCTCTCCGCAGCTGACAGGCACCCCCATCTCCGAGCGCGGCCCCCACCTCCTCAACGCCCTCAACAGCTACAAGAGCAGGTGAGCCCGCGGGCACGGCGGGGCGAGGGATGGGGACGTGGGATGGGATGCAGGATACAGCCTCGGCTGAGGGCTGTGTCCTCCCCTCCGCTGCGCAGGTTTCTGTGTGGGAAGGAGATCAAAAAGAAGAAATGCATCTTTCGGCTGCGCATCCGAGTCCCCCCGAACCCCCCCAGCAAGGTGCTGCCAGAGAAAGCCCCTGGCGTGAGTGAGAGCGGCTCCTGCGAGCTAAAGAGCAAGGGTAAAAGCAAAGACAGGTGAGCGGCCAGAGTCGTCTGGGTACCCCCGCCATGCCCGCTCTCCCCTGGGGTGCCCGGTGCCCGGCAGCCTCACCCCCGCTGTGCTTTGCAGCCAGCAGCAGAAGCGGCGAGCGGCGCGGCGCAAAAGGGCCAAGTTCCTGCTGGAGGATGCCATTCCCAGCGTGAGTCCTTCGGCCCCTCCTCTGTGCGGCCAGCCTGGGTCCTGGCCCCATACCTGGGGGGGTTCCCTATGAGGTTTCCCCACTTCTGCAGGCAGGGAGAGCCCCTGTCCCCTGCCCTGTGCCACGCTGGCTTCCCGGGAGGCTGAGAGGTCTTGGGAAGGAGCGTGATGGCACCTGGGCAGAGTGTGACAATGCCAGGGCTGTGGCAGCGCTGCGGGGCTCGGCAGGGATGAGTGAGTTTGTTTTTCGTGTGCAGAGTGACTTCACCTCAGCCTGGAGCACCAATCACCACCTGGCCAGCATCTTTGACTTCACACTGGATGAGATTCAGAGCCTGAAAAGGTCTGTGCAGCAGCCCTGGGGGTGGATGGCAGGGGGTTAAATGCCCCAGTGTGAGGGCAGGGCTGGGGAGGTGTGGGGTGTCTGCGGCGCCCCTTGTGCCAGGCTGGGGCTGACGCTGCACCCCACCCCCAGTGCCAGCTCAGGACAGACTTTCCTATCGGATGTGGACTCCACGGATGCTGTCAGCACCTCGGGCTCAGCCACCACAAGCCTCTCCTACGAGTCCAGGTGAGGGCTGTGCCCCCTCACTCCCTTCCAGAGGTGTCCTGGTGGCACGGCCGTGGGGGCAAGAGCTGCCCTTCTCCCCATGCAGCACCCTCAAGTCCTGGTACAAATATGTTCCACACTGGGGACCCTTTCTTCCCTGCCTCTCAAAACGGGCTGGTGGTTCCAAAGCAGCACTGCAGGGTGAGAGTCATCTGTCCATGCTGGTCTCACCCACAGTGGTTTGGACAGGCTGGGTCCATGGGCCAAGGCCAATGGGATGAGGTTCAACAGGAACAAGTACTGCACTTGGGTCACAACAACCACAGGAACACTCAGGTGTGGGGCAGAGTGGCTGGAAACTGCCCAGAGGAAAAGGACCTGGGGGGGATGTTGGTTGACAGCTGGCTAAAGATGAGCCAAAAGTGTGCTCAGGTGGCCAGGAAGGCCAGAGCATTCTGGCTGGGACCAGCCACAGTGTGGCCAGGAGTAGGGCAGGGATCATCTCCCTGCACTTGGCACTGATGAGACCACATCTTGAGCACTGGGTTTAGTTTTGGGCCCCTCACTACAGGAAGGACATTTTGGTGTGAAGGGTCTGGAGAACAGGTCTTGTGAGGAGTGGCTGAGGGAATGAAGGTGTTTAGCCTGGAGGAAGGGAGGCTAAGGGAAGACCTTCTTGCTCTCTACGACTCCCTGAACAGAGACTGTAGCAAGATGGGAGTCAGTTTCTTCTCCCAAATAACAAGTGATAGGCCAAGAGGGTGTTGGCCTCAAGTTTTGCCAGGGAAGGTTTAGTTGCATATTAGGGAAATTTTCTTCTCTGAAAAGGTTGTCAAGTCCTGGAACAGGCTGCCCTGGGCAGTGGTGGAGTCCCCATCCCTGGAGGGATCTGAAGCTGTGTAGGTGTGGTGCTGAGGGCCATGGTTTAGTGGTGACCTGGCAGTGCTGGGTTAATGGTTGGATTTGATGATCTCAAAGTTCCCTTCCAACCAAAACAATTCTGTGAGTCTGTGGATTCCTGGTGTGCTCCTTCCAGGTTTTTAGAGCAGTGGACACAGCTGACACTGTGGAGGGGGCATCTTTTGGGTGCTACCCTCACCCCTTCTCTGTCCCTTCCCTTGCAGCCGCAGGACCATGGGCAGCCGCAAGCGCAAGCTGGCAGTGCCAGTCTACACCTCGGCAGGGGCCAAGAGGAGCGGCAGGGAGGCAGGTGGGTGCCTGGCCATGGGCACTTCTGAAGGCAGCGAGGCGACCTGTGGACCTGACCACCCAGACAATGGCATCGACAGCCACACCTTCGAGAGCATCAGCGAGGATGACTCCTCCCTCTCCCACCTCAAGTCCTCCATCAGCAGCTACTTCGGGGCGGCAGGCAGGCTGGTCTGCGGTGAGAAGTACCAGGTGCTGGCACGGCGGGTGACGCTGGAAGGGAAGGTGCAGTACCTGGTGGAGTGGGAGGGCACAACCCCCTACTGAGCCCCACCAGCTCCTCAGCCTCTCCTGGAGCCCAACCGGAGGAGATTGGGATGATGAGGAGACCCTCACCGTGAAGCAGAGGAGGGCTGGGACCCTTCCATGCTGGGGGTCCTAGCCAGGACCAGCTGCCCGGGAACAGCCGTGGGTTGAAGCAGTGCTTGAGCTGGTGCCATGAGCGGTGCTGCCCAGGGTGGTACCCGCAGCCTTGCTGCTGCACCTCCCGGTTTGAACAGTTGCTGGTTCATTGGCCACACACATGTGAAGTGCCTGGCAGCCACCAGCCCAGCGTGGGGCACCATCGTGGTGCTGCAAAGAGCTGTGAGCAGGTCTGGCCTTTCCCCCAGCACGGCTGGGAACACCCCGGGGAAGCCCCTTTGAGGGGCACCCTCAACCTGCTCATGCAGATGGACATTGTGCTGGTGCCTGGCACACCCTGACTTATCGCCACGTCCAAGCCTTACCAAGCTGATCTGAGGGGGTCCTCCTAAGAAGCAAAAGGCACCTCCCTCACCAGTGCCTTCACAGCCCATCCCTGTGCCCCGGAGAAACGGTGGGCAGCTCTCTCTAGAGCCAGCAGATGGGGGTTTTGTCCTCCTAAATGCAGTCACTAAAGGAACGTGGCTTGTTTGAAATGTGCCCCCTGAACAGCCCACGCGTGGCTGACTTGCGTGGCCGAGGGGCAGACGTACAGGGTCGCTCTTGTCCCATGACCTGGACTGCAAGTGCTGATGCTTCATTTCCCTGTTCTTCTGACAATCAGAGTCTTGGAAGAGATTGGCCAAAAGATAAGCCCTTGCCTTAAAGCCACCACGGGCGTCTCACAGACTGGAGCCCAAAGCCTTTATCCTCAATGTGCCAAACAAGCAGAGAAACCAAAAAGGCCGAGGAGGACAGAGTGGGGGTGGGGGGAGGGGGTTGTACCAGGGTCCCTGTGGCCATCCCCACAGCCTCACGGCTGTGCCTTGCTGGAGCGTGGCCACGCTTGGTTAGCTGCACAGAGGCAATGCTGGTGAGCACAGGGGGGCAGTCGGTCTGCAGAGGAGAAGCAGCAGCCCCTTCTTTCACTGAAGCAATACTGCCAGGCTGCTCAGGAGCAAGGCTGGCACCTTTTAAAAACAGATTCTAATCAGACAGATTGCTTAGGATATTTTCTAAGATATATAGATATATATATTTAATGTTGTCTTGCTCATCTCTCCCCCATCACCACCGTGGTTGTTGGGGGGGTGATGCTGGGGGTTTGCGTGGTCCTGCCCACCCTGTCCCTATAGCCCCTCCAATTCATGTGTGTGCCTGTGGGCTCTGCTGAGTGGATGGTGAACTGAAAAAGTTGTTTTGTCAAAAAAAGTGCTTAAACAATGCATTGGTGTAATCAGCAGGAGCAGGTGACACTTGCAAACCAGAGGCTAAACTCCTTGAAAATAAACTGCTTCAGCTGCTGCTGCAGTAATGTAGTGAGACAGCCACGAAGGGAGGCTTGCAGCTGTTTTAATTCACCTAACAGGCACCAGGCCTTTGTGTGGCTGCAAAGTGACAATGCTTCATGCAGGGCCATGGTGCAGGGCAGCAGCCTCTCTGCAGCCCTGGGACATCCCTTCATGGTTCAAGCCAGGTGTGAGCTGCTTCAGTGTCACACTGGGAGCTTGAATACTTGGCTCAGCAGGTAAAAATATTTTAACTCCTTTGTGACGAGTTGCCTGGTGCTGTGCTTGGTGGAGAACCTGTTGGACACTTGTGTAGGGTGAGGTCTGGGAGAGGAGGTTCAATCTAGCTCCAACCATGAGATGGTTTGAGCTCAGCCAAGCCAGATGTGCCTTGGAAAGAGGTGCTTGGCACCCTCAGGGGTCTGTGTCTTGGCTCATCTGGAGGCAACCATGCCCACAGCACTCCTGTCCTTTTGGGAGATGTGCTGTCAGGACTTCCCATCCCTGACAGGGTAGGTCCTGCAACCAGCATGTCACTCCCACTTCTGCCTTGGATCACTTCAAGATCGCCAAAGGATCACTTCAAGTATTTCCCCTTCATGAGTGCCAATGAAGCCCTTGTCTGAGTTGCTGCCTAGGGGCTGCCAAGAGCCTGCCAGGGCCAAGAGGGGTTATTCCCATGGGATGTGCCAAAGGACACCACACCTGTGGGAGCGCCCACTACATATGGCCCCTGTTCCTCACCTCTCCTCTGCTCCTCCTTCTCTCCTGGCCTCTTGCAGAGAATTGAATGTGGAGCCTTTCAAAGTGTTTTGGTGGCAGAGTCTCTTTTGCATTAGCTGTAACAGATGCTGCAATGACTGTGCACCTTCTGAAGATGTATGGATTCAGGTTGCTGCTTGTAATAACCAACTCTTGTTATCCCCAAGTTGTAATTAATGCCTGATGGACAATTAAAAAGGTGGTGTGGTTTTTTTTACCATCACTGATTCTTTCTAGTGTCAGGATTATTGACTGTGCCATCATGGTCTCTTCTCACAGGTGGATAGTGACAGACCAAGAGGGAATGTCCTCAAGCTGTGACTGGGTAGGTTTAGACTAGACATTAGGAACAGCAGTGTTCACAGAAAGAGAGGTCAGGCATTGGAATGGGCTGCCCAGGGAGCTGGTGGAGTCACCAACCTTGGGTGGGTGTGTTTAAAAGTCGTTTGGATGTGGTGCTTGGGGATATGGTTTAAGGTGACCCTTGCAGAGTAAGGTTATCTGTTTGACTTGGTGATCCTGAGGGGCTTTTCCAACCTGGATGGTTTCTGTGTGATTCTGTGATGATGCAGCTGGTCCTGCTGGGTTGTGCTCCATGCCAGGGCGAGGTGTGCCCTTGGCCAGAGAGATGCTGCTGTGAAGCATAAGAACAGCAGAAGGATGCAAAAGGCTGAGTATGTGCAGCCTGGTGGGGTGCAGGGGCAGTGGGGGACAGAGACAGCCCTTGCATTGACGGGTTGTGTAGAGAGGAGCTGTCTCCACACACAGGACACTGATGAGATCCCAAATGACTCTGGTCCACTTAATCTTACCCTAAAGGTTGCACATGGCACAGTATTGCCCTGGCAGGGCTACAGAAAGCTTTGGGTGAGGTGCAGGCCTGGGCTGGGGGTGCTGCTGCTCTCTGCATGTGCTTTGTTGCTTTTTGCCTTCACTCTGTTTCTTTGGCTTGGCTTCAGCACTGAACTGTTTCCTGCTCCCAGAGCTCAGGTCCTTTTCCCTTCCTCTTTTTCCTGCCCCTGTGACCCCTCTGGTGGTATGGAGCCACACAAGCCCAGGGGCACAGCTCCCAGTGCCTGCAAAATGCCCCACACCACCCCTCCATGATCCTGAGATGAGCAGGTGGGAGCCAGCAGAGCTGTGGTCAGTGCTGGTCTGGACAGACTTGCTGCAGACCCTTGATGGACCCTTCCTCCTGCCCAGCTCACTGCAGATGCTGTGCCCACGAGCTGCAACACGTGAGCCTGCCCAGGTAAGAAACACTCCTGTTTATTCCCTGCCCAGTCACATAAATAGCTCCATATTGATCCATAAGTTACATCCCATTAGACTACTAACAGGAGCATCTTTTTACAGGGTTAAGCCATGGCTCAGGTGTGGGTAGGGGATGCAGAGCTAGGCAGTGCCCTGCAGCTGAGTGATGTCCTGCTCCACTGGCACTTGGTTTCCCTGAACTGGCACAAGATGTTGCCCATCTCAGCCTGGCTGGGCAGGCAGGGAAGGGTCATGTGCTGCTTGCAGTTCCTGGTAAATGCTTGTGCTGTCTGCTCCACTTTGCTGTTTCCCTGGGGTTCCTAAGGCTTGGAGCAGCACGCTGCATGACAGCAGGAGAGGGCGTGAGCTGGCGCATCGCAGGGTGCCCAGCCACATCCTGCAGCCTCCGGGCAGGGGAAGTAGGAGGCGAAGCAGAGCAGGATGCTGTGACAGCTGCTGCGAGGGAGCTGGGGGCCAGGCAGGGCTTTGGGTGTTGGCTGCAGGCATGCACAGTGCTGGAGGGATTGCCAGGGGCTGCCAGGCCATGGCTACCAGCTGGCACTTGCTGCTGGTGGCCTGAGACAGCCCCGAAATGCTGCAGTGTCCTGAGACAAGAATCTCTGTGTACCTCCATCCACAACGCTGCCACAGCCCTAGGTGCACGTAGCTCTTTCCCCCTTCAGCCTCCAGCGCCTCTGTGCTGCTCGGTGCTCTCTGGAGCACAGGATCGAGCCGAGGAGGGGATGTTTTGGTTGCAATTAAAAGCTGCCAAGCTGCTGTTACAGCAAATCCATGAAGACACAAGCTGCCTCCCCTCGTGTGCCTACCTCCTGCCTGCACAGGGACCCCAGGGTGGCTCAGCACCTGCTGTGCCCAGCAGCGAGAAGCTTTCTGTGCGTTTTCCCTCAGTCCCGTGGGACACTTTCCTCTATCCATTTGAGGTAGAAAGGGTTTCCTTGGTCAATAGGCAGGCTGATGATTTCAGGGGTTTCAAAGGGATGGATGGATCTAAAGTGGAAACAGATGCAGAGGAGCAGTGTCACCGACAGCCCGGCAGCAGAGCAGACCCACTCCTGCTCGCAGCGCCGGAAGCAGAGGTCCCTGCTCCCTCCCTGCCCCACGCTCTCTGCTGACTTCAAAGCACCCACATCTTCTTGTCATGTGAGAATTTTGCTTTGAGTTTGGGGGTTACCACAGCCGGCAGCTGACTGCCAGGGGCCCTGTCCCAAAGCTGCCTCTGCTCCCCACTCAGAGCTTGGGAAACGCAGGAAATCCTGCCAGGAGGCAGCCAGGGAATAACTTGCATTGGGAGAAGGAGAATCCCTCCTTGTCCCCAGTATGGAGGGACTGGTTGAAGCCCAACAGTTGATCTTCCTGCCAGCTTTCTTGTTTTTTTAATGTACTCATGCAGTGTTTGGCTTTTTGTGGCTTAAAAGATACCTCAGGAGCACCTGAGCCCTCTGAGGCTCAAGACTCTCAAAGCCTGGACAGGAGATGGCAGCAAAACTCAGACAGGAATCACAGTGCTCCTTGGAGCCAAAGTCTCACCTGACATAGTTGGACAGTTCACCAATTTTGGATGTCCTTGTTTTCACTAACTGTAGAGAGCAAGAAACAAAAGCCAGGTGAGAAGGGACAGAGCAATCCTGCGTGCCCAGTGCCACTGCACACGTCCAACGTGGCCAGCAGTGTGACTGGAGCTCTTCCTGGGCTCTTCCCTGGGGGATGTCCCTCTGCAGTGACAGGAGGAGAGGCCAGGCCAGGCTGCCATCCCCAGCCACCACTACCATGCTCACCAAGTGGGTGCTTGGGGTCCTTGGGTACTGTCTCAAATCTTGGGCAGGTTGGTGCCACCTCCCCAGACCACCCTGCAGTCCCTTTTGTCTAGGGCTGTCTGGGATGGGGGATTTTCATGACATGGGGAGTTGTCTCTTACCAGCAGTATTTCAGTGGACTCTTCCAGTTCCCCTTTCCAGAAATACCTAGATTGGAAAGGAAAGAAGCATCAGCAAACACAGCTGGGTACACCTTCCTCTGGCAGGGGGTGGGAGGGCAAAGGAGCTGGGACTGGGGTGGCCGTGGAGGGCTGCATGGTGGTGGTCCTGCTCCAAGAAGCAGCTGGGAGACAGTGGCTGAAGGAACTGCAGCTGGGAAGCTGAGCATGGCAGCATCCTTTTCTCCCTCTCTTTTCCTGAAGGAGAGGAGATGCACTTGTCATGACTCAGAGATGACCTTTCAGAAGCCTTCTGTTGACAGAAGGCCATCATCATTTCAGCTGCACACTGGGGTCCTGCACAAGGAGCATTTGAAAGCTGCAGTGTCTCCTGAGCAGGAAATGGAGGAGGACCCAGGTAGAACAGGCAGGCTGGACATGGGCAACTCAGCTCCAGCCTGCAGGGAGCAAAGTACAAGGGAGAGAAGAGTTTTACTGAGCTTGTCCTGTTTCAGCAGCCTAAATTGGGCTATGGGAGAGTGTGGATGAGGGGGGCAGTGTGAGGAACCCCTCTTGTGGGATGGCTGCGGTGTGGGCACTCATTCCCCTCCCCAGAGGGGTCAGGCCAGGGTGCTCCTATGAGCAAATGTCTGCTGTGGGGCTTTGTTCTTTAACCACTACAAGAAGTGCACCCTTTGGGATACCTGAGGATACCTGCAGATCAGGACTGGTTGCATTTCAGGGTCAAAGATACTGTTCTTCCTTCCTGAAAATGCTTCTGGTCCCTCTCTTAGCTTCTTTTTAGTTCCTTTAAAAGCAGGTGCCACGTCCTCAGGACCACAAACCACTTTGCTCTTTGCTAGATTTCCTTGGAGCTATGTAACCAAGACATAAATGGTCCCCTCTGGCAGTCAGAGCATCTGCACTCCTTAACAGGCTTAGCATGGTCCTCCTCTGCCATCTGCAACCACAAACAGACCCAGCAGCCTTCTGGCAACTGCCTTCTCTCCCCAGGGGTCTGTGGTATCCATCTCCTTCTTTCTCCACTGGGGAGCTTGGGTTTGCCTCCTGAATACTTAGGAATATTGAGCCCAACTTACAAGGCTGAGCTCTTTGGCAGGATGTTGACACATGCAGCCAGCTTCTTCTCCATGATGGCCCTGGGTGAGACAGGAGGGGAGTTAGTGCTTGTGCCCAGCTTGCTGCAGGTCAGTGCTTGTTCCTAGCCATGGGGACATTCCCCCATGCTGTCCCTGACTGCCAGCACCAGCTTTGACATTGGAGATGTGGGATTTGGGGTTAATTATTACCCTGGGAAAACAGAGGCAGGAGTGACCTCCAGCTACAGCTGCTCAGCTCAGGCCCTCTAGGTAGGGCTCTGGCACCCTTCTGGTCATGCAGGAAGGTTGAGTGTTGCTCCTGGCCAGAGGACCTGTGCCTCACATGATGCAAGGACTGTGCTCAGCATTAGCCCTATGCCCATTTTTTGCCACAGGAACACCAGGGCAAGGTTTGAGCCTTGGGGCCACAAGAACAGGGGCTGGGATGAACATTAAGTGATTTGTTTCCCAGTCCTGTATTTGTGCTGTCAAACTGTGCCTCTTCCTTGCACAGCAGGCTAAATGTGGATCTTTATTAAATTAACATCAAGGTTTTTCTACCCAAAATGTCCTAGAAATCTGAAGACCAAATAAATTCTTTCCCTCAGGCTTCCTCCTCTAGTTGTAGGCTGATTTGTTATTGCAGAGCTGCTTGGGTCTGCCAGCAAAAGTGATATTTAAGTGATGAAGGGCTGCTGAAGCAATCTCAGGGTGGATCTTTAGAAGAGCCAGGTCAGATGTTGTATTTTCTGACCACAGCAACGTCTGAGCCCTTCTCATTTTGGTGCCAGCCCTGTCCTTCTGGTAGGCAGCTCTGCTAAAGGCGCTGCACTGGTGACTTCACTTCTGGGTCTCCTTAACACTGGCCCTGCTGGACACTACTTTGTACCAAGTGCTTTGACAATTAGACTTCCAGATGCCTTTGACCTGCAGAGAGGGCAGGAGCTGTTGGGTTACTGGAAGGCTTGGGTCCTGCAAAAATTAACTCAGAGAGCTGAAGAATTAAACCCATTCCAATTAGCTACTGCTCCCATTCAAAGTGCTCTCCAGAATGGTTTTGGCTCAGAGGGCATTAAACATTTATTATTCTTACATCTAGGGTATGATAGTGCCTGGAGGTGACTACCAAACAAACTCTCAGCTTTCACAAAGACATGATGAGCTGTAAAAATAGGACAAAACTGATTGCTGGCTCCTGTGCCCCTGAAGACGAGCAGGAGGGGCACAAGAGGGTCCTCTCTGTGGCTCTGACCTGAAAACACACTGGGCAAAGGGAGAGTGTGTAGCTGCATCCTTCCTTGAGATCTGGCCTCTGAGCTGTAGGGAAAGCTGGACTCTTGTCTGAATAATGCTGGATGTTAGGAGGAAGTTCTTGACAGAGAAAGTGATTGGCATTGGAATGGGCTGCCCAGGGAGGTGGTGGAGTCACCATCCCTGGAGGTGTTGAAGCAAAGCCTGGTTGAGGCACTTAGTGCCATGGTCTGGTTGATTGGCTAGGGCTGGGTGCTAGGTTGGACTGGATGAGCTTGGAGCTCTCTTCCAACCTGCCTGATTCTATGATTCTGCATGGGGTCAGGTTCAGTGTTTAAGCACAGAGAGGTGACAGAGAAGGACTTCTCTCTGCTAGTGGCTCAGAGGGATCATGGTCTGAGAGAACAGCCATCCAAGGAGGCTGGGGGCTGTTTGCTCTCACCACGGGTAGCCAATTCTAAGCGTTTAATGCTTGGAGAGCATCTTGAGTTAATCTGTAGAGCAGCAGCAGCACGAGCGGAGATGTCCCTGCTGCGTTTGTCGTGTCAAACACATGGCACAAATCGTGCTGCTTTTGCTGCCTGCAACTTCCAAGTCACTTGGAACCTTTTGATTTGGGTGAATACCTTCTAATTGCTTCTGCTCTCAGTAAGCTGTGACCCTAACTGAGATCCTGAACTTTGTTCTAGCAAGCCAAGCGGAAACAAGCAGGCACCATGGGAACAGGGAATGCTCTAAGAAGCTGAATGTGATCTGTGGAAAACATCTGCATAATTAATGCTGTCTTTGGGTTGAGTACTTCACGTGTGCTTCTTTGTCCCTGCCTGATAATAGGCTCTGGATTGAGACAGATGAAATATTAATAAGCAGAGAAGCAAAGAAAATGATCTGCACAAATCTAAGGCAGAAGTGCAGGGTCCTGCAGCTGGGTCCAGGCAATGCCAAGCACAAATCCAGGGTGGGCAGTGGGTGGCTGGAGAGCAGCCCTGAGGAGAGGGACTTGGGGGTGCTGCTGCTGAGAAGCTCAACAGGAGCCAGCAGTGTGCACTTGCAGCCCAGAAAGCCAAGCAGAACCTGGGCTGCAACAGGAGAAGTACAGCCAGCAGGGCCAGGGAGGTGATTCTCCCCCTCTGCTCTGCTCTGCTCTGCTGAGACCCCACCTGGAGTACTGCATCCAGTTCTGGATCCCCATTACAAGAAGGATGTGGAGATGCTGGAGAGTGTCCAGAGCAGGGCCATGAGGATGCTCAGAGGCTGCAGCAGCTCTGCTGTGAGGACAGCAGAGTTGGGGCTGTTCAGTCTAGAGAAGAGGAGGCTCTGAGGTGACCTGATTGTAGCCTTCCAGTATCTAAAGGGGGCCTACAAAAAAGATGAGGAGGATCTTTTTAGGCTATCAGGGAGTGACAGGACTGGGGGGAATGGAGCAAAGGTGGGGAGATTCAGTCTGGAGGTGAAGAGGAAGCTGTTGAGCAGGAGAGTGCCCAGGTTGCCCAGGGAGGTGGTTGAGGCCCCATCCCTGGAGGTGTTTAAGGCCAGCCTGGCTGAGGCTGTGGGCAGCCTGAACTCAGGTAGGGTGTCCCTGGCCATGGCAGAGGGGTTGGAACTGGCTGCTCCTTGTGGTCCTTTCCCACCCTGACTGATTTTGTGCTTCTGTGAAGTGGGGGCTGCCAGGCTGCTGGGGTGTTAGCAGTGGCCACATCATCCAGCCCAAAGGGGTCAACTCCTCATGGCAGGTCCAGGAAAAAGCCTGGATGTCCTGCATGGGCTTGGAGCTTTCCTCTGAAGATTTTAAGCTAGCATTAATCCAGATAAATTGGGTAAAACCTGAAGAATAAAACAAGCCAGAGCCTGGGTTCTACCTGCAGCTTATCTGCTTCCACAAACCTAAATCTCCTTCTCCTTAAAACCAGTGAAAAATGTCCTTGCAGAGTGATCTACCAGAGTGAGAGCTCCACTGAGCAATGCAAAGGAAGAGTGAACATGACAGCAGGAGTAAAAGGTGTGTGGGAAAATGGATGTAGGAGCATTGTGCCATCCTTCTACACCCGTGGCTCATTCATTCAAATTCTGGAGCAAAGGAATAATTACTCCAGCAGTAAAAAAAAACCAACCAAGGTACAAATGCCTTAGTGATGGAGAATGATTTATTTCCTCTCCCTTCCCTGCAAGATAAGCAATAAGCAGTGGAGAACATTTGCAAAGCTGTTAAGATGCAGCATTCTCAGCAGCTGAGGCTCTTTTCACCAGCCAGAGTTACTCCTTTTTCCATAAGACATGGAGCAGGGCAGATATTATTCTGTTTGAATTTCTTCATACAGTTGCAGCATTTAAGATGATAACAAAATCCCTTTCAGCAGCCTGTCAGTTCCTGAAGGACTGTTTGGGAATGCTGTGCAGGAGCTGGGGGAGAGTTTCTGGCAAGCAGCAGGGTAGCAGGGAAAAACACCACAGGAGGTGTTGCAGGAAACTTAATGGTCCATCATAAACATTTCCCCAGTCAACATGGTTTCAGTGCTTTGAACAAACCATCTATTGAGTCAGGGACTGAAAGGTGTGTGGAAAAAAACCCTCTGCATGCAAAACACCATGCAAAGTATCTCAGACATTAACAGAGGAAAAGTAATCAGGATAAAACCCTCCTTCCCTGCAGCTTGTCTGCTGAGGAGAGTGAAAGCTTCCAGGTGGTACCTCACAATCGCCTGCTCTGTGTTTGCTGTGGACCACTTTGGTCTTTTATTCATTTTCAAGGCAGCCTACTGTGTTTTGTCCTTCATCATAAATACTTCTCCTGGAATTTGTTACCTGTATTGTTCTAGAGAAGAAGAAAGGCTGTGGTGGATCTGAAAGCATCTGAAAACCCAGAGATTTAGGGCTCTGGCTGTAAAATGGGTCTTGAAAACAAAAGGCAGTAGAACAAACTGAGAATTGGCTTGATGTTACCATGGCATTGATTTCATAGGCAATTGTCAGCTTTCTTTTAGAATGCACAGCTCTTGGCAAGTGAATATGTGGTACAGAGAGAGAGAGAAAGGGAGAGTAAGAGGAAAGGAGCAGAGTTTGAGTTAGATGTGCAAAGTACAGAGAAGTACAGAGCCTCTCGAGGGATGAGGAGAAGCTTTATTGCACTGAGAAGCTGCTGTTGAGCAATTCAAGCAGGCAAGCAGGGAAGGCATCTCAGTACCTTGCAATGTCCTTGGCAATCTGCTCGTTGAGGCAGTTGATGAAGGCGATGGACTGGGTCCCAGAGATGTAGCTGCCGGTGACGGCGGAGTGTAGCTGCAGAGCGAGACTCTTCAGCACTGGGTACATCAGCAGGGACAGAATCACCACCTCAGATGCAAAACATGAGAGCAGTGACTGTAGGTGAAATACTGAATGCTGTAAAACCCAGCATTTGCATCGTCTGTGGCTCAGCAGAAGTCTCCAGTCTTCACTCAGCACCACGCTGCTGCTGGGTGTAACTGAAGTGAAAGCCTGCTCCTAGGGGCACTCACTCCCCTGCACTGCTGTGCCAAGGGCTTGGGGCAGGAAAGGGGCAGTTTGTGAGGCTCTGTTAGCCCAGAGACACCCAGACCTCTGCTGGAAGGGGTCACACCTCAGACTAATGGGGGTGTCAGAGCCCACCACACGGCCTCAGCAGCCAGGACTGCTGTTCTGAAGCAGAACAGGGAGGCAAGTATTCGGCTGTCTTTGTTGAAACACATTTCTGTTGCAAAAAGGAGCTAGAAGGGAACCACCAGGCATGGCTCCCACACCAAGCACATCTTTCCTGCTGAGGACACATCCTGCAGCCACCCTCCAGCTGTGTGCCCTTGGTGAGGCATGTCCACTGCTCTGGGAAATGGTGGGGACAGGACCATCCACCTCCTTGGGGAAGTGGAAAGGAGGGGGAGTGTCATGTCAGGTAGGGGTAGGGACCTGGCCAAGGTGAACAGATGTGGGCTGCAGCCTGAGGTAGGAGCAAAGCCCAGGAAAGCCTGGAGCTGTGCTGGGAGCTGTCAGCCCAGGACAATTACTGTCTTCTGCTGACAGCTGTTGCACAGCCCACCCAGGCTCAGATACAGACTCACATAGCAGGCAAGGAAGGGCAAGGTCTAAATGCAGAGTTTAAGTTAATTTCATCTTAATGACATGATACTAACAGGACAGTGAAATTGGAACCTTTGGGGCACAGCAATCCTCAAGGACACAACCCAGATCTGCAGAGCTGTCTCTGTCTGGGCTGCACAAAATCTCTCTCCCCATGGCCTGGCAGCAACAAGTTGCTTTTGCTGTACATTAGATGCTCTTCCCAGCAAGCTGCTTGGCTGCTCTTTGTGCTCACATGCCACAAACACAGTCATGTAAAAATACATAATTATCTCAGTGGGGATGTTGCTGTGCTGGGAAGGTTAATTTGTGTGTGCTGAGTAATAGGGGAAGGATGGTGCCTGCAGCTGTGGCTGCAGGGCTCGCTCAGGCTGCACAGCTGCTCTGCCCTTTGTCTTTTGTCTTGCTTTTGAACCAAACAGCATCTGGCCCTCACTCAACGACAGTGATAAAACAAATGCTTTTAAGGCTAAGTATATGATTCTCCCCCCACACCAGTTCCACCTTCCTTTGTCCTCTGAAAAACCTCTCATTATAAAGCCAGTGTCAAGGATTTTTTTTTTCCTCCTGTTTTCATAAAGACTGAATGAAAAAAAGTCCTCTCTTGCCACCATAAAGCCAGGAGCTCCTTTCTGCTTGGAAAATGACTGATGTGCTGTTAGCTGTCTCCTCGCTCCCAACACATTTGAGGAAATCTTCCTTTGTGGAGTCATGGAATCGTAGAGTCATAGAATCATAACGTCATAGAATCAGTCAGGGTTGGAAGGGATCACAAAAATCATCTAGTTCCACCCCCCCTGCCATGGGCAAGGACACCTCACACTAGATCAGGATGTCTAGACCCTCACCCAGCCTGGCCTTAAACACCTCCAGGGATGAGGCTTCCACCACCTCCCTCGGCAACCCATTCCAGCCTCTCACCACCCTCACGCTGAAGAACTTCTTCCTAACATCCAGTCTGAATCCACCCATTTCTAGCTTTGTTCTTTGTTGTCACAACATTCCTCACACTCTAATTTTCTCCATCCTTGCCTGCTCTAATTTTTAGAGCGTCCTTTCTGCCCAAGAGTGATGACTCTCTTGTTTTTTTGGGGTGTTTCCCCTCGTTGTCACCCCCTTTTTCTTTTTTTCTGAAAGATAAACCCCTTCCTTTCCTTTCTCCTTCCCTTTTCTTTTCTTCTTTTTTCTCTTTTCTTTTCCTCTCCTTTTTCCTCTTTTATCTTTTCTTTTCTTTTCTTTTCTTTTCTTTTCTTTTCTTTTCTTTTCTTTTCTTTTCTTTTCTTTTCTCTTCTCTTCTCTTCTCTTCTCTTCTCTTCTCTTCTCTTCTCTTCTCTTCTCTTCTCTTCTCTTCTTTTCTCTTCTTTTCTCTTCTTTTCTTTTCTTTTCTTTTCTTTTCTTTTCTTTTCTTTTCTTTTCTTTTCTTTTCTTTTCTTTTCTTTTCTTTTCTTTTCTTTTCTTTTCTTTTCTTTTCCTTTCTTTTCCTTTCTTTTCCTTTCTTTTCCTTTCTTTTCCTTTCCTTTCTTTTCCTTTCTTTTCCTTTCTTTTCCTTTCTTTTCCTTTCTTTTCTTTTCCTTTCTTTTCTCTGTTCTTTTTCTTTTCTTCTCCTTTTCTCTTTTATTTTCTTCTCTTTTATTTTTTCTCTTTTATTTTCTTCTCTTTTCTTTTCTTTTCTTTTCTTTTCTTTTCTTTTCTTTTCTTTTCTTCTCTTTTCTTCCCCTTTCTTTCATCTCTTTCCTTTTCTTTTCTTTTCTTTTCTTTTCTTTTCTTTTCTTTTCTTTTCTTTTCTTTTCTTTTCTTTTCTTTTCTTTTCTTTTCTTTTCTTTTCTTTTCTTTTCTTTTCTTTTCTTTTCTTTTCTTTTCTTTTCTTTTCTTTTCTTTTCTTTTCTTTTCTTTTCTTTTCTTTTCGTCTTTCCTTTCCTTTTATTTTATTTCCTTTTCTTTTCCTCTCTCCCCCCACCCCAGAATGATTGCATTTGCAAAAGTGGAAAAAGTGAAGGAGTGAAAGTTCAGGCTTCCTACCTGACAAACTGAATAAACCTGACTGACAAAACGCCGAGGTGAACAAAACTGCAAAGCTTGCTGTGGGGCTCAAAACACTTCAGTGCCCAGCAAACTGGACAGCAGAGCTCAGAGCCAGGCAGATTTCTAATGCAAGCTCTGTTTTGGCTTTGGTGAACTCAAACCAGCTTTAGGGTTTAAAATTACCACGTCAGGATTTTTTTATGAGGTTCTGTTAAAAAAAAAAAGCCAACACCCAAACCAAACACAACTTGTGGCAGCCTCGAGTATGTTGTGAGCTTCTTCAGCGCAAGTGGAAGGAGAACTCTCCATAGAGATTTGCACTGCTCTCTGCAGCGACTGACAGCACATTCCTCCTGCATGATCTTTTCCTCGACTCTTGTTTTTTCCTCGCAGAAGTTCCCTTATAAAGGTATCAGCAGAAGCATTTCCCCAGAGGCTTCAGCCGGCACACAACACGCTCGCCAGAGCGCCGGTCACCCGTGTCCCCCCCATCCCAAGCATGGAGCCAGCCCTGGCAGGGCTGGAGGGCTCCCACTTACCAGCAGCAAGGTGCCACGGCCCGGCCGAGGGCAGCCCTGGGCAGCGGACGGTGCCTGGCAGCGCTGGCTCAGCCATTCCATCTCCCCAGGCGGGCGAGAGGCTGAGTCCCGCCCGTCCCTCCACCTGCTCTGCCCACAGCTGGAAGGCTGCCTGGGAAGGCTGCCCACAAAGAGCACTAACTCCTCCTTCTCTTCCTCCCTGGCTGCCTGCAGCCTGGTACCCGCCTGCTTGCCCCAGCATGATGTCCCCACAGCAACCCTGCCTCCCCATGGACCCTTCTCTGCCTTCCCTGCCACCCCAAGCCCCAGCACTCAGCCTCTCTGCCTGCCTGCCTGCCACAGCTCCATGCACAGCCGGCCCCAGAAGTGGGGGCAAAGCCACAGCAGGGACAAACAAATCCCTTAGTAGCAGTGGTGCTGTTATCAAACCCATGCTCCAAGCTGCTGGAGAAACCTCTCCCTTCTGTTATTAGGTGGAAGTTCTTCCCAGAGAGTGATTGGCATTGGAATGGGCTGCCCAGGGAGGAGGTGGAGTTGCTGTGCCTGAAGGTGTTCAAGCAAAGCCTGGATGAGGCACTTCAGTGCCATGGTCTGGTTCAGTGGACAGGGCTGGGTGCTAGGCTGAACTGGATAATCATGGAGGTCTCTTCCAACCTGGTTGATTCTATGATTCTTCCCTTCCCAGGTGCTCTTGAGGCACTCAGTGATGCCATTTGGAACATTTTGCCTTAATTTTTCCATCTAGGAAACAGTAATTTTCTCAGATTTAATATTCCTGTGGCTCTACTCTTTGGGTAGAATATACTAGAAAGCTGCTAAGCCTTTTTGTGCTGTCTGGACCCAAAACACTCCTGTAAGAAATCCGGTGCAGAGGCCAGAGAGCTGCAGTCTGTCTCACCCTGTAACTTCATTCCTCTTGTCAGTTCTCATAAGCTGTTAGGAAGACACATTTACTGTCAGCCTGCAGCTTTGCTGGTGTTCAGATGAGTGCCTGATGGCTGCACCCCTGTGCCCTGTCCCAGCTGGCAATGGAAGGGGCTCAAGATGTGCTGCCTGCTTGGGGGAGGCCTTGGGGAGGAATGAAACACCCTTGAGCTCTGCAGAATGTTAACAGCCGTCGATTTATTACACTCAGTTCTCTTCCTTGTTGTTCATGGGCTGGAAAAAGGACGTTTTCCACGGCTGCTGAGAAGCAGACTGAGTTGCTCCCTTGCAGCATGCCCCTCTGTGTCCTGGACTGAGCCGTCCCCGTCGCTGTGAGCAGGAGTAAGCAGCAAAACAGGAGGAGGTCCCGGCACTGCAGCCTCTTCCCTGCCGCTGGGACCCACCTCAGTGTGGTCCCTAGTGAAAGCCAATGCACACACAGAGCTGTTTGTCTTTACTCTGCCCAGCACGGTGCCAGGCGCCTACCACCGGGGCCAGGCACACAACATTTGTTAGCACAGACGCTCCATTCGTCACCGCCTCCCTCTGCCCATCCTACAACGTACCACTGTATGCTGCCTAACGATTTAAAGGCGGCTCCGGGAGGTTCCCTAATTAGTGAGCTCGTTTTTACCTTAGGAGGGTGTGTTTTAGCATTTAAATCGCCCAGGGTTACTTTAGGATACACTTTTGGCTCCTTTTTGCTCCAGAAGGTCCACATTTTGTGATCTGGTGTCTAAGCGGGCAGCAGCACGACACAGAATGCACACTGGTGTATGCCCTATTCAGGGTTAGGTGCTCTCTGTGATGTCTTGATCGTATCTCCACCGAAACCTCCTGCTCAATTCTTAGCCTTGCTCTTTCACCGTCCCTGGAGTGTAGCTGTCAGGGCTGAATCCCCACGTCACACGCATGACAGCGCCCTGTCCTTCCGCGCCCTGTTCTCCAGAGTCCAGCGAGTGTCCGCTGCCTGCGGGCGCCGGCAGCCTGGCTCGGACTCTCCCGGCTGAGCTTTTCGCATGCCCAGCGGCTCCCAGCACCGCTCCCAGCACTGCTCCCGGCACCGCTCCCGGCACCGCTCCCGGCACCGCTCCCGGCACCGCTCCCCGGCGTTGCCCCCAGCCCGGGCGGCGCCCAGCCAGGGCCCTCCGCAAGCCCCGCGGCAGCCCCGCCCCTGCGGCGCCTCCCAATCAGGCCGCGAGGGGCGGGGCCGAGGGGAGAGCGGGGCCGAGGGGAGGGCGGGGCCGAGGGGTGGGCGGGGCGCGGGCGCCATTTTCCTGCCGGCGCGGCGGGGCGGGGCGGTGCCGGCGCCGCGCGGTGGCTGCTGGGGCGGCTGCTCCCGCGGGGCTCCGCGGCCGGGCGCGCCAAGATGGCGGAGGCGGTGGCGGAGCTGCTGGAGCGGGCGGCCCGGCGGGACACGCCGCTGGAGGAGCTGCGGGCCCTGCGGCTCGCCGTGCAGGCCGTGCCGGCTGCAGCCCTCCGCGCTCGCCTCAGCGACGACCACCTGGGAGCGCTCTTCGCCCTCCTGAGTGTCAATGATCGGTGAGTGGCGGCCGGGCCCTGTCGGCCTGACGCGGCCGCGCCGTCGCCTCTCCCTTTCCCCTGCAGCAGAGTGGCTCCTGCTGCTATCCCATCTACTTTCCTGCCCTTCTTCAGGGCGGGGGCAGGCACAGCTGAGGATCGGAGGGCGCCCGGCGGCTCCCCTGAGCAGGAAGGCTTAGTTTCCTCTCTGTCCTGCCCAGGGAGCAGGTGTCTGCGTGCGTTTCCATCCTGGAGAGACTCCTGCAGGCCTTGGACCCGGTCTATGTGATCCAGAACCTCAGAGAAGAGCTTCAGAAAGGGCTTTTCCACCCCGACGACTCTGTGAAGATCCTCACCATATCTCAGGTACAGTTTTCCTTCGGGAGGAGGGGATAGAGCTGTGTCTTGAGCGAGGCTGGGTTTGGTCCTCATCTGTTACTGTTTCATGGGCTGATTTATGACAAAAGCACAACACCGAGCCTCACCTGCAGGAACTGTGCTCTGGCGTGCTCATACAATTTTGGACAAGAACAGTGCAATTTGGTGTGTAATGCTTTATGCTGTGTCTCTTGAATACAATATATAAAACTCTTGTCTTAACAGAAGTGACTTCTAAATCAATCTTTTGTCACACTCTCTGTATAGAGCTTTCTAAGGCAGCACTGACTGCAGGTACCATAGGAATTAAGTGCTGCCACATTTTGCTGTCAGGGATACTTTTGAACAGTGTTGTGGAAACCCTGAAGAGGAATAGGCTGCAGTACCTTATCACTTGTTGTATTGACTTCAAAGAACAGAACTGTGAAGTATTCTGACTTAGAATGGACTTCTGAAGGTTTCAAGTCCAGCCTTCAGCTAAAACTTGTCAGCAGGCAAAATGGTGATTTTTGTCTGGCCAGCTGTTCCAGTGCTTGAATGGTGGGGGAAAAAAGTTAGATTCAGTGCTATTTTCTCTAATTATTTAATCATGTCTTTAGGTTGGGAGGATTGTTGAAAGTTCAGAGGCCGTTGCAGAAATTCTCAACAGTCCTGAACTGTTACGGCAGATAATAAATTGCATCGGTGGAGAGAAAATAGCAGTGGCTAAAGAGGTAAGCATTGCACACTTTCTTCCTGTACAAACTGGTGTAGGCCCTCCACAGAACTGTCTGAGATGGCAGCCTCTGCTATTCCTGGAAGAAAAGACAGCTTATGTTGCTTGAAAGATGTTGCAAGAACAGAGCTTAAGCTGAGGAGTGACTTGGATGTGGCAAAAGATTTGCTTGAAACTATTTTCTTCCAGTAGCTGTTGATGCCAAAGAGAACTCATAGATCTGAACTTGGTGCCTGAGATTTGAGTCACAGTAACCTTAGCTATCCCTTCATAGACTCACAGAATGATTTAGGTTGGAAGGGACCTCAAAGATTATCTAGTTGCTACTCCTCTGCCACAGGCAGGAACACCTTCCACTAGAGCAGGTTCTCAAGGCCTCATCCAACCTGATCTTGAGCACCTGCAGAGTGGTGTTCATGACCTCCCAGGACAACCTGTTCCAGTGAAGAGCAAATTACAAGTTGAGAAGTATAAATTAAAACACCATCAGATAATGCTGAAGCTACATCAGATCATTTTGGGGTTTCTTATCTTTGTGAGTTCTTTGCTTTTAATAAGCTCTTGTTTTTGTTTCCAGGCCATCAAGTCTCTCTCAAGAATAGCACAGACACAAGAAGGTTTAGAAGCTTTGTTTGTGAGCAGCTTGCTGAGTGACTTGAAAAATGTCATGGCAACAAATGACATTGTTCGATACAGAGTTTATGAGGTAGGGATACCATCCACCCTAGCATTTGTATGGCTTGACATTGCAGTTCTCTTAGCCTGCAGTTCTGAATGACAGGCTGGGTTTTATGATTGGCTTTTAAGTTGATCTTCATCTCTTCTGCACAGACATTTTGTTGTGTCTATGCTTTGTCAAGACTGGAAAGGAGTAGGAAGAATATAGCAGTGGTCCTCAAAATCATTTCAGAACTTGTCAGTTCGTGGAACAAAAGTGTGAAGCACTGTTTGCATCTTTCATTTTCCACTTTGTGTGTCTAGGGCATTGGAGGGGTGACACAGAGTTAGTAAAGATAGAATAAAATATTTGCTTCTCTGAAAATGAAGTAGCTGCTCTAGCCTCGTAACCTTTGGCTGTGAAGTACTGTTGAAACTTCAGGAGTGGGGAAGAAGCCAAGAGAGGTGCCAAATGAGTCAGCCTAGATATGTATGGCAAAGGAGAAACAATACAATGTACCCATTCTAGAGCTCAGTGGGGTAGCAGTGAGGATCCTCTGGAGAAAAGATGGCTGTGATTAGAAATCAGATGTGTGTGCTGTGAACTGGAAGTTCCTTATGAACTTGTGTCAAGCAAACATTTAGGTTAATGGTGAAAACATCATGAAATTCTATACTTTAATATACAGTGATAGTTACACTTGAGTTAGTCAGCATTATAAAGTGCATTTGACCATGATTGGGAATTGTTCTCATTGGCATGCTTTTATAAACCATCCTTGTTTTTCTTCCCCCTCTGCTTTTGTTCAGTTAATTGTTGAGATTTCTTCGGTGTCAGCAGAGTCACTAAATTACTGTGCAAACAGTGGATTAATATCAGAGCTAATTGGAGAGCTGACTGGAGATGATGTGCTGGTCAGGTATGTTGGTAGTGAGATTTTTCCCTCTTGTTAAAACTCTTAACACTCTAAAGACATTGGTGCCTGTTTCTTGTGAACTCTATCAGGAAAAGACTTTGCCTCTTCACACAGAATCGTTCAGGTTGGAAGAGACCTTTGGGGTCATCAAGTCCAACCATTAACCCTACTGTTGTGAATTATGCAAAATTAATAATCTATATTCATTTTTATATCCAGGTGAAGGTTGTTAATAAACCGTTTTCTTGGTTATTAACATTAAACCTCACCAGAAAACTTATTTGCAGTGTTTGAAATGCACAGTTTGTGTTTATATATACACATGGAACAGGCAATCTAGAACACTTAGGAAACAACTAACAAATACAAACAGGAAACTTAAAGCTGGAAAGAGGTTCTTGCTCCCTAGGGGATTGAGAGGCTCCTTTCTCTGCTTGGGCAGAAGGCACAATAGAATCTAGTTACAGAATTTCTTACAAAGAGACTTTGAATGTTTACTCACAAAACAGTATGAGACAATACCCAAAACACTTGAAGGGAGTTCTGTTAGTGTCTTGAAAGGAATTGCAGGCAAAGCAGAGCATAATGTGGCAGGGCAGAGCAGGCAAAAGCAGCCATGTGGTAAAAGCCTATTTATTGACTGCCTGAATGTCATGGCCCCTTTGGGCACGGAGATTCACCAGTCAGAATGGCACTTTGCCAAACCTGACCATATTAGATGAAGTCAGGAGCTTGCTTTCTCTTATTTGGGAAGTACAACTCTGGGTAAGTCTTGTCTTCTCCCTGTGCTCTGCTTCCCCTCCCCAGCAGAGGGAAGGGATCATGCCTGGGTAAGCCAGGACATATATCTTCATGACACCTGCTCTACAGAGTTCACCCCTAAGTTCACCATATCTCCAAGCACCACATCTAAACAACCATTAAACACATTCAGGGTTGGTGACTCTACCACCTCCCTGGGCAGCCCGTTCCAATGACTGACTGGGAAAAAAATTTTCCTGATGTCCATTCTAAACCTGTGTTGTTCCAGTCTGAGGCCATTCCCTCTTCTTCTGTTGTTTTTAAACAGCCTGGAGTGTAAAATACTGTACACTTAATTTGAGACCCAAGCTGCAGTTTCCTCATTGTGCTGTGATAATTTCAGAGCTGAGCTGCAGCTTAAATAATTCAGAATTCTTTTCAACCAACACCTAAATGAAAACTTCTGAGTGAGTTTGAAGGCATATTAGTTGGAGTAGCCTAGGATTTGTTTTGAGGGTAGAAACCCTTTCTTTTCTTAATCACTGAGTACTTCAAAACCCTATCTGAGACATGGCCAAACAACTGTTTCTCTGTTACAGAGCTACATGTATCGAGATGGTCACCTCGCTGGCCCACACTCCACATGGGCGTCAGTATCTTGCTCAGCAAGGAGTTATTGATAAGATTTCAAACATCATCGTGGGTGCAGAGTCTGATCCTTTCTCAGGCTTCTATTTACCAGGTTACATCATGCATTTCTTCTTTCTGGTGTTTGCTGCTTGCTTTTATTAATGGCTAAAAAGCAGAGGTCTCTTAAGCCTCTATTTTGAAAGCTTCTGTGAATTTTTGAATAGTAGGATGTGTGTGTTGGATGTACCAAGAAATTGAATCCATCAATGTTTACAGGAGAAATACTACTAAGAGTAGTGGTAGAGGTGAGAGTGGAGGGAGAAACTGTGCTATACATTTGAATTCCCTTCTGAGTTCAAGACAACTGTTACATTATGAATTGAGTAACTTCCCACATACTGGCTTGTTCCTTACTTCTGTCTTTACTGTGATGCATTTCACAAACAGTATTCAGGCTTAGTAGAATCATAGAGTGTTTGGGTTAGAAAGCACCTCTAGAGATCACTGAGTTCAACCCCCTTGCCAAAGCAGGGTCGTCCAGGGCAGGTCACATAGAATCAGCCAGATTGGAAGAAACCTCCAAGCTCATCCAGTCCAACCTATCACCCAGCCCTATCCAGTCAACTAGACCATGGCACTAAGTGCCTCGTCCAGTCCTTTCTTGAACACCTCCAGGGATGATGACTCCACCATCCCTGGAACACATCCAGGTGGGTTTTGAAAGTCTCTAGAGAAGGAGACTCCACAACCTTTCTAAGCAGCCTGCTCCAGAGTTCCAGCACCCTCACAGTAAAGTTTCTCCTCATGTTGAGGTGGAACCTCCTGTGTTCCAGCTTACACTCACTGTTCCTCATCCTATTACTGGGCACCACTGAAAGGAGCCTGGCATCTTCATCCTGACACCCACTTCTCAAGTACTCATAGACATTCATGAGATCCCCTCTCAGCCTTCTCTGCCCCAGGTCTCTCAGTCTGTCTTCATAACAGAGATGTTCAAGTCCCTTGTAGCTCTCTTTTGGACTCTCCGATAGATCCCTGTCTCTTGGATTGGGGAACCTCAAACTGGATACAGGGAGCCCAAAACTGGATGTACTTGGTTAGCAGTGACACAGTCCCTATTAATATGTATTTAATTTTGACATTGCTGAAGTTACTGTTTGTCTACTCTGAATGTGTAGGGTATTTTCTGTTGTGTTTTTCTTTGGTTTTTAAAATGCATTGATTTTTTTTTGTCTTGTGCTTTCAGGATTTGTGAAGTTTTTTGGAAATCTGGCTGTTGTAGACAGCCCACAGCAGATCTGTGAACGATACCCTGTCTTTGTGGAAAAAGTCTTTGACATGGCAGAAAGTCATGATCCAACCATGATTGGAGTGGCTGTGGACACCCTTGGAATCCTGGGATCAAATGTGGAAGGCAAACAGGTTTTACAGAAAACCAGTGGGTTTCTTTTTTTTTGTCCTTTTTTCCCTTAATCAGACTTCTGTGTGTCCTAATACAAGACAAGCAACATGGTTTGGTGTGACAGAAACGAGTTGCAAGTTGTTAGTTGTTTAGCTGATAATCATTAATGTTTATAAATATGGAAAAGGTGAGTGCCAGGAGGGTGGAGCCAGGCTCTGCTCAGTGATGACAAGGGTGACAAAGGTGGTGAGAGGCCTGGAACACAAGGCCTGTGAGGAGAGGCTGAGGGAGCTGAGGTTGTTGAGCCTCGAGAAGAGGAGGCTCAGGGCAGCCCTCATTCCTCTCCAACTACCTGAAGGGAGGCTGTAGCCAGGTGGGGTTGGGCTCTTCTCCCAGGCAACCAGCAACAGACCAAGGGGACACAGTCTCAAGTTGTGCCATGGGAGGTCTAGGCTGGATGTTAGGAGGAATTTGTTGTCAGAGAGAGTGATTGGCATTGGAATGGGCTGCCCAGGGAGGTGGTGGAGTCACCATCCCTGGAGGTATTCAAAAAAAGCCTGGACGAGGCACTCGGTGCCATGCTCTGGTCGATTGTCTAGGGTTGGGTGCTAGGTTGGACGGGATGAGCTTGGAGATCTCTTCCAACCTTGTTGATTCTATGATTCTGTGATGCCCAATGACAGGATGAGAGGCAGGGGGTGGAAGCTGAGGTGTAGGAGGTTCCATGGAAACATGAGGGGAAAAAAAAAATCCCCTGTGAGAGTGACAGAGCATTGGAACAAGCTGCCCAGAGAAGTTCTGGAGTCTCCTTCTTGGAGATACTCAGGCTGCACCTGGTTGTCTTCCTGTGTGATGTACTCTGCCCTGGCAGGGGGGTTGAACTGATATTTTGAGGTCCCTTCAAGTCCCTAACATTCTGTGATTCTGCAAATAAGGTGTTTTTTAGCTGTCTGCCAGGCATGGCAGCATGAAATACCTGGCAGCTAGAATTCTGGAATCGCAAGTATGATGCAAATTACTCTTCTAGTGAGCTGCATCATATGAATCATCAGTAGTTGTGTTATTTTAGATTCCTGATGTCATGACCTTCTCACTGGGATTAGAAAAGCATGAATTTTCATGTAATGCTGCTTTCTGTGAAGACCACATTGTTTCTTTCAGTGTAAAACTGATTGAAAGTAGGTGCTAGGTGATGTCTTGCTGCTAGTCTAGACTTGAAATGAAAATCTGTATTAGCAGATAGCTGTTGGAGCATGGGAGAATGAGCTTTAAAAGTGTAGTAGGATGCATGTTTCCCAAGAAAACTGAGTTATGTGACACACAACTTCCTTTCTGGAAATGTCTGAGTAGATTGGAGAGTTACCATCAGCTTTGGATTGACCTTTCTTAGGTGCATGTGGAGCAAAGAAGATCTGAGATTGCTTTTATTACCGTAAATCAAGAAGTTGTGTTATACACCAAACC
This sequence comes from Pogoniulus pusillus, assembly GCF_015220805.1. Classification (NCBI taxonomy): domain Eukaryota; kingdom Metazoa; phylum Chordata; class Aves; order Piciformes; family Lybiidae; genus Pogoniulus; species Pogoniulus pusillus. Next base: position 9,850,907 of record NC_087298.1, read on the forward strand.
TTAGAAACTGACTACAGTTAGTGCAGTGTAATGTGGCTAACATGTGACTTTGTACTCCTGTGGAGGTCTGCCTGTAAAATCTTCTTGTTTTTTATTTTCAAAGGAAGTAGATTTCAGAATCTGTTAACCAAAATAGGGCACCAGGCAAAGAATGCCCCCACGGAGTTACGACTGCGGTGCTTGGATGCAATTTCTTCTCTTCTCTACTTGCCTGTGAGTTTGTGGTTTGGTTTGTTGGCTTTTATTCTGTTGTCCTTCTGTGGTCTTGTAGTGTGTTGTTTTTTGGTGGTTTTTTTAATGCATAAAAATGAAATTACTGTGGATTTGTCTTTGTGATGACCTTTTGAGGTATCTGGGCCAATCCCAGGCTGGGTAGAGTAAGTTGAGAGTAGCTCTGAACACAAAGACCTTGGTGTATTGATTGTTGAGAAGCTCAGCATGAACTGGCAGTGTGCTCATGTAGCCCAGAAGGCACATCCTATCCTAGGCTGCATCAAGAGGAATGTGGCCAGCAGGGCAACAGAGGGAATTCTGCCGCTTTACTCTGCTCTTGTGGGACCCCACCTCGAGTACTGCATCTGGTTCTGGTTTCCCCATGGTAAGAGTGACACAGAGCTGTTGGAGCAAGTCCAGAGGAGGGCCAAAGAGATAATCCAAAGGCTGGAACACCTCTGCTATGAGGATAGGCTGAGGGAGCTGGAGTTGTTCAGCCTCCCATGCCAGAGAGGTTGGAGTAGATGCTCTCTAAGGTCCCTTCCAACCAAGTCATTCCATGATCTGTGCCAGGTAGAAGTGGTAGGTTTCCAGTATTGTGAATCAATAAATGACTGTTTTGAAATTCCCTAATAGTTGTTTACTTGAAATTGAAGTTTGCTTGTAAGAAGCCAGGTGTTGTTGACATCTGTTTATAAAGCACAAACTCAAGACAGTGCTGGTAAAGGAATGAGTAAATGGTTCAATATTTTTGTGCTTTAAAGAGATAGTGGCAAACTGCTCTGATCCTTCCAGTGATCTGCTTTAAATAGTGGAGCTTTGGGACATGAAGTCTCTTTCATTTGTCTTGCAAGGCTGCACTCAGCACAGCACTTATTTAAACAAATTGATTTTGATACATCTTTCCTCCAAGCTATGTCATAGAGTTGTGGAATGACTTTGAATAGGAGGAACCTCAGAGCTCATCTACTCCAGCCTCCCTGCCATGGCCAGGGATGCCTCTCAGCTAGACTCAGGCACTCGAGGCCTCATCCAGCCTGGCCTTGAACACCCTCAGGGGTGAGGACTCCCTGGGCAGCCTATTCCATAGCCTCATCACCCTCATACTGAAGAACTTTTTCCTAAGATCCAATCTAACCCTGCCCTCCCTCAGTTTCAAACCATTCCCCCTTGTCCTGTCTCTGGACACCCATATGGAAACTCCCTCTGCAGCCTTCCTGCAGGATCCCTTTAGGTGTTGGGAGGCAGCTCTAAGGTGCCCCTGGAGCCTTGTCATTTCATAAATAAAAAGTTAAGCTGTTTTGGTTTATTCTGTGGTAGTTTGGTTTAAATTGCTTCCTAACTATTGAACACATACTCAGCTTGCAAGCTTTTCATAATCCTCATCAGACTTCCATTTTTGTGTGCTTTGTAGCCAGAGCAGCAGACAGAAGACCTTCTAAGAATGACTGAATCATGGTTTACATCCTTGTCTAGCCAGCCCTTGGAACTCTTCAGGAGCATCAGTACTCAGCCATTCCCTGACCTGCACTGTGGGGCTTTGCGGGTGTTTACAGTAAGTGCTGCTTGCTTTTAAAGGTGAGGTGGTGAATTGCATTGCCCCTCGGTCCCAGCTGAAGTGAATGGCACCAACTTGTGCAGGGATCAGAAATCAGGCATTGGCACTCCCCATTTAAATAATGCAGCAGCCATGTCGTGCCTGTAATGCTTATTCTCTTAAGAACTGGAGAGGATTAAGAGAGGATCAGCCATGCTCTGGGTGTTGCGTTGGTAGTGGAGGCACTGCTGTGATAATTCATTTGAAACTTTAAAGGTAAGCACTGAGCTGTACTTGTTTTCCAGAATTAAATCCTGCTGCTAGATTTCAGTAATGGTTGTGTAACTATTGTGTAGAATCCCATTTCATTTTTATCTGTTCCTTAGCTATTTGCCTAACAGCCTAATTGTTTTGAGGGACTTGAAAATGAGCTGTTTCCCTTCCCACCCTTTTGTCTTCACATTTTAGGCTATTGCAAACCAACCCTGGGCCCAGAAGCTGATGCTTGACAGTCCAGGCTTTGTGGAGTACATTGTAGACAGATCTGTGGAGCCTGACAAAGCTTCAAAGGATGCCAAATATGAACTGGTGAAGGCCCTTGTGAACTCCAAAACCATCGCGGAGGTCTTTGGCAATCAGTATTACTTGAGGCTCAGGGCTTACTTACGTGAGGGCCCTTATTATGTCAAGGCAGTTTCTACTACAGCTGTGGAAGGAGCAGAATAACATCACTGATGTCTTGGTTCCCCATGTTGCTGAAATATGTGTTAAGATAAAAGGTGCAAAGACTCCCCGTGCTGGAGTCTCTTTAGATTGTCTCTTCAGATTGTCTCTTCAAAGGATTATGAAGCACTTTGACTCTATTTGAAATGAGTCATGAAAGCAAATCAAAACCTATAGGGCACAGCATATTTTCCCACAGAATGTCATGGCAGAAGGTCTCTGTGCTGTTGTGAGGCAAGTCAGTGAGATGAGCACCCTGTCAGCTGCTGACTGCCTTACTCTGCAGAACTATCAGTGCTTAGAGAAACCGTTCTTGGCTTTGGAGTTCCTATCTTGGTGGGAGTTTTTCAGCAGATCACAATTCAATTAAAAACAAAACAATCAGAACACTTTGAGGTTTGTAATCTCAGTTGCTGCCATAATTTCTGTTTCTTATTTCTTTTATATCTGCTGCAGTAGGCTCCCACCTGGAGCGTTTAGCCAGTGATGTGTCAGAAACCCTGTCGGTAGGAATAAGCTAGTGGCAGTCTGTCCACAGGAGGGAGCACGAACTGGATTCTGTTTTATTTTCAACTTGCTGGGTATGAGTCTTGCTTGACTATTTTAAGTATTGTTTACACTTTATGATGAGGATGAAAACACAAAAAAACTTTAAACCCTCTCAAAAAAAGCAAATGAATGCAGACTCTGGTGTTATAGAACCTAACTGGGAGCTTGGGCTCCCTTGTTGACTGGGACTTTGTACGGCAGCTCAGTTGACTTGCTGGAAGGAGCATGAGCTGCAGCACTACAAATCTACTTCAGAACCAAATCTCAAATTGTTTACACTATTTTTTAATAAATTTTGGGTTTTTAAAAATGTTGTTATTTAAAAATATTATTTTAAGTTGCCTATGTTAGAATACAAGGGGTAGGAATGTAAAGCTTTGATATTTAAGGGCATGAACTGAATTAGTGGAATGGAAGCAGTACCTTACAAGGTTGTAATCTTCTTTTGAAGATCAGCTAGCTGCAGGTGAGATGCAAGACTAGCTGGATGCTAGTGTCTGTCTATAAACACAGACCACAGTCTACCTTATGGAAAAGGTTTACATTTTTGAGGATATTAGGAGCAAATCCAAGGAATAGCTAGGAGTAGCATAATAAAATAATGAAGCTACTCCTGTGGTAGTGTCAGGTCATGTGTACTCTATGGAAAGTACTCATCCTGTGTCCCCACTCTGCCAAGTGAGGTAGGATCATCTAGTCACACAGAATTTCTTGCTTATAGTAACTTTGAGCAGCAGCAGTGGTGATGGTGTTGCCTGTCAAAAGCTGCTGGTGAGGAGTCAGGGCTCAGAGGAGCAGAGTAGTTGGGGAAGATCCCTTAATATTCAGTAAGCTGTCTGAATGCAGGTAATCTGCCTTGTTGATTGTGATTTAGTGTGTACTAAAGTTGTCATCAACATACTCCTGCTGCTGCTTTCATCCTCAGTGTGCATAATAAACATCTGCTAGTGTGAAATGCAGTACACTGTCTCATTTGTGAACAGAGAGAACAGAAGCTTCATGAGTCCCACCTCCAGGAAAAAGGACAAACATGAAAGCACTATAAAGGAAATAGAATACAGAAGTCCTTAGTTTGCTCTTGTATTGGACAATTGAGCTTTGTTATTTGGGGTGGCTTTGTGCATGGGTAGCTCTGTATGAGCTGTATCTTAAAATCTCACAATACAGAAACGTTTTTTGCAATTCATGAGTCTCTTCCATGTGTGTTTTCAGCTGTTGCTTTTGAAGGCTACTCTGTGTGCTAAGTCTTTAGCAGCTGCTTTGTGTGGTACATTTGCCAAACACAATATTTTAGAATACACAGAGATGCCAAACCAGAGTTTAAGATATGCAAGTATGCTTTATTCTGTTGAGCTTTGGACCTAACAGTGATTAATCGATCAGATGCTTACCCCTTAGCATTCCCTGCTGGGCTGAGTTAACAGCCCACCCTCACCAAGGCCTCCTCTTTTCCCACACAGACAGGAGGGAAACTTAATACACACAAAAAAGTCTCTGGGTTGATATAAGGAGTTGAGATCAAGAGCTTAACTGGAACTGATCCAAAGCACAACTACCTTGGCCTGAGTGCAGAGGAGTGCAGAAGCCAGTGACCTCCTACCCAAGCATGTAGCGGACAAGATCTAGCACCCCAAACCCAGCAACTGGAAACAGGAAGCCTCTCCATGTTGCAGTCTGAACTTAAAGGCCTATGGTACTTCACTTCAGCCAGCACTTTTATTTTGAATCTCCTGGCAGCATGAGATTGACCATCAGCAGCAGATTTAATTCAACCCATGACTCCTGCCCATCCTGTATGTTGCCACATGTTGTTGCTAATGTGTCATATATGGTGGAAAAATGTAAAGTGTGTAGTCCCTGCTGTCTTTCTATAAAGTAACAGTGGAGATAAGTGGAGAGAAAACCAGACAGGGAAGGGAGGAGAATGCTAGCTGAGATGACGTGATAAAACCAAGCCAAAAACTATCCTGAACACCAGAGCTCGTCATCTGACCCTGGTTAACAGGCAGCATAACTTGGTATGTAAGAGCTGTGGATCCAGTTCCCTCAGTGCAGGATGAGCAGATGGACCCACCAAGGTAAATGTGTGCCTCTTTGTGTGTGTGCCCAGCACAGCTGTAGGGCAATTCTGTTCAGCTGATCTTTCTGCCGCTGAAAGTGCTGATGTGGAGGAGTTCGCCTGGAGGATGCATAGGTAGGTTTTGTGTTCCATGACTGGTTCCTAATCTGGGGAATTTGAACACTTTTGGATGAGGTGGGTATTTCCAGCACGCTGGTGAGTTTGTTCTGACCTCATTGCTGATGTTCTTTAGCACAGCGCTCTGTGGGGAGCTGTTTGTGGCTGTGTTCTCTGATGCCACAGCTGGCAGGAGTGCAGCAGGTAGGTTGGAGCCTGCTTGGGCTGCTTAATTTAAGTAATGCCCATGATGGTTCCATGTCTGTCCTCAATCTAAGCTGTTCTGTGGTTTCACTGGTGCTGTAAATCAGACTGCTCATTCCTTTGTGGATGGAAAGATTCCCTCCAGCTGCAGAATCCTTTGGAAGCAGATGACGCCTGGGATCAAAAATGGAGGCCTTTAGGCTTAAGGTAAAGGAATTCAGAAGTCTGGGAAACACTGGAAAGAGGCAAACTTTCTTGCCCTTTTTTTCACTTGTTTATTTGCACTAGTAGGTGTTTATGAGTACATCCAGTTCTCTGGCTGCTGCAACATTGTAGCATTGAGCATTCATTTGCTGGTGAAGGGGAGAGAACTAGGAGAGATGGCTGCTGCTAAACGCTGGCGAGATAGAACAGCTGGGAAAAGAAAACTCAGGCTTGCTTCACACGAGTCAAATCTTAGTCGATGTAATGAAGAAGCTCATTTTTAATTCTATCCATGTTAAACTGTTTGAGCTTATCAATATAGGTCAGAACCTTGCAGGACACCAGACCATAATAGGTCTCCAGCAACGAGCAAGCCTCCCCATTGCTTGTTTCCTTCCAGTCTTTAAATAGCTCGTCCTCTTGCATGTTGGAAGAGGTGAAAATGAATTTATAGCAGCATCGATTGTAGCTGATGTGCTTCTCCCCAGAAAAACGAGAGCTGTGAACGGGAGTGATGCCAGCTTTCTTAGCACAGATCCCAACAAAAATATCAGGGGGCACTGAAACTGGCACCTCCTTGGCAGCCACATAGACCTTGCGAGCGGCGTCCTGGGACATGACGAAAGCGCTGCCGTCGCAGTAGTCCGGGTAAAACTCCTCTGAGTATTGATGCATGGGAACAAAGCCAGGGCTCCCGGGGGCTCGGATGGGCATTCCTTGATGAATGACCCTCCCCATGTAAATGTCCTCGAGTTGCTGTAAGCTAAGCAAGTATCCAGCCAGACTTGGAATGCTGACAAACACGTCCTCGTCTGTTTTAAGGATATACCTCGCCTGGGGACAGAAAGCCACTGTCCACTCCAAGCTCATCAACATCTTCTGTGTCTGTGTCTCAGGAGAATCAATGAAACTGCCTTCAATAATGTCTCTGTGCTTTTGAGACTCTTCGTTGATCTCCAGCTGGGTGGTTACTGAAGCTGGCTTTCCTAAGGCAAACAGGGTAAGGACAGCATAACCTCTGGTGTCTGTCACATTGCCCCACGTCTGCCTGATCACGTTGCGCCTTGTCCTGTTTTCTGGGCTGCTGCAGACAAGAACAAGCAAAAATATCTCTTGTTCGGAGCATGTTGCTGCACTGCTGACAGTGTGGGAGAGGTTGGCCTTTAGAGAATCCCTATCAAGCTTCCTGGCCCTCTCCCTGATTTCCAGAGTCTTTGCATCGGTGTAGGAAAGAGGTAGTGCCCGCAGGAAGTATTCCTCCAGTAAATCTGCTCCAAAAAGCAGCAGGTGGAAAAGCAAAACGTTAAAGAGAATGAAGCACCACTGGTGAGTCCGGAGCCTGCAGAGTGTCAGCTGGGGAAGAGGAGAAATGGACACTGAACTCTCCTGTCACTGGAGCAGAAAGGTTTCCTTCACCGTGCCAAACAATCATCACTTGTGAACTGTGGACTTGTATTATTAGTGTAAGGTTCTTTTTCCCCCAGAAACCTAAGCAACCCTACTTCAGGCAGGGTGAGATCCCATGCTGAAAAGGACACAGCCATGCTCTGGTTTAGAAGGCTCCTTTCCTTGCATCCATCTGTGGAAATACTGAGGAGCAGCTCAGTATTTCTGTTTCTAACCTGTTACCAAGGGTCTGGGACTCATAATGTTGGTGTGTCCTTTGGTACCTGGCCTGACAATGCTGTATGAAAGCAGGCAAGGCAAGAGACCCCAGGGAAAGCTCTGATCCCTGCTATCCCAGAGGGAGCAGCCCCTGCCAGCCTCCCTGCTGCAGGCTGAGCAGTGAGCTGGAGCACTTACCTGCATGGTTCTGGGGTCTCCCTGCAGCAGGTTCTGTGAGCTTGTCCGAGGCAGTTTCTCCCTGGCAGAAGCCTGTATCTGGGACTGTGGGATCCAGTTACTGCTCAGAACTCCAATACAACAGCTTCTACCTCACCTGCCTGCAGGGAGGAAAGATGATCTCAGAGGATGATCATGTTGCAGCTGTGTAAAGCACAAAGGAAGCAAAACTTCAGCCTTTCCTTTTATTAATTTCTGACACTTGGGTTTGGGCCTCTGAGAAGCAAAGAAGTGCAGCAACTGCCAGGGCTTACTTAGTGAAACAGGTCCTCTGGTGCCACTGTGAATCCATGCTAGGTCTGCCAGCTTGTTGCTGGTTTTCTGGGGTTTATTTTTTCACAGCTGTGCCATTTTGGCAGTGGTTTCCCCATCCAGGGCAGTGAATCCCTGTGCTGAGCACTCTGCCTCTCCAGGGATGGACATTTGCTGTATGAACTTGTGGATGTTTGCCTTATGTGGGATCTCCAAGAACTTGAAAGACATCCTAGTGTCACGGGCGCTGTTGGACCAGGTTGTCTCAAGCACATGGGGAGCAGACTGAGCAGGGGGAGTGGTACAGGGTAACTTTCCTTGTTCTGGGGTTGCAGCTGTGGGAGCTGTGACCTCACTCCATACAAGTCGACTCTCCCAGAGCAGAGAAAGTGCAGGGCATTAGTTCCAGACAGTCTTAAACCTCTAGGAATAAGGCATGAGGAAGGGGCTGCACAGAGGAAGCTGAGGGTGCTTGGCTGGAGGGCCTGTGGCTGGGATGCTGAGGATGTTTGGGTGCATGTTCCCCTCTTTCTCCTCCAGCATTCACTTGCTAAAGTGAGAAAGTGAACTGTGAGAAGCTGGTTTGGATGATCCTTTGCTTTCTGTCTGCACAGTGTCACCCTGTGGCTTTAAATTACTGCACAGTTTAATGCTTTTGTGGTGGTTGCATGTCACAGAATCACAGAATGGTAGAGGCTGGAAGGGACCTCTGGAGATCATATAGTCCATTCCTGCTGGTTGGCCAGGACCTTGATGTCCAGATGAGTTTGGAATCTCTCCAGAGAAGGAGGCTCTGGGCAGTCTGCTCCAGGGCTGCAGCACCCTCAAAGTGAAGATATTTTTTCTGTAGTTCAAAGGAAATCTCCTGTTTTGCAGTTCATGCCTATTGCCCCTTGTCCTATTACTGGCCACCACTTGAAAGAGCCCAGTCCCATCCCCATCACCTCCACCCTTTAGCTATTGATCAGCACTGAGAAGATCTCTTCTCAGTCTGCTCTTCTGCAGGCTCAACAGCCCCTAGTCTCTCAGTCTATCCTTCTCATCAGAGATGCTCCATGCCCCTCAGAATCTCTGTTGGACTCTCTCCAGTAGTTTCATCTTCCTCTTGAATGTCCTGATGAAGAGCTGCAGTGATCTATGGACAGGCTCCTGCCTTTGGTGGTGGCCTCGGCCGTGCTGGAGTCTGTGCTTGTTAATGTTGGCACAGTTGTGAGCTCTGCTGGAGCTGACTGGGTTGGGAACTGCAGGGGACTGGAAGTGCTGGAGGAGGAAGCGCCAAGGACACCACAAACAGGATGGAGGTGTCAGCAGGGGTGAGAGTTGGGTTTGGCAGCAGGTCTGTGAGCTGTGGGGCCTGAGGAACACTGAGGGGGGAGAAGGGCTTTAGAGCCCCCAACAGCCTCTGGAAAGGGCAGGTGGAGGGAATGGATGATGGTCAGGTTGCTGTTTGATGGGGGTTGGAACTAGATGATTCTTGTAGTCCTTTCCAACCCTGACTGATTCTGTGATTCTAAATTGTGGTGGAAGGTGTCAGCCTCCACCAGCACAAGTGAGGGAACTCTGTCCTCTGTGGCAGAGCAGAGAGCTGGAGACTGTTTTTAATGATGCAAAGATTTCTGCTAGGTGAGTTTGTGTTACTGCAACCTTGGGTGAAAGGCTGCCAGGAGGATGCAGCATTGCTGTGGTTTGCCTGTGAGGATCTGCTCCTCTGACCATCACAGTCCTCCCTGAAGCATCCTCAGGGCACCCTGTATCAGCCAAATGTCCCAGGGAGATGGAGAGCTTTGATTTTTAGATTTATTGTGACCAAGAGGTAATCCCCCCAGCTCTGGCTTAGCCTCTAAACTCTCTCAGTGCCTGCCCCATGTCTGTGGCCTTGGGGAGAGATCTTTTCCACACTGGTAAAATCCACATTGGTATAGGCAGCAGCTGGGATTACAGGAAAAAAACCAACAAATCCCTCCCTGGAGGTGTTCAAGGCCAGGTTGGATGAGGCCTTGAGCAACCTGTTCTAGTGAGAGGTGTCCCTGCCTATGGCAGGGGGTTGAAACTGGATGAGCTTTGAGATCCCTCCCAACCTAAACCATTCTATGTGCTCACAGCTTGGAGATGCATTGTGCTCCTCTGAGCAGTGGCCCAAATACATACAATGTGAGTGTCCCAAGGGAGACTTTGGCTTTAGGCTCTCCAAAACCAAGGTTAAAAACTCCTTCCACAGAGCTCATGCGTGAGCTGGGCTGCAGCTTCATCTGGGCCAGCCTCTCCATCGCTGTAACCCATGCAGAAGCTGTGCCTTCACAGGGTGTTAGAGGTTGGAAGGGACCCAAGGAGATCATCCAGTCCAACCCCCCTGCCAGAGCAGGGCAATGCTATCTAACACAGATAACAGAGGAACTCATCCAGATAGGCCTTGGAAGTCTCCAGAGAAGGAGACCCCAGGACCTCCCTGGGGAGCCTGTGCCAGTGCTCTGTGACCCTTCCAGTAACGAAGTTCCCCCTTGTGTTGAGGCAGAACCTCTTTTGCTGCAGCTTACACCCATTGCTCCTTGTCCTATCCCAGGGATCAGTGAGCAGAGCCTGTCCCCCGCTCCTGGCAACCTTCAGATACTTATAAACCTTTATCAAGTCCCCTCTAAGGCTTCTTTTCTCCAGACTAAGCAGTCCCAGGTCCCTCAGCCTCTCCTCATCAGCCATGCCCTCCTGTCCCCCAGTCAGCTTTGCTTTGAAGCTCAGCAGGCTGTCAGCACGGAAAGTGTCAGTTAAATGTGTTCTCTGAAATAAAAGGCTAATAAGGAATAATTTTTCATGTATGATAATACAGCACTACAGCCCCAGATACCCACTGTGGGGAGGGGGGTAAAAAACAAACCCCTCCTTTGAAGCTGGTCCATCTCCAGTGAAACCATTTAATAAGCAAATAAATACCAGCATTGGAAACCACTTCCATTAAAAATATTGCCTCTTCTAATTGTGTGCTTTCAGAATCATAATAACCCCCACATGTCTACCATCCCTCTCGCAATTACGCTCAGCGTGGTGCCTGCAGTTACTTCTGAAGTCATTTCTTCAGCACTACTCGGCGGTGGCAGCAGGGACTTCAAACGGCCGCCGATAGCACATAGAGGAGATGAAGGCTCTCCAGCCGCAGCCGGGGTGCGGGCAGCCCTCGCACCTCGGGTTTGTTCAGCCAAAGAGCCTGGCTGAGAAAGCTGAGGAGGAAGAGATACGAAATGACTGCTGAAGGGTAAAACAACCGGTCCGGGAGCACCGCAAACCCCCTCGGCTCCGCAGGGATTTGCCGGGGGGTGAGCGCTCCGTCGCCTTCAGGCAGCTTATGTGTGACCTTGGCTCGCTTTCCAGGTGGGTCAAGCCAAACGCAGTGAGGGAAAACCTCACCCGCAGTGAGATCCAAGAGTTTCCAGGAGAGTGAATTCAGGGTGCTGGAGTGGCTGAATTCAGGTCAGTCTGGAGAAAGGATCACAGAATGTTAGGGGTTGGGAGGGACCCAAACAGATCGAGTCCAACCCCCCCTGCCAGAGCAGGACCACACAATCTAGCTCAGGTCACAGAGGAACACATCCAGACAGGCACTGGGAGTCTCCAGAGAAGGAGACCAAACAACCTTTCTGGGGAGCCCACGTTCTGTTCCTACAGCTGCATTTGAACCTTGATAAGTCTCGGTGATGCAAACGAGCAGGAAAGGAGGTTTGCCTGAGCCACAGGGTTATATTTTGATGTATTTTCCTTTTTGTAAGATATTTTCCTATTTTCTTTTAATTTTATGTCCATGCAAACCTCATTCCAGGAGCAAGGTGTACCAATAGTGCTGCAGACAACTTGACCTACTGTACCAACAGTCAGGGTTTAAACTGAAGGATGGGGTTGGAACTAGATGATCTTTGAGGTCCCTTCCAGCCTAAACCACTCTATGATTGGGTTTGATGGTTTTTTGGAGAGGAGGGGGCTCTGAACTCCTGTGATACTCAAAGGTAAAAGCAGAGATGCTCACAGGGCAGTGGGAGATGCAGCTGAGCAGGACAAGCCTGGGGCTGGTGCTGTGGGGCAGGCAGCCATGGAACAACGTGCTGCAGGGGAGCAGCCGTACCCACAGCTTCTTAAAACGCCTCTAAAAGTCTCCTGGCTTCCCTCCCAATGCTGGGAACATTTGGAAGGGGGGAGCAGAGCCTGGCTTGCTTCAGCTCTGCTGGGCTATGCCTGATGGAATTGCAAAGGCTCTGGATGACGCAGAGCTCTCAGGCACTGGTGCGGGCGAGGAAACCACTCAGAAGTGACTTTTCCAGCAGAAATTGGCTCAAATATCTATGCTTGAGCTCTGCTGGACTCAGCTGCCTGTGTGGTCACTTCATGGCATGTGTTATCCATCCCTGAAGTGTGGACAACTCTCTGTCTGCACCACGCTCTCTGCTTCCAGATTCTTCCCCAAAGCCAGGCTGGTTCTTGCAGGCAGGCTGTCAGATCTTCCCCATAGCCAGGTTGGTTCTTGCAGGCAGGCTGTCAGATCTTCCCCATAGCCAGGCTGGTTCTTGCAGGCAGACTGTCAGATCTTCCCCATAGCCAGGTTGGTTCTTGCAGGCAGGCTGTCAGATCCCCAAAGCCAGGCTGGTTCTTGCAGGCAGACTGTCAGATCTTCCCCATAGCCAGGTTGGTTCTTGCAGGCAGGCTGTCAGATCCCCAAAGCCAGGCTGGTTCTTGCAGGCAGGCTGTCAGATCTTCCCCATAGCCAGGCTGGTTCTTGCAGGCAGGCTGTCAGATCTTCCCCAAAGCCAGGCTGGTTCTTGCAGGCAGACTGTCAGATCTTCCCCAAAGCCAGGCTGGTTCTTGCAGGCAGACTGTCAGATCTTCCCCAAAGCCAGGCTGGTTCTTGCAGGCAGGCTGTCAGATCTTCCCCAAAGCCAGGCTGGTTCTTGCAGGCAGGCTGTCAGATCTTCCCCATAGCCAGGCTGGTTCTTGCAGGCAGGCTGTCAGATCCCCAAAGCCAGGCTGGTTCTTGCAGGCAGGCTGTCAGATCCCCAAAGCCAGGCTGGTTCTTGCAGGCAGACTGTCAGATCTTCCCCATAGCCAGGCTGGTTCTTGCAGGCAGGCTGTCAGATCCCCAAAGCCAGGCTGGTTCTTGCAGGCAGGCTGTCAGATCTTCCCCAAAGCCAGGCTGGTTCTTGCAGGCAGGCTGTCAGATCCCCAAAGCCAGGCTGGTTCTTGCAGGCAGGCTGTCAGGTCTTTACCTGACTGCTTCTGCTCCAGAGACATGCCAGAGTGGGCAGGCAATTTTTCCTTGCACAAGCCCCTGTTTTCTGTGGGGTGTTTGCCCTGCCCTCATGCAGTTCTTGTCTTTGAAGGGTCGCAGAGGACTCCATCACAAAACATCCTCTGACAGCCCTGCTGGTCCCCAGCTGGGATGCTCTTGGGAGCACAAAGCACTTTTCTTACATTTTGGATCCAGCCCAAAGTCTCCTCTCTGTTTACAACCTGCCTTTTGCAGTGTGTCTGCAGCACGCACAGACCTGATAGTGCGAGGGACCGAGAAAGGACTTGTCTGGTTTTTAATCACAGCATCAGTTGCAATCAATAAGGGGAGACAATTGTTTTGGTCTTAGTCACCTAATAGCAATGTTTTTGCTTCAAGGTATGATTCAGCTCCTGCAGGCGGTTCTTCACCTGAAGTTCCCCGTGAGGCTTGGGAGATGATGGCAGAGAAGGCTTCAGGATTGCTTCGTGGTGTGTGCTCCTCCTGGGCTTGGATATTTAGCATCTCTTTGGCTGTTAAGCACAAGCGAAAAACTTAATAGCAAGGCAAGACCCCAAGAGTGCTGACACACAGCAGAGGTTAGCCACTCCTGGCACACAAACGAGGTTGCCTTTTCTTCCTAATGGAAGTTGACTATGTTAAAAACATGTTTTTCTATCCAGCTTCCTAGCATTCGTTTTTCCTTTGCCTGCATTAGAGTTACGAAGCTCTATCTTTTTGCATGGGTATATTTGATTATTGCTTCTTGAGTGTAATGACAGCTTTGACAACTAACTGCTGCTCTGTTCCTTGATAAAAGGCAGTTAAAGACTCGGTGCTTTGTGTGAGTGCTGCATTCAGCTCCAGAAACAGCCAGCTAAACATGAGTTGAATGGAGAAAGCACCAGCTTGTGACAAATGTCAAGCTGCAAGGCCACAGAGCTCCAGACTCTGTGCTCAACTGGTTCCTGAGAGGTCACTTCCCTGCCAAAACGTCACCTTGGCAGCAAAGTTCCCTGCTTTGCAGCGGAGCAGCCTTGTGTCCTTATTAATTTTCATGGTGTGCCATGCAGGTCACTTTGCCTTGCCATTTGTTCAGAGAATCATAGAATGCACTGGGTTGGAAGAGACCTTTAAAGGTCATCTTGTCCAACCCCTCTGCAGTAAGCAGGGACATGCCCAAGTAGATTGTGTTGCTCAGAGCCCCATCAAGCCTGGCCTTCAATATCTCCAGGGATGGGGCTTCCACCACATCCCTGGGTAACTTGATCCAGTGTTCCACCACCTGTATAGGAAAGAACTTCCTCCTGATGTCTAGTCTAAATCTACCATACTCTGCTTTAAAACCACTGTCCTTTGTCCTAGTGCTACATTCCTTGAAGTTGGATTCAAGCTGTATTTGTGCCTGGCAAATGGAGCTTTCACATGGGATTCATTTGATGTGCACATCATCCCCCAGTGCTGGAGCCTTGAATCAAACTCTGCTTTGATTAAATTCACTCCATGCTTTGACAATATTTGCATCTGGGAGCAGACTGAGTTGCTGTGCCTGATCCCACTGCTGTTCTGTAGCTGTAGAGATGCTGGGCAGTGAGCTGAGGTAGTTCTTGCCCTGGGGTTGATGGGGGGGTGCATGTATGTCTGTGTGAGATGCACCCCCGAGTGCAAATCTTGCCCAAGGATGTGGAGGGAAACAGGAGCTGAGTGCAGATCCTGGGGCTCATGCAATGCTCCATCCCATCCCCTCCAGGTCCCATGGTGCTGCATGGATCCATCTGTGCTCCAGCTGCATAGACCTGGGGGTGCCCTAGGGATTTTGTCTGTGTGTGGACTGCTGCCCCTCAGCTGTAGCCAGGGCTGCTGCCAGTTGGCCTGCTCCCCATTGTCCTCCTGACTGTTGGGGAGCTGGAACAGCACAAAGACACCTCCTGACATGAATCCTGCCTTAGCTGTGGAGCACTGTGGCATGCTGGACTTGGGGAATGCATTCCTCAGGCAATGAATTTCCCTCTTCCCTCTGACTCATCCCACCGTTGCCTCCCACCAATGTATGTATTGGTTTCCCAGGCACAGAAACAGCAGTTGTGTTTCTGCTGCCCTGTGCCAGGCCCCACCTTGGGTAGCCGAAGCTGTGACCTGCCAAGGGTGGTCATGTCCTCTCCCTTCGAGGAGAGGTCACAGACTGAGTGTTTGCCTTTCCCAGGAGCCCTGAACAAGCTCTCTCCATGGTGCTCTGCAAGCCTGGCTCTGCTCTAGAGATCTGTGCATGCACACACAGCACATGGCTGTGCAAATGGCCCTTGGCATCCCTGGATGTGCCTCTTCCCTGGTGTGCTGTGGGAGACAGCCCCTTGGGACATGGTCTCCCTTGCTTCAGAGTGCAGTGGGGAATAGTGGGATGCTGGATAGGGTCTCCAGCAGAGCCTCAGGGGTCTGGGTGGGTGACGATGAGGAGGAGAAGCCATGGTGCCACAGCAGACACAGCAAACCTGCCTGAGTTTTCTTTCTGTTACTAGAATGACTGCTGGGAAACAAGGACTTGTGGCACTGATGGTGTTTTGGGGAGCACTGCTGCTGCAGGCAGGGAGGACCAGCATTGCCTTTGATGACAATGCTGCCCTACCTTCCCCTTGCTTTTCCCTTGCTCTTTCTCCACCTTCCCCTCTAGTTTTGGGAGCACAGGGCAGGTGTGCCAGCCATAAGGCAGGTCCCCACAGCACCCTGCCCCAGACCTGTGACACCTCTGGGACTGAGCAATGATTAAAGATGATGTTAAATCATGGCATCTGGGAAGAAAGATTTTATCACAGGGTAGTGCTGGCTGTGACCCCAAAGACCTAAAAGTTAGCTTTGAAAAATAAGTGAATTTTACTGCTGTTGATCTTGGAAGAGTGGAGAGGGAGGGCAGCATCTCAGATGAGCAGGTGGAAAGGGGAGAGGGTGAAAAGAGCCCTGCAGATTCCTCAAAGGCTGGAGACAATGCCTTGGGGAGGAGCAAGAGTGCTCAGCTCAGGGTGTCAGAGGCAGAGGTGTTCTGTGTTGCAGAGTATTTTCACGGGGAGAAAACGCTGGATTAAAGCAGAGTGGGAAGAGGCTTTGCAGCGGCTGAGAGCTGCAGTCAGACGAATGAGTTCTCGTTGGTGGGAGAGGGTGCGGCTGACTAACGAGCGAGGCAGCCTGTAGGGAAGCCGTGGGAAAGAAGTACCAAGGGAGGGCGATGTGGTGATCTCAGCATCCCCAGCTGGATGTCTCTGAAAGTCTCTGGAAGTCAGACGGTCCCAGGGCTGGCCAAGACCATAATGCCATCAGCTCCATCTCTTGGGCAAGAGGTGAGAGAGTCAGAACGGCCACTCTAGGCTCTGGCACAGCAGTGTCCTCTGCCAGGGAGTGTGTGAAGTAGTTTTGCGTGACACCACAAGGGAGTAGAAATCCAACACGGACCCTGGCCTGAGCATCCACCTTTCCTAGAGGAACCTACTCCCAAATACTTGCACCTTCCAAGTACACCCACCCGTCTGGGCTCCGACCTGGAGGTTAGGACAAAATCAGCCTGTGTTCTGCTGAACAGCTGGGGAAGAACAAACGACCCCAGCCTGGGAGCTGACACTACTCTGTGACAGACAGTGCCAGAGCAGACCTAACCCCCCTGCCCTGGCCCTCTCTGCTTTACAACACACACTGTGCCCTGAAATCCATCCTGGAGCTGAATGACAGCAGGGCAAGAAAAAATAACCAGGGGAAGGGAAGATTCTTTTGCTTTTTATTCAGTCAGCTACTGGTTGTAAAGTGTTTTGTTATGGAGGATGGTCTTGGGCTGTTCAGTGGGAGAAGTAAAGGCTGGAAGGTCTCAGAGCAGTGGAACTGACTCATGCAGGAACTGGGAGCAGTCCCCAGGACAAGGCATCTCCTGTCTCAGGTGGGATCTCACCAGGTAGCACCACCAGCACAGCTTGTGTCTGTGCCCAGTGGTCTGGACTCTGCCTTCCCCTGCTGTGTGGCAGGGCTGGGGAAGCAGCAGTGCTCTTTCAGGCACAGCTCCGTGGCCAACCCATCCCTGGTGGCTGCGCTGGGTGGGACTGGGCCAGCCTCACCACTCGAGCTGCAGCATTTGGACAGGGAGGTTCTCTTCTTCTGGCTCTTGTTCATTTGTCATTTCTCTTTTCTCACCACCCCATCCTCCCTGTAACTGTTTTAAATAATTCCTCCCCCACTCCTGTGTTATCACCTCTCATGTCAATACACTGCTGTGCCACCCACCCCTCTCCTCCCAGTGCTTCACGTTAACATTTTGCGCCCGATAATGTGAGGCAATTAGTGAATGAAGAATAACTTTGGTGCCTAGAAGCATGACAGGTCGGGAAGCAGCTCAGGGATGGATGGCACGGGGAGCATTAATTGCTTTTCTCTCAAATGACTCCTCGTGTGGGAGAGTCCATATGGAGAGAGAAGAGGAGGAAGAGATGCTGCGGGAGAAACAAAGTCTCTGGTCCTAGTGAGAAGTGTAGAGCCCAGCCCACCTGAGTGGGCATGTCCCTCTAGGGTGGAGGCTGCGGCAGTCAACAGGCACCGTGTGCCAATGCATCACGCCAGGACCGGAGCTCCTGGGAGGAGCTGCTGGGAGGGTGAGGGCTGGGGGCAGCCTAAGGTCAGCCTAGAGCTGTTGGAGAGAAACCATCAGTCTGGAAGTGGTGAGCTCCTGACCTGGATGGCATCATCCTCCCCTGGGGACTGACTGTGGAGGCTTTGGTGTTTTGGGTGGCTGAGGTGGCAGAGGAGCATTGTGCAGGTCACAGGCACTGCCTGGCTGCTGTCTGCAGGAACAATAAATAATCATGTAATAAATGGTAATAAATGGTTGTACTAAATGGTTCTGGCTAGGGACAGCTGCTCACCCACACAGCCCTGGGATCACACAGTTTGAAGAGGATGGAACTGGCCTCTTTTCAGTGGTGCCCAGCAACAGGACAAAGGGCAAACTGGAACCCAGGAGGTTGTACTTGAATTTAACGAGAAACTTCTTTGCTGTGAGGATGCCATAGCCCTGGAACAGGCTGCCCAGAGAGGTTGGAGAGTCTCCTCCTCTGCAGAGATTCCAAACCCATCTGGATATTGTGATCTTGGGCAGCCTGCTGTGAGTGACCGTGCTTTAGCAGGGAGGTAGGTCTAGATGATTTCCAGAGGTCCTTTACAACCCCCACCATCCTCTGAAGTCCCCAGTGCCCATGCAACAGCATGGGAGGAATAAAAACAGAAGTAAAAGAGGTGGGGAATGTGCCAGGAATGAGGCTCTGCTGCCCTTGTGTGCTGCATGGCCACCCATGCCACAGGGCCACCTTGGTCCCCTCCATGCAATGGGTGCACAGTGCCTTGCATCTGAGGGAGGGACCTGATTTTGGGGCACTTTGGGCTTGGCTATGTGGTAGTGGAGGGCACATCTCGACTCCTGTCTGGAGTTGATCTTGGAGGAGAGAGGAAGCAGCTGGGAGTTCGTCTCCTTAACCCTTTTCTGGAGGCATCCAGCTCGTGTCCCGGCTGTCCCTGCTGTCCCTGGGGCGGGGACGTTCCCGCAGCGGGGAGCTGTTATTGCAGCAGGACCCCGCTGGAAGATCAACGCTCCCAGCCCAGCCGCCCAGCACGGCTCAGGACTTCCCCAGCAGGCCGGGGCTCAGGCGGCCTCTTTGCTTTCACAACGGTCAAAACACAAATATTTGTGTGGCTATAAAATTAAAATAGAATATAAATTAAAATAATAAAATAGGATAACAAAGGAGGAAAAAAAAAAAAGGGGGGGTGGGGGGTGGAAAGCAAGAAAAGAAAGAAAAACGTGAACAGAAGGAAATAAGGAGAAAAAAAGAACAATAAAAAAGGTAAAAGAAAACTATAAAAAGAAGGGACTAGAAGGAAGAAAGGGGAAACATATTAAAAAGGAAAAAATACAAAGGAAAAAGACGTAAAGAAAAAAAAGAGGGAAGAAGAAGGAGAGAAGAAAAGGGGGAAAGAAAAGAGAAAGGTAAAGAAAAGGGAGAAAGAGGAAATAAAAAGGAAGGGGAAAGGGAGGAAAAAGGGGGGCAAGGGGGTAAAAAGGGGGAAATGAAAAAGCATGCTGAGTCCCCCGGAGATTCGGACGGGCAGGGGGCGGAGGAAGCGGCACACGGTACCGGGCCCGCAGTGGGGTCACGGCCCGGCGCACACAGCCTGGGGGCCCGCGGGGTCCCGAGGCCGGTGAGAGGGGCGGCTGGAGGTGCTTGCGGGGCCGCCAGGGGGCGCCGTGGGGGGGCAGGTGGCGGCGGCAGCAGCAGCGCGAGCGCGGTGTCGGGTCCCGCCCCGCCGCTCCGCACGCGGGCCTGGGTGGGCAGCAGGCGAGCGGGGCCGTCGGTAGGCGGCGGGCAAGACCCCCTCCCCCCTCCCCTCTCTCCTCCCACTCCCCCTCCGGTTCATCACTCCCCGCCCCTCAACTTTCCGGCACCTGTTGCTGCCCGCACGCTGCCGGGCTTCCCCGCGGCGGCCGCCTAGTTCCCGGCATGCGGAGCACTCGGGCGGCCCGCGGGCTGCTGCGGCGGCGGCGGGGCACGCCGTGATGGGCGGCCGGGAAGCGAGAACGGGACGGCGGCGGTGGCTGTGCCCGCGGCAGGCAGCCCCCGGCCGGCGGCTTCGGCAGCGCGGGCCGCCCATGCTCTGCTCCGCCTCGCCCCTCCGGGCACCCGCGCCGCTTCGCCGATGCCGTTCTCGGGAGAGGAGCGAAGCTTGCAAGGCATCTACAAGCCGGCGGGACCGGCGGAGGGCCGGCCGGGCGGCGGGGCGGCAGTCTGCACCGAGTGCTACACCAACCGCTCCTTCGTCTACGACGATGGCAGCGCCCACAGGTACCGGGCGGCGAGACGGAGGGTGTCTGGGTGCGGGGAGGTGGCCCCGGGGTTGCCCGTGCCGCTGTCGTGATGCGCCGCGGGGCTGGGGGACGGCAGAGCCGAGGGCAGCCCCTTCTCGGTCCGCTGGCCGCGTCCGGAGGGGCCGGGACCCCGCGGGGACAACCGGGCTGGGCTGTGTGGGTCAGGCGGTGATTTGGAGGAGCCCTGAAGGCCCCCCAAAGCAAAAAGGCAACGTTCCCATAGGTGCGTAGCAGTCCATGAGCCGGCTTTGGGCTGGTTGTGTGCCAAACTTAGGGCGTCCGGTGTGAAGGAGGGGCTGAAGTGAAGAGCTGCTTGAAGGGGATCACAGACACCCAATGCCACTGTCCTCCTGTGCCCAGGCAGCAGCAGCAGATGCGTCTCACGGAAGGGACAAGCCTTGTGCTGAAGTATCCCAGCTTCTTCTGCCGATTGCTTTGTATTATTGGTACATTCCTAGCGTGGCTCTTCTGACTGTCACACTCATCAGACGTCAGCTGGAGCGAGCAAATGAAGTGTGTCTATCAATTCATTCTTGGCAGATAAGGACCTTGGCTGTCTTTGTGCCCTGAACTGGTCAACTGAGGTGTTCTGTGTTGGCATTGGCTTGCTATGATTTAGGGAAACCATCTTTTAGTCCTAAAGCCTGGATGGAAAGAGAAGGAACATTCTATTTGGCAAACTCATTGAGTGCCTTGCCACTCACCTTGAATAGTGGTTCTTGGGGTGAAGTCCCTCATCATTTCCCTTACTGTCCTCTCTGTCTGAGGCACCCAGTCTGGCCAAGGCATTGTGTTGCCTCAGGAGCCGGGGCTACCTAGTTTGTGAGAACACCCTACAGCTGCCCTGAGCTGATCAGGGAAGGCTGTGGAGCCACAGGGCCTTCACCAAACCCCATTGCCTCGTTTTGCAGCTGTGCTCGGTGTGTTTGCAGAAATGACATCCTTCAGAAGGTTCTCGAACCTGTCTGTGAAACCAGGCCCGAGGGGGAAGCTTGTGGTGGGTTTGGGCTGCAACACTGTGGGAAAATGATGAGGTGCTCAGCTTCCCCAGCAGTTATTCCTTCTTTGTATTTACACTGCAGTGCCTCTCGGGGTCATTTATCCTCATCTAATGTGCAACAACAAAATGCTTGTCCAGAGGTCTTCCCCTCTGTCTCTTTCAATCTCAGTAGAAGGGATTTGTTTTCTAATTATTATTACACAGCTTAATGTGTTCCTAACCCCCTCTGGCTCCAGAGAGGTTGAAATGCCATTGCTTTTTGTGGCTCATCTTGCCTTTGTGTTCATCCCCTTTGCTGCCCTTCCAGAGGTACTGAACAAGCCAGTTGGAGCCCTCAGGACTAGTGAACTTTTCCAGTGCTTGTTCAGCTGAAGAAGCAGAAAAATGATTGTTGTAAAATGGCTAAAGAGGACTGTGCACCATCTCCTGCATTACCAGACCTCAGGAGCTCACTCAGGAGCCTCCTCATGTGCCTTCTGCAGCTCAAACTTGTGATGCACATCCCCTTTCAGTGGGGGATCATTCATGTGTAACAACCTGCTGTTACTCAGCTGCCAAGAGTTAGTTCCTCACCTTTCATGGGTTTTACCTCTCTTCATGTGGAGAGCCATGAAGGCAGCACCCTGCCTGTGTCTGATGTGGGCTTTGTGTGTGATGGGTGTGCAGTTCCTCGGGCAGGGACTAGGGCTTGGGATTCCTACACAGGCTCCTTGGCTTGTCTGCACTCCATGCTCCCAGGTACTTGTAGCTGTAGGCGTGATGGCAGCCAAGCAGACCTGTCACCAGAGGTGTGTGTGAAGGATGTGGAGCCCAGCATGTGTCTGAGCAGCAAAGATGTGGAGCGTGGTCAGTGTACCTTCTGCCAGGGGCTCAGGGGGACTTCAGTTGTGCTGGCCCCACTGAAACCAATGGAAGCCTCTGTTATCTCCTTGCTTTGCAAACCTAGCTCTGGATGAAGAGCTGTTGAGCAGAAATCCCAGCCTCTCAGTTGCCTGGGTGTGGAGGGGTCTGTGTGCTTTCCCTGGCCCTCTTTGTAAGGTGGCAGTGGTCCTGGAAGTGCCCTCCAGTCAGAAAGCAAGGAGTTAACTGTAAAAAACACTTGAAAGTATGTTTGGAGAGCAAATACACATTTCTGGCCCCCAGAGGGTACAAATAACCTAAATTTTACTTTCCTACCTCATGGGAAATCTGGTGACTGTTTGTGTAAGGAGCTAGCCTGTCATTTAGGGGAATAGAGGATTTCCTCTGCCCAGCCGCTCCGCTTCCTCTGCCTTGCCCATGTAAGGGCACTCCGAGGAACAGTGATGGATGAGCAGCCATATGGAAGGGCTCACACAAAAATAACCTGCACAAGTGAAGGGGCCTGTGGGAGAGGCAGGGACGTGCGAGAGGAGACTTGGGTTTGCCATCCACCACCTCCTGCCACCATGGCTTCTTTGAGAAGAAAAAGGTGACCGAAGGCAACATGCACGAAGGTACCTGGAGAGGCTGTGCAGGAGGATCACAGCTTTTTATTAGACGTATGTGGCTGTTCTTGTGTCTGCTTTTAATGGCTCTCCCAGGACATGTGTCTGTCTGCTAGCTTAGTGCTGCTGGGTTTAAGTGGAGCAAACAGCAGATGTTCTGTGCCGAGCCGGGTGGGTTCGGGTACCTTGACATGGATTTGGGAGCAGTACATGGAGGGAAGGTAGGTCCCAGCTGGAGCAGCTGCTCCACTGCAGCTTGCTTGAGAAGCTGAGGTTGGGGGCAGGAGAACAGCAACCAAAGACACCTGGGAGCACAGGTGGCACAGCAGATCTGAGCAACCTTGTGCAATGCCAGCTAGGGAGGGCTTGGCTTGATTTGGGCTGTGCTGTGGTGGGATCTGTGCTCAGTCCCACCCAACTGGGCAGCCAGGTGGTACCTTCTGGCCCTAGAAATCACAGCAAGATCTGGGGCAGTGACAACAAATACCTTTAAAATACCTATAGGCACCTTCTGCTGCTCTGGTGAAAACCTCTGAGTCCAAAGGTGTTTGGCTGCTGTCCTTGCTGAACTCGAAGTGAGTGGGGGGTTACCAGGGCTGTGTCTCTGCGGGAGAGCTTGGGAAAGTTGATCTGGATCCTTGAGGAATATGAATACAGAAAAAGGAAAAAAAAGCATGGATTAACTCTGAGTCTTGCTCAGTGTGAGCACTCTCATCCAGACTCGGGCTGGCTCTCCCACGGCTTCTCCTGGCACACTTCAGATGGACCAAATGGGCTGTCTGAGTTTAGCACCAGGATGGTCCCTGCAGATGAGTGCCTGTTGTTGTCTCTTTAGTGTTCCATTTGCTGGAAATTAATGGGAAGATGCTTCTTTGGCAGAGCTTGCACTGAACCAGACTCTGTAGATAATTAATAAGCAGTTCCTCCAGGCAAGATCAGACATTTATCAGCTTCTAAAAAGTCAGCCCTGGTGGATTGAAACAACTTTTGCTCTGGCTGCCTCTGGGGATCCTGGCCTCACTGTTTCAAGAGAAATTGCAATAGGAGCCACAGGACTACAGGGCCAAACACCTTCTATTTTTCAGAGATAAGGATTTCTGCTCTTGTTTTCCTCAGCTGATTAGGAAAGGGAAACATGCAGCTCTGGCATGAGCCTTGACAAGGTTGTTAGCAGATTGTGCTGTGAAAACTGCTGCAGGAGAGTGTCCACCAGCACACCTGGGTCAGTGGGAAGAGGTTTTTGGGACCCTCCCTGCTTTTCAGTTTACCAGTTGACCCCTACCATGCTGAATGTCCTCCTTAGGAAGTGATGTTGGGTTCTGGCATGGCTGCGTCACCCTTTGCTAGAGAACAACAAAGTAGGTCATTGCCTGTGCTCAAGGCTCTTTCTGCTCTGCAAAAATATTTACAGCATCTATTTGAATCCTCCCAGTTCTCCATCAGTGACTTTTTCCTGACCTCCACGCCTGGTTCCCAAGTGCTGTATGCAATTTGTTTTGGAGCCTGTTAGTGTTTCTCTTGCACCCATGCCAAACTGTGCTGAAGTGTGGAACATCTCATTCATCCTTCTAATGAATAAACCCAGGCCAGGAGCCATCCTGGAGCTGAGCACAGGTGCCTCTGGCCTGCTGTCCTCTGACAGTGCAGCCCCTTCCCTGGGCTGTGTCGCTGCAGCCTGTTGGGTTGGGATCCTGAGCTGTAGGTTGTACATTGTGATTGTGCTTCGAAGACCTGTCTGGATGCTTCCCCTCAGATTTCCCTGGTTCCTCTTGAACCCAGTGGTACTTTCTGCCTGTGTGAGAGGATGTGACTCCTCTCAGGCAGCTGCTCTTTGTGCTTTTCCTTTGAGCCTGCTGCCCTCTGATTTCCCTGGGCTCCTGCAGCTCTTGTGATGTGCTCGCTCCCTGGTCGCCTGCTCTCGTTTCACCTGCCTTTCATCATGCCTCTTTCCAGGCTAAAAACTCCTCCTGATCTGTTTAGTGTCTCCTTCAACAAAACATTTTATAGCCCTGTAGTTATCCCTGTTGCCCTTTTATGTGCCAGATCATTTCTGAAGAAGGGAAACCAGAACTGTATGTAGCTCCATGGTGGCTTCAGCTGAGCCTCTCCTGACACTTCGGGTTTTGACCACCACTGACAGTCAGCTGTTGGCTTTCATCTGCTGTGACTTTAACCCTTTTCTGAGTGCTAATTTGCACATCTGGATTTGTTGGCATTTATTGATGCTCATTTTTGGTTGACGTTTTTTAGCTCTGGATCAGTCAGTGCTGCAAGATCCTCCTGCATCTGTTCACAGTCAGGTTTAATTTGGTCATACTTGAGAACCTGGCATCATCAGCATCACTTCTGAATCCGTGGAGTAGCAGAGAGCCTTGTGGGATCCCTTGGGAGATGTTTGCTTCAGTGTTCACCTTTTGTTTGTCTCTTGTCTTCTAACCCAGGAGACATCCTCCCCTTCATCCTATTGCATCCTGGGCTGGCAGGAGACGAGCTTGCCTCTTGGGTTTTTTTCCTGTGAGTCTTTGTATCCTAGAACAGTGTGAAAAGACTTTTCCTCCTCCCACGCCTTGCTATTATTTTCTGCTTTCAATAGAAGGGAGTGTTGTGCAGTGGTCTGGAGTGAGGAGAAGTTTCTTCTCTGTGCCTCATCCCTAGCTGCTCACAGCAGTTTGGAGCTGTGCAGAAGGGATGATTTTCCCAGCAGATCATTAAGAACAATTAGCACTTTCCTGATCTTGCAGCCGTTGTTTTTATGACATGAACCTGAAAAAATGTGGCCACTGGCAGATTTGGTGGAGGGTGGAACAGCTTGGAGTAAGGAGGAGTAAGACACTGCCAGGCTCATGTGCAGTGGGGTAAGCAGGTACCCTCCTGTGAATGATGGTTCTGGAGGGCAGTCAGCTCTGCCGTGAGAGCATCTTCTTGCTCATCCTGGTGAGAGATGGGAACAGATAGCATTGTACTGCCTGTAGTTGGTCTTCTACTGAGATGAGGGTTTGGCTGGTTCCCAACGTGGAGAGAGCAACATTGGTCCCAGGCAAGCTCCATTCCGAAGGGAACCCCCAGGGGCCAAAAAAAAAGTGGATTGGGCAACAGCAGGAGGGCAAGGTACTTTGAAGTATCACTTTAGCTCAAGGTGAGCTTTTCTGTCCTCTAGGCTGGAGGCAGGAGGTCTGCTGCTGCCTGCAGAAGGGTGCCCTGGCAGGAGTGAGACTGTCGTGGAGCTTTAGAATTTGTGGGGACTACAAAGATTCCTCCTGGGGGAATTCTGACTGGCCAAGAGTCACTGGGATTTCTGGTCTTCCTCATGGTGCCAGCTGTGGGAGTGGGGACCCATGGGATAACTGAGGGGTCAGTCTGAGTGCTAAGTGGAGCTGCGCTGGGATTAGACACCTGATGTCTGTGGGCAGAGGAGAGGCTGAGGTGTAGAGACCTGCTGTAGTGTGGAGAGGAATCACATTCCCCTTCTTCAGCAGGGCGTAGTGGAGAGCTGGCTGTTGTCTCCCAGAGCAGAGCTGGAGGCTGTGACGAGTCAATTGCTCTCTTTTTAGTTTAATAATCTCTTTAGATTTAAGACTTTTCACGGTTGCTTGGCATGAATCATGAGCCTGGCGTTGTCCCTGTGTGCAACAGCACCCTGTCATTGAAGGCTGGGTGATTTCCCAGGGCAGCCTGCTGTGCACAGCCTCTGAAATCCCCAGCAGGACTGATGGTGCCTTGCAGTGAAGGATCACTGCTCACTCCTCGAATCCCCTCTTTCTGGTCCTGTGCCGATGGCTCTCCCAGGCAGATGGTGTGCTCTGGTCCCTGGTGCTTGGCACAGCAGCGATCCATGGGTGACAGACACTGCTCACAAACCTAAAAACCTGGAGAATTCAGTGGCAGCTGGAAGCTGCTGGGCTTGGGAACTGGAGTTCAGGCTGGTTCCCTGCACTAGTCACTGCAGACACTTTCTTCAGCTTTTTCTCTTGATACTGCCAAGCAGAGATGAGGAGATAAGTGCCTCATCCTTCCAGAAGGCTCTCTGAGAGAGGCTGAAGCCTGTTTGCTGCCAGAGTTGGGGGATGAGTTTTGAATTGCAGTGATGGCTCCAATGCACTCTTGCAAAATGACAGGGCTTGAGGTGGCTCTGGGTGGCCCTTATTGCACACTGTGCTCCTTATCTTCCTCTCCACCTGCCCATATCTGCCGTGTCCAGCCTGTTCTTTGCCCCAGATGGTTGCAACTGTCTTGTAAACCTCTGCAAAAGGGAAGGATGGGACATGCAGTGGCACAATTAAAATAGCAAGGGTTAAACTGGAGGCTTGGTTCTTGTATGGAAAGAGCTCCTAAGGCTGCAGATGTCCCTTCTGTCACCATCCCACCACAGCACATACCTGTGCCTCTGGCAGAGGAACAGGGAGCAGGAGTGCAGGGACTGGATGGTCAGGAAGGCCTTGGAATGAAGGCAACGTGCTGCAGAATGAGGGACATGTCAAAAAATGAAACCTGGCCACGTGCTGCCCCTTTGACTTCACCAATGAGGCAGCCCCAGCCCAGGCTTGAGGAGCGGGAGCTGGTCCTCTCAGCCAGAACTAACCAAGAGCTCCTTCCCCCTTTAGCCCAGTGTTCCCGAGGCTTTGCAGCCACCAGGGACATCAGCACGACCTGTTTAACTTCTGTTCTGCTGGAGACCTCTCAGCACTGCCTTGCAGGCTGCTCTTGAGGAAGGGTCTGTGTGCAGCTTGCTCTTCCCAACTCCTTCACCCTTGGCAGGGCCACCAGTGGATATTGCCAGCAGCCATCCAGCTGCTGGGGCTTGGGTTGGCCAGGACATGCCCACCTGTGCCACCTGCCTGCTCCACGTGCTGGCAGGGATCAAAGAAGAGTGAAAAGGCTTCTCAGCAGGGCTTTGCTTTCCGTGAGCTTTACCTTGTTGTGCAAAGTGTGTGTGTGCATCAGGCCAGAAGGGAACAGGAAGACGTGAGGCTGAATTGCTAATACCAGGCTGTCTAATAAGAAAAATGGCTCTGGACCTGGAAGGTGCAATTTTGACTTCTATCTTCTAGAAAACAGCAGTGCCAGCAGGGGGGAAGGCTTGTGGAGCTTTGCACTGACTCATGCTTCCTGTTCCTTTTCAATGAGAAATACACAACATGCTAATTTTTGAGTGAGGCCCTGTGGTGCTAAATTGCCTCTGCTTGTCGAAAGCAAAGCGATGGATGGGTGGATTTGTCACAGGGCTCAGTGCTTCTGTGGAAGGTTGGAGCAATAGCAGCCCCTGATGTGGGCAGTTTGATCATCTGTGGAAGTGGATGTAAAAGTTTCATCTGGAAGATGGAGTCCTCAAAAGACTCCACGGTATGCCAGGCTGGAAGGGACCCCAATGATTATCTGGTCCCACCTTTCTAGGTGATAGTATAGCTGGGATCATAGAATCGTAGAGTCAACCAGGTTGGGAGAGACCTCCAAGCTCATTCAGTCCAACCAGCACCCAGCCCTGGTCAGTCAACCAGACCATGGCACTAAGTGCCCCAGCCAGCCTTGGCTTCAACACCTCCAGGGATGGTGACTTCACCACCTCCCTGGGCAGCCCATTCCAATGCCAATCACTCTCTCTGCCAACAACTTCCTTCTAACATCCAGTCTAGAGCTCCCCTGGCACAACTTGAGGCTGTGTCCCCTTGTTCTGTTGCTGGTTGCCTGGCAGCAGAGCCCAACCCCACCTGGCTACAACTTCACTTCAGGTAGTTGTAGACAGCAATGAGGTCACTGCTGAGCCTCCTCTTATGGGCCAGCACCCTGTCAGGCTGAATCTTTAAACAGTCCAAGGTAGGGCAATCCTCTGCTTCCCTTGGGAGAGGATTCCAATGTCTGACTGTTCTCATGGTGAAAAGAATTCTTATCAAGTCTAACTGGAATCTCCTCAGGAGTAACTCATACCCATTACCCCTTGCCTTTTCCATGTTGCTCCTTGTAAAAAGGGAGATTACAATCTTCTTAGTAGCCACCTTTTACATCCTGATGCTTATGGATGTGAAGCTGGCCTGGGTTAACACAGCCCACTCATAAGCTTCCATCTGTCCCTACACAGATTGGGGGAGGAAGT
This sequence comes from Pogoniulus pusillus, assembly GCF_015220805.1. Taxonomy (NCBI): domain Eukaryota; kingdom Metazoa; phylum Chordata; class Aves; order Piciformes; family Lybiidae; genus Pogoniulus; species Pogoniulus pusillus. The sequence goes on from NC_087298.1 coordinate 9,879,289, forward strand.
AACACACAACACACCCCTCCTCTGAGTTAAGTTGGAGATTGTGCTCTAGCACACAATTACTTTGGCCTATTTGCAGGTCAAAATCTGAACTTCAAGCCCCATGACACTTTCATTTTGAAGGTGGCATGATGGCAACATGGCATTGAGTATCAGCTCAACCCATGACAGATGCTCAAGGATGTGGTTTAGCAGTGGACTTGATGGTGTTGATCATATAGAATCAGCCAGGGTTGGAAGGGACCACAAGGATCACCTACTTCCAACCCCCCTGACATGGGTAGGGACATCCTACTCTACCCTAGATCAGGCTGGCCAGAGCCTCATCCAGCCTGGCCTTAAACACCTCCAGGGATGGGGCCTCAACCACCATTCCAGCCTCTCACCACTTCCTCCTCACGTCCAGGCTGAATCTCCCCACCTCCAGCTTTGCTCCATTCCCCCTAGTCCTGTCACTCCCTGATAGCCTAAAAAGTCCCTCCCTAGCTTTTTTGGAGGCCCGCTTCAGATCCTGGAAGGCCACAATCAGGTCACCTCAGAGCCTCCTCTTCTCCAGACTGAACAGTTCCAGCTCTTTCAGTCTGTCCTCATAGCAGAGCTGCTGCAGCCCTCTGAGCATCCTTGTGGCCCTTCTCTGGACATGCTTCAGCATCTCCACATCCCTCTTGTAAGAGGTGCTCCAGAACTGGATGCAGTACTCTAGGTGGGGTCTCACCAGAGCAGAGTAGAGAGGGAGAATCACCTCCTTTGCCCTGCTGGCCACACTGTGTTTGGCCTCAATGATCTTTCCCAACCTAACCATTTCTACAACTCATGTATTTTGTGTGTGTTCTGCAGCTGTTCTCCCCAAACATGCCTTGGGTCAAAGCTGCTCAGGGTATCTGGAAATAATTACTGGGACGCTGTGGTGGGCCCATTCCCATCCCCTGGAGCACTTGAAACTCTTGGAATCAGAAACTATTAAACCCACAACCATTGTGCAAGTGACAAGAAGCTGAGATCACAATTAACTGAAATGGAAAGCTTGCGGACACAGAAGTGTTAGTGAAGTAGAGAAAATGACCCTATTAAAGGAAATAGACCTCTCATCTTTCCCTGCTTCCCTTCTCCTGCACCAATTTCAGAGCATTAGTGCCTGGGGCTTTAGTGCTGGGCTGTTTAGCTCTTTTCCATACATTACCAGGGATTAACTTTGTGAGTTCATCATTCCTGTCCCCCTGGTTTGCTGTGCAGATGTGGCAGGGACAGGTTCTGCTGATGCAGCTGGCAGCGTTTGTGCTTCTTGATTGTCTTTAAGGTTGGAAGTCCTTCTGATTGCAACACTTTGTTGCTTGGTTGTGGGACTTGTGCTGAGAAAATGGAAGAGCTGTTTTTAGTGTTGTGCTTTTTGGGGAAAGAACCCTGCCAGGTAGCCTGGGTGGGTATTTGTTCCCAGTGTGGCCCCACTCAGGCCACATCTGGGTGCAGGAGATCCTCCTGTGTCTCTGGATGCATCATCTTTGGTTCCAGGACTGCTGATCTCTACAGATGATGTCCATGAGTCACTATATCACCTCTGGGAAGGGAGAGGAGGTGGTGGGATAAGAATCTTGGGCTCTCCTTCCAAGACACTGATATGTAAGCAGCAGTGATGTTGGCTGATGCTCACAGGGAGATGAGAACACACATTGCTGAGGCAGTGGCAGGGAAAGCAGCTCTGAAATGAGCACCCCAACTCCTCCTCCTCCACAGGGACATCCTAACAGGGAAATCCTGCCACGAAGGCTGCCGAGGTGTGCTTGGTGTCTGGGGAAGGGTGGTGCTGAGCCGGGGTGTGAAGCGTGCCCATCGTGGGACATATCCTGTGTGTGTTTGGCCACTCCTGCACAGATCTGCCACCTTCCTCCCCGTGGTCTCTGCCCTCCTTTTGGTTGGGCTGTGCAGTGCTGCCGTGCCAGCTCGCTGCCCTTCGGTGCCAAGAGCACGGTGCCAACGCCCACAGCAATGGCTTGTCCTTGGCACAGGAGGGGGTACTGCTTCCAGCCTGGCTCTGGAGACCGAGCACGCATCTCCCCACGCACTGCGGCCATTAGGAGACCCCACGGGGATGTCACTCAGAAGCAAAAAACAAAAAGAGAAGGGGGAACAGCTGTAACCCGGTAACCATAAGAGCTGTGGGAGGAGAAGCAAACAGAAGATGATTGTGTGTGCTTTAATAAATATAGAAAAAGAAAAGGCAGAATTTCCTGGGCAGCTTTGCTCAGCTGAGATGCTCGCAGAGCCTTGCAGTGCCTGCGTTTCCATCTTCATGCAGGGACCAGAGATGCAGGGCCAAAGATGCAGGGCCAGACCCAGCCATAGCTGGCAGGAAGGAGAGGACATTGCATGGTCCTTGCTGCCCTGGGGCAGCCTAGCTCCGGGTGAGAATTGTCCCACCCTTTGAGGGCAATCTGGACACCATTGCCCTGTGATGGGTCTGGGCCAGGCAAGATCAGCTGAAGGCTCCCACCTCATCAGTGCCCATTTGCTGTCCAAAAGGCTGGGTTCAGCCCAGCCATGGGGGTGACCAGGCTGGCTTTGACTGTCTAAGAACAGATTGTGCTGCAGCCCCATGACCTTGCCAACAGCATAGAGAGAGGTCAGACCCTGTGTGTGACGCGTGCTCCAGCATTGCACTCGGCCAGGGGTTGTCTTTCCCTCCCTCATAGGGATGACAGGAAGCACAGCAGCAGCTGGCTGTGGTGTTGCAGTACATACTGGGCACTGAAGCTTGAAGAAAAGTGCCTTTGCCTGAGGAGGGGATGTTGAGATTGGCTGTAGGCTACTGATTTTCCTGACTACACTTACAGACCGCCTGCACAACCTCCTGGGCAAAGGATGGAGATGGGACAGACAGCTGCTGGCAGGAACTTGGCTCCTTTTACAGCACAGAGCACTTGGAGAGGAGGGATTTAGACTGTAGGTTCTGTGAGAATTTGTCCAAATGTCAGTTCAGAGTTTCTTCTGTTTGCACAGCCCAGCTCCTAGGAGGGGATGAAGAGTGTTCTGAGAGGGTCTTTTGGTGGGTTTTGGTTCCTACAGAGCAGGAGGTGCCACTGAGAGTTCTGGCAGATGCAAGTACCAGGATGTAGGATTGTGAGATCTGTTGATGACACTCAGTAATTTGGGATTGATTCATGATGATAAGCAGGAGGATGCTCAGTGGTTTCTGTGGTGTGTAGCATGCAAGGAAGCAGAAGAGGAACTTGGGTTGTGTCCTTCCTCTTCTTTGGCATATAAAGTTAAAAATCATGACAAAAATCTTAAACCACTTTGCAACAAGATCCCAGGCTGAGGAGTTTCCTCAGAGGCAAAGCTGCCTCTTGGGTGCCCAAGGAGCCTCTGATGAGCTCTGCAGGGCAAATGTGTTGCAGAGCCCAGAGCCAGGCAGATGTGTGGGCTGTCACTGGTCTTCAGCCTGGATTTCCAGTCTCAAGGAATGGTGCTCTCAGCAGTAGTTTTCCCATGTGCCCTGGATGGAAATGCAGCAAGAGAATAACAGGATTGTAAACATAGAATGGCAGGGGTTAGAAGGGACCTCTAGAGATTGAGTCCAGCCCTCTGCCAAAGCAGGATCTCCTAGGGCAGGCCACACATGGAAACATCCAGGCAGGTTTTGAATGTCTTCAGAGAAGGTGGGTGATAGGTTGGATTGGATGATCTTGGAGGTCTCTTCCAACCTGGCTGAGTCTGTGATTCTATGAAGGTGACTCCACAACCTCTCTGGGCAGCCTGCTCCAGTGCTCCAGCAGCCTCACAGAGAGGTTTTCCTTGATGTTGAGGTAGAACTTCCTGTGTTCCAGTTGGTACTTATTGCCCCTCATCCTAACACAAGGCACCACTGAATAGGACTGGCTCCAGCCTCTTGACATGCACTCTTCATATAAGATACTCTCTGTTCTTTTCTCCAGACCAAACAGTCCTGAGTCTTTCAGCCTTTCCTCATATAACAGATGTTGCAGTCCCCTAATCATCCTTGTAGCCTCTGTTGGACTCTCTCTAGTATTTCCCTGCCTCCTTTGAACTGGGGAGCTCAGAAATGGACACAGAGGAAGCTTGTTGAAGAAATCCAAGGTTGATGCATCCCTTAAGTCCTGCTAGAGCATGCTCCTAGAGTCAGCTGCATTGGCTGAGCTGGGATGGTGAAGGTGCTTAGCTGCAGTTTAATGGCCGGAGAGATCAACGGAGAGATCTGATGTGGTTCAGACTCAGCTTGATCCTAGTTCCCGTGTTCCCAAGAGGCTGAGCAGTAGGATGTCCCCCTCCTGGCATGCTGATGGCTGCTGGGGAGCTGGCCAAGCTGGGGGAGAGACGGTGTCGTAGCAAGAAAGTGGAAGAGTGTTGAGGTTTCCATATGCTGATTGCAGCATGCAGTTTTAGTGGTACATGGTTCTGGAGGAAGGAAGGAAAAGGAAGATAAAAATAAAGCTGCAGTCCTGTATTTAGCTGTAAACCACTCTGGGCTATATAATCTTTTCCCAGTAGTATTTGAAGGCTATGCAATAAACAGGCTTGTTCATGATTTTTTCATTTGGTACCACTACTGCTTTGAAGGAGTAGCTGAGTTGCTGTGGCGTTTTTATAGCTCAGAATCCTGATGTTTGGGCGGAGAAGAGGGTTGCAAATCCTCTGTGCCAGTGTCAGGAGATCTGTGTGCAGTGCAGGAGCAGTTTTTTTCTAGGACTCTCAGCCTATCTTAAAGTCCCTGGGTAACTGGTGAGGACAGCTCTATCAAAGAGATTCATTACTTGTCTTGCTGAACTTTTTTGTCTCACTGAGCTGTTTGTCTTCCTGCCTTTCTCTTAAAGACCAGGTTTTGAATCAATTCATCCAGAATTAAAGATTTGGCACATATGTTTAAATTCTGAATGACTTCATAGGCAAGAATAAGAGATAATATATTCAAAATGTAGCTGCTACTGCAGCGGGAGAAGAAACTCAGATGCAAATACAAAGCAGGAACTCTGTTTCCACAGATACTGCTTTAATTGGATTTTACTACCATGCCTTAACACTCATAAAGGACAGTGGTAAATACTTGCTTTGTTTCCTGAATCTGACACATTACCTGAGCCAAAAGAGAAGGATTAATTTGGTTTGAAAGAATTATGTGGAGTTCATAAAAGACCCATGACATCCAAACCTAAAAGACAAATGTTTGAGGGTGGTGGTTGTGTCTAGATATGAATGTCCTGGACTTCTGGTGGGTGCAGCACTGTGGTGGTCCTGCTTGCTCATACCTTGGGCTGTGGGAGCTGTGGGGAATGTAGGACAGGGTGGCAGCTCCGTGTAAAGGTGCCCTTTCCACATGGCAGTCAGTGTGTCCATGGCTGTGCAGCCGGAGCACTCAGTCTTTCCTCCAGGAGAGGAAACAACATGCTGCTTTAAACAGCCCCTTAATAATCAGTGGAGGTCACTGTGTGTGGCAATGCCCTTCAAATGCAGTCCTAACACCCACATTTGGAGTTAGACACCTGGAAGTATGTGTTAGAATACCAGCGTGGATGAATGGCTGATTCTGAAAATTGATCTTTTTCTCTTCCTGAAAGTCCAATTTTGTGATGCTGTCCAGGCCTTTCAGCATCAGGAAGTCCCAACTGGGCTAGAACTTTGCTGGAGCTGACCTGGAGAAAATAGGCTTTTGGAATAGTTTATCATAGTTAAGCTCTAAGAGGAAAGATTTAATTGTGGCTTTTTTCTTTGTGATTTGATGAAGGTTAGATCCTCCTTTGCAATGTGAGTTAGAGGTGGTCATCTAACTTCTGTGCTTACAGCACTTGATCCAGAGGGAGTCCTTGAGTTGACAGGAGCTTGGCTTGATTTCTCTTAAAGACTGTGTTTTGGATCAATGTGCACCACAGAGTAATGCCCCTGATGCCCAAGGCTCTGCACAGATGTGTTACCTGGTGTAGAGCCTCGGCTGCAGTGTGCATATGGCAGCTAAAAGGAATTGAAAAGCTCTGAGGGTACAGAATTAAGTGGCAAATAACATCACTGAGAAACATCTGAAGTGCTGAGAGTGAGCTGCTTTGTCTTCTGGGGATGTGTTCAGCAGAAATTGTGCATGCTGGCTGCTCTTCCAGAAACTCAGGAACAACAGCTGAACAGGACTTTGGAGCCTGGTCAGCTGGGAACTTGCTTACAGGGGTTTGAGTTGTTAAAGGTGGAAGATGATCTGAAGGGCCTTAGATCACATCTCTGCATCAGCAGCAAAACCCCTACATGTCCACTTACTGTATTCAGCTGTTAGAAGCTCTTTTTTTTTCCTCCATATGGCTTATGCAGCATGTACTGGAGGCAAGGAATGTGGCAGGAGTGGGTTGGAGAGGCTTTGAGTGAGACCCTTGGAAGTACATCTGACTGGAGCCTTTCAGCTATTTGCCTGACTCAAACTCCAGAGCTACACGTGAGGGACGAGGAACCAGCTCGCTGCAGAGGCACCGCATCTCCTCTCCCAGGATTTCCCTATCCCTCCCACTTTCCACAGAGGGTCTGTGAAACTGGAGTTCTTTTCATGGCACAGATAAATTTCACTGATGAAGCCAAAACACAGGGGACCAGGAGCTTTGATCTTGCTTTACGTGTCTGCACGCTGGCTTGAGGGCATTCAGTGGCTTTGTTGCTTTGCAAAGGAAGGTTTTATCTTAACTCTGACTTGCTGAAATTGGTAAGTCTGACTGGCATGGGGCAACAGTCAGACAGCACCAATCTGTGCTCTGGTTGGTAAGTGTTGTTTGAAAAAGGAGACCAAAGGCAAGCTCTTAACCCTCTGGAATGGCAGTCTGAGAGCTGGTTGAGTTTCTTCTCCTCTCTGTGTGGCAGGGCAGCCTGCATGCAGCTGGCTGTACATTGCTGTCACCTTGGGTCTTTCCCAGGCATCTCGATCCCCCCACCCCTGATCACAGGCATCAGCATGCCAAGGGATGGGTGATATATCCTCCTGGCCACGACACTTGGCAGCTGGACAGGTGACTGAGTCATCAGTGTTCGCCGTTTCTCGTTTAGTACCAGGACTGTTCAGATGATTTAAGAGCTGGCAGGCCGGAGGGGAGGTTGTGCTTCTGCTTGTAGCACGGCTCTGGAGCCATCGCCTCGTTTGCCTCCCATCCACACTGTTCCTTGCAGAGGGAGGCTGGGGGTGGATCTGGGTTTGGTTCTCGGCTCTGGATCTATCTTACGAGCGGTTTCGTTCCCTGCTGCTGATTGGGCTGTTCCATTGGCTCCTCTTGCTCTCTGTTGTTTGCCTGCTGAGGAACAAATGTCCTGTGCGCAGCGGGCTGCGGGGCGCTCCGGGGGACCGGGCTCTGCGCCGTGCCCACCCCGCCGGCCCCTCACCTGAGGCTGGCCGAGCCCTTGGCCACCCATGCCCCCAGGGGGACCTCTCTGCAGTGGGGGCACTGCCGCCTGCCCCGCAATGTAATTGCACTGGGGGGCTTCCAGCCTCTCCCGGTGCGGGGTAGCACGGGCCGGTGTGTGCCGGGGTGCGGGTTGCGCGGGGCCGGCCCCAGAAGGAGGTGCCGAAGCGGGGGCGGACGGCAGGGGCGGGCAGGGCAAGGCAGGGCGTCCCCCCCGTCCTTGTTCTCCCCCCCCCCCCCCCCCCAGCATTGCCACTGCCCCCTTCTCTTCCTCAGGCTCTCGTCGCCCGGCGGCTGTGGCGGCGGGGACGGCGGCGGGAGCCGCAAGAGCGGGGTCATTCTGGACATCGCCGCCTTGAAGATGACGGAGCTGGAGTCCGAAGTGCTGCCCTTGCCGCCCCGGTACCGCTTCCGCGATCTGCTGTTGGGGGACCAGTCCTTCCAGAGCGACGACAGGTTCGGGGGCACAGCGGGGTGGGGGGCACGGAGGAGGACACACGCACCCCCCCTCCGCCAGTGGGGTAGGGAGGGAGACGCATACCCGGGGCAGGCAGTCCCCGAGTTGGTGCCAGACAGCTCGGGTGGAGGACACATACCTGGGCTTGGGGACACACACCTGGGACCTCCGCTCCGCGGGAAGCCCCCGCGGCCGGGGACGAGCGCGGGCGCCAGGCGGTACGCAGTGCCGAACCCGGCCGGCGCGGAGCTGGCTGCGGTGCTGATCCCGCGGGAGCGGAGCTCTCCGCGGTGCTGGCGGCCGGGTCCCACCGTGCGGCCCCGGCGGGCGGGGCTGGGTGCGGGCACCGAGCGGCGGGAGGGCATCGGGATGCAGGAGTGCTCGGTGGCCGCAGGCACCGGGCTGTGCTCGCAGGAGTCAGTGAAGGAGGGACACTGGGACGTGAGTGTGCTGGCACTGGAGGGCAGAGGGGGTGTGTGTGGGTATGCCTTGGACAGCAGGTACCAGGAGCATGTCAGTGTTCCAGGAATGGTGGACATGCCAGAGCTGCTTGGTAGTGGAAGTTGTGGGTATAATACAGGGCCAGGAAAAAATGAGATGTGTGGCAGCTTACTGAGTCCCATCAGGGGTTGGCGAGGAGAAAATGACTGCTCTCTCAGAGATACGTGCTGAGGTGAGGGGCTGGTGAAACTCCATCTTAAGCCACATGCAGAGTTAGGGTTGACAGCATCCATTTATTTTGCGTGTAAGGCTCATTCAGGCTATTCTCAGAGGCTGTCTTTGCAGTAGGGGGTGTTGATGGGAGCAAAGTGACTCTAAAGGGCTCCTGTGGATGTGGCACAACTCTCCCTTTCTTGGGCTGTTTAGAGAAATGGCCTTTATGGGTTGAGCACCAAGCCTGGTATTCCTAACTAGCTGGCAAGGATTTAGTATCAGGTTGAGTGAGCTGAAGCAAACGAAGGAATACCATGAATGCAAAGTGAATTTCATGAGCAGAGCAGTTATATGAAGTGGAACAAGAAAAACCCTGCCTTCGACTCTGTTCATATCAGAATAAATCAAAGATCTACAGTGCTAATGGGGAGTCAGTAAGGTGGTTGTCTCTTCTCACCAATTAATTGCATGATGTATACAGAGGGAGATGTACCTCTGGCTGAAAAATAACACTTCAGTTGCTTGCAGTTAGCCTTTGGGTAGCTGCTGTGCATCTGGTACACCTGCGTTAAGGCTTTTGTGCATCTGTGTTAAAGGTAATTCAATTTTTTTAATGAGTACAGGGTGTCATGCCAAAAAGAAATGTGTATCTGACTTTGTTAGATTTACAAGTGCTCTAAAGAAGTGTTCCTAACTTTTATTGCTGCCTTAAAATTGAGCTGTGTTGGAAATGAGTCTGTGATCCTCAAGATGATAAAGCCTGGATTTCCTTAACAGGCACTTAAATACTAATCAAGTTTTCTTGCACCAGGGGAGAGGTTGATAGGAAATTCCTGCTGCAGAAACTGTTTAGACTTCAGAATGGTGATGATGTGGCTCATCTGAATAAGTTGTGGAGTTTAGAGGTTGTGTAGTTTTCATATTTAAGTATTTGAATTGATCTGAGACTCTTAAGATGGCGATTGGAGACTGTGGAGTTTGTCTGCATTTCACTGGTATACCTTGACCTTCATTTCCATCTAGATTGGAGTGTTTCTGCTCCAGAACCTGCCTTTAATTTTAGTGTTGGAATACTCTGTATTCCATTGTTAAATGTAATGACCTTTGTTTCTCAGGACACCTTTTTTTCATTGGCTTTATGCTGCTGCTGTCTTTAGTTGCTCTGCTTGCCCTTTCACCCACCAAATACTGAAAACTTCACAGTGTGTTTGGAAATGCAAATCTGAGCACACATTTGCTAGTCCCATTGAGTCCTCTTGGCTTCACTGCCCTAGGCTTTTGGAAATGGTCCTGTTAGGCCTCAGTTTCAGTCCAAGTCATTAATGACACTGGATGGAGCAAGCTCGCTGGAGTAATTATGACTGGTAGATCAGGCTGTTCCAAACCAACTGAATAAAGAGCTGATTTGGGCTAGCAGAGGAGAAGCAGAAAGGCTTTTTGGCTTTGCTCTGCTTATAAATACTAAGCCACTCAGAGATGAGCTTTGAAGTGCTTTGTTTCTGTGCTGACAGGAATGTGCTGGGGAAAATTCCCCACATCAACAGTGGGGAACTGTGAATGGGAAAATAGACCTCGTTGGACTTACAGATGTAACAGTGAAGGAAAACACTCCCAGCACTGAATATCTCGTTTATTAACAAAAGCAGTGCTAAACCATTAGCATCTCGAGTGGCTGCTTTTGAAAAGCTCCTCTAGAATGGTGATGTGCTGATGAAAGTGAGGAGGTTTCTGGGGTCAGCAGAGGACTGAAAAGAATGGGAAGCTGTGGAGGAATCCAGGTTTTGCTGCTTCCTGGGAAATTAGAACCACTGCTGCTAGAAATGTATTAATCCATCCTCATCACAGAGGATGCAGAGGAGACACCAACACTGGCCTGAGGTAAGAGAATGAGGTAATGCTGGAGCTTGAGGAGGCAAGAGCTTGCTGGAACAAGTGGATAATTGGAGAACCATGGTGTGGCAGAGGGAGGGAGCATGTCCAGATAATTGGTGGAACTGAAAGGGCTAATCAGTGAATACGAGGTGGAAAAGGTACAACAGGCTGCCTCGATTTGACTTTTCTATTTTAGAATGCAAAAGGTGAAGACAATCAGTCAAACCAAGGCAGGCTTGCTCCCTGGCAGGTAGGCTGATTGACGTGAGAACTAAAATAATACTGTGAATTTTGTGTGGTGAATGGTAATAAATCAGCCCAGGGAGCAAAGAGGAAAAGACTGGCTGGAAGAGGAGAGGGGGAGGAAAATGGATTTGTGCAACGGAGAGAGAAAAGCCTAATGACAAGCAAATGCAGGGATGGAAATGGAAGTGTTCCTTCCAACGTCTCCTTATTCATCTTTAGAAGTCACTAGCGTGAGACACTGAGGAGGCTTTGGGCTGAGCTGTCTCAGCACAGTGCAACTGTATTTAAATACCAGGCTTGACATTTTTGCAAGGCAAGTCTTTAGGTTATAGAGACAGGATTAACTGCCACGCAGCAGTGCATTGCCAGGGGACACAAAATGCAGTCTCAGCATAAATCAGACTAATGGGGCCGGGGAGATAATTTCCCCTTCGGAGACAGCAGGTTCTTTTTGTGAACGTGGAAGTTCCCTCAGTTTTCTGGTTTAGAAGTTTCTTTCCCTCTGTTTGGATGGGTTTGTCAATGTCAATACTGGGAGAAAAAGAGACCTGTTCTGCTCTCTTGTGGCAGTATTGCATCTCCTCTCTCACTGGTGTGTAGCTGTTGTGAACTATTCAGAGCCACCGGAATAGAACAGCGAAGGCAGAGTTTTAAGATGTTGAGCCTGTAACAAAAAGGAGGTGAAGAACTGAGGGCACAGATGCTGATCCTTCCTGCCTGCCCTTTCACATGCTTGGCACACAGCTCCTGCAGCCACGGGAACCCTCTGTGCAGCGGTATCTGGCATGGGAGCAAGGCCAAGGGATGCTGCTGGAAGGGAGAAGGAGCTGAATTCAGCTTCCCATCGGTGCTGTGGGTTTGGAAGGCTTCTGTTCTCTGCTGATACTGGTATTTGCTGATTGAAGGCAGCTGAGAAAGCACATCTGCTGAATTGATAAATATTGTTCCATACCACAAGCTGTGGCATCCCTTTGATCTTTACTGTCCTGACTACGGCAGTTTTTGATCTGCATTCCCTTTCCTTGGACGATGCTGACAGCCAGGCTGGGACATGTATTCAGAAAGCCCCATAAATAAAATTAAACTGTATCTCAGAGAAGTGCCATTAGGAGCTTATTTGAGCCTAATTTAAATAGTCTGAACACTTTCCAGAAAATTGTTGTCAGAAGCCACAGTCCTATTTCCAGTAGCAAGAAGCAATGGATGTCACTGTGATTAAGTGCATTTTTCTGAGGCTAATTATTAGCAAAGGATCATTTTGATGGATGAGGATGTTTGGAGAAGCTGCTTTGTGCAGAAGAATTCAGCAACCTCTCCACGAGAATGGTGACATCATCTGGTTTAAATCAAAGATTTTTTTCAGGTGTTGCTTAACTGAGAGATGAGGCTCTGAAAAACTGGAGTGAATTCCTTGTAGTTTCCACTTAACAGCTTAGATCTTGGTGAACTCCTATGGCGTTTAACTGACATTTGGTCTTTGTCTCTTGAGTTTGTTACTGAGTGCTGCCTCTAAATGGTGGGTTGGATTATAGCTGGCACAAACAGAGCAGAGTGCTGAAATACCAGGCTTGGAGGATCTTATCCTTGCAGTTTTCATGCTAACATGCCCCAAGTGACTTCCTCATCAAATGCATCATTACATTAATGGGTCTCAGCAGTTTTGTGTCCCTCTGTCAGGTTCCTTGAATATATCTGCAGCTGAGTCCCCACTTGATTGCCAGTTGATTTAATGGGCAATTTCTCTCATTTTATTTGGAAGATGCAGATGCTCACTTGAAAAATCCAGTTGGTGAGGAGAAGTTAGAGGTGCTTATTTCTGTGGTGGTGAGGCAGTGGGCAATATTTTAGCTTCTGGACTGCAGTGTCACTTTGGGCTGTACCATCTGCGCTTGAGAAGGTTTTGTACCTGTATTTAGGAAATCCTGCTCTCCTGCTTGCCTGCCTCACAGTTCCACTGGCAAAGGCTTTTCACCTGCCTGCAGCCTGATCCTTTGCTTGTGAAGGCAGGAGGAAGGTATTTATTGCCTAAAACACATTCTCTCAGTAACAGCATTAAGACCCAGTGCCCCCCAGCCCTGTGTGCTAAATCTCTCAAGGGGTGGCTTAGTGTCAGTTGTGATGCCTGAGCCCAGCTCCAAAGCAAGTAATAAATAACACTGGTGAGGGGGATGGAATCCAAAACAGAACCACTGGAATGGAATTGTTTCTCCTCTGCTTCTGCCACCTGGCAAAGCAAAATCAAAACATTTATTAATTTGATTGGGCTGTTTTCCTGAGCCAGTGCTTTGTCAGGAAGCTTCTATCTGACAGAACACAAGTAAAATCCTCAGCCAGCCTGTGGCAGTGACCCTGCTCCCAGCTGCAATGACTGCTCTGTAGAGGCTCCTGCTCCAGGCAGCAGAGTCAGTCGGGCAGGTGACACAGAGTGGTGTAGCTCTTTCCAAAGTAGATCCCTACAGCTCTTCTGTGTCAGCCCAAGCTGTGGACAGTCACAGAATCCCAGCATGGTAGGGTTGGAAGGAACCTCTGGAGATCACCCAGTCCAACCCCACTGCTAAAGCAAGGTCAGTAGAGCAGGTTGCCCAGGATCACAATGTTGAGGAGGGGTCTGGAATCTCTCTGGAGAAGGAGACTCCACAACTTCTCTGGGCAGCCTGCTCCAGGGCTCCAGCACCCTTACAGCAAAGATCTTTTTCCTTCTGTTCAGATGGAACCTCCTGGGTTCCAGTTTGTGCCCATTGCCCCTTGTCATGTTGCTGGGCACTGCTGAGAAGAGTCTGGCCCCATCCTCTTGCTCCCCACTCTTTACCATTGAGAGGGTGCCCTCAGTCTGCTCTTCTCCAAGCTAAACAGCCCCAGATCTCTCAGCCTTTCCTTCTCAAACAGATGCTTCAGTCCCCTTAGCATCTTTGTAGCTTCTGCTGCAGTCTCTTCAGTAGTTCCTTGTCTCTCTTGAACTGGGGAGCCCAGAACTGGAGCATGTGGCCTCACTAGGGCAGAGTAGAGGAGGAGGAGAACCTCCCTTGACCTGCTGATCACACTTTTCTCAATGCACCCCAGGAGACCATTTGCCTTCTTGACCTCGAGGGCACATTTTTGGCTTATGGTGGACTTGTCCACTGACAAGACAGAGTTCAGTCCCCAGGTGTCATCTAAGTTGTAAGAAGTTGCTGGGGCTTGCTCCTGCTCTCTGAACGTGTGGACAGGGCTACCCCAAGCCACCAGGCACGGCTCTGAAGCATGGTGTCTTAGGTCTAGACTAGGAGAGCTTGTGGTAATGTAGGCTAAAAGCACCTGGGGCATAGCATTGTTGCACTTAAATCTGCTGCTAGTCCCATTTGCCACCTTGCAGGGAAGAGTGACCAAAAAGACTGCAGTCCTGGGTGGCCAAGTTCTCTTCAGCAAGAGTGACAGCAACATATCCTCTCCCTTGACAGAGACAAACTCAGCATCACCACTGGATTCCCCAGCCTGGCTCCAGATGATACCTGGGCAAAGAGTGTTGAAAGGGACAGCTTTATAGAAAGGATTTGGGATTTGTGGTGTTTGTAGATCTGTTCTTTGAACAGTGGATGCCATTGCAACCTGCAGTTTGCTTTTCCAGATGTTCTGCAAGGCTGCAGGGATGATTACTAATGCAATGTCTTAATTGAAGTGCTCTTTGGAGCTTTTTTCCTTCTAGCCACTGGTGTGCCTTTGACTACTCACCTGAAGGCAGGAGCCCCTGGATATCAGCAGGAATATTAAGAAAGTTATGAAAGTGATAGGCTAAGGGGAGAAATGCCCTTCTTTTTTAATTATATATATTATTTTATTAAAGAACTGCCATTACTTTTTCCAGGGATATTGCTTTTCCTGTCAGTAGCAGACCCTTGCTAGCAATAAAAGTGCATGCACGTAGCAGCCTGGTGGAATGAGCAGAGGTGTCCCTGGAGTGCTGCAGCCCATACAGCTGTACCCTGATGAGAAGGAAAAACAACATTGATTTTCAGTTATTTAGTGCAATTTAACACCGTGGGCTCAAATTCCCATCCCTCCCTGGTGGATTTGCTTGCTTTATTCACTTTCACTTGGGTATCTCTTAAGTTTCTTGGACAAATGGGCTGGAAAGTGAAAGCAGTGTTTCAGATTACCTGAAAAGGAAAGTAAGACAAGAAGTGGCAGAGGGCCACATCATAGAGTCACAGAATGGTTTAGGTTAAAAGGGACCTCAAAGATCATCCAGTTCAACCCTCTGCCATAGGCAGGGACACCTCCCACTAGAACAGGTTGCTCAAGGCCTCGTCCAACCTGGCCTTGAACACCTCCAGGGAGGGAGTATCCACCATGGCCATGGGAGTAGTCCCATCAGAGACTCACACCAGTTGCAGATCTGGGTTTTTTGGTAGCTCAAGTTGTCTGCAAGAGCAAAAGGAGAGAGCAGGGCCACGGGGAGCAGCAAGTGCTGGTTCTCCAGGTGCTCTGCAAGGCAGGTATGCTGTCAGGAGGGGATCTAAGTGGCTGACATTGACCTTACAGAAGGAAAATCAAACACATTGGCAAAAATGAAAACTTTTACTCCTCTTAACCAGTTATTCAGGCCATGCAGAAAGTCCTAATTGAGAAGTTGCCTGCAGTGAAACTGAAGGCATGGAGTGCAGAGGGGCATGAAATATGCTGGAGTCTTGGGTCCTACTGTGGTTAACTAGGGCAAACCTCTTTCCACGTGTTCTTTGCATGAGTCTGAAGCCTGGTGGGGACACTGCTGGTTGCTCCAGCTGTGCCTGGTGCACCTTTATGCCTGGGGCTTCTTAGAGCTGCTGTGCTCAGACTTAAACTGCCCAGTAGAGAGCAGAGAACAGAAAGCACATGTGAGCTGGTGGAAGAAGGTTGATTGCATATAAAGTCATGTCAGAGATCAAAAATGTGAGTCTCCCTTCACAGATTTGATGGAAAAAATGATGGCATTTGTGATCCTTCTCCTTCTCTGGAGACTTTCAAGACCTGTCTGGATGTGTTCCTCTGTGATCTGTGTTAGATAGTATTGTCCTGCTCTGGCAGGGGGGTTGGACTGGATGATCTCCTTGGGTCCCTTCCAACCCCTAATATCCTGTGATCTTCCTTTTTGTTGTTGGTGTGTCTGATCAGCCTGGGAACGAAAAGGCTCTGGGGAGACCTTACAGTAGCCTTTCAGTACCTGAAAGGGGCTGCTGGAGAAGGACTGTTTCTGAAGGCCTGTGGTGACAGGACAAGGAGCAATGGTTTAAAACCAGAACAAAGTAAATTTGGACTAGGCATCAGGGAGAAGTTATTTACTGTGAGAGTGGTGAGACACTGGATTGGGTTGCTCAGAGAAGCTGTGGACTCCTCATCCCTGGAAGTGTTTAAGACCAGGCTGGATGAGGTTTTGAGCAACCTGGACTAGTGGAAGGTGTCTCTGCCCATGGCAGGGAAGTTGGAACTCAATGATCTTTAAGGTCCTTTCCAACCTCAGCCATTCTATGGTCAGAGCAAAGCCCTGTGTATGCAGAAATCAACAGAGTGCTGCCACTGACTTGGGTAAGGGTAGAAGGTCAGGCTGAGACCAAAGCTGTCACTGCTGCCTTAGTGACAGCATGAGAAACAACTTGGCAGCTGAGGCTGTAACTGTAGAGAATGCATTCAATTTTTCTGCTATGTTTTCCCACTGCCTCATCTCATCATAGTTGCATCTTTGTTCCCAAGGGAAATGATTTATTGCTTTCTGAAGGTGGTGCTCATTCCTTTTCCCCTGCACAACCTGTTCAGTGACTGACGGCGTGTAGGGAGCTGGAGCTCAGACTTCCCCCACTGGCAGCTTGGGAGAGCTGGGGGCTCAAGTCCTGCACCACCGTCACTGCCTTCTGCAGCCAGTCCTGTCCTGATGCTGGCTCTGCCTGAGTGTGAGTGGCCTTCTCATAGACCCCACTGTGGTCACAGTGAAAGAGTTCACAAGCAGATCTTAAAGCAAAGTGGTGACTAAATCCCCCTCCATGCATGCCCTTGTAAGGCACAGCATCTCAGGCACTTAATTTGTGGTGGATTATGCAGCAGAGGGGTTTAGAGAAGAATAAAAGGATGAAATTTGAATCCAAACATCTCAGTTTCTGAGAAGTTCTACCAATAGAGAGGATTAATTCTTTATTGTCTACTGTTTTCAGTCCTGCTTATCAAGGGAGACGGGAACACATTTTCCTGCCGGTGCCCTGCAGCTAGTGTAGATTTCCTTGCCACGCTGCATTTGCCTCTGCTGCACTGGCACTTGCCTGGATCTGCAGCAAGGCTGTGGCTATTCATTTGCAAAGGAAACACTTTGGCTATTCCTCCTGACTGACAGCTCAGGTCGTACCAGCACTGTACCAACCTCTTGCCAGCTACCTACAGCGCTGTGCTGGCCACAATTTGCCCACAAAGAGCTGGCAGGGCAGGCTGCTGGGCAGTGTGAGGCTGGGCAGCACCAGCTTCCGAGCCCCTGAGTCAGGAGATTTCTTCCATTCTCAGTCTATTAATTTGCTTCATTGCTGTAAGGAAAATAATATTCTCTCATTCTTTCTTATCTTTCAAAGAGTGCAGAGTTTGGATCACAGTGCTACATGACACTTGGTATAAAATGCTACTGTTGAGTTTTATCTGCTGTCCTGACCTTATTTCCTCCCTCCATCACTGTTTTTCCCTGCCTGCTTCTGTGCAGCAGTTGTGTGGGTGTGCAGATCCACATAGCACGATGTACAAGTAGCCATGGCCCCAGCCTTGGAGAGTTCAGAGCCAGACCAGGACGTGGGTGCATCCGGAGGGGAGGAAGGAAGGAGGAATTGTGCAGAAGGTTCGGGATAACAGCACATGCTGATGGAGCCAGGGAGTGGGTAGCTTGTGGGGTCAGCTGGGTAACATAAAGAGTGAAACAGCAACAAATGAAGTGAGATGAGTGGTCTGCTTCAAGGGTTGAAGTGAGTGGGGGCACAGAGTGCAGTGTCACCTTGGTGAAGCTGAGAGGTTTGTTCACCTCCTGCTGTTGTAGGGTCACTGTGTTGATGTATTAAAGTCTGGCCTGATATGAGCTAAAAAGCAAAATGAAGGTTTGTCTTCTGCCTGAACCTGTTGGCTCAGAAATAACCTGCTTTGGCCCAGGGTGCAACTGCTGCTTGCAAAGCTGGGCAACAGTGTGGCACTGGCTGCCTTGTTCTGCTGGAACCAAAGCTCCCCCACCTACCCGACGTCGGAGCTGTTCCCAGCTGGGGTGTGAAGAGCAGTGCTGAGCCCTTGTCTCTTTCCTCAGGGAGGGCAGCAGCCTTCCACCACCCAGGGATGGGTCTGTGTGCCTGGACAGGCTGTTGGGTGTTGCGAGGAGCTGATGGAGAAGAGTGAAGGTACTCGCTGTGGTCAGTGCAAACCTCCTTCTGTTGCTTGGGGGGGATCCATCTCAGACATGAGCCATTTTCTCGTTCTTGTGACATTGCTCCCTTGCCCTGCATGGGGCTGCCCAGTGCCTGACCCTCAGTCTGTGCCTGACTTTTGCTCTGTGCCCTGCCACAGTCGGTTTACTGAGGTGATTTCATGTCTGCTGTTGTCAATAGTTTCTTTGCCACAGATGATTTTTGCTGCTGTCTCACAGCACTCCGGGAGAGCCCTCTTGAGGACAACACAAACATGACTCCTGCCCAACAGAACTCCCCAAACTCAGGGCAAAATTGTGATTTCATTATCCTCTCCGGGACTCTTCACTGTCACTTATTGTCCAGCTTTGCTTGCAGCCTTGCATAAAGCTGACTGGCAAAGTGTGCTTATGGTGTGAGATGCTGGAGGAGCTGTCTGTAGGGTGGACCAACCCTGAAAGGGTTGTCAAGCTCTGGAGGAGGCTGCCTAGGGCAGTATTGGAGTCCCCATCCTTGAAGAGATGTAAAAGCTGTGTAAATGGGGTGCTGAGGGGCATGGTTAAGTGGTGACCTGCAGTTCTCAATTAATGGTTGGACTTGGTGACCTCAGAGGTCTCTTTCAACCCAAACTATTATTTTCTGTGCTCTTCTGAGATCGATCTATGACTGAGACTGGCTGAGCTGTGTTCTGTCTGGGTGGCGATTCCTGCTGCCCGGTGAGCATCTTGTGCTCTCTCCATTGCAGGCTGCAGCTCCCCTGGGGTGTTTTGCAGCTTATTTGGACTCTGCGCTGCTCAGACCTGGTAGGGCTCCAGCCAAGGGGTTCCATCCACCATCCACAAGTGCCGCAGCTTGGCAGGACTGCAGCAGCTTTGGGAAGGAGCCGTGGGGGAGTGCGGTGGGGAGGCTGCAGAGCAAGTGCCGGTACTACAGCGACTGTGTTTGCATTAGTGACTCTGCTGCGCTTCCTGCAGCCCACGCAGACTGCGCGGCAGCGGGAGCGCTGCTCTGCAAATTTAGCAGCTGCCTCGAAGCAGGGAGCAATTACTTTTGGGGCTGTGGGTAGAGACACCGAGCCGTTCCGCGTGTCTCATATCCGTTCCCGCTATGCCAGCGGTGACTGTTCGCTTTAGCTGAGCTTTGCCGCAGTCGTGTTCTGACTTCAGAGCCATGCAAGCAGATTTCTTTGGGACTTGGCCTTTCCAAGTGCCTGAGCAGCCTTCCGTGGGCCTCGGTCCTGGGTCAGTGCCCCAGTGAATCCCGCACCCGTTGCTGGGGTGGCACAGAGCGGTTAGAGCATGAAGCACGAACGTGGTGGCTCCATGACTGAGTACGTGATAGCTCCCTGGTGGCAGGAGCTGTCAAGAAAAATGTCTCTTCAGTCTAGGAGAGAGGAACGTTTCTGGGGAGCAGGTGGTGAAGATGGTTAGCAAATGTCAGCCTGAGACCTTGCCATCCTGTGGGCAGCAGTGACATCGCTGAGAAATGTGTTATCCTGTCAGGAAGCAGCAAAAGCTCCACCAGTGAAATGTTTACGAGCAAGGCAGGCCCTTGCCAGAAGTGGGTGTTCTACCTCTGAGACTCACCGAGTGAAAGCTCCTCGGAGCAGTGGGAATCCTGCTCCTGCACACGTGGAGGCTGAAGGCAGGAGCTGTTGGCACTGGGTGGACAGGACATCGCCATCCCTCCTGGGCCAGCCTCTGCTGACCCCGAGCCATGGCTCCTGCCCTCTCTTTGGCGTTGGCTTTGCTCCCTTGGCTCTGGGTTTGAGAAAGAAGCAGTCTCTGAGCTTCCCCCTGCCTCCGTGGGGGTGGTGGGAGGATTTCACCTCCTTTCCCTTCTGCACTGATCAAGACCCAGTGGGGACAATGCCAGATGAGCAGCTTTGGTGAGACACAGATGCCTCTGCCCGATGAGGGGGACTTGTCCTTGCCACTCGTGTAACTTGGGTTGTGACAGAGCTTGCATGGCTGAGGCTCAGCCAGCACTGCCTTCACCACTGGTCCCACCATGGCATCTCTATTTCTACTGCAGAGAATGGGCAGCTTCTGCCTAGCTTTAGGCAGAGGGGAAGTGAACACTCTTGGTGTAGATTGCCTCGAGTCTTCCCTTCTGATTCAGCTAAGCTGGGATTGTAGCTGCTACCTTCAGGACAGCAGCACCTGGCCAAGCCATGCTGCATTCATTCTGGAAATGCCTTAAGCAGTTCCCCAGAACTTTACTAGGTGCAGTGTGCTGATTTGTGTGTGAGCAAAAAGCCTTCAACAGAGAGGACAGGCTGAGAGAGTTGGGTGTGTTCAGCCTGGAGAAGAGAAGGCTCTGGGGAAACCTTATAGTGGTCTTCCTGTATCTGGAGTGGGCTACAGGAGAGCTGGAGAGGGACTATTTGTAAGGGCCTGTGGTCATAGGACAAGGGGCAATGGTTTAGATTGGACATTAGGAAGAAGCTCTGTATTATGAGGGTGATGAGGCATTGAAATGGCTTGTCCAGAGAAATTGTGGATGCCTCATCCCTGGAAGTGTTTAAGACCAGGTTGGACGAGACTTTGACCAACCTACTCTA
This sequence comes from Pogoniulus pusillus, assembly GCF_015220805.1. NCBI lineage: Eukaryota > Metazoa > Chordata > Aves > Piciformes > Lybiidae > Pogoniulus > Pogoniulus pusillus. The sequence continues at coordinate 9,899,821 of NC_087298.1, forward strand.
GTGGGAAGTGTCCCTGCCTGTCATAAGGGGTTTGAAATCTTGAAGGTCCCTTCCTACTGAGGCCATTCTGTGATTCTAAGAAGTTTTCCTGCAGAGAGGCACTAAATGCAGCTTTTCAAAGCTAGGCTACTACCTAAACCTTTCCCTTGCAGAGCAGCTGTGGATGCGATTGCATGGCCAGGAGCGGGGTGAGCCGCAGAGACCTAAAGAAGCTCCCTTGCCCAGTGCCCACGTGTCGGTGTGTGAAGTGCATAATTACATCTGGGCTAACAGCTCCGTATGGGAGTATTGTTTGAAAAATTCCTAATTTAATCAAATGGATGCTAATTGATTATTAGAAGAGAGTTTAATTGAAATAATTGGCATGCACAGTAGTGTGCTAATTTAGTTTGGTGTTTCTAATGCACAGTCACGACGTTTGTTCAAGGACAGAGAAATGGGTATTAGGTGGTGCCTGCATTTCTCAGTGAGAAGTTACAGCTGGTCTCTGGGAAGACATTTATTGGGGGAAGCTATTTAGTCACTCTTCTTCAGCTTGGGTTTTGAAGATGGATTTGCTTCATTACAGTTTGATGCAATTACACCCACGCTGCTGAAAGTGAAGACCTTCCTCTGACACTTCAGTTCCCACTTAGGATGACTTAGGATTGGTCTTTGTAGTCATCTGGAGCAGCTCCACGTCTTTGGCACATAGACATAACCCTCTCAAGGCATTCACACACAGAGGCTCGCGTGAATGTGCTCGCCCATGTGCTGGTGTGCAAGCAGGGAAGGGGATGTTGGTCCTTTCCATACACTCTTTCATGCCCTCCTGTCTGAAGTTCCTCAAGACCTGCAGACATGACTTTGATACCAGGAGGTCCTTGAGATCCCTCAAGTTGTCGTCTCAGAACTGTTGTACGGAGGCTGCTGTGAGCTCTAAGGTTCTGCTGCAGGAGTTAGTAATGTATTGGGTCACTGAAAGTGTTACATGGTGAGGAGATGGTGACATGAAGAGAAGTTACATCTCATCAGCTTCTTCCAGAGCTGACATTCAACAATTGCTCCTTTTCATCTTTTCAAAGTGCTTTTAGAGCTCAATATTGTCACTTGGGTTGGGTTCTTCCCACACAGTATCTGCACTTAATACTGCCCAGTGTTGATGGAGAGGTTTATTGCTGGCAGCTACTGTGCTGAAATCAAGAGGAAAAACAACTTCTAGTCAGCTCCTGTTCTGGTCCCTAATGGGAGATATTTCTTTCTTGCTAAGAACTTGTAAATGCTTTTTAATGCCGGATGCAGTGCTCTGTGGCTAAGAACTGTTCAGCCTTCCAGGGCTCAGCAGTGCAAATGTTTCTGCCTACAGACATGTACAAAGCACCTTGCACTGTGTGAAGGATGGAAGCCTTCCCAACAGTGTGAGCTGAAATACCCCACCCCAGCAGTAATGAAAAAGAGCAAAGGCCACAGCTATCAGCCACCCAGGCTTGCTAACCAACACCCAGGGACATACTTTACCCAGCTTTGTGAAGGAGTCCTGGCTGCAGAGCTGGGCAGCAGGCTCAGGCTAAGCCCAAAAGGTTAAGTGAATCCCAAGCCATCCCTTTCATGGGCTGCTGAAGTTTTTCCAAGAGAAGCTGATGATGTGCTTTGCCCCAGGAAGGCAGCCAGAGCTGGAGGTGAGGGACAACTTTTGTTCACCATGTAAGTGTGCTGAAGCAGATGGCATGATGCCAGGCATGGCTCTGCTTGCTGAATGAGGTTGGCATTCACACTCCCAGGGATTTCTTTGCCATTGCCATGCATGTTACTGAGTTCCTGAGGGACTGCAGTGCTTCAGAGGGAGCAAGTGAGGACCTGATGCTACTTTTCTTGAGCATCTTTTGGGAGCTGGAACAATGACTCCACATCCTAAGGCTTTTTGCCCCCCTAACCTGCCCTATTTCCAGCTACCAGATCTGAAGGAGAGAAGGGAATGCAGCTGAACCTGCTGGTGCAGCTCACACAATGGTGATCTAATTTAATCTTGATCCCATTAAACACCCTTAATAATCAGAGAGTTTCTCCCTTGGTTTAATGAACTCTTTTCCAGATGATGAAGCTGCAAGATCAGACACTTGTTATGAATGTCTGTTTATTAAACAATCCTTCTTCCTAAAAGCTAAAAGCATCTGGTCAGGATGAATATTAATGGAGAGGGTGGTGTTTGCAGTTCAGTCTTCCAGGACAGACTGTGTTAAAAAAGAAAAGGAGGCTTTTTCCTTCTTGTTTTTGTGTGTCTTTAGATGAGAGATGAGAAGAGGCCAGGCCAATTTTTTTTTAAGTGTGCTTTTTACTTTAAATGTATGAGGCAGCCTCGAGCCGGCGTCTGCGAAATAGCATCTGCTGGCAGACTGGCTCCTGGAGTGGTTATTTCCTTCCCAACAGATGACTTGGCCATGGGAGTTGAACCAGAAGCTGACAAGCACATAAGACCAACCGTGTCCAGTAACCTCATTTAAAGTCCTTTTCCAGGGCTTTAGCTCACCTTTTGCTTGTGCCTGGCTGTGCTTGGCAGAAGGCAACACATCTCTTGGAGGCATCAGCAGTGCTCGTCTCCTCTGGGCAGGGTTTCAGGGGGTTGTAGTGTGGAAGAGGCCCCTGGAGGGTCTTACTTCAGGGACATCCTGGTGGTCATAGAATCATAGAATCAACCAGGTTGGAAGAGACCAGTCCAACCTAGCACCCAGCCCTATCCAGTCAACTAGACCATGGCACTAAGTGCCTCATCCAGTCTTTTCTTGAACACCTCCAGGGACGCTGCCTCCACCACCTCCCTGGGCAGCCCATTCCAATGGGAAATCACTCTCTCTGTGAAGAACTTCCTCCTAAGTCCTTTGCAACCACAGCCAGTCACAGTGATTAGATGTTGTGCTGAGGGGTTTGGTTTAGTCGAGGACTTGTCAGTGTGAAACTAAGGATTGGACTTGATGAGCTTGAAGGTCTCTTCCAATCTAAGAAATCCTGTGATTCTGTGGCACGGGGTTTAATGCAGCCATCTGCACACTTTTCTTCCTGAATTTCAGAGTGCCTGAGGTGGGGAGGTGCCTGACATTGTAAAAGACCTTTGCTGTCATGTAGTTGCTGACTTTGAGGCTTTTAGGACACGATGCCTGTTCACGGTGGCAGTTTGGATTGCCTGAGTGTGACACAGGGAACCTTTCTTTTCACAGAATCCCAGCATGGTGGGGTTGGAAGGGACCTCTGGTTGTCATCTAGACCAATACCCCTGCTAAATCAGGGTCACCCAGGGTAATGCCCAAGGTCACAGCATCCAGGTGGGCTTGGAATCTCTCCGGAGAAGAAGACTCCACAACCTCTCTGGGCAGCATGCTCCAGGGCTCTGGCAGCCTGCTCCAGCAGCCTCCATCACCTTTTCCTTTCAATGTCTTGCTGCTGAGCCTTGCTTTTGACTGAATGTGTAAAGAGAGAGACCATGCTTGTCAGATCCCAGATGGCATCTGGGCTCAGCGTGAGCTTCAAGTTGGGCATTGCCCATCCCATGACTGGCAGGACCTCCTGTCTGATGGCAGAGCTGTCAGCTACAGCTCACTACAGATCGGTAAGCAAATTTTTCTCATTGAAGTTAAAATAAGAAAGCTACTTGGAGATCAATGGTCTGGTACAACCCCTTGTTCTAGTCCTTCCCACACACCGTGATGAGGCTGTCACAGACTCCATGGAGTTCATGGCTCATTTCTGCAGTGCATTGTGGATTGCTTTTCATATGGACTTGCCATTTTCTCTGCCTTATGTAATGTATTACAAAATGAAAGGTGACAGAAACAGACAAAAGTATGGCAAATGCTACCTAGCATGATCCAGTGATCCTGGGGAAGGAGAAAACCAAAAGGTGATTATCATGACACACAGTTGGCATAGCTGCTGGAGAGCCCCAAAGCCTAAGTTTCTTCTTTGAAGATTCATCTAAACCAAAGGCCTGGAACACAAACCCTATGAGGAGAGGCTGAGGGAGCTGGGGGTGTGCAGCCTGCAGAAGAGGAGGCTCAGGGCAGAGCTCATTGCTGTCTGCAGCTGCCTGCAGGGAGGCTGTAGCCAGGTGAGGTTGGGCTCTTCTGCCAGGCACCCAGTGACAGAACAAGGGGACACAGTCTCAAGTTGTGCCAGGGGAGGTCTAGGCTGGATATTAGGAGGATGTTGTTGTCAGAGAGAGTGATTGGCATTGGAATGGGCTGCCCAGGGAGGTGGTGGAGTTGCCATCCTTGGAGGTGTTCAGTAAAAGCCTGGATGAGGCACTTAGTGCCATGGTCTGGTTGACTGGGTAGGGCTGGGTGCTAAGTTGGACTGGCTGAACTTGGAGGTCTCTTCCAGCCTGCTTGACTCTATGATTCAAACAAAACAGCAAAACCAAAACTACAACAACAACAAAATCCCCAAACCAACAAACCACAAAACAAAGGAAAAAAAAAAAAAAGCTGTTTAGCTTTGTAGATGCTAAAATTCTCCACCTTTTAGGCAGCAACCCTTGGAGCCATTTACCAAGCAGACACTGCCTTGCAGTTTAACAGATCATTTCATTAGAATTTTAATGCTTTGGTAACAAAGCTGTCACCAAAAGAAGTACATCATGCAAAAAACCCAAAAGTCTCAGGGTCCCTTAAAACTGCAAAGTAAGGATCACTTTGGAAGCCCCTGTGAAATTGCTTCCTGGCAGGCTCTGCTGAGGAGCTCTGTGAGGTGTTGTGCGGCAGTGAGGGAGCCACCAGCATGCTGTGGTGTGTCTCCATCCGCAGCTCCACCAGCTCCTGAAGGCACTTTGCTGCTGGGCTGGAAACAGCAAGTGCTCAAAGGGCTTTGTAGGGAAGCACAAGGTGCATTTTCAGCCCTTGCTGTCTGTCACAAACCCTGGAGGAAGCCAGGATGAGGCCCAGGGGAGCAGCATGGCCCCCAGAGTGGAGCATTGTTGGACGGTGTGCTGCAGGATGCTGCTGTGGTCTGTCCTGTCCATAGCTGCTGACCAAAGATGCTCAGAGCTTCCTCTGGGTCTTGGCTCAGCTATGGGTGGAAGGAAGGCAGCAAGGGGGAGGTTGTGACCTTGGAGTGGGGCTGCAGGGCTCCACCCGTTGGAAAGGCTGGAGGGAAGTTTGAAACACCAGAGAGGTATTAGGTGCCTCAACCCTGGAACCATTCCAGGTCAGGTTGAGCTGGGCTCTGAGCAGCCTGCTATAGCTGCAGATGTCCCTTCTTGCTGCAGGAGAGTTGGACTGGATGAGCTTTAAAGGTTGCTTCCAACACAAACCAGTCTGATTCTGTAATTGTCGTGGTAGTTACTCCACAGATTGGTTTATTGCCTGACTGATGGCTTGGGCACAGAGACCTCTTCATCCCTGCTCCTCCTTGGGGTATCGTGAGCAGTTCCCTGAGTGCTTACAAGGTGTCTGCATATTTCCAGGGGAAGCAGAATGTCATAGAGTAGGAAACATTTTTAGTGCAAAGATCCTTACAGCTGGGAGGCAGCAAACTGCCGCTGCTGGGAGTGGAGGGCAATCCCCAGCCTTCTCCTCCCTGGAAGGTGGCTCTGCCACCCCCAAGCCCTGTGTCAGGGGGAGCCCAGGGGCTCCTGGGTTTGGATCCTGCCCTGCCACCTCCTCTGAGCATTCCTGCTCCTTGCATTGCTCTGGCTCCTTGCACAGTGCCGGGGCTGAGTCATGCTCTGGAAGCTCTGCCCGTCCCTGCCAGTGCCAGCTGCTAGCTCTGCTGGGTGAGGACCCCGGTGCTGGTGTCATTAAATCTTGGGCAGCAGCTAGTGACCCCGTTATGTACTCATCTGGAAAAGTGACTCGGCTCTGCCTGACTGCTTTGCTCTGCCTGAAGACTTTTCATGCTTCCCTTGCAGATATATATTTAGATTTCCCCCAAGGGCTTTAATTTCCTTGCTGGCTTGAACAGCTGTGACAGGTATACAGACACCTTCCCTCTTCCTCTGGCTGTTTTAACCTCTCACCAGCTCTGTTAAGAAGTGGGAAGAGATTCCAAGTCACTGGAAAGACCCAGGGTCTCCTTGCTCTGCCTGCGAGCACGGAAAGTGCACCACAGATAGAGGAAACTGTTTGCAGGCGGCGTGACTCTGTAGGGAGATTTGTTCAGCATCTGCTCAGGTCTGCTCTATTTCTTCTGCTCCCTGCAAAGCAATCCCAAGTTAACACAGTGGGTTTGCAGCTCTCACGTTCGTCGCTGATGAGCCACACTTAGAGAGGTAAAAATGGGTTTGCAAAGGCTGCGATGACAGTTCTGGGATTCAGCGCGCCAGGCTCTTGCGTCGCACTTACATAAGGGCTCCCTCCAGCTCCACGGCTGGCTGGGGGCTTGCTTGGCCACGGGCACCTCCTGTCCCTGCTCTGGGCTGGCCGAGAGGGCACTCATTGGAAAACCCCTGCATTCACCCATGAGGGCCAGAGGGCAGCTGTGAGGGGACTGGATGAGCCTTCAGCACTCGGGGGCTGGTGTGCTTAGTGGGGCTGGTGTGGGTGCTGGGGCTGGTGTGCTTAGTGGGGCTGGTGTGCTTAGTGGGGCTGGTGTGCTTAGTGGGGCTGGTGTGGGTGCTGGGACTGGTGTGTTTAGTGGGGCTGGTGTGGGTGTTGGGACTGGTGTGCTTAGTGGGGCTGGTGTGGGTGCTGGGACTGGTGTGCTTAGTGGGGCTGGTGTGGGTGCTGGGACTGGTGTGTTTAGTGGGGCTGGTGTGTTTAGTGGGGCTGGTGTGTTTAGTGGGGCTGGTGTGGGTGCTGGGACTGGTGTGTTTAGTGGGGCTGGTGTGGGTGTTGGGACTGGTGTGCTTAGTGGGGCTGGTGTGGGTGCTGGGACTGGTGTGTTTAGTGGGGCTGGTGTGTTTAGTGGGGCTGGTGTGTTTAGTGGGGCTGGTGTGGGTGTTGGGACTGGTGTGGGTGCTGGGACTGGCATGTTTAGTGGGGCTGGTGTGGGTGCTGGGGCTGGTGTGTTTAGGGGAGCTGGGGCGGGTGCTGGGACTGGCACATTTAGTGCAGCTGGTGTGGGTGCTGGGACTGGTGTGTTTAGTGGGGCTGGTGTGGGTGCTGCTCACTGCACAGGGTGCTGGGAAAGCTGCAGGGCATGACCAGGCAGTTTCTGAAGTCCTGGGTCCTAAGGATGATGCTCTTCTCTCTTCCAAATCCTAACGTTTTGAAATTGTTAACATTTAAAATGTGGATGCAGAGAACTGGGGGAAGAGGAGAGAAATCAAAGGCTGCTCTAGTATCAGACACACTGCCTCCCCACCCCGTCCCCCCCCGGGCTCACAGCCTGCCTGCAAGCTCTGTATGTATTTTCTTATTTTACATAATTTAGCCATCTCTCTCCATCAGCCCAGCTCTTCAAAGGCTTCCTTCTGTTTCCAGCTCTCTTGCTGCTGCTAAATAGGCTCTCCTTTGAGCTCTCTAAAATGTTCTTTTCCTCCTAAAGCTCCAATGCTCTGCTTTGTTAGAGAAGTCTCCCAAACTCAGCTGAGGAGCTGCTGGCTGAGGCAGGGAGCTGCTGCCAAGTGCTGTTCAGGACTGCCTGATTCAGCTGCCAAGACTAAATAGGGGAAGTGAGGGAATAAAACTCAGCCAGTTAATTCCTGCCTGTGTCATGCAAATCGTTCAGGTGCCTTGCGTGTCTGGTACAGCACCAGTTGGCTAAAGCTTTCTGCAGCTGTGGGATGGTGCCAGTGAATCTTGGTGTTTCCCTGCTCCGGGCTCCTCCTCACTGGGTGGCTTCTGTTGGCTGTGCTGCCGAGCACACTGCAGAAGCACGGTGGGGATGGAGCAGCCTACCATGGATGGTGGTGCAAGAGGGAGATCCTCAGACGTGAGAGCCTTCCAGAGGTGGTCATGGCTGCTGCGGTGCATTGCCTGCAGTAAATTGTTCCAGTGGAGACTCCTGAATGGAGACAGGGACTTAGGTAGAGTGGTGGCTGTGGCAGTTCAGCCCAGTTGCTGTCCCAGCCAGCTGCTGTGATGACAGAAACCCCTGCAGTTTGTGAACTTCTCCTGAAATGCTTTTAATGACAGTTTAATAGGAACACTTAGTGCTTGGTACAGAGCTTCTCACCCCTGGAAATGAAATGCTTCACTGCAAAGGGTAAGGACCATTACCCCCCCCCCCCCAGCAGGGGGAATAGCTGGATTTTATTTGTGAGAGTAATTATAACAAGTGGAATTAATCAACTTCTCACATGAGTGGTGTTGCTTTTTAAAGACAAATGTTGGGTTAGAGTCCTGGATACAAAGGAGAACTCACAGTGGTGTAGAACCATCTGACGGCTTCTTGGGGAACTCGTCAGTGCCTGTGGTGCAAAGACATTAACCCTGCCAAGGCAACGTGCAGAGGGAGCAGAAACCAGTGGAAGTAAAGGTCAGGCAGGACTTGGGGCTGGCTTTATGGTGCCCTAGATCTTGATGAGCAGGCGTTGCAGGGAGCTGCTCTTACCCTAGCCTCTGTGTGTGTCGTTCCCTCTGCACATCCTCTCCAGCTGCTCGGTGCCTTTGTTATTTGGGAGCACTCTCCCAGCTCTTGAATGTCCCCTGGGTCTTGGTGAGCTCTGGGCAGTGCATGGAGAAATTCCACTGAAATAATGAGTGCTTTCTAGTTCTTAGCTGGATTGCTGTCTACAACTACCTGAGGGGAGGTTGTGGGCAGGGGGAGGTTGCTCTCTTCTCTCAGGTGGCCCGCGCCAGAACAAGAGGACACAGCCTCAGGCTGTGCCAGGGGAAATTTAGGCTCCAGGTGAGGAGAAAGTTCTTCCCTGAGAGAGTCATTGGACACTGGAATGGGCTGCCCGGGGAGGTGGTGGAGTCGCCGTCCCTGGAGCTGTTCAAGGCAGGACTGGACGTGGCACTTGGTGCCATGGTCTGGCCTTGAGCTCTGTGGTAAAGGGTTGGACTTGATGATCTATGAGGTCTCTTCCAACCTTGGTGATACTGTGACACTGTGTGACTCAAAGAGGCCATAACTTCTTACAAGCTCCTGTGAAATCTGTTGGGCTTTTTTTCCCCCCCTCCCCCTCCTTGCCTGCCTTGCATCGACCTCTTGCATCTTGATTCTCTTCAGAGTGCAGGGGGAAAGGGCTGGGTTCTTCTGCTGAGCTCAGGGAAGCAGAGGCTTGCTTTGGCTGGGCCCTCTTGTTGTGATGGTGATGCACACAGCCAATAATACCTGTGCACCGTGAATGCAGGTGGGAGGGTCACTGAGATGCTTTCTGGTGCCACTGTCCTGCTGCCAGTAGCCCATTGCTGGTTCTGTTTGTGAGGATGCCAAGCCATGGATTTGCCTCAAAGAAAGCTGAAGTCCTGGGAAATCCTCCCGTCAGCTTTGGCAGGTCTGCTGCTGAGGGCCTCTGCTTGCAGGAGAGGGGAAGGCAGGAGCTGAGATCCGTCAGATACGGAGGCTGCAGGAGCTTAAGTGCAGACCATGTTTGTCCTGCCGTGGACTTGTCTGACCCTAACCTAGTGTAGCAGTGCTCAGGCAGCACCAAACCCCATCTGCTTGAAGAGATCCACATCTCTCTCATGGGGAGCAAGCTCTGGGAAGCCTCTGCCTCTGTGAACATCAGGTAGGACTCACCATCCATCCTTGGTTTCTCCCCAGCCCCTTCAGGAAGGATTTGATCATCTGTGTCTTCAAAACCCTAATATTTGTTGCCCAGCTCATCCCTGGGAAAGATCAACTTGCTCTTTGGCAGCAGCTGAGTGCTGAGGTCCTGCAGCCATGCTAGTGGCAGTGTGCCAGGGAGGACCTTCCTCTCCAGGCTGATGGAAAGAAAATGGAGAGAACTTTTAAAATGGATCAATACCAACCACATTTTGTAAGCACTTCTGTTAATAAATACACAACTCCTTGCTGCCCAGAGAGGATTCCCAAGCATCTCCTCTATATTCTAATCTCCCTGCAATCTGAAGTAATCAGTGTATTGGCATCATGCTTGACTGCAAAAGGAACCAGAACTCTTTGGATTCAGCCCTCTCATTAACTGCAACTGATGAATAGTGAAAAATATGGGCAGAAGGACCTGTCTTGTTAGGAAGGGTTACTTGGGCCAGCCTTGTGCAGGGTGTGCTGTTCATGAAAGCAGGCAGGGAGCTCCTAAAGACCTCAGGGTCAGGATGGTGGTATAGAAGAGACCTCTGCAGATCATCCAGTCCAACCCCCTTGCTAAAGGTCACCCACAGCAGCCTGCCCAGGACCACAATGTTTGGAATCTGAGTTTGGAATCTCTCCAGAGGAGACTCCACAACCTCTCTGGGCAGCCTGCTCTAGGGCTCCAGCAAAGAAGTTTCTCCTCCTGTTCAGATGGAATGTTCTAGTTTGTGCCTGTTGTCCCTTGTCCTGTCACTGGGCATCACTGAAAAAAGCCTGGCCCCGTGCTCTTGCCCCTCACCCTTTAGCTCTTGCTGAGCATTGAGAAGATCTCCTCTATCTGCTCTTCTCCAGGCTGAACAGCCCCAGGGCTCTCCACCTTCCCGCATCACAAAGATGCTTCACTCCCCTCTTTGTAGCCCTTTGTACTCCTAGGCAAAGAATGAGTTCAGAAGACCAATATCAGGAGGCTTTGTGCTTTTGTCTTGTTGGCAGATTTGCCATTTCAACTGAAACCGAGATCAGAGGGGAAAACATTCTAGTGAGGAAGCATTTCCTCCAAAACACTGGCACTTCCAGGCAGTTCTCTTGTAGGAAGTGGAGCTGCTGTGCATGGCTTGGTGCTTGCCTGGCTGCAGGAGCCTTGCAGTGGGCGTGGAGCTGCTTTTGCAGGGCTGAGCCTTGGCAACCTCCAAGCTTTGGCAGCTCTTGCAGAGCTTTTTGGCAGATCTCACGGTGGCAGTGTAGGGCATTCCCTGGCCACCAAAGGGCAGAACTGGCGTGTGTGCTCTCCTAGAAAAATGCTTGAGCAAAGAGCTGGGCCAGAGGGTTTGTGAGGTTTAAGAATTAGTCATGCTCTGAAGTTTATTAAGCCATTAATGTCATCCTGTTACATTTGTTGAGGTGTTGAAATATGGGAAGCCTTTGTGGTGGTAATCAAATTGCTGGGGCCTTGCTTTGCCATGGAGTTACCGAATAACAGGAGGTCAGGGCTGCCCTGAGGCAGCACAGAGCTGAGCCTGCCTGGTGAGGAGCAGCTGGAGGAGCTGGGTGATAGCCCCGGGGGGAAGGTGATTGTCTTAGAGCAGCTTGACAGTGGGTCCATAGAACCAGGGAGTTTGTCGAAGTCTTAATATGTTGTCAGCTCAAGGTCCCTTCAATGGTCTCTGTGCTTGGGTGCACACAGCCCCTCCTGCAGAGAGCAGCTCTGCCGTGGCTGAGAGTCCCACCTGAGATGCTGATGTGGCTGTGTGCTTGGATGAGCCACCACGAGTTGTGTGGCCAGCAGGCCAAGGGAGGTGATCCTCCACCTGCATTACCAAGTCCAGGGCTGGAGCCCCCAAAACAAGAAGAATATGAATCTATTGGAGAGGGTCCCTGGAAGGGCCACAAAGATGGCCAGAGAACTGGAGCCCTTCTGCAAAAGCAGGCTGAGGCAGCTGGGTCTGTTCAGCCTGGAGAAGAGAAAGATCCAGCAAGAACTTAGAGCAGCCTTCCAGAACCTGAAGTGGGATACAGGAGAGCTGGAGAGGGACTTTTTATAAGGCCCTGTGGTGAGGGAACAAGGGACCATGGTTTTAAACTGGGGCAGGGCAGATTTAGATGGGACATCAGAAAGAAATTCTTTACTGTGAGGGTGGTGAGACACCAAAACAGCTTGTCTGGGGAAATTGTGGTTGCCTCATCCCTGGAAGTGTTCAAGATCAGGCTGGATGAGGCTTTAAGCAGCCTGGATGAGGCTTTAGGCAGCCTGGGCTAGTGGGAGGTGTCTCTGCCCAGGGCAGGGGTTTTAGAACAAGCAGGGCTTTTTAAGGTCCCTTCCAGTTCAGGCCATTCCATGATTCCTTGCAGAACATGCTCTCCCCCACAAAGTTACCTGCTTTTGGGAGTGTCTTTGCCCAGTGGCTGCCTTTCAGGGTGACTTTGGCAGGTGGACTGAATTGAGCTGAGAAGCCTTTCCCAACCAGAACAATTCCAGGGTTCTATCCCTTTTGAAGACTTCAAATACATTCACCTGCCTGTTCTCACTGAGGGCTTTGCACGCTGACACTTTTGGGTTGTATCTCAACATCACAGGTTTGTTTACCAGAAGGATACAAAAATCAACCCAGTGCCTTCCTCTTTCATCAACTGGTTATAATGGGGCAGGTCATGCTTTATTAATCATAAGATGGATAGGGGTGTAAAAGGAGGTTTGGCAGTCGGGACCGAAAGCTACCTGGATCAAAGGAGAACATTTAACAGTGCAGTTGCTGTGGATTCAATTAAGGCTAATGAAAAATCTGCTCCTTTCTAAATCTTATTTTCAGAAATATTATTACCACTGCAACTGCTGCTCAGCAGTTCCCAGCCAACTCTTCAGCCCCCGGCACAGCAGTGGTCTCTGCATAATGCAGACACTGAAATGAGAAATCAGCAGTTTGTAATGGGCTCTCAAACTAAAATTAAACATTGATTTCCTGGCTTGCAGTCAGATGGTTGGCATTCAGGGAGCCAGGCTGGACCAGAGGAATTCTTGTTTGGGCTTTGATCTTAGCGAGGTTATGTTGTGTTGGTTTTCACTCCTGGGCTCCCTTGGAGGGCGTGCTGTACAAACAAGGTGTTTGATGTGCAGCTTACCCTGGCATGCCATGGGTGGAAACACAGACAGTGTGTCCCTGCAGAGCAGGCTGGCCCAGCTGTGCTTTGGGTTACCTGTGCAGCTCTGGCTCTTTCCAGGAACACCGAGGTTTCAGCAGGAGTGAACGTTCTGGGTGCACACAGAGAAGTGCTTTGCCTGTGGCACTGAGTTCAGGGTAAGCAGTGTGCTCAGGTGGCCAGGAGAGCCAGTGGCATCCTGGCCTGGATCAAGAACAGTGTGGCCAGCAGGATAAGGGAGGTGATTCTTCCTCTGTGCTTAACACTGGTCAGGCCACACCTTGAGTGCTGTCCAGTTCTGGGCTCCTCAGTGCAAGAGAGATGTTGAAGTACTGGAAGGTGTCCAGAGGAGGGTGACAAAGCTGGAGAGGGGCTTGGAGCAGGGCTCAGGGCAGACCTCATTGCTGTCTAAAGCTACCTGAAGGGAGGCTGTAGCCAGGTGGGGTTGGGCTCTTCTTCCAGGCATCCAGCAACAGAACAAGGGGACACAGCCTCAAGTTGTGCCAGGGGAGGTCTAGGCTGGATGTTAGGAGGAAGTTGTTGTCAGAAAGAGTGATTGGCACTGGAATGGGCTGCCCAGGGAGGTGGTGGAGTCACCGTCCCTGGATGTGTTGAAGCCAAGCCTGGCTGGGGCACTTAGTGCCATGGTCTGGTTGTCTTTGCCACAGGTTCCTGCTTTAGTCCTCCTCCTTCGGCTGACCTTACTGACCTGAGTGCACTCAGTGACTGGCTGGGAGGTGGCTTGGCAGGACAGATGCTGCCAAGGCTGCAGATCTCTTAGGTGAAGTGTGGAACAAAATTGCCTTGCCCAAATGAGGAATATCTTCTGACAGAACTGCAGCAAGGGAAGTGCTTCAGCAGCCCAACGCGGAGCTGAGTAGCTCTCTGGTGTTATGCATCCTGGGAGAGGCTCTCCTTGGCATCAGGCAACCTCTTTTCTCCCTTGGAAGGGAAATGGCTGTTCACACCAGCAGCCTGTTTGCAGTTTCTCGTGACCCTGTGTCAGATTGTTCCCCTCTCTGATGGTTTTTGTGCCTTGGTTTGTGCTCAAGTGTTTGACAGAAAAGGAATCTTCATGTAGAGGCTCCTGCAGGCAGGAGCTGAGTTTCTCAGGGTTGTTTTTTGATGTGGTTTTTGTCACCTTCAACACTGCAGAAGTATGAAGGGAGAGTTTCCATTTTCTGGTAGAATTCCCTAGATCTTTTCCTTAATAGCTCTTCTGTTTAGTGCTGCTGCTCAATGGCATTAGTGCTGAGATGATAGCTGAGGCATAAGCCACTCTTAAACATCAATCCTCAGCCCTGAAAGTAATGTTCTGCTGGAATTAGGAGCCAACTTTGCAAACAGCTCCCTGAAAGAGAGACCTGACTGCCCCAGTCCCACTGATTCCAGTTCTCCAGTAGGATTCATCAGTCACTGAGCTGAACACAATCCACTGCAGTGATTGTACTGGGGCCTGGGAGCAGCTCCCTGAAGGAAGCAGATAGAGAGCAGCAAGCTGAGGCTGAAGCAAACCGTGAAGCAGAAAGGATCGACTCTGTTAGGAGCTGATTGCTTTGAGCTAATGAATTATTTTGAGGCAAAAGGAGAAATTAAATGTGTGCTGCAAGCTGGCAGATCAGCAAATGGGCTGTGGGTTTTTATCCATTTTGCTGTTCAGAGTGCTGAAATAAAGGATGTCTCGGGGTGAAATCCCATTAAGAAATAATGCTCTGAGTGGGGAAGCAAGGGCTTGGTTAACAGGAAACAGGGACCTGGTTTCTCTCCCCAGACCACCAGGGGACAGCCTCAGTGTCACAGACCATTGCTGAGTACAGAAAAGGAGCAGAGTCCAGGCCTGACAGTTCCCTGATGGGAGGCAGGATCAGGAGCAGTGTGGGCAGCAGGACAAGGGAGGTGGTTCTGCCCCTGTACTCAGCACTGCTCAGGCCACACCTTGAGTGCTGTGTCCAGTTCTGGGCTCCTCAATTCAAGAGAGGTGTTGAGATACTGGAACGTGTCCAGAGGAAAGCAATGAAACTGGTGAGGGGCCTGGAGCACAGCCCTGTGAGGAGAGGCTGAGGGAGCTGGGGGTGTGCAGCCTGCAGCAGAGGAGGCTCAGGGCAGAGCTCACTGGTGTCTACAACTACCTGAAGGGAGGCTGTAGCCAGGTGGGGTTGGGCTCTTCTGCCAGGCACCCAGGGACAGAACAAGGGGACACAGCCTCAAGTTGTGCCAGGGGAGGTCTAGGCTGGATATTAGGAGGATGTTGTTGTCAGAGAGAGTGATTGGCATTGGAATGGGCTGCCCAGGGAGGTGGTGGAGTCGCTGTGCCTGGAGGTGTTGAAGCAAAGCCTGGCTGGGGCTTTTAGTGCCATAGGTACTAGGCTGGGCTGGATGATCTTGGAGATCTCTTCCAACCTGGCTGGTTCTGTGATTCTATGACTTGGAAACAGCCAGAGCTTGGTGCAGGATGGCAGTGCCAGGTGCCCTGATGGCCTCAGAGAGTGGTGCCAGTGTGGTCAGGGCAATGCTGAAGGGAAATGCCATTCCATAAATGAAATCTTGGGATCCCAGAGATCCCATTTCAGGGCAACTTCTGCCCCTACTTCAGAAACAGCCCTTACACAGCTGTCTCAGACCTTGGCAAGACCCTTCCAGCTGTCACTGTGGTGACCCTTTGTACATTGTGTTCATTTTAAAGAAACCCTGTGGTGGAGTTGAATTATTTCCAGTTGCCTTTCCATAGGGTGATGGCTCACTGGTGAGCAGGCAGTGAAGCTACTCTTTAGGACAAGCACACAGTGGAGCAGCATTGGAGCACAGTGTTGGCATGATGTGGGGTGATGTTGGTGTGCAGTGGGGTGGTGTTGGCATGCTACAGGGTGATGCTGGCATGCCATGAGCTGGTGTTAACATGCCATGGGGTGATGTGTTGTACCATGGGGTGATGTTGATAGGCAGCAAGGTCATATTTGCTGTTATACCATGGGGTGATGTTGGCATGTTGTGGGGTGATGCTGGCATGCTGTGGAGTGATGTTGATGTCCTGGGGTGGTGCTAGGCCACCACTGTTCGTGGTGCTGGGTACTGTGCTCCAGGTTTATGGTTCTGGCCCAGCTCTCCTGAAGGTGCCCTCCTGAAGATGCTGAGTGTTGAGGGCTGCCATCAAGCATGAGCAGGAGTAGCTATGGACTGGTGGTATCCCAGGAAGAAAACAGGATGTGTGGCACCCCCCAGTCTGGTCCCACCTGCTCGCTGGGGGACTCCTGTGTAGCTCCTGTTTGGACCACACCTGGCCACAGCGAATTCCTTTTTCTGTTTGATATCTGGAGGAGCCAATGCCAAGCATGTCCAAGGAGCAGCAGCTTTTGTTCTCACCTGCAGAGGGGAAGCTCTGAGGACACCTCTCCAGGCACTGCTTCAGCTGACCAGGCAAGCAGTGCCTGAGCCCCATGGCTGACAGCCACCGAGAGGGAAGCAGCTGAAGTTCCTCTCTGCTCTGCTCGCAGCAGGTGCATTTCAGGGGGGACCTTGCTTTGCTGCTTCGTGCCTGTGAGCCAAGCTGCTGAGTCTGTTCCCTGGCATGCAGTCCATGCTGCTGCTTACACAGAGGAATATGATAAAATAGCTTCCTCCCCCTCATGCTGCTACTGAAAAACAGGGATGGGGAAAAAATAATCCCTCAGCCCCTGCCCTGCTTGTGGTGATAAGAGCAGCGCAAGCGTTTTGTTGAGGGAGGCAGCCAAGGCAATTACATTCTTTGCTAAACAAAGGTGGTTCAGAGCTTTCTGCATCGTGGATGTTTCCTCAGTCGTCTTGCACCAAATTTGTTGCAGCAGCAAGGCCACAGAGTTTGCCTTGACTCCCCTCACTACCAAAATAAATGCACAGGGCAGGATTGTTCCACTGAGCAGCCGTGAGTGGGGAGAGAGAGGAAGGAAGGAGATGGTACATGCCGGCAGCTCTAAACTGAATGCGGTGAGGATTGCTATGTATGAGAGAGTTCAGGGGGGAAAGAGGAGGAGGAGGAGGTTGGAGAGGCAGCCAAAGCGTGCAGATGGCAAGAGCCAAGCTGAAGAATTCCCCTTCAGAGAGCAATTCCCATGTAAAAACTGTCCCACCAGCAACGACAGAAGATGTCCATGGGGTGAGCCCCTTGTTACCAGCTCGGAGGATGGGATCCTTGGGGAGTGATGTCGGACAAAGGTATTGCAGGACTGCAGTGATGCGTGGGGCTTTGGCGGGGGCTGGGGCGGGGGGGGAGGCAGCACCTTTTATCTTTTAAATGAGAGGGAAAGGATTAGTGCCACCATGGGCTGGAGGGATGACGGATCAAATCCTACCAATAGCGACGTTAAAAGAGCCACACCAGCTGCAAAGTTGTGTTATGAAAGAGGCAGCTGGAGCAGAAAAGGGCTAATTCCTTTGAATTTTTTATAAGTGCTTCTTGGGTTGGAGCTTCATTTTTGACATGTCCAGAGCATGTGTGAATAGCAACCCTGAGTCTGTGAGGCTACCACCCCAACACTGCTCAGTTGTACTGCACCTTCTCTGTGCAGTACAAGGCTGAGGCTTATTTCCCCTGCTAACGCCCCGGTGTGCATGGCACCTCAGCACCATGTTTGCATGGCAGAGGAGAGGCTCAGTCTCTTATCTGAGGAATAATTTATTTACAACTGCAAACAAACAAGCAAAAAAAAGGGGGCAGCTACTGTATAAAATGCTGCAGCCTCTTCTTGCAAGCACACAGCTGGTGTGTGGAGAGAGGAATGGGCTGGTTGTCAGGAGAATGAAAAGGCTTTCCATCACTCCTGAATTACAGTGGTTCAGAAGCAGCCAGGTCCCCTAGTTACGACCAGAGTGCATGTGCCAGAAATTCAGTTCTTGGTCTGCTCATTTCATTTTCTGTTTCATTTTCCTCCATCTCTTCAACCTTTCAGCCCATCCATGCTGTCTTCCTTCTCTTGGCACCAACTGCCTTCCCTGTGACTGTGTACTGTGTCTCTTCTAGGATGTAATGTGGTGCTGTTTCCAGCTCCGCTTTCCAGTGCAAATTATCACTGCAGGGAAGCTTTTCCTCACCAAATTTTACTTGTTTGGCTTTAGATTGGGAAGAATTAACCAGCTCAGCGTCGGGACTTTGGTGTGTTTCTCTGGGAGGCTTGGGGGGGAGGATGGCGAGAAGCCAGGATTAGCAGGTGTGGTCCCCACTGGGGAAGCCGAGGAGGGCGGCGCGTTGCGGGAGCGAGGCAGGGACATCGGCGTGGTCGTTCCCCCGCTGCTGAGCTGTGTGCTTCGGTCTCCAGCTCCGGGAGGCAGAGCCTCGGTGCGCTCGCAGAACTGAGGGCGCACGTTTCGGTCTGATGGGTGGAGTGTGTCAGCTCTCCAGATGGCACCGATGCCAGCTCTCTGGAGAGCAGACACTTGGATCTTGTGGGTCGCTGCTTGCTGACTTTGTCAGCCGAGAGCTTCCATGTGTGGAGAGCTGCAAATGGGCAGCGTGTGGGTGCGTTGGAGCTACATCTGTGGAGCTTATGTGGTCTCAGCCTGTTTGACAAGCAAACTCTATCTTCTCCCATGATTGATCAGGCTGCTCTCATTCTAGTTTTATGTCTCACTTTCATTGCTTCAAAGAGGCATCAGAGACTGACCTGTTCTGGGGCACCTACATCTCTGAGGGCATGTCCTGAACACTACCGTTGGTGAAGCTTGCTTCCTTCCCCATGCCCTTTCAAGTACTGTTGATGTACCCCTCATGGCAGTGCCCACTAACTATCTGTGATTGAAGACTCAGGAGAGGCTTCTCCTCTCCTGTGCTGAGGGGCTTGGCAGGTTCCTGCCCAGGGCCAGAGAGGCAAACTTCATCCCAGGGCTGATCATGGCATGAAGGAGAGGTGCTACAGGACGTCACTGGATCTGGGGGGGCAAGAGGCAACAGTTCCCAAAATCACATAGCTGTAGTGTTTTAGTGGAGCCTTGCCAGGAGGCCAAGCGTGCAGAGCACACCAGGGTGCTCCAAGGCTTTATAAAAGAAGTCAGATCCCTGGGTTTCACCAGAATTCCAGGTGTTTTGCTGCAGTCTTAAGGAGCTGATGCTGCTGAGAGACAGAGAAGTTGATGGCAACACTTTTGCACTCTGGCAGCAGGCAGAGACCTGTGAGCTGCCGCTTGCGGTGTCTGAATCCCCAGCTGCCAGGCTTTCCTTCTTCTGTGGGTTGCTTCCCTACAGTGGAGCTGACAACTAAGATTGAGGCTTGTGCTCTTCTCTCTCACTGCCTGTGCAGGCAACAAAGGCAGGAAGATTGCTGTGGGGAGGATGAATAGTGTGGCTGAGTGGCTTTGTCTGCTCCAAAGCCAGTCACAAGCAGCGTTATCAATTGTCACTGGGAGCTTGGGAGTGCAATTGCCAGGTTATGGTGGAATAAGATCCTGGGTTTCAGGACGTTCTCAGGGATGCAAATCAATTCTTTAGATGATTGAAGCCAGTGAAGTGTATTTTCACCTACTTTATTTACCTCCTTACTCTGTCTCTTAGTCATTGCAGCATCTCAGAGCTCTTAGGCGTTCTCAGTCAAAACAGGAGGAAAGGATTTGAATTCATCTGGAAAGAAACCACTCCATAGACATGTGCAATTCCACACCTGGGCAAGAGAAAGGGAGTTCAGGGCTTGCCCTGGGTATCCAGGACAGTGACACTTTTCTGTGGATGGGGAGCTCTGGGCACAGTGGGACTGGCCCAGGAACTCATCATAGGGTCACAGAATGCCAGGTTGGAAGGAAGCCCAAGGATCATCTGGTCCAACCTTTCTAGGCAAGTGTGTTGTTGAAATGAGCTGGGCCAGCATCCTGGTGAGCTGAGTCTTGAAACTGCCCTGTGTAGGAGAATCCACTGCTTCCCCTGGGAGATGATTCCAATGTCTGACTGTTCTCATGGGGGACAGTTGTCTTCAGGAATCCAGTCAGAATCTCCCCAGGAGCAACTTGTACTCATCATCCCTTGTCTTCTCCATGGGGACTCCTTGTAAAAAGGGAGTCTCCATCCTCCTGGTAGCCACCCTTTATCTACTGGTACATGGCAATAAGGTCTCCCCTCAGCCTCCTTTCCTCAAGGCTGAACAAATCCAGTTCTCTCAGCCTTGCTTCATATGTCAGGTTGTGTGGAAGTTTTTCCCACTGAAGATGCTTGGAGCTGCTTCCGTGCATCAGAGGCTGCTCTGAGAAGAGAATGCAATCAGGGCAGGCTCCTGGGCACTCTGGGGAGGGTAGGCTCTGCTGTCAGACCTGCTGCCTGGGTGATGAATCTCTCCTGGAACACAGCAGTCTTGTGTCTGGAGCAAGGTGTGAAAGATTGGTTGTTTCCCCTACGAGCTGGGCTTTTCCTGGGGCAGGTTGGGCTCATGTGGTTTGTGTTGGGGGAGATTTGAGAAAGAAAGGTGTGAGAGGGAGCAAAGCCTTAGAAAAACCAAAGACTGTGCTGTGCTCTCCATTGAGTGCTCCTGGCTTTGGGAGGGAGCTGCTGGCAGGTGTGAGGACAAGTAAATATCTCTATTTGGATCCCATTCCGTGGGCTGGTGACCTCGCTAGGATACTGGAGGTGTGGGTTTGGATCCTGTTCCATGGGCTGGTGATCTGTCTGGGATGCTGAAGGTGTGGGTTTGGATCCTGTTCCATGGGCTGGTGATCTGTCTGGGATGCTGGAGGTGTGGGTTTGGATCCTGTTCCATGGGCTGGTGATCTGTCTGGGATGCTGAAGGTGTGGGTTTGGATCCTGTTCCATGGGCTGGTGATCTGTCTGGGATGCTGAAGGTGTGGGTTTGGATCCTGTTCCATGGGCTGGTGATCTGTCTGGGGTGCTGGAGGTGTGGGTTTGGATCCCATTGCGTGGGCTGGTGATCTGTCTGGGATGCTGGAGGTGTGGGTTTGGATCCTGTTCCATGGGCTGGTGATCTGTCTGGGATGCTGGAGGTGTGGGTTTGGATCCTGTTCCATGGGCTGGTGATCTGTCTGGGATGCTGAAGGTGTGGGTTTGGATCCTGTTCCATGGGCTGGTGATCTGTCTGGGGTGCTGGAGGTGTGGGTTTGGATCCTGTTCCATGGGCTGGTGATCTGTCTGGGATGCTGGAGGTGTGGGTTTGGATCCTGTTCCATGGGCTGGTGATCTGTCTGGGATGCTGGAGGTGTGGGTTTAGAACACAAAGATTTTTACAAGATAATCACATCCTGTTTGTGCAGTTCTGCTGGGAGCAGAGGAAACTGAGCACTACCCATCCTGGGACACAGTGATACTCTTAAAGGATTTCAGACCATAAGGTATTGGAGCTCTGCCCTAAGCCCTGGGAGGCTGGAGGCTGCTAGTGCTCCCTGTCTGGTCCAAGCACCACATTTCCAGCCTTGCCTCTAAGATGCTCTTGCTGAGCTGCCAATAGCTGAAATCTGAACTGCTGAGATTGGGGGAAAAAAATTAGCATTGCAGAAGAGTTGAGGTTGGAGAAGAGCTCTGGAGGGCTCTGTTCCAATCCCTTGTCAAAGCTGGACTAACTTCAAAGTTGGCTTAGCTGGCTCAGGACCAGGCCTGCTGAGTTTCAAACATCTCCCAGGCTGGGGATTTCTCAGTTTCTCTGGGTGCTGGACTTGATCATCCTCAAGATGAATAATTTTTCCTTTGATGCACCTTGTACCTGTTCCCCCTTGTCCTTTTGCTGTGTGCATCCAAGAGGAGGCTGACTGCACCTTGCCCATCAGGTAGCCAAGGCCAGCAGTTAGATCCTTGCCTCCCTTTCTCTTCAGGCTGCACAGTCCCTCCTCCCTCAGCCTTGCCTTGTCTCTCAGTTGAGATATTTTTGGCAGGAATAAATGGGACTTGGCTTCAGCCATGTTACAGGCAACAAGGTAGCTGGAGCCTGCTTAGAAGCAGCAGCACTTGGCTGGGGTGAGCTTAGTGCAAAGCTTCTTGGAGGTGAAGCTCTTTGGGGAGCAAGGAAGGTATCCCAATGTCTGACACCAACTTCTGACCAATTATGTTTGTTCTTCCATGGGGCAGCCAGACCTTAATAAGCAACTCTCACTGAATGTGTTTTCATCACCTGACACTTGCACACAAGCAGAGCAGGGGAGAGGTCCAGCCTGGCCATTAAAAGCATTGCACCCACTCTGCCCTTGCCACCAAGTTTGCTGGTGATGGTCTCCACCACAGGTTGCAACAGCAAGTGCCTGGGTGCAGCTTGTGTTGCTGCATCTCCTCCTGGGGGAACAATAAGTCAACAGCTAATTAATTGTTTTTTTACTCTTTTAAGGCTTTTGGCAACCAAGAGTTTTCGGAGAGATGTCTCTTTCTTCAGTGAGCAGCATCTGCTGATTTGCCACTTCAGCTTTTGGCAAGGTGAAAATACTGTGGCAGGAACTTCCCAAGTGGGTTTTGCCCACGTCTCCCCTTGCCAGCACACATGGTCCAGCTTCAGTTCTTCTCCTGCTTCTCTCCTAACTGCCTGCTAAGGGTTTGTGTCAGAAACCTAAGGAATGCTGAGGCCAGGGGTATTGGGAGGATTTCTGTGTCTGTGCCAGACCTAGCTCCTGCTCTTCTCTCTGTGCTGGGACCATCTGTACCAGTCTGTGAAGGTGGCACTGCTGCCTTTCCTCGAAATGGGTAGGAGCTGGCATCGCTGCAGGCTGGATCTCTGCTAAAGCCTTCATGGAGTAGACTTGAAAGAGAGCCCAGGGGTCCAGAGGGTTTAGCTGACAATGTGCTTTGCCCAAAGAGGTTGTGTGTGTCCTCTCCCTGGAAGTGTCCAAGGATAGGTAGGATGGAGCTTTGAGCAATCTGGTCTCATGGAAGGTGTCTCTGCTCATGGCAGGGGTGTTGCAACCAGGTGGTCTTTAAGATCCCTCCAACCCAAAGCATTCTGTGGTTTTGTGATCCACTTTGCTCTGGCTGGGCTGGGCAGCCCCTTGTAGGGGGTGTATTTCTGGTGATGAGTACCCTTGTGTGGAGGGTTCACTGTGCCACACAGCTGTTGCTGACAGGGTGTTGATGGTCTGTGATGGTTGCCTGAACTGGAGCATGGCATCTCCAAGCATTCCCCCAGCAGTAACCAAACCGTGGGCTGGTCTCAGAGCTGGCATTCAACCACTCAGCCTGCCTGTGTGCCCATGCCCAGCATCCCCATGGGCAGGTGGCCTCTGCTCTCAGCCTTGGGTCTAGTTTCCTTGGGCTGCTCCTCCAGACACCAGCTCTGAAGGGGGTGGCACCACTTATGTGCCATTTCACCTGGGCACTTCTTTACCCTGTAGCAGAGAGCATTGCTGTGTAATGCTGAGCGTGCTTCCAGTGTAAGACCACAGCAAGGAGCATGCAGGGAGCTGGGCTGCTGCCTCCCCTTTATGAGGGCACTATGTAAATGCTCTGCTTGATCCTGATGAACGGGAAAGGATCCCAGATCCTGCTGCCAGCACAGCGAGCTGACAGCTGGCATCCTTCACACTAAACAGAGCCATCCATAAACACAGCCAGACTCCAGCCCGGGCTGTGGCTTGGGGCTTCAGCCTGGCTGCTGCCTCTGCTCAGCCCAGAGCTGCACTGGAATGGCCCCTGAGCTCTGAGGGCAGTGAAGCTGGTGAGGGTTGGCTATCAGAATAGACTCCTTCCATCACAGCAATGGTTCTGAGGCATTGGAACAGGCTGCCCAGGGAGATGGTGGAGACACCACCCCTGGAGGGATTTTGAAGGTGTGTGGATGTGGTGCTGAGGGACATGGTTTAGTGGCAGTGTCTCAGCAGTAGTGGTGGGATTGTGAGCTCTGGGTGAGTGGTTGACCTTGGTGGTCTCAAAGGTTACTTTTAACCCTAGCAGCTCTATGGTTCTATAATCACAGGATGTTAGGGGTTGGAAGGGACCCAAAGAAATCATCAAGTCCAACCTGAATCTAAGAGTCTTGAGAATAAGTCTTATGAGAAGCAGCTGAGGGAGCTGGGGTTGTTTACTTTGAAGAAAAGGAGGCTGAGGGGAGGCCTTATTGCTCTCTACAACTCACTGAAAGGAGATTGGGGTGAGGTGGGGCTGATGTCTTCTTCCAGGTCAGAAATGAATAGGAGAAGAGGAAATGGCATCAAGTTTTGCTGGGTGAGGTTTAGGGTAGACATTAGGCAAAACTTCTCTACCAAAAGAGTTCTCAAAGACTGGACCAGGCTGACCAGGACTGAATCACCTTCCCTAGGTGTATCCAAAAGCCTTCTAGGTAAGGTGCTGGAGGGTATGGTGGAGTAGGCTTCCTGGCAGTTAGAAAATGGTTGGATTTGATGATCTTGATGGTCTTTTCCAACCATGGTGATTCTCTGCTCATCCTCCCCACTTTGTCCCCACTCCTCTGCACAGGAACTAGACCCACATCACCATGACCCTTCCAGGGCTCAGGTCTGAGCTCTGTCCTGCTGGTTTCAGATGTGTTTCAGGGGCTGCTCCTGTGGTTGTGGCCCCTGTCCCACAAATCCCTGTGCCCAGGCACACTTGGACAGGAAGTGTTTGCCTCCTAGGCATGGGATGATGGTACCCCCTGAGCTAGCAGAGCTGAAGCCATGTGTCTGAGGGGAGCAGACTGGGTTCCTCCCACGGCTGCTTGGTGAGATGCCAAAGCCACTGAGAATCTCAGTGCCCTACATAGGCACTGACATGCAGACAAGGAGCCTCACCCAAGGGTGTCTGCATTCCAAACTTGGGCTTTTGCTCTGTTTGTTTTAGGTCACTCATTCCCAATCAGGTCCCATCAGGACATGACACTGTCATTATCCTTCTCCAGTGGAGGCTTTCCTGCCTGCAGTGGGAGCAAGATGCCAGCCATGATCATTCATCTGAGTTGACACCAGCTGCCAGTCTGTCCACTGGGGTTATGTGGGGCTGTGATGGAGTGGGGTCCCACAGCCCTGCTTCAAGATCATGCACAGTCCTTCTGCAAGTCTCAGGCACTTGAGAGGGACTCATTTAGCTCATTAGGAAAGGCCAGATGTGCCTGACTCCTCAGTTCAGGAAGGACAGGGAACTACTGGAAAGAGTCCAGCAGAAGACTGTGAGAATGCAGAGGGGCCTGGAGCATCTCTGTGAGGAGGAAAGGCTGAGAGACCTGAGGCTGTTTAGCCTAGAGAAGAACAGCCTGAGAGGGCATCTTCTGAATGCTCAGCAAAAGCTCAAGGGTGGAGGTCATGAAGATGGGGCCAGATTCTTTTCAGTGGTGCCCAGTAACAGGACAAGGGGCAATGAGCATAAGCTGGACCCAGAGCATTCCATTTGAACAGGACAAGAAACTTCTTTGCTGGAGCCCTGGAGGAGGCTGCCCAGGGAGGTTGTGGAGTCTCCTTCTCTGGAAAGATTCCAAACCCAGCTGGACATTGTGATCCTGGGCAGGCTGCTGTGGGTGACCCTGTTTTAGCGGGGGGGGGTGGAGTCAGTGATCTCCAGAGGTCCCTTCCAACCCCTACTGCTTTCTGACACTGTGCATTAGGGCTTTTTTTTTGCCCAGCAAGCAGAGTCCAGTGCCCTGGCTTGGCAGCTCCCACTCCTCTGGGAAAGCAAAAACTCTGGAAGGTAATTGCTGAGCATGCCAGGAACTGCTGGGCACTGGGCTGGGCATGGCTTGTCTGGCTGCAATGGGCAGTGCTGCATTTGGCTCTGCAACTTGTTTATTTCAGGTGTGGTGTATCAGCAGTAGTGTGGCCAGCCAGGACCAGGGCTCAGCACTGGGGAGGCTGCACCTTGAATATTGGGTTCAGTTTTGGGCCACTCACTACAAGAAAAACGTTGAGGTGCTGGAGAAGGTGCAGAGAAGGATGATGTAGCTCATGAAAGTTCTGGAGAACAGGTCTGGTGAGGAGCAGCTGAGGGAACTGGAGGTGATTAGCCCAGAGAAAAGGAGGCTGAGTGGAGACCTCGTTGCTCTCTACAACTCCCTGAAAGGAGGTTGGAGCCAAGTGGGGGTTGGTCTCTTCTCCCAAGTAACAAGAGATAGGACAAGAGGAAATTGGCTCAGGTTGCACCAGAGGAGGGTTAGATTGAACACGAGGAACAATTTCTTCCCTGAAAGAGTTGTCAAGCCCTAGAACAGTCTGTCCAGAGTAGTGATGCAGTCCCCATCCTTGGAGGGATTTAAAAGCTGTGTAGATGTGGTGCTGGGGGACAGGGTTTAGTAGTGACCTGGTAGTGCTGGACTTGATTATCTGGAAGGTCTCTTCCAACCTAAACGATTCTGTGATCCTGTGATTCTATGATGTAGATTTTGCAGAAGGAATGCCAAGGAAAACCACCTCTGTGATTGATGAGGAGCCCCTTGAGGTGCCCATCGATGTGAGGGCAGCTGTGCTGCATGCCTGCTGCATGGCATGCATTGCTGCTGGTGGGGGTTGTTCGTGTAGCACTTCCTCAGACATCAGACAACTGTCAGTGTCTGCCTGAAGCAGTTGGTACCTTTCCTGGTTGCCCAGCAGCACAGTTTGCTGAGCTTCCTCTAGTCCAAGAGCACCAGGAGCTGGAGTCCCTTCCTTGGGGTCATCTCTGCTCTGTCCCGCAGCCAGGGAGGGAGGTTGTCCTTCCTCCGTGCTAAGCACGCATGTGTTGGCATCTTCCTCTCCCTGTCCCCTTCCTCTTGCTCTGTTCTTCTCCCCCTCTTAACTTTCTTTTTTTGTCTCCTCCCATCTGTCCTTCTCACATCAGGCTATTTTGGGGGATGAGTTTCTCACTGTCAATATGGTAGGAACCGTGGTGCATCTCGTGTCTTAGAGGATGAACAATGCTTTGGGAGCCTTCTCAAGCAGTTACCTCACTTGGTTCATCTTAACCCCCATCCCTTGCCCTTGTCTCAGAGATGATTTTGAGACCAGGAGCTAACAAGCACTAAATTTGATGACTCTCTTCTCTATCTCAGAGCTGAAGTGGAGTGAAACTGAATCTCAGAGCCAGAGGAGAGTCATCAAATTTAGTGCTGTTCAGCCTCTGGTTTCAAAATGCCTCTGAGCCTTGCAGGTAGTGATTAAGCAGCCTGAAGCTGAGCGTCATTACTTGTGTCTTTGAAACTTCCTTGGGCTTTTAGTGAAAGCAGGGTTATTTTCTTTTTTTCACTTGAAGGTAATAGGAACTGCAGGACCCAAAGTGAAGTTTTACTACTTTTGATTTATCAAAATGCCTCTCAGGAAAATCAAGAAGCAGTGGCGCAGGCACGGAGCTGGCAGGGAGTAGGCTGGGAGGCAGCAGATCTCTGTGTGAGCCCAGCTGAGCTGCTGCTGTGCTTTTCTCCACCTGATCACCTAGAGCAGTTGAAGCACAGGCACAGTATTAGCCTCTAATGATCTGCGTGAGGCAGATGAGCCAAATGCCACCCAGGTCCTGCAGTGCCCTGGCAGAGCTGGGAGAGGAGCTAGGGCTCAGGTTGGCTGCTTTTCCTTCCCAGGAGCAAAGGGCACCAGGTCTGCAGCCCAGATCCTGCCCAGACAGGAGAGCTGCTGGAGCCAGAGCTGAGGGGACAGCAAGATCATGAGCCAGCAATGTGCCCTTGTGGCCAAGAAGGCAAGTGGCCTCTTAAGAAGAGTGTGGCCACCATGTGGAGGGAGGTTCTCACCTCTACTCTGCCCTAGTAAGGCCACATCTGGAGTACAGGCTCCAGTTCTGGGCTCCCCAGTTCAAGAGAGTCCCAGTGGAGGCTCCAAAGATGCTGAGGGACCTGGAGCATCTCTGTGAGGAGGGGAAAGGTTGAGAGACCTGGGGCTGTTTAGCCTGGAGGGGAGCAGGTTGAGAGGGAATCTTCTCAGTGCTCAGCAAGAGCTAAAGAGTGGGAGACAAGGGGATGGGGACAGACACTTTTCAGTGGTGGCCAAGGACAAGATAAGGAGCAATGGCACAAACTGGAACCCAGGAGCTTCCATCTGAAGAGGGGGAGAAATTTCTTTGCCATGAGGGTGCTGGAGCAGGCTGCCCAGAGAGGCTGTGGAGTCTCTTTCTCTGGAGAGATTCCAAACGTGCCTGGACATTGTGTTCCTGGGCAAGCAGCCCTTGGTTTAGCAGTGGGTTTGGACTAGATGATCTCTAGAGGTCCCTTCCAACCCCCAGCGTGGCATGAGGCAGGAGGGGTTGAAAAGGTGGCTGCTCAGCCAAGGAGCTGCTGTGCAGTGTGGGTGGGCAGGAGATTGCTCTCTCCTGTACATAACCAACTCTTTTTAGTGGCTTTTGTTCTAATAATAAATGCACCATTGTCTCTTCACCTTCTAATAAAACCTTTCCATTCTGGAAAGGGCTGCAGCTTGAAAGGCACTGACAGGCCTGTCTTTGTAGCTGTGAAGTTTCTTCCCCCTCTGCTCCTCTCCTTTCTCTCCTCCTTCCCTGCTCTGCCCTGCTCTCAAGGAGATGCTGCTGGAGCCAGCTGAGAGCTTAGCATCGTGGTCTAATGGTTTGCAGGACCAAGACAAGGAGCCTTGGCTTTCCTTGTCCTGGTAACAGAGCCTGGACTCCAGAGGGGAGGGAAAGTTCAGCTCACTCCCTATGGCAGAGTTCTTGTCCATGGTAGGAATGAGTCAAGGTTTATCTGCACAAGGTAATCAGGGGGGGCAGATCTGGATGGAATTAAGAAGTGGATTTAAAGTAGCTTATCTAAAGCCCATTAAAAGCCCATGGAACCTTCCTGCCTCAGCTAAGTGGCTTTAATTCTGCCTGTTGTAAATCTACTCTTCTCTTGCAAGTGACACTGCACAAAAGGGTTCACACTGTTCTGCTAATCCCCTCCAGCAGTTAACCTGCATTAATGGTCAGATAAGTGACTCTGCAGAGAAGTCCTCAAAGGCTGGGCTGGGACTGATGAGGAGCAGCAGAGGGAAGATGCTTGTACAGCCTCTCCCCTGCTGGGTTAGACTCCTACTTGTCAAGGTTTTGGGGGGACCTAGCAAACAAGTCTTCAGATGAGAAGTGGAGTGATTTGGGGGAGCTTGGGTGGGTTTCATTTTGGTTTGTTGGGTTTTTTTCCTTCATATTTTCTCAACATTTGGACTGCTTATGAGCATTTGGGTGACAGGTGGGAAGAAGGAGATGTTTCAGTGTCCCTGGAGGTGTTCAAGAAAAGACTGGCTGAGGCACTTAGTGCCATGATCTAGTTGATTGGATAGAGCTGCGTGCTAGGTTGGGCTGGATGATCTTGGAGATCTCTTCCAGCCTGATTGATTCTATGATCTCAGGGCCACTTCTGTGCTCTGCACAAAGCAATCCATTCCCTTGGAAGCTGAAGTCACCCTCGTTGTTACTATGTTATCATGTGTGCTTTAACTGTGGCACAGAGCGCCCAAAGCTACTGCTGGGGAGGTTTATGGTCTGCCTGTCCCATTGGAGTCCCTTTTATTCGTGGTGCCTTTTTTGTGAGTGGGATGTTTATTCATGTCCTGGCTTGCTTGTATGGGGCAGGTGTCCTAGGAAGCATCTCAGCTCATCCCAGTGCTCCAGGACCCACAATGATGCCAGACTTCTAGTGTCTGTAGGACCCCATCAAGTTCATAGAATCAACCAGGTTGGAAGAGACCTCCAAGATCATCCAGTCCAGCCTAGCACCCAGCCCTATCCAATCAACCAGACCAAATGTGCCCTTGCTTGATTAAATGTTCTCTTGCTGTTTGGTTTTCAAGAGTGTTCTTCTGCACTGGGGAGCTGCAGGTGAAACAAGCCCCTGTCTGTGCAGGCTTCCCGGTTGCCAGCTGGCAGTGTGTTAGGAGAAAACAAAATCATTTGCTCTTTCTTCCCCATAAGCATCTCAGCGAGGCATAAAATGGTCCTGTGCAAAACCAAATGCACATGGAGGGGCTCGAAGGGCCCCTGGTGCTCATGTGGGATAATCCAGTTTGGCAGGAGGGAGGCTGATCCACAGCAGGGCTGCTTCCTGGGGCTGTGCTTGCCTCTGCTTTGCAGCTGGAGCAAGTCTGGGCTTGTTTGTCATTAATAACTGCCAGGGCTGCTCCGAGGGACAGGGCAGCTGATAGACCTCCCCTCCAGGCTCGTTATGGCTGGGAGATGACACAAGAGACCATTTGGGTTTGAACTACCTTACTGCTCTGTGCGGGTCACACCAGCAAGCTAAAAATGATCAGGGCAGAGAGGGTAAGTTTGTGGCTTGCTTTCTGGAAGCAGGTTATTTGTGGATGATCACAGAGTTGTTTCAGTTGGAGAGAGCTCTAAGGTCATTGAGTTCAGCTGTCACCCTGACACCACTACGGCTGTTAAACCCCAAGTGCCATGTCTACATGGCTTTTGAACACCTCCAGGGGTGGGTTCTCCACACTGCCCTGGGCAGCCTGGGTGTGTAGCTCCAGCTTGGGGCTGCTGGGCTGTCTGCAGGACCCTCCTTATGCTCCTCAGGGGCCAGGAGCAGTGACAGAGGCTTGGCCAGGGCTAAGCCTGCGGAGCAGAGCTGGGAGTCCCCAGCTTTCCCCACAAGCAGCCCCAGCACCTCCTGAGCAGCTCCCCAAGACAGGCTCGTTGGGACGTGGGGCTGTGTGGGAGCAGCTTGTCTAGACGGAGCAGCTCTGCGGCACCCACGCCAGCTCCCCAGCTCCCTTCTTCCCAAGTTGAGCATCTCCCATGGGTCTTCTGAGTGTAACGTGGGGGGATATCACTGTCAGTGTCACCCAGAGTGGTGGCTGTTGCCAGCACAGGCTGTGCTCTCTGCAGGAGGTTCAGCTGTGGGGTGATGAGCTCTTCCTTGCAGCCTTTGCACAGATAATAGAAGCAGAATAGTAGGAAAGTAAATCATGTTGTAGGGAGGTAGCTCTGTGTGCCTTGTAGCTGAGGGATGAGGAAGCTTTCCCTTGGACTTGCAGATTAATTAAAATGTGTATTTATTGCTTTTATTTAGTTTGAACTATGCTGGAGTGCTGTGCACACATAAAGCACAGAGGAAAAGGAAAGAAAAGCCTTTATGAGCTGCAGCTGCCCTCTTTGCTTTGGTTGTATTTCTCAGTTGTCCAGACTCATGTTAAATAAAGGCAGGAATGAGGGCACTGGGAGGCAGGGGAGGGCTTCAGCTCCAGCTCAGGCAGGTTCAGCCAGTGCCCATGGTGTGGGGACCCCACAGCCACCCATGGGGATGGGTTTGTCTTATAGAGAGCTTCATTTTTGCAAGAGGAGTTTTTTTCCTTCTCAGCTGCATTCCCTAGTGCTGTGCTGTAGGATGCACAGTACACGAGCACAGTCCCTTCTCCTTCTACCCACTCTTGTACATCTTCATGTCGTTCCTTCTCCCCCTGCCATGGCCTCCTGTGCTACTTCCATGACTCCTTTCTGTTCTTTTATCCTTTTGTTCGTTTGTTTCCCTCCTCCTGGTCACCAGCAGGGTCTGTAAAATCCACTCTGTGAAGGTCTGTGTAGGAGAAACCCAATGTCTGGCTCCTAAACCAACCCAAAGCAGCATCCCTCAGCATCTAAATTGCCCCAGAACATGACAGGGATCTGGGACAGATCAGTGATGCTTCTGGAAGACTCGTTAAAAAACACACAAAAAAAGCATGAAAAAAACTTTTATCTGTGAAACTGAGACCTTAAAGGAGCTGCACACTGCCAGAGCCACCAAAGCATCACCAGGTCCCCACTGTCCCCAGCCTGGGAACCTCAGCCCCCAGGCAAGCCCTTGGGCCGTTGTCTCTCCAATGCTGACGTTCCCCATGGCACAGCTCTGGCTGTCCCAGCAGTTTGTGCCCAGCAGCTGTACCTGTCCCTCACCTCCTGTGATGCTCTCACTCTGTAGGCCTCACGCTGAAGACTTCAGCATGGATTCCTCCTTCTCACAGTAAGTTCACTGCATGCATTTCCCCGTGCTGGAGCTGGGGAGGGGGT
The DNA here is from genome assembly GCF_015220805.1 of Pogoniulus pusillus. Classification (NCBI taxonomy): domain Eukaryota; kingdom Metazoa; phylum Chordata; class Aves; order Piciformes; family Lybiidae; genus Pogoniulus; species Pogoniulus pusillus. Next base: position 9,931,385 of record NC_087298.1, read on the forward strand.
GAGGGCTGCTGTGACACCGTTGGCCCCCGGCACCATCACTCTTCCAGCAGGGACAAGCCAACCATGCTCTCCAGAGAGCAAAAGCCCCTTGTGGTGTTTGGGTGGTGCATGGTGCATGGAGTCTTGTGGACCAGATGTGCTGGGTAGTTAGAATCACAGAATGGTAGGGGTTGGGAGGGACCTCTGGAGGTCATCCTGTCCAACATCCCTGCCAGAGCAGCATCACCCAGGGCAGGGCATGCAGGAACACATCCAGGTGTCTGTGTAAGTCAGCAGTATCCCAGTCCTGCTGTATTCTCATGGTGATAAACCCCCCAGATTGCTGCAAACACAGCACCACAGCAGAGCTGACAGCTTGATGCTCAAGCACCCTGAAAGTAACTACTGGTGAAAATTTCCAGTCAGCACCAGAAAATATCCAAAGCCAGATGAGGTTGGTCTTTTGCTGCTCTTGGCACCAAGCAGTTGTGTGTGCAACCAGCAAACCCCTGTGAGAGGGCAGTGGTTCTCACCGTGGGGAGAGCTGGCTACCCTCAGAGACAGAGAAGTTTCCTGGGGAAGAAGTGATGTCCCTGGCAGCAAATTGATGATTATCCATTAACGATGAGCTCCCTGTGCAGGCTCTAATTAACCAATCCAGATTCATCAGCAGCAGCAATTACAGGAGCAGGCTCATGAATTGTCAGGCTCCAATGTTGCAAAACAAATAAGCCCAACAAAACACAGCGTGTTACTCCAGTGCCTCTTCTCTTTGTGGCCTTTCATCTTCTTTATTACTGTTGTTTTATTAAGGCCAAGTGGTGCCACTGCCTGGCCAAGAGCAGCCTGGGGCTAGGGCTGGGGCTGCTCCGTGCCTCCACGAGGCTGCTGAGACCTTGGATGATGATTTGAGGGATGAGCGTGTCCTTACAGAGCACAGGATTGAGGATGTGTGTCCTTGCACAGTGATGAGCAAGAGGTCTCTGGTCCAACAGGAGTGACCTGGATCAGCTCCCCCCCATCATGTTAGCAGAGCCTTTTCTGACAGGACAAGTGGTGGTGGTTTTAAACTAAAAGAAGGAGATTTGGACTGGAGAGGTGGAAGACATCTTTTACACCGAGGGTGGTGAGATGCTGTCCCAGGTTGCACAGAGAGGTGAGAGGTGCCTCATCCCTGGAACTGTCCCAGGGATGGTTGTCTGGGGCTCTGAGCCACCTGCTGTAGTTGCAGATGTCCCTGCTGAGTGCAAGGGGCTTGGCCTAGATGAGCTTTAAAGGTTCTAACTCAGATCTTTCTGTGATTCTATTACCAGTGCTGGGTTACAGGTTGGACCTGGAGATCGTAATGGTCTCTTCCAGCCAAAATGATTCTGTGACTGTGTGACAATACATCCCAGCTGGCAGGGCTCTCTGTCCTACCTGGCTCAGCTCCCAGCTTTAGAAGCAGGCTGTGGACCAGGGACCACTCTCCAGCTTGCTGCAGACAGCTCTGTTGGGTTGCACTCAGACGTGGAATGAAACCCCTAAGTGTTCCCCTGTCTTCTCTCACACGTGCTCTCCTTGAGCCACCTTGCCATAGTGCACACATCTATGCAAGTGCCATCCCCTGGGATGGTCCCATGCCAGGGTTCCCTGCCTGGGGAGGCACCCTAGAACTGAACTCGGGTTTTGAGGAGAGCAAGATGCTGCCTGGTCAGTGCCCCAGGGCCAGCCCTGCAGTGCATCACCACCCCTTGCTCTTTGGCACTGAGAGTACTTGCATGGAGATGTCTGAACTCAGCCCTGGTGAGGCCACACCTCGAATACTGGGTTCAGTTTTGGGTTCCTCACTCCAAGAAGGACATTGGGGTTATGGAGCAGGTCCAGAGAAGGGAAATGAAGCTGGTGAAGGGTCTGGAGAACAGGGCTGGTGGGGAGTGGCTGAGGGAACTGGGAGTGTTTAGTCGTGAGAAAAGGAGGCTCAGGAGACCTTCTTGCTCTCTAAACTCCCTGAAAGGAGGTTGGAGTGAGGTGGAGGTTAGTCTGTGCAACCAGGTAACAGTGACAGAACAGGAGGAAATGACCTCAAGTTGTGCCAAGGGAAGGTTGGATTGGAATGAGGAAGAATTTATTCACTGAAGGGGTTCTCAGGCATTGGAACAGGCTGCCCAGGGAGGTGGTGGAGTCGTGCCCCCCCCAGCTCAAGAGATTAGAGAGCTGTGTGTTTAGGGCTAGGATTTTGTCAGAGACCTGTCAGTGTTAGGATAATGATTTGATTTGATCTTAAAGGTCGTTTCCAACCTAGGCAGTGCTGTGATTCTGTGGTCTTTAAGTCCAAGTTGTGACAGCAGCCCCACTGCCTCCAGCACTCTGTTTGGTGCCTGCAAATGAGCTGCTGAATGGAGCTGCAGAGGGATTTTGTCTGCCTTCAGGGAGTGGGGAAGTGGTAAAAATCCCAGTTCCGTTGCAGTGTCCTCCCAGTGGAACAATCCCAACCAACCAGGCAAACAGAAACTAGGAACGAGTAGTCCAGCAGCAGATTTCTTTCGGGTTACTGCAGATTCCTGAAGCCCTTCCTGCAGCCTGTGCCAGGGCTGGACAACTCCCAGCTCAGTGGAGCTGTTGTGGTGCCTCCTGCCCTGTCTGCATCCCACCAAGTTCAGGGCAGTGCCCATCTCACAGAGTGAGACAGGTGGCCGTGAGGACTGGGCTGTGAAGCCAGCCTCAGGCTTGGGAAGGGTTTTGCAGAAGTGGCTGCTTACAGCTGGCTTTTTATCCCCCAGAAAGCAAAACTGCAGTGTTGCTGCTGGAGCTAGGGTGGCATTACCTGGCATCCTACTGGGTTTCATTTGCTGCAGAGTGGTTGGCAACATCTCTCCTTTCTTTGGGCAACAATCACACTCCATAATACAGCAGGAGGTGCCTGTTTCTCTTCCCTGTTTCTTTTGCCTGTTTCTTTTTTCTGTCTTTTTTCTTTTTCACATTTATTCCCATGGTAAATGCATGAAATCTGGAAGAAACAAGTTTTTGAGCTGGTCCTAGGGGGAATGCATGCCACAGCAGCCTGGTTCCCTGTGCAGCTTGTCTATTGCTGTGAGACTCACTTTTGTTAATCACAGAATCAGAATCACAGGATTAACCAGGTTGGAAAAAGACCTCTGAGATCATGGAGTCCAACCAATCACCTAACCCTTCTAATTAACTAAACCATGGCACTGAGTGCCTCACCCAGCCTCCTCTTAAACACCTCTGGAGATGGTGACTCCACCGCCTCCCCAGGCAGCCCATTCCAATGCCAATCACTCATTCTGTGTAGAGCTTCTTCCTATCATCCAGCCTACACCTGCCCTGGCATGGCTTGAGACTGTGTCCTCTTGTTCTGTCCCTGGGTGCCTGGGAGAAGAGACCATGGCTGCTGCCATGATCCATGGGGATTGCCTGGGCCTCTGCAGAAAGAGTGGGGAGTGGCTTCAGCATCACATCTCCTAAGGTATGGAGAGAAGAGCATGTCTTAGAGAGTGGTCAGGTCTCCCCTTTGCAGCAGCTGACCTTTTGGACCAGGCAGCCTCTCCCACTGGTCTCCCAGGTGTTATCAGGTGCCTCCCAGGTGCTGGAACCTGCTCTTCTGCTCCCAGCCCGTTGCCCTGACACAGGCCACTCCTCTCCCCCTCCCTCCATGGGTCAGCTGTGTTGGCTGGAGGGAATGCTCTACCCCCAGAGCAAGGAGATATGAGCCAGCTCCCAGTCCCTCTCCAGCAGCTTTGTGCTTTCTTGTTTTAAAACAGTGTCAGAGTTCTATTGGAGAAGCTGCTGCAGTGAGGGATGGTCAGGGCTGTTGGAGAAGGCCCTGGGGAAGCTGACACATTCATGGAGGAAGCTCCAGGCCATGGTGTTGGTGAGCATGCTGGCTTGGGGGGAGATTGACTACATGTCCAGCCCTGTTTGCCTTCTAGCATGGCATCAATCCTGCAGGGCTTCCGTGCAGGAGGGGTGAACTTGTGCATCCCAAGGAGCAAATGATGCTGCAGCACCCTCTGAGCACCACTGCTCAGGCCACCATGAGCTCCCAGCCCAGCCTGGAGCCTGCAGATGAGGCACTGAAGCAAAATTAGACAGCAGATTTTGCAGAGCTCCAGTTGCAGGCTGCTTGGTGCACAGGGAGGATGCAGGGGACACTCCAGGCTGCAGTGGGAGATGCTTCCCAGAGCTGTGCAGCCCCAGGTGGTTTTCTGCAAGCTGCTGTGAGTGACCCTGCCTCAGCAGGGTGTTGGGCTGGATGATCTGGTGAGAAAAAGCCTGGATGAGGCACTTAGTGCCATGGTCTAGTTGGTTGGACAAGGCTGGGTGATAGGTTGGGCTGGATGAGCTTGGAGGTCTCTTCCAACCTGCTTGATTTTATGATCTCCAGAAGTTCCTTCCAACCCACACCATGGGGGGGCTGGATGATTCTGTGTCTCCATGAAGCTGTTCCCTTACATGCTTGCCTTGTCAAAGCCCACAGCTCCCCTCCTTTGACTGATTGTTCAATTACTGCTTGGTGAGCCTAGGGGCAGCTTGTTCCCTGTTTCTCACTTTGGCAGGCAGCCAGCCATGCAGTTATTCCCCCTTTCCATCCTAAAACCCTGTGCTGGGATCAGCCTAGTGCACCAGCAAGCCAGGAGCTGCGGTGGGAAGGGTCGTAGCTGTCCCCCATCCTCTGTTCACCTCAGGGTAGATGGCAACTTAGGTCACAGAGGTGGTGTCCTGTATGCAAAACTCAACTTGGTGTCACCATCTGGCTGTATCCAAATGTCTGTTGTCATCAAGGAAACAGGGGAAGGAAAGGAAAGAGCATCTCTGAAGCAAAACAGGAGGTTGGCAGCTGCAGGGGATGTCTGTCAGGGTAATCTGTGTGGTTGCCATCAGCAGGTGCCTCAAGCTGGCTGATTTGGTGGTTTGGGAAGGATCTTATGGTAGCCTTTCAGTACTTAAAGGGGTCTGTAAGAAAGATGAGGACAGACTATTTAGCAGATTCTGTTGTGACAGGACAAGGAAGGTGGTGGTGGTGGTGGTTTCAAACTAAGGGAGATTTATAGTGGATACAAGGAAGAAACTGTTCACAATGAGGATGGTGAGACACTGCCCCAGGTTGCCCATCCCTGGAACCATTCCAGGTCAGGTTGTTTGGCGCTCTGAGCAACCTGCTGTAGTTGCAGGTGTTCCTGCTGACTGCAGGGGGCTGGACCTTTAAAGGTCCCTTCCCAGCCAAACCAGCCAATGTTTCTATGGGTCTGTGGCTTTTGGCCTTTGCTCAGCATCCTCTGACGTTCCGCAGTGTCCAGCTGGCAGCAACTGGCACCCTGCTGCCCTGAGCCCTTCTCTGGAATGCAGCAGGGTGACTCTGGTCGGTGTCCTGGCACAGCAGTGGCAGCTCACTCTCCTGGCTGGCCAGTGGGGTTTGGCTCTGTCTCAGTTTTCATGCCATGCTCAGCAGCTGTCACATGCCTCAGGGCCCAGAGGGGACCTGCCTGTGCCCAACTGCTCATGTAAGCCTCCCGGGTGTGCAGAGCTCAGGGGGTACATCTGTCTGCATTACCCCAGCGTGGGGCTGCCTGTGGGTTGCTGTTTTTCATGGTTTACATGGTTTAAGGGGGGTTGTTTGTCCCCAGCTCTCTGGGGAAGGCACACATACAGAGCTGGGGCTGTGCCTCTCCCTGGCTATTTTAGTGCCGGTTGAGCTGAGCTGGGCTGTGCTCCTCCTGGTCCTGCAACCTGCACTTCTCTGAACAAACTATTGTGTCTTTTTTTGGGAGCTCATCATCTTGGAACAAATTGCCTCTAATCTTAGATTAATAAAGTACAATAAATAACTGAGCAAAGCAAATGAAATTGCTGAGGCATTATGAAGTGCATAATAGCAGTAATTACACTTCCAAGCCGAGGGCTTGCAACTGAACTTGTGCTGTGGTGATCATCTGCATGGCTGGGGAGCTTCAGCCAAAACGAGGTGAAGGGAGCAAGGTTCTGCCTGCTCCCTTCCTGCACAGCATCCACTGCCTGCACCCACGGGTACTGCCCAAGCTGCACTGACACTGTGCTGCCTGGCTGGGGCTGGGTTAATGGGAGGGACACTGAGCCAGCACGAAGGATGCCTGGTGGCAGAGAGGGATGCCCAACCCTGGCGGCTTGGAAGGGGCAGTTTGAATGGTCCAGTTTGGTTGAGCTGCTGTGAAGGGAGAGCCTGTCAGGGGGTGTGTGTTTTGGGGTGGGAAAGCAGTCAGAGTTTAGCTTGATTTGTATTTGAAGTTAACTGACAAGAAAATTAGAGGGTTTATTTTAGATTATATCATCTCCTTCCCTCAGCTGGAAACGGAGTAGGAGCTTCGGTACTTTCTGTTGGTTGCTGCTGCCTGGTGAAAGCCTTCACTTGTTCAGCTGTGGGTTGGCTCTGAGGTGTTGGATTAATGTGCAAAACAGGAGCCAGCACTGGAGTGGCAGTGCCCTGGTCCCTCTCATGCAAGCCCTTGCTCTGCTCTACTTCCTCCTCCAGACAGAATCCCTGTGGGATGGTTACAGAATCACAGAATTCACTGGGCTGGCAGGGCTGCATCTTGTCCAGCCTCCCTGCAGTGGGCAGGGACATCACCAACTGGATCAGCGCTCAGGGCCCCAGCAAGTTTGGCCACAATGTGTGCCAGGGCTGAGCAGGACATCACTGGGGTCATGACTGTGGACCTCCATAGAGCTCCAGGGGCTCAGCCTGGTTAGCAGCAAGGACAGGCAGTCTGCACAGGAGCATGTTCTTCCTGCATGCTTGTATTTCTTCATCTCTTTGCAGTGATAAATAACCCTCCTTCCTCCCCAGGACCTGCTTTAGCTGCTTTCCAAGTGTTTCGTCTTCTTCCTGCAGCCCTTGTGATGGATGAACACTTGGGCTACTTTGTCATAAAAAAGTTAGATCTCTTCTAATCATTCCATCCTTTTATTCACCAGCATTTATATTCACAGTCTCGAGGTGGGCTGCAGTTGCTCTAGATCAGCAAACCATCTGTCTGGCGACAGAGATTTATGTTGCTGTTTGTTCCTCGGGTACGGAGGCGAATGTCTGGGAGAGGAATCGTGCTCCATGAAGTCTCCCTCGCCTCGATGTGCTGGGTCCTCAGGGATGCTAATGAATGGGGTGCCCAGTGCTCCCCACTGAGCTGAAGGCCAGCTCCTGGCATTTCCTGGGCGTTTTTAATAAGGAGAAGGAGCAGTTAGCCTGTGGGGGCAGTGTCATGAGCAGTTGTGCCAGCTGATTTATGCCCTGGCACAGATAAGTTATTTGCCAAGCCTGGCTTTGGAAAGGATCGATTTTAAGAGGCATTAAAGCTGTGTTACAGATCTTGTGGCTGCTGCTCCACACCATGCTCCTAAATCCTTCTGCCTGCTCCTCAGCACTGGCTGTCCCTTCTCCCTTCTCATAAGGCTGGTTAGCATGCACCAGGTTTGGTGCAAAGCCCCTGCTGGGCACCCTCCTTGCCCCTCAGGCTGGCAGGTCCCCATGAGCATCAGAGCTGCAGGGGAGATGCAGGCTCAGCTCCTGTCCCTGCTGCTGTCCCCAGATGGGGGCATCTGGGATGAGCTGAAACTGCACAGGTGCTGCTCTGGGTGCACTGCACAGTGTCAGAAGGATGGGGCCAGTCTTTTTTCAGTGGTACCCAGTAACAGGACAAGCAGTGATCACAAACTGGAACCCAGAAGGTTCCATCTGAGCAGGAGAGACTTTGGTGTGAGGGTGCTGGAGCCCTGGAGAAGGCTGCCCAGAGAGGTTGTGGAGTCTCCTCCTCTGGAGAGATTCCAAACCTGCCTGGGCATTGTGATCCTGGGCAAGCTGCTGCAGGTGCCCCTGATTTAGCAGGAGGGGTGGGTTTAGTGATCTCCAGAGGTCCCTTCCAGTTCCCACTGTTCTGGGATCGTGTGAGTCTGTGATTTGTGTTGTAGCATTTTCTTCAGGTGATGCTGTGGAACACCCTGGTGAGGAGTGATGTGCTCACACTGCTGCTGCTGGGTTTGCTCAGCACTGCCAGCCCTACCTGGGTGTCCTTCCCCTTGGCATTCTGACCAGTGCCAAATGCCTTAACAGAGGTTATTAGTGACTGCCCCACCGAGGCTGTTGGTTGTAGTCACCTCTGCTGTGGTGCTGCCTGGCGCATGACATCCTGCCAGGACTCAGGCAGGCACGGGGTCTGCAGAGGACAGGCCTGCAAGTGGTTGGCAAGAGCTCATTGTTTCTTTTCTGAACGAGACTCCTGATTTCTTTCCTTCCATCACCACCAGTGGGGACGAGGTGAATGCAGCATGGAGCCCCTTGGCTCTGCCCACGACAGTTCTGCAGTTGGAAGGGCTTTTATGGGTCCACCAGGCTGTCCTCTGTCCAGGCTGTGGTGCTTTGACAACATGAAGGAGATCCTGAAGAAGCTCTTGGAGCAGATCAGCCACCCCTAGCCTGTCACTAAGTTCCTGCCAGCCACCAAACCAGGCAGCTGCTGGTGGGTTCCTGCCATGTCACTCCAAGGAAACTTAAACCAGAAAGCAGCTACTGTCTCACTGCAGAATCGTGCAAAGTTTGACAGCTCATGTGAGATTTTATCCCAACTGTCCTGCCTGGGCTGATGAATTTCTCACTCTGTGCTTGCTTTTTGCACATAAGAGCCTTGTAAATTCAAAATCTGACTTAAGCCTGATAAGGGAGCCCATGAGAAGCCCTGAGGAGCACTCAAGGGTGTGCTATGCCTTTAATACACCAGGGTGTTTCTCCACTAGCAGCCAGGCTGGCTGTGAAAGGCAGTGAGTAGCAGCATGAAGGATTCCTGAGCAATGAGGGTCTCCTAAAATCCCTTCCCGATGTGCTGCCCTATCAGCTCAGCATGAGCACTCACTAAAGGTTTGTTTGCCCCTCTGTGGCCAGAGAGGAGCAGCTGCTTTCCAATAAATCAGGACTTGGTGAGGTGTGCCAGGCAGTGGGCACGGCTGGAGCTGGCACTGCGTGTGCTGGGGGCTTGCACAGGCGAAACTAAAGGGGGTGATGGGTTTAATGACTGTCACTGGGTGCTGGCTCACCTTGGTCCCTGCCTTGGCTTGGTGATACGCCTGATTAATGAGCTCTTGATGAGCTCTTTCAAGCAGTTAAAAAGATAGTAATAGTAGCAGCGCTCACTTAAGAGACCTGTTGACGGCAGCGGATTAGGGGAAACAGCTAATTCACGGCACTTAACTCCATTAGCAGCTGTAACTGCAAGGAGCAGGCTTTGTCTTGCTCAGAGCTGAAGCCGAGGCAGCAGGAAGCAATCCCTTTTCTCCTGCTCTTAACAGCCAGGAGTGTGATTTATAACCCTGCCCGGTGTGAGTGAGTTTGCAAAGGGCTGCAGGTGGTTGTAAAGTCACAGGAGAGTTGGGGGGAGGATGAGCTGAGCAGGGACTGGTCTGCCTGCTCCTTCATCTGGGTGTGCTCGATCCCGGACCTTGCTGGCATCCTTGGAGGGGAACCTCCAGCCGTGGTGAGCCTTTCCCCTGTCTGTGTGGTCATGGATGTCCACCCAGCATGGAGAGACTGGTGGAAGGGCTGCTGGTGGGGGTCAGTGGTGGAGACTGGAGCAGATGGCCTGTGGTGGTCCCAGTGGTGGAATGGACATTTTGAAGTTGACCTGCAGGTGTTTAAAAGACGTGGATCTGGTGCTGAGGGATGTGGTTTGGTGGGAGTAGCTTAGCAGTAGTGGTGGGATTGTGAGCTCTAGGTGAGAAGTTGGACTTGATCTCAAAGCTCTCTTCCAACCTCTACTGTTCTGTAATGCTGTGATTCCTCCTTGATGGTTTGCAGGGTGATTCTCTGCTGTGGCACTTTGTCCCTGTGCCACCAGCGGCTCCAAATGCCAAACGATGTTGGCTGGCAGCTCATGGGCTTTTCTGGAATGGACAAACGTGGTTTCTTAGCAACAAAGGGAGCTTTTCTCCTTTTAGATTAGATTTGGTTTTTAACAGCTTCCATGCTGAACATTGCTCCTGCCCAGGCAGGACCATGGCATGGGTGGAATGGGGACATGAACCTCGCTGTCTCCTGCTGTGCTGCAGCCATGAGGGGTTGGAGCAGATAAAGCTTTGCTGGAAGAGACTTCTCCCAGGCTTTGAACAGGGTAAAGTGTGTGGGGAAGGAGAAGTTTGCAAGTCCAGTGTCACCTGGTTGCACATGGAGGAAAGCAAAGCCCTCAGTGCAAATCAAGCCTGGTCCTGTGGGTCACATCTGCTGCTTTGGTAGTCATCGAAGTGCCACATCTTGGTGGCAGCAGTGATTTGGTGCTGTGGGAGCAGCTGGGAGCTGTGGGCTCAGCCTGAGCTCTGCTGTGGACTGCTCTGAGAGTGTCAACCGTTTGGGACAGGGGGAATGAGGCTCCTGGGGGGCTCTGGGTGTCCAACATGCCACCCCACTGACGGGTTCCTCTGGGTGCTTTCCCTGCAGGGTGCAGGTCGAGTTCTACGTGAACGAGAACACCTTCAAGGAGCGGCTGAAGCTCTTCTTCATCAAAAACCAGCGCTCGAGTGAGTGTGCCAGGAGCAGAGTGAGCGTCTGCTGGGAGAAACCAAGCCCTGCCCGAGCTCACAGCCACCCTCCCTCCTCGTGGGACGAGAAGCCATTGCCATCTGCTGGTGGCTGTTCCCTGTGTGTCCCCAGCGCTGCCCGTCCAGCCCAGGGCTGCTGCTGCCCTTTGGCCTTTCTGTTGGGTGGTGCCCAGCTTGCTTTGAGCGGAGGAGCTGCTGCCTGCTGCTTTTGCTTGCTGGGGATAAACACAGCACAGGAACTGGCTGGGACAAACTGGCCAGGAGCAGGATGGGCAGTGGGAGCTACCCGAGAAAGGGTCAGGGCTGGGGACATCACAGAGCTGGTGATGCTCTGGTGCCTGCAGAGAGGCGAGTGGCTGTGGGGACAGCCCAGGCAGGCTGTGATCTCCCCGCCCCTGCTCCAGCCAGCCAGATTAGCCTCCACTTGACTAATGGTGTTTTTATTTTCTTTCTCCAAGATGTCATTAGCTGTCTGGAGGGAGTCTGCTCGTTAATTTATACATTCGCATTTGCTTTCCCTCCCTGCATCCTGTCGCCTTGTTAAAGAGCTGGAGAGCAGCACCACAGGGTGCCTGCGGGGAAGTTTTTAATGAAAACGTGATAAATTCCTCACTTGTAATTTGAGTAACAGCCCAGGGAACGGGCCGAGGGGGGAGAGGGAGGCAGCAGCAGCAGCTTTTGCTCGCTGTCTCTCCTCCTGCAAGCTGCTTGCAGCGCAGGAAGCGAGGCACTGGCCTTGCCTGGTGCTTTTTAAAGGTTAATGCAGGGGATGCACTCCAGCAGCTCCCCAGTGCAGCAAGGAGCTGACTCAGCTTTAGTTAGTTCTCTATTAGTCTCCTATGTATCTGACATTAGGTAGGACGTGTAATGCTCTGGGCAAAGGGTGAGTAATGTTTATGTGCTGCCCGGGGGGAGGGGGTCCTGCAGCTCCCTTGGGGCTCAGAAGGGGTCCTGCAGGGTCCTGCAAAGCTTGTGGAGAGCTAAAGGGGCTGTGCTGTGGGTGCCCAGAATACATGGGCTGTATGGGGTGCCCTAGGTGCTGTGAGTGCCCAGGGTACATGAGGTGTATGGGGTGCCCTGGGTGCTGTGAGTGCCCAGGGTACATGGGGTGGATGGGGTGACTTGGGTGCCTGGGATGTTAGAGATACATGAAGTGCCCAGGGTACATGTGGTGTATGGGGTGCCCAGGGTACATGAGGTGTATGGGGTGCCCTGGGTGCTGTGAGTGCCCAGGGTACATGAGGTGTATGGGGTGCCTTGGGTGCTGTGAGTGCCCAGGGTACATGTGGTGTATGGGGTGCCCTGAGTGCTGTGAGTGCCCAGGGTACATGGGGTTTATGGGGTGCCCAGGGTGCTGTGAGTGCCCAGGGTACATGGGGTGACCTGGGTGCCTGGAGTATGAGCGATGCATGAAGTGCCCATGGTACATGGAGTGCCTGAGTTACCCAGGGTGCATGGGGTACAGGGAGTGCCCAGGATGCCTGTGAAGTGCTGCCTGGCCCACACCGTGCTGCCCTCTGCTGCAGGTCTGAGGATCCGGCTGTTCAACTTCTCACTGAAGCTGCTCACCTGCCTCCTGTACATTGTCCGTGTCCTGCTTGACAACCCCGAGGAAGGCATAGGCTGGTGAGTGCCATCGGTGCTGCCAGGCTCCCCGGCACACCCAGCGCAGTGGGGAGCGTGGATGCAGGGGCAGTGAAGATGCATGCCAGAGAGCTTTTCTCGCTCACAGGATGTCAGGGGTTGGAAGGGACCCAAAGAGATCATCGAGTCCAACCACCCTGCCAGAGCAGGACCATAATCTAGCTCAGGTCACAGAGGAACACGTCCAGACAGGCCTTGAAAGTCTCCAGAGGAGACTCTCTGGAGAGCCTGTTCCAGTGCTCTGTTACCCTTACAGTAAAGAAGTTCCTCCTTGCATTGAGGTGAAACCTTCTGTGCTGCAGCTTACATCCATTGCCCCTTGTCCTGTCATAGAATCAGGCTCTGAGGACCCTGTTCCAGTGCTCTGTGACCCTTCCAGTAAAGAGGTTCCTCCTTGCATCGAGGTGAAACCTTCTGTGCTGCAGCTTACATCCATTGCTCCTTGTCCTGTCATAGAATCAGGCTCTGAGGACCCTGTTCCAGTGCTCTGTGACCCTTCCAGTAAAGAGGTTCCTCCTTGCATCGAGGTGAAACCTCCTGTGCTGCAGCTTACATCCATTGCTCCTTGTCCTGTCACTCCAGCTGTTGCAATACATGGTTTAGCTAAGCTGGCTGGTCCTGGTGGGCTTTGCTCTCTACTCAGCCCCTGTAGGCAGGCATGTGGGGGGCTGGTGGCCCTGCACAGTGCATGGCAATACTCAGAGACACATTCATGCCAAACGCTGTCTGGCTCTGATGATCAGGGGTGCAGAGTGGAGTCAGACAGGCAACAGCTCACGATTTGAGTGCATCACTGTGCAAATGCTTTCTGAATCCTGATGCCCTTGGAGACACTTCTGCTAAATCCCATTTAAGTGTTTGGGGAGGGAATATGTTTTGCCATTTAGATCCCCAAGGTGACAGATGATTGCATACATCAGCTTTGCTCTCTGTTTCAGCGTAAGCCTATTTTTAATATGTCCTTGCTTTGTTTAGCTCATCTACAGTGTGGGGTTGTGTTTTCTTTTCTTCCCCCCCCCAAGAGCTAAGGAGAATTAGCAATTTGATTTTCTCTTTCTAAAGGTTGCAGACTACTAAGTACATCTGCGTGGTCCTAAAGCAGTTTCAAGCCTGTGAGGATTAAACGTGACACAGGCACACATCCTGGAAAAGTTTCAAGGAAGTTCACTTTCCTGAGGGGGTGTGGTAAAATCAGTGTTGGCCAGTGGGCATGCACCCCTGGCAGCAAGGCAGGGAGAGAGAGTCATAGAATGAGTTGATTTAGAAGGGACTTTAAAGGTAGTCTAGTTCCAAACGCCCTGACACAGCCTGATTCAGCCTGGTCTTAAACCCATCCAGAATGTCTTTAGGCAGCCATTAGGCTCTGTCCCTGGAGGTATCACAGTGTCATCAGGGTTGGAAGAGACCTCACAGATCATCAAGTCCAACCCTTTACCACAGGTGTTTAAGGCCAGGCTGGATGGGGCTCTGGCCAGCCTGATGTAGGGTAGGGTGTCCCTGCCCATGGCAGGGGAGTTGGAACTAATGATCTTTGTGGTCCCTTCCAACCCTGACTGATTCTATGGTTCTGTGATTCTAACCTGTTCCAGTGTCTCACCACCCTTGTAGCAAAGAACTTCCTCCTAATGTCCAATCTAAATCTGCTCTGATGTAGTTTCAAACCATTGCTTTCTGTCCTGTCACCACAGGCCTTTATGAAAAGTCCCTCTCTAGCTTTCCTGTAGGGCTCCTCCAGGTACTGGAAGGCAGCTCTAAGGTCTCTCCAGAGCCTTCTCTTCTCCATGCTGAACAGCCCCAATTCCCTCAGCTTGTCCTCATAGGAGAAGTGCTCCAGCTCTGATCAGCTTTGTGACCTCCTTGCAACCCTCTTCAAGAGATCCATATCCTTCTTGTGCTGGACACAGTGCTCCAGGTGGGATCTCACCAGAGCAGAGAGACAGAATCTCCTCCCTTGACCTGCTGGCTGCACATCTTTTGATGCAGCTGAGGATATGGTTTGCTTTTTGGGCTGTCAGTGCACGTTGCTGGCTTGTATTAAGTGCCTTGTCCACCCCCAGGTCCTTCTCTGCAGGGCTGCTGTGGAAAGCCCTGGCTGTACAGACCACTGTGTGTTTGGATCTACAGAAGTGTGGTCCAGGGGCCTCTCCCAGAAGCAGGGCACAGTGGTGAGGACACCCTGTGAGTCCATACCAGCATCCCTTTTCCTTCCTCCTCCACTGACTGCTTTTCCCTGTTTGTTTCTTCTCCTAGCTGGGAATGTGAGAAGCAAAATTACAGCACATTCAACCAGTCCACAAAGATAAACTGGTGAGTCAAGTCTTGCTCCACTGTTGAGCTTTGGTTCTGCTGGGTCACAGGGATGCAGTGATGGACATTGTTGGTGCTGGCAGCTGTGATCAAGGTCCTGCTCAAGGGATATGGAGCAGCATCCCAGGATTGAATCAACTGGCACATGCTGCAGCTGCACTTTTGGGAATGGCTCACTCCCAGCGTAGAGGCTGCTTGAATAAATGGTGCAGTAAGGAGCACCAGTACCAGTCCTGTGCTGGGTCCTGCATCAGGGATGGCCTCAGGCTGGCATTCAGTGTGGGCTGAAGGCACTGCTGGTTGGGCTACAATTTAGATCCATTTTCAATTTTCTTTGCAGGTCACACATCTTCTGGGTGGACAGGAAAATGCCCCTGTGGGCTGTGCAGGTGAGTGCCCAGACCCCAAGCAGGAGTACTCAGGATCTGGTGTTTGGTCTCTGCTGCCAGCAGGTCTCTGGGCATCCTCTGCCCACAGCAGGGAGGGGCAATGGCTTCTCCTGGGCCAGCAGAGCTGGGGCTAATGCTGGGATCAGCCATGTGGCCTTGGGTGAAAATCCTGGGGGCTGACAGGAGAGGATGAGCTGTAGGAAGATAAAACCGTGACGGTGGCTCAGCTCCTGGAGGCACCTGTACCTGTACCAGGCTGTTTGCAGGCTGGGCAGCTGACTGGGGAATCATTTGCAGCAGAGTTTTGCTCAGGGCTCCCTGCAGACCCCTGGCTGGCAGATACTCACCTGTCTAAACAGATGCAGGGAAAGCAGACAAACAGTCCCTCCTCTGTGATACCCACGGGCTTCTCACCACCCCAGCAGGGAGGGCTTAGCAGAGCTCTGATCAGCTGCCTCTGCACCGAGGGAGCCCTCAGCAGCCTTTGCCTGTCTGTCTCTGCAGGTCAGCATCGCTTTAATCAGCTTTCTGGAGACCATGCTGCTCATCTATCTCAGCTACAAGGTGAGTGCCATGGGGCAGGCAATGCACAGTGATGCTCAGACCTGGGTCTGAACCCCTGCTGCGAATTCATTTCTTCTGAGCTGCTTGAAGCTGAACCATCCCGAGAGGATGTCTGGCTCGGTGATGTCTGCTGGCTGCGGCTGTTTTCCTTTCTCATTTCCCCTTAGGCTACTCGATAAGCGTTGGTAGAGGAGAGCTGAGGGATCTCTTCTCTTTCCATTTCCCTTTGCATCCAGTGCTGTGTCACAAAGGCTTGCTGGTTTTGACACGTGCAGGGCTTCCTGAGCTTGAGGAGTTGGAGCTGAGCTCAGCAGCCTGACTCCTCTTTGTGCTGAAGTCTGCTGCCTCCGGAGGGAGCAGGCACTGCTCCAGGCCAGACAGCAAGAGGCACAGGCTGGCTGCTTTGGCCCAGAGCCCCCTAAAATGGCCAGGGAAAGTGACCTTAACAAATGGCATCTTCTCAAAGTCCCTGGGCCAGTTGGCAGAAGAGGCTCAGACCCTGCGTCACCCACCTGGTTTGAATGCCAGCGATCTCTATCAGTCACTCTCATTTTCCATCCATGCACAAAGCATTCTTGTCCCCCAGCTCTGGGCAGCAGCAGTGATAGGCAGGGGGATGTCATGGCTGTGGAAAGGACTTGACCATCTGGGGAAGGTGTCCCCCACTCCAGCATGCCTGACACCAGCAGGGCCTCTCTGCTGCAGGCAAGCCCAGAGCATCTCTCTGGCTACACTGATGTGCTTCCTCCATCTCGCCGTGCCTGTGGCAGGGTGGGAGCTGTTGAATTGTCCTCCAGCACGCCCCCAAGCTTATTTAATTATTTCTCATCTGTATTTCATTCCTCAGGGAAACATCTGGGAACAGATTTTCCGCATTTCATTCATCCTGGAGATGATCAACACAGTGCCATTTATTATCACCGTGAGTGTCTCCTGGTGGTATCTTATAGCAGCTTTGAAGTTGAATGAGTACTGTAAGGTTTGGTGGTGAAATAAGGAAATAAGGTAGTGTTTGAAGCTGTGAGGATGGATTTTCCTTTTTTTTTCTCTTCATTATTTTTACCATAATGACTTTCTCTGGAGTGTTCTCCCCAAAGCCACCTTTGCCTTTCAGCTGCTCTGCTGCAGCCAGGGAAATGAGGCAGCTTTCAATGGCAGAGGCCAGTGCTTGGTTTGGAGATGGACACTTCCCAGCAGGGCTTGAATTGGCTGCTTCTGGCTTTTTCTGGTGGAGTACCTGGATTCTTCCCCAAGTAACTCTTGTTCTCATAGATATTCTGGCCTCCGTTGCGGAATTTGTTCATCCCCGTGTTTCTGAACTGCTGGCTTGCCAAGTATGCCCTGGAGAACATGATTGTGAGTGGCCAGCCACATCCCTCCCCTTTTGCCCTGGGTCCCTCTGCCCTGGGGATGCTGAGGGTGGCATGGCTGGGAGGGGGATGCTGCCTGCTGTTGTTCCTTGGTGTGTGCAGCCAAGGTCGGTGGGAGGTGAGGTTTGCCAGCTGGTGATGCTGGGAGGTGGACCTGAGCAGGTGGTGTCTGAGCTGCACTGCCTGTTGGCTGTGTACTGACAGGGGTGGCCACTGCCTGTCCCTGGGATGTGGCATTTCAGCAGGATGAGATATCCAGCCCTTCTGTGTGCCCACTTGAACTACCTGTCTGGGCAGAGCCCAGACCTGCTCACAGAAGTGCCCATCCCTTTTCAGGGGCCAAATTCTGGCCTGACCTTCATCTGTGGTGGGGGCCAATAAGACAGCAGGTAGTACTTAAAGGACTGCTTTGGCCTCAGCTTCTCTGAGCTGGTGAGTCCTCTCCTTTCTTCCCAGAATGACCTACACAGAGCCATACAAAGGACCCAGTCTGCGATGTTTAACCAGGTGCTCATTCTGATCTGTACCCTCCTGTGTCTCGTTTTCACGGGGTGAGTGTTGCTCTTTGTTTCCCTAAACCTTCTTCTTCACCCAGGGAAACAGCTCTGTGTGTCCCAGGGGTGGGACTGGTGGGACCAGGCTCTCACAGAACTTGTAGGATGGGGGTGTGGGGTGGAACCTTCCTAGCTGTGTTGGATTGGCACTGCCAGGATGTAACTCAGTTATTTGGGAAGCCAGAGGAGGTCCTGCCTTTAGGTCATGTCTTCTAGTTTGAGTTTTCATTCAGCCTGAGAGGTTTGTACAACAGAGTTACTTAGGCTGTGTGTTGGCTCTGGGAGAGTGGCACAGGTTTCTGTTCCTGTCCATGGGCTTTGGCTTGGGCACAGCCACATCTGCTTCAGCTTTGGGAGGACCTTTGCTCCACCAGCCCCACAGTGCTGGAGTCATAGAATCATAGAATCAGTCAGGGTTGGAAGGCACCACAAGGATCAGCCAGTTCCAACCCCCCGCCATGCCCAGGGACACCCTACCCTAGATCAGGCTGCCCACAGTCTCATCCAGCCTGGCCTTAAACACCTCCAGGGATGGGGTCTCAACCACCTCCCTGGGCAACCCATTCCAGGCTCTCACCACTCTCATGCTGAACAACTTCCTCCTCACATCCAGTCTGACTCTCCCCACTTCCAGCTTTGCTCCATTCCCCCCAGTCCTGTCACTCCCTAAAAAGTTCCTTCCCAGCTTTTTTGGAGGCCCCCTTCAGATACTGAAAGGCCACGAGAAGGGCTCCTCTGTGCCGTGGTTCATTGCCCAGCACACTGAACACTGGGAAGATGCATTCCTGGTTTAGAAGCTAATTATCCTCCCTTATGACATGATTTTAACCAAAACATTTAACAAGCATTGTCAGAGGGAGAGAGGTGATGTGGACACTTGAGTCTCTGAGCAGGGCTGTGACTGCTGCAGGGTCAAAGGCAGGGACAGCAGCTTCTCACAGCAGGGAGGTGTGATGGCTCATGCACCACGACCCATTGTGCTCCCTGCCTCTGACCCTGCTCTTCCTCCCCACCCAGTTACGGCAGCAGCTGGGCTCCTTTGTGTAATGGGCCGTGGGGGCTCCTGCTAACAAACTGCCCACCAGCACCAAGGGCATCTCTTTATGAAGAAGTCAGTTCTCCTCACTGGGCACTTAGCTTTGAATTAGGCTTCTTGAATCCTCCTCTGGCTCCTTCGGCTTTGAAGCCTGTAATACCATTATGCTGCTGGAGGGACAGGGAGTGGAGCTCTTAGGCTCATGAGTCTTTGGCAGTAAGGATGATCGTCTGATGGGAATTTGGAGCTCAGCAGTGCTCCCTGCCTGTGGCACCTCCTGCCCTCCACAGCCATGGAGGTGTTTATTGGTGGGCATGGCAAGGTTACAGTTCAGGTCCAGGATGACGTAGGTGACACCAGCCTTTTGCAGTATGGCTTTGAAACTGCAGGTGTGTGGAGTTATGCTGCTTGCCTATCCGTGGGGACCTGCAGGGGTAGTGGCAGAGGGCTGGGAGTGGGTGATGTGATCTGTCTCCTGAGTGCATCCTTCTCTATAAGTGAAAGCCCTTCCCACAGGCCAAGTCTCTCTGGAGCCTTTCTGGGACAGCTGCTTGCTTCCATACTTTGGGTTTTTGCAGTGCAAAGGCATTGATGTTCAACATGGCATGGTCTCATTGGGACTCATCACCCAGGACCTAGACTTCCCCAGGCTGCTTTGGTGAGCAGCCTCAGCAAACTTAACCCCACCTGTAAGCATCACTAGCTGAATCACTTCTGTTGGTGATGCAAATCCACTGTTGATGCTCACAGTGTGTTACAGACACATTTCCTCCATGGACATGGGTGTAAGTCACCTCCAGAGGATCCTCACTGACTTCAGCAGGTGCCATGGGCACTGCAGGAAGCCCTTGCTGTGATGTGTGCTTTCTCCCTTCAGGACCTGTGGCATCCAGCATTTAGAAAGAGCAGGGGAGAAGCTCTCCCTCTTCAAGTCCTTCTATTTCTGCATTGTCACCTTCTCCACCGTGGGCTATGGAGATGTGACACCAAAGATTTGGCCTTCCCAGCTCCTCGTCGTGATAATGATTTGCGTCGCCCTGGTTGTGCTGCCGCTCCAGGTTAGACCTGCACGGCCGAGGATGGAGAGGGATGCAGAGCCTGCACCAGGGCAGCCCTGCCGATGGGGACATCAGCTCTGTGCCTTCGTTTGCAGTTTGAGGAGCTCGTCTACCTGTGGATGGAGCGGCAGAAGTCAGGAGGCAATTACAGCCGCCACCGTGCCCAGACAGAGAAGCACGTTGTCCTCTGCGTCAGCTCCCTCAAGATCGATCTCCTCATGGATTTCCTCAATGAGTTTTATGCCCACCCACGCCTGCAGGTGAGGACCAGGCATATTCTCACCTGCTTACAGAGTCACAGAAACATGCAGGTTGGCAAAGCCCCTCAGGATCACCAAGTCCAACCTAGAACCCTGCTCTGTAAGATTCACCTTAAACCATATCCCTAAGCACCACAATCAAACAACCCTTAAACATATCCAGGGTGGGTGACTCCACCACCTCCCTGGGCAGCTCATTCCAGTCCCTGACCACTCTGTCCATGAAATCTTTTTTCTAATGTCCAATCTAAACCTACCCAGTCTCAGCTTGAAGCCATTCTTCCTTCTTCTGTCTCAAATTGCTGCCCAGCAGCCTCTCCACAATGCCCCTTCAGGTAGCTGTAGACAGCAATGAGGTCTCACTTCAGCCTTCTCTTCCTCACACTAACCATCCCCAGCTCCCTCAGTCACTCCTCATAAGATTTATTCTCCAGGCCTTTCACTGCTTCGTTGCCCTCCTCTGGACCCACTCCAGCACCTCCACATGTCTCTTGTGTTGCAGTGCCCAAAACTGAACACAACACTCAAGGTGTGGCTAAACATTGCTTAGTCAGTGTTTGTCCTTGTCAGGCTCACAGCCTTGCTGGGCATGACCAGGTCTCTACTGGTGGTCAGTGCCCTGCCCAGCTATGGTGGATGTGGCACAGAACAAGGTCAAACCATCCAGCCTGGCACCTGGATGTGCAGTGTGCTGCACTGGCCAAGGAGAGGTGACAAGTGGTAGCTTAGGGCCATTCCACTTTGCCATCTCACTGGTTGGGCTCTCTGCCTGATCCCCCCCAGTCTCTGGCCAGGCCTGTTGGAACACTGTGTAAACAAGTGGAGAGGGACCAGAGGGACTTCCAAGTGTAATGATGTCTCTGCTGAACACAGAATCTCAGACAGAAGCAGAGCAGGTAATTGCTCAACCTCTCTGGGATTTACCCAGCTCTTCCTGGAGTGTCCTCACGTAATAAGTGATCTCTTGCAAGGGACAGTGTCTTTCCTGCTCCCCAAGGATGAGAGCTTCGCAGACGTGGTTCAGATTTGCATTTCATTCCAGCACTCACATGCTCTGTGTTCCCATCACCCAGCCCTGGCTCCACACATTCAGGCTTTAAAATCCTACTCACTGCAGTACTTGGAAGAGGCTCCACTTTGCTGTGGGCATGCAGCTGTGCCTGCATTGGCCTTACTGTGTCAGACAGGATGGAGAAGATGCCGAGATGTTTCCCAAGACCCTTGTAGGACCTTGGAACAGGAGCAGGGGATGTCACACATGGGGACAAATATCAGAAGCCCCAGAAGGAGCCGTTTGTTTGCTCAGGCAGCCAAACCTCTTGTCTGGGCTTGCTGTGGCAGGTGTGTGCAGGCTCACCCAGCCCACGCGAGCATCTTCTCTTGCAGGATTACTACGTGGTGATACTTTGCCCAACAGAGATGGATATCCAGGTGCGGCGCGTCCTACAGATCCCTCTCTGGTCACAGCGAGTCATCTACCTCCAGGGCTCTGCACTGAAGGACCAGGACCTCATGAGAGCCAAGTAAGCAGAAGGATGCTGCACATGGTGAGGCTGGTTCTGCCACACTGCTGAGATGTCCTCAGGCCTTGGAGCCACAGAGGACAGTCCCCAGTAACTGTCAGCGCAGATGCGTGACCAGGGGCTTCTCTGCATGCCTTTGCTGGGGTCTTGGAGGGTGCTGGCAGCACCATGACTGGTATGGGCAGATGCCCAGCTTTGCTGGCCCATGCAGTTCATGAGGCCTCTGCTCTCCACTTGCAGGATGGACAATGGGGAAGCTTGCTTCATTCTCAGCAGCCGAAATGAGGTGGACCGCACTGCAGCGGTAAGCCAGGCCCAAGGGGTGGCACAAGTGGAGATTGTTGATTTCTTAGGCCAGAAGGGACTAGGGTGAGCACTGGGGTAAGCATGCACCCCCCAGTGCTGGGTTTTGGGGACAGGAGAAGGGTAGCTATTCCCTGTCAACAGTGGGGGTTGGAGGAGCCCTTGCTGTACATCTCCACAGTGGCTGGGGGTGCTTTGCACTTCACCCTAGGTGTAGAAGTGTTGGGGAAAATAAGGCTTCAGCTCTTGCTCTTCTGCTTGACTAGGACCACCAGACCATTCTGAGAGCCTGGGCTGTGAAGGATTTTGCTCCAAACTGTCCTCTCTACGTTCAGATCCTAAAGCCTGAGAACAAGTTTCACGTGAAGTTTGCAGGTGATTTGTAGGGACTGGGTGGCAGTGAGCACCTTGGCTCACTTGGCTGGTTGGGGACTGTCTTACCTCCCATCACAGATGTTTCCAGTGGTGTGAGTCCATGAGCTGGTACTGGGAGTCCTCCCAATTGCTGGAAGATGCTTTAGGGCTGACAGCCCCTTTATCATGATCCACACTAAAGCCTGCACCACTGTGCCTGAGGTTGGAGGAGAGATGACTCTGGGCTGACACGGGATGGGCTGCATGTGGGCACAGCAGTCCTGTGTGTGCCTGGGTGTGAATCCCCATGGATGTGACAGTGGTGGCTTCAGTGGGCTGGTGTCCATCTGACTGGTTTCCAGCCTACATCCCTATTTTCCTGCCTGCTTTAATCTCATTCATGCTGTTCCCAGTGGGCTGTTGGTCAGCTGAAAGCCCTCCTGGACTAGCAGGAGGTGAAAGCTCCCAGCCCCACCCAAAAAAAGCAATAATTGCTGCATCTGCAGGCACTGCCACGATGGTTCCCTCTGCCTTTCAGATCATGTTGTCTGTGAAGAGGAATGCAAGTATGCCATGCTGGCACTGAACTGCGTCTGTCCTGCCACCTCTACCCTCATCACACTGCTGGTCCACACCTCCCGCGGCCAGTGAGTGCTGCCCTGCCTGCCCCTGCCTGCTCCTGCCCAGCCAGCCCAGTAACACAGTGGCATGAGTTCTGGGCTCCGTGGCAGTCAGAAATGTCTGAATTGTGGGTAAAGTGCCATCAGAAGAGCCATAGATCTTCAGATGGCTTTCACCCCAGGCTCAGAGCTGGTTGCCCGCACTGGCTCTGAAATCAGAAATGAAAACGAGCTTGGCCTCAGCCTGCAGACACCAACAGCTGCCGGAGACACATTGCTGGGACCTCTCCAGCGTTGGTCTGAGCGGCAGCTTCAGTGCTTACGAAGACTCCCACAGTGCAGGTCTGCCCTGGGGGCTGGCTGGTGTGCCAGGGTCTGTGCCAGCACCAGGGTGTCCCATCCTGGCACAACGGGGGAATTGCAGCACAGTGGCAGGTCACATCCCAGCACCAGAAGGTCCTGTCCCAGCAGGGGCAGGTCCATGCCAGCGCTGCTGCTGTCGTTGCAGGGAGGGGCAGGAGTCCCCGGAGCAGTGGCAGCGGATGTACGGGCGCTGCTCGGGCAATGAGGTCTACCACATCCGGATGGGGGACAGCAAGTTCTTCATGGAGTACGAGGGGAAGAGCTTCACCTACGCTGCCTTCCACGCGCACAAGAAGTGAGGACGGGGGCGGGCAGGGTGGATCTGCGTCCCTGGGGGTGTCCAGGCTGCCAGGCCCTTCGTGCAGGGACAAAGCCCTGAATGCCCCCACTCTGCTCCTGGCGCAGGTACGGTGTCTGCTTGATCGGCATCCGGAGGGAGGAGAACAAGAGCATCCTGCTGAACCCTGGCCCGCGGCACATCATGGCAGCATCTGACACCTGCTTCTACATCAACATCACCAAGGAGGAGAACTCTGCCTTCATTTTCAAGCAGGAGGAGAAGCAGAAGAAGAAAGGCTTTGCGGGCAGAGGCACCTACGACGGCCCATCCCGCCTGCCTGTGCACAGCATCATTGCCAGCATGGGTGAGTCAGGGGGCACGGGGGCAGTAGGGCTGCCTAGCATGGGGGGCACACACTCTCCATCTCCTTTCCCAGCTGTTGGTTTCTCTCTCCTGCTTTGGTTTATTTTGCTCTCTGCAAACTCTTTGACTGGACAAGGTGATCTTGAAGGTCTCTTCCAACCAAAGCTGTTCTGTGACTCTGAAATAGCTGAAGGGTGGAGGTCCAAGGGCTGGACTATTTCAGTGGTGCTTGGTGATCAGACAAGGGGCAGTGGGTACAAACTGGCATGCAGGAGGTTTCACTTGGAACTTAAGGAGAAACTTCTTTCCTGTGAAGGTGCCAGAGCTCTGGAACAGGCTGCACAGAGAGGCTGGGGAGTCTCTTCTCTGGATACTTTCCAGACCCACCTGGATGTGTTTCTGTGCAACCTGATCTAGGCATTACCTGCATTAGCAGGGGGATTGGACTAGATGATCTCCAGAGGTCCATTCCATCCCCTACCATTCTGTGTTTCCTTGCCATGCCCACATAGAAATCCCTTTCCATCCTTTGTCCTAGTTGCCTCACCAGTAAAATCTACACTGCTCCCTGCAGCTGGGGTGCTCTCAGCAAGCTCAAGTATCATTAGTCAAGCTTGTGATGTCCATTACCATTAATGTTATTTGCATAAATCCCCCAAGCCCTGGCTGGCAGAATAAACGCCATTGACCAGGTCCTAAATCATGTGTGTGAATCAGAGCC
This sequence comes from Pogoniulus pusillus, assembly GCF_015220805.1. Taxonomy (NCBI): domain Eukaryota; kingdom Metazoa; phylum Chordata; class Aves; order Piciformes; family Lybiidae; genus Pogoniulus; species Pogoniulus pusillus. Next base: position 9,955,627 of record NC_087298.1, read on the forward strand.
TTCAGAAGAGCAGTTTGCTCTGCAGCCAGTGCTGCATTCTCACAAATAAAAAATGCCATGAGTCATTGCCTCCAGCTCCTATCTGGGGGGAGAGGGGTTTGGGGAGGCTGCGCTGCACGAGCAGATTATATTTCAGGCAAATAATTGATGGGTTTGTACTCATAAGCAGCAATTTGCATAGATTATCCTCCAGCAAGCTGCAGAGCACTTTGCTCAGCAGCATTTGTCAAGTGTTCTTCCACGGCTCGTTTGCAGAGGGACCTTTGGCAAAGAGCAAGGAGAGGGAGAGGAGAAGGGAGCGAGCGCAAGCAGGGCAGCAGCGCCCGATAAGCCCAGTGCCTGGGCTGTGCCTGCTGGGAGATTCCCTGCTTTCCTGGCCATCTAACAGCCACAAGACTCAGATGACAGCCTCAGTGAGGGACTTCTGATGATGAAGCCCTGGTCAAGGCTCTGTAAATATGGTTGATTTTTGAGGCTTCTGGAGGACAGGATGGGGAGGCCTCTCTTGTCCCTTGTCTTCACACAGGACTTGGTCTGTTCTTCCAGGAAACAAAAAAAAAGGACTTGGAAATGGCCTCAAGTGGTGCTCAGGGGAGGTTTATGTCAGATATTAGGGATGGTTTCTTCCCTAAAATGGTTATCAAGCCCTGGAACAGGCTGCCCAGGGCACTGGTAGAGTCCCCATCCCTGGAAGAGATTACAAGACACGTAAGAGCGGTGCTGAGGGACATGGTTTAGCAGTGACCTGACCACACTGAGATAATGGTTGGACTTGATGATCTTAAAGGTCTCTTCCAACCCAAATGATTCTATGATTCAAAGATCTGGAGCTGATCAGAAAGGATGCAGGAGCTGGTTGAAGGTGTTGTGCTGCATTGGAAGCTGCCCACCTGCCTCTCCCTTGGGGGCTCGAGTACCACAGGTGTGAAGAAGCATCTACAGGGAGGGCAGTGTCCCAGCAAGGGGCAGATGATGTAGTATCAGCTTGTTCCTAACCAGAGCCTGCAAACATCTGCAGGTAGGGGTTGGCCTGAAGGGTTGTCCTCTCTAAAGGTACATCAGAATAACAGGAACCACTATAAATCTAGGGTGTGCAAGTCTGAGCAGAGATGGGCAAAGGATTTAGTCAGTGCAATGAAGGTGCCCACAGCTGAGGGTCAGAGAAGGTGACAGTCCCTAGGGCCAGTAGCCTGCACCCACTGTGGGAGTAGCTCATCTGAGTGCCCTCAGGGAGATGCTCCATACAGCAATGCCCGGGTGGAGGTCACTGGTGAGTGCTTTGCCTGACTGGTTTAGCTTCATCTAGGTTGTGTTTAACAGGCGTAGTGCATGGCCTCATGTGCTCCACCTCGTCCCCATGCAGGGCTCAAGGGCATGATGCTTTGCTCTTCACCTCCTTATAGCATGTCTGCTGTCCTTCCTGCCCCACCGTGTCCAGGTACAGTAGCCATGGACCTGCAGAACACAGAGTGCCGCCCTGCTAACAGCAGCAAGCTGGCACTGCCAGCGGAGAACGGCTCTGGCAACCGCCGGCCCAGCATCGCGCCCGTGCTGGAGCTGGCCGACACCTCGTCCCTGCTGCCCTGCGACCTGCTCAGCGACCAGTCTGAAGATGAGATGACACAGTCTGATGAGGAGGGGTCGGCAGTTGTGGAGTGAGTCACCCACCTTTGGTCCCTCCTAAATGGCAGTGGGTCAGTGGTGCCTGAGGGGTGCTCAGGCTCAGCCTCGCTCAGCTTTTACCTCAGCACACGAGCGTCACCACTTCACCATAAGCCTTCTGAGTTGCTCTGGGGATGTCTTCTTGGGTATCAGCACTGCTGGGGGTGGACATGTCCCAGCAGTCTTCTCACCTGCCCTCACTCATTGCGGTGGAGAGGACCCTTTTGTCCTTTGCACATTAAGTGAAAGAAACAGGGATCTGCTGGAGAGAGTCCAAGGGAGGGCTGCAAGGATGATGAGGGGACTGGAGCACTGCCTGATGAGGAGAGGCTGAGGGCCATGGGGCTGCTTAGTCTGGAGAGGAGAAGATGAAGAGGGTTTATAAATATCTGAGGGCAGGAAGGGGGGGCAGGCTCTGCTCACTTGCTCCCTGAGATAGGATAAGGAGCAATGGATAGAAGCTGCAGCACAGGAGGTTCCACCGCAACACAAGGGGGAACTTCTTGACTGGAAGGGTCCCAGAGCACTGCCACAGGCTCCCCAAAGAGCTTGTGGAGTCTCCTCTTGTGGAGCCTTTCAAGGCCTGTGTGGATGTGCTCCTGTGTGCCCTGAGCTAGATTGTATGGTCCTGCTGTGGCAGGGGGTTTGGACTCAATGATCTCTTTGGGTCTTTGGCATCTTTTGATGCTGTGATCCAGCTTTAAAGCTGTTGGTCCAGGACAACCAGGCAGAAAGGTTTGGCTAGTAACCACTTGGTGTCACAATGATGTGGGGAGCTTACTGAGCATCTTCAAACCCTCTCAACTTGGCTTTTCATCTGTGTCCAGTTTTAGCTGCTCTTTAAATGAAAAGCTCTACTTTTGTTTCCATAAAAATTACAAATGGTGATTTTTTTTGTTGTTTGTTTTAAACAGCTGTTCCCCAAAACGCTCTCTGAAAATGGACACTGAGGTTTTTTTGCTCTGTTATGTAGCTCAGCATTGCTCCTCTCCTAGAGCCTCACTGCCCTGTCTTCCTTCAGCCGTGCTTTATGGTCTGTCTGCTGCCTTCTCCACCTGTGCTGGGAAGATGATGTATTCACACTCTCATGACCCTTTGCATTGCAAAAAAAAAGAGATCCCTAAATATTTGTACTTTGGAGAAATTCCAGCTGCTGCAGAACTTTGCAAAGCACTTTCCAGCGGCGTGCTCCAATCTCGGGCTGCTGCTCTTCAGTGTGTTTCCCAGTGTCTGAGTGGGGTGTGGGTGGAAAGTTCTCCCCACGTCCTCACGCCGCTGGATTGTCTCTCTGCTGCAGGTACGTGAAGGGCTACCCACCAAACTCCCCCTACATTGGGAGCTCCCCAACTCTGTGCCACCTTTTGCCTGAGAAAGCTCCCTTCTGCTGCCTGAGGCTGGACAAGGTACGATGGGGCTGCAGTGGGGGCTGCCTGGGAGCTGAACAGCTCCATGCCTGCTGGGTGGGTGGCCAAGAGCTGCACACCGAGTCCCTGTGCTGCCTTCCACCACACAGGGCTGCAAGCACAACAGCTTTGAAGATGCCAAAGCCTATGGGTTTAAGAACAAGCTGATCATCGTTTCGGCAGAGACGGCTGGCAATGGGCTCTACAACTTCATCGTCCCCCTTCGCGCCTACTATCGGTCCCGCAAGGAGCTGAACCCAATTGTCTTGCTGCTGGACAACAAGCAAGTACTTTTCCATGGATGTTTCCTACCTCACTGAGCCCTCCCCTGTGTTTCCATGGCCATCTCATGCTGCGGGGGTGGGAGCGTCAGGGGATGGCAGTGCCACTGTTGGGTACTTGGGCTGATGTTGGCCCTGGTGACTCCTCTGTGGGCTTTGAGTCTGTCTGTGCCCTGTGGACTTGTGAACCACTTTGCTCTCTTCCAGGCCTGAGCACCACTTTCTGGAAGCCATCTGTTGTTTCCCCATGGTTTACTACATGGAGGGCACGATCGACAAGTAGGTGTCTTCACCTGTGGCTGCTGTCACTTACCTGAACCACAGAATCATAGAATTGTTTTGGTCAGAAAACACCTCTAAGACCATTGAGTCCAACCATCAACACAACACTACCATGGCCATTAAACCATGTCCAGAAGTGCCATGTCCACACATTTCTTGAACACCACCAGGGACAGTGACTCCACCACCTTCCTGGGCACCCTATTCCAATGCTGATGGGTTACATTTACCCCAGCCCAGGCTTTTGAGTCATCCCAGGAGAAGCCTCAGGGTTTGTACCATAGAGCTGAGCCCACCCTTGGCTTCTGAGGTGGTCAGACCCCCTGAGTAGGTGGGAGCAGATGAAGAGCTGGCGGTTGGGAGCAGCCTGGGCCTGCTGTAGCGCTGCGCGTCGCAGTGTGCTGCTTCCCTGTGTCCTTCCCAAGGGCTGACCCTGCGCTCTTCTCTTTGGGAACTGCCCAGCCTGGACAGCTTGCTGCAGTGTGGCATCATCTACGCTGACAACCTGGTGGTTGTGGACAAGGAGAGCACCATGAGTGCCGAGGAGGACTACATGGCGGATGCAAAGACAATTGTCAACGTCCAGACCATGTTCAGGTGAGGGGTGCCCACTGCCCCAGCCCCATCATGGCCAGCTTAATCTGGAGGCAAGCCTGAAAAGGGTGGTGCTGGTGGGTGGGGTGGTGGCTACAGGCAGTGGGACACATTTGCAGGTGTGCTCGCTCTGGGAAGCATCATCTCATCAGCTGTTTCTGAGGTCAGACAGGCACAGGGATGGTTTAAATCTCTTCAGGCAGGGAGTGCTCCCATTTTGGAGTGAGCTGCAGGACAAGAGGTCTTTTTCCATTGCAGGCTCTTCCCCAGCCTCAGCATTATCACAGAGCTGACCCACCCCTCCAACATGAGGTTCATGCAGTTCAGAGCAAAGGACAGTTACTCTCTTGCCCTTTCCAAGCTAGAAAAGGTAAGAGAAGGTGTTCCTCTGCACGTGGGGCCTGGGAAGTCAACACTGAGAGTGACATTTTTGCTCCTCAAGGTCCTGTGCTCCTCTGCACGCTGCAGTGACCACAGTGTGCATCTTCCTAAGGCAACTTGCAGCAAACAAAAAGGGGACAGCTGATTTTTGGACTAACCTCCTTCTACCTATTTCTGTATTTATTTGGTGGTTGGACTTTGTGCTGCTTTGCCTATTGCTGTGCTGGGCAGTAAGGGGGGCAAAGAGTCACTGTGCTGAGGCAAATCTTCTGACAAGGGAGAAGCTACCTCTGAACCAGGTACTGGGACATGTGAAAGGGCCACATCCAGCCCTTGTCAGAAACCCCCAACCATGTTTAGCATGTTTCCATGGGGAAAAAGAACCCCCTTTCACCCAGTGTAAGGATGGTGCCCTGATTTCCTCCTTGCAAACCCACCAGAAACTCCACGCTGGTAACCTCTCCTTTTTGTGAGCCTCCTGGTTCCTGTGCAACCTGTTTGTGGGGGGGAGGCTGGGTGGTTCTGCTGTGCTGAATGCCCTGGAAGGATGTGAACAAGCCCCTGCCAATGTTGTTTACCCGTGGGTGGTCACATCTCCCCTTTTCCCTCCAGAAAGAGCGGGAGAATGGCTCCAACCTGGCCTTCATGTTCCGGCTGCCCTTCGCAGCGGGGAGGGTCTTCAGCATCAGCATGCTGGACACGCTGCTCTACCAGGTGAGAGCTCAGCGGGCTCTGGGTGCTGCAGCCCCGCAGCTGGGGCCAGCCCTTCTCATCTCCCAGTGAATACCTGAGCAAACCTTTTCTTGGCTTCCTGCCCCAATGTCTCTCCCCAGTCGTTCGTGAAGGACTACATGATCACCATCACCCGCTTGCTGCTGGGCCTCGACACCACGCCAGGCTCTGGCTACCTCTGCGCGGTAGGTGCCAAGTCCCTCTGGGTCCAAACACTTGGGCCAAGTCATTGTGGATCTGGTGGGATCTGTCTCCCTGCACATGGGGGTGGAGGATTCCCCTCTTTTGGGGCATCAGGGACAGGCAACATTACCAGGTCATCACTGCCCTCCGTTGTGTGTGGGGAGGCAAGAGCCCAAAAGCTCAAGAGCTGCCAAAGAGCAAAGTCCCCATTCTGAGGACTGAAGTCAGAAACTGTCCCTGGTCCTTTCATGAAGTCAGATTCACTTCTGGGATTGACATGGATGAGCTGGGGTCAGGGCTGCTCCTCAGCAGGCGTTGCACAGCGCTGGATGGTTGATGTGTGTGCTCTGTTGCTCAGATGAAGATCACTGAGGATGACCTGTGGATCCGCACCTATGGCCGCCTCTTCCAGAAGCTCTGCTCCTCCAGTGCAGAGATTCCCATCGGGATTTACAGGACAGAGTCACACATGTTTGCAACGTCTGAGGTAGGGGCATGCTGATGGCATGTGCCAGGAAGTGGCTGCTGGTGGTTCTGGCTCAGCAAAGCTGTGGCTGGGTCCATGGGGCACCTCAGATGTGGTTGCAGCAGCCTGGCTGTGGCAGGTGGGGAAATGTTCTTGGCACAGCTCTGTAGTGCCGCATGGCACCAAGTCCCCGGGCATCGGGGGACGTGACACAGCCAAGCAGCCACTGTACTCTGCTGACACTTTCTTTTTTCTTCCTTCTCCCTGCTGCAGCCTCACGACATCAGAGCGCAGGTGAGTGCTGCTTGCATCCAGCTCTCTGGCAGGAAGCTGCCAGCACTGCCTCCTGCTCCCCACAGCCTCCAGGCTGACCCACGGGTGTTGCTGGGCTGGCTTCTGCCAGTGGGGTCTCTGGCCACACAAGCCAGCACGCACCTGGTGCCAGTTGTCACCTCAATGCCAGTATGATGCTGCCTGTCCCTGCAAAAGGGCAGTGCCAGCTGAGCCTCGGAGCTCTGAGAAGACAAAAGTCCTTGATGCCCCAAAGTCTAATGAGCTGGGATAAGGAGCAGGGTGGGAGCCAAGCTCTGGTTTAGACACCTCGGTTTCAAGCTTTGTAGGCAGGGAGCTGAAAGCTGCTGTGTAATTGACTGCATTGTCCTCTTAGAGATGCTATAACCCACTTCATTAGTGAACTCCTCCTACCCACCAGAGAGATTGCTGTGAGATCAAAGAGGAGATAAGGGCATGGCTGTCCCTTGTGCAGCCCAGAGATAATGCTGTTAGGGACGTTTAGCAGGGCCTTTTGGCACAGGAGAAGGGGTGATGGTTCCAGACTAAAAGAGAGAGATGCAGAGTGGGATACAAGGAAGACAGTTTTGACACTGAGTGGTGAGACACTGCTCCATGTTACCCAGAGAGGTACCAGTCCCAGGAACCATTCCAGGTCAGGTTATCTGGGACTTTGAGCAGCTTGCAAGGGGGATTGGACTTGATGAGCTTAGAAAGTCCCTTCCAATCCAAACCAGTCTGTGCCTCGATGTCAGGCACCCATTAAGCTCCACTCACCAGTGCTTATCCCAGACCCAGGAGCCAGGCAGCTTTAGCAGCCCAGCACTGCTGTGCTGGGGGAGTGCCTGTCGGTCAGGAGAAGGACCCTTATCCCTTGGGAGAGATTCCAGACCACTAGAGACAGGACAGACACCTTTTGGCTCCCTCTTCCCCCTGCCACCCCCCCCCCCCCCCCCCCCCCCCCCCCCCCGTGACCTGCTGGGCTTCCAGTCACAGATCTCAATCAATGTGGAGGACTGCGAGGATACGAAGGACGTTAAGGAGCACTGGGGCATCAAGACCAGCCACCACAGGAACTCCTGCTCCAGCGACCAGTCCGAGCACCCTCTGCTGCGGCGCAAGAGCATGCAGTGGGCACGGCGGCTGAGCAGGAAGGGCAACAAGCACTCCAGTAAGACGGCCGAGTGGATCAGCCAGCAGCGCCTCAGCCTCTACCGGCGCTCCGAGAGGCAGGAGCTGTCCGAGCTGGTCAAAAACCGTATGAAGCACTTGGGCTTGCCCACCACTGGGTACGGTAAGTGCCGCTCGGCTGCGCTTCACTGCGGTGCTGCGTCCCGCTCCGAGCTCCCCAGGTAACCCTCTGCTGAGCCTGACCCCGCGCCAAGCCTTGACCCCATGCCAAGCCAAACCTAACCCCATGCCAAGCCTCACCCTCTGCCAAACCTAACCCCGCACCAAGCCAAACACCATGCCAAGCCTAACCCTCTGCCAAACCTCACCCTGTGCCAAGCCAAACCCCGTGCCGAGCCTACCCCCGCAGGCACTGCCAAGCCCGGCTCTGAGCGGTGCCTCACCCCGCAGCTTGCTTGTGCTTCTGCAGATGAGTGTGTTCAAGGCTGGGGTGCCACAGCAAGAAAGCCCCCCTCACCTCTCACCCCTCCCCAGCTGACTGCAGGTAGCCACCCCCGTTTCGGGGCTCTGGGATGGGTCCAGCAGGAGTTTGCAGTGGCAGAGTAACTCTCTCCCTTCTGCCTGCAGCTGGACTGAGCTTTGCCCTGCAGCGCTGGGGCACGATGCCCTGCTTGTCCCCTGCTTTCTGGCCATGCAGCAACGGTGATTCAGGACACTCTGACTCCAAGTCAGCAAACCCCTTCATCCACAAGCCCCTCCAGTGCGGCAGGGAGAGGTGAAGTCCTGTCAGCTGGTGCAGACCCCTTGTGTCATAGACTTTAATCCTCCATGACCCTCTTCCACAGAAAACACTTCGGTAGCTACAGGGCCGAGTGGTTTGCTTCATTGCCTGTGAAACTGATGTCTCCAGCTGTGATGAGCTTGCCCAGCCCCGGGGTGTCCCCAGGTTCATCCGTGCAGCCACATTTCTTGTGAAGCTTCCTTCTCACTTGCCCGATGGTGCTGGCATCTGTGTCCCCTCCTGGACAATTCCCTACCCTTTGATTACAGCAAAGTCTGTAGCCCACAGCTTCTTTGGCTTGTTTAGTTCCTTGGCTGCTTTTTTTCTTTCTTTTTTCCTTTCTTTCTTTGTAGCCATCTTGTGCTGCTGCCTGTTTGCTCCATCCTTGAAGAGCTTCCATCCACTCTGCACCAGCCCCTGCCTGCATGTGGGCTGGCACCATAGAATCACAGACTGGTTTAGCTTGAAAGGGACCTTTAATGTCATCTGGTCCAATCCCCTCTGCTCTAAGCAGAGATATCTTCAAATGGAGCAGGTTGCTCAGAGCCCTGCCCAAAACCATGTCCCACCTGGGTCAGGACCAAAGGAGGAGGATTTTGGGAGGTGAGGAGAGGAGATTCTTCCTCTCCCATCTTGGCTTCTCCCTTGCAGCCCTTCAGGGATGTGAAAGAGAAGGAGAAAATCTGAAGAAATGGAGTGCAGGAGGAGGTTTGAAGGGGAGGACAAAGAGGCTGGCTGTGGGCACCTGTGAGCCTCCCTGGGACCTGTCACAGGACAGAGAGGGCACAGGGTGCAGCAAGCAAGGCCTTGCAAGAATGCATGCCCCACCCCTGCTCTTTTATTTTCTACAATACTAGTCCTGAAAGTTTCTACTGCTTTCTGGGGGGACTTCCAGCTCCCTGCAGCTCTGTTGCAGAGTCCAGATCAGGGTTGATGGTGTTCACTGCCTAAAGAGGCTGTTTCACACAGAGGCTGGTTGGGGCAGACTGGTAAAGCAGACCTGAAGCACAGCCTGGAGACCCAGACCACAGAGTGGGCACCTGAAGCAAGGGATTTTGCAGTGTGTGCCAACCCCAGCGTGGCATCCCATGCAAACACAGGCCAAGCTTCAGGCAGTTGCACCTTTCCTGCCTGTATGGCCCCCGTTGAGGATCACAGCATCACAGAAACATCCAGGTTGGAAAAGCACCTCAGGATCACCAAGTCCAACCTAGAACCCTACTCAACAAGATTCACTTTAAACCATATCACTAAGCACCACAACCAAACAACCCTTAAACACATCCAGGGTGGGTGACACCACCACCTCCCCGGGCAGCTCATTCCAGTCCCTGACCACTCTGTCCATGAAAAATTTCTTCCTGATGTCCAATCTAAACCTACCCAGCCTCAGCTTGAGGCTGTTCCTCCTTGTTCTATCTCAAATTACCTGTGAGAGGCCAGCAGCAGCCTCTTCATAGCTTCCCTTCAGGTAGTTGTAGATAGCAATGAGGTCTCCCCTCAGCCTCCTCTTCCTCAAACTAAACAGCCCCAGCAAGGTGCCACCCTGCAGTCAGCCCTGCTGGGCTGTTCACTGTACTGTTGGCTGGGTTACCATCAGGCTTTGCATCCTTGTCTTGGCCAATCCAGCAAGTTTTGGCTGGAGCAAACCAAGAAGGAGCTTCGGCAAGTGATGAGGCAACAGAGGGTGCAGGACCCATCTCCTGCCCAGGACCGGGGTGTTGGACACAGCAGGGGAGGACCAGCAGCAACCTTTGTATCCAGCTGTGCTGGGCCTGTGCATTGTCACCATGTGTCCCCATCAGTGTCTGGCCACCCGTGGCGTTTCTGAGGACCACATTGCTCTGCCTTCTCCCCCTTTTTCTTTTGCTCACGTTATTGCTGCAGCGCAGGAGCTCGTCTCTGATATTTGCCGAATCATGGCTTGCTGACCTCTCTCTCTCTCTCTGTTTATGTCTGTGCCTTTCCCTGTATGTTCTGTAGAGGATGTAGCAAATTTAACAGCCAGTGATGTGATGAATCGGGTAAACCTGGGATATTTGCAAGGTAATTCCCTCTCCCTGGGAGTCCCGCGTGACTCACGGCGTGCAGCGTACAACAAGATCATGCCAGCTAAGCCCAATCCACACCCTTGCCAGTTTTCACCTTAGATGCCAGAGCTTTTTTTTTGGCCACTGATTTGTTGGGTGGTGTTGGAAAACAAAAAGGCTGTCCTGCAACGGCAGTGCAAGTGCAGGGCTTGACAAAGTCGTGGAGGTAAAAGTCTCAGGGATCCTTTTCTAGTCGAATTCTGGCAGGGAAGTCACAGCCCTTGGCTGTCATGGAAAGAAACCCTCTTTTCGTTGCTCTGCTGGTTGGTTTTGGTCTGTAAAAGCCAGTTAAAAGCCATTTGAGGAGGGGATTCAACAAGCAGAGAGGAGCTGCTGGTGTGTGCTGTGATGAGATGCTGGAGCTCCTGTAGCAGCCATACCACTTCTTGACCACACGTGGGTCAGACACAGTTCAGGAACCAGGCAGCACTTGGAAAGCCCTTTGCAACCCTTGGTTTGTGTTCCCAGAGAACACCCCTGGGTTTGTGTTCTCCAGCATTAGCAGACAGCTTTCTAAGCTGGAGGGAGTTGGGGTCAGATGTCCCAGGACACCTTGTTGACATCAGGGATTGCTACAGGGTTCCTGCATCATTTACACCTTCATGTAAAGTGCCCTGGGAAGGCCACTTCTTACTGTGGCAGCCTAGAGGTCAGTGGTAGCCCACCCTAGCTGCATTTTAGGCTTCACTGTCTCACACTTAAGGTGAAAAGTTGGCATTTCCTTACAAACTGTGTCCTTCATCAGAGATGCAGCCCCAGCTGGGGCTCATGGAAGCCCCACACCAGCAGAGTATATTGCCAGCTGGCAGGTGGGTGCTGGGCAGAGCTCAGATCCCACTGGTATCTGTCCCTCCCCTAGAAGAGCTGGGGCTGAGCAAGAGCCTGTGTCCTGCTGCAGAAGGGCCCAGCACTGCCAATTCCTACCAGCCACCTGCTAAACCAGGAGACCCCAGGGGTGAAAGTCTGATGTGGTGGTGGCATCGCTGCCAGGGACTGCATGGGTAAAGGAGATGGAGCTCAGTGCTGGCTTTCCCCCTAAACCGACCCCCCAAATTGCTGGAGGGTGCTGCTGGGCTGAGCCCTGCTGCTGTGCTGCAGGGGACGACATGGCAATATACTTGGTGGGGTCAGCGGTGCCTGGCTCGGCTGCATGGGGGTCAGCAAAGGGAGCTTCCATGGAGCAGGAAAACCTGCCGTGAGCCAGGGTCCTTCCCCACCTCCCTCTGTCATGGCAAACTCTGTGTCTCCTGTTGGTCCCAAAGTCTGTGTGCCACCCATGCCCCAGCATTGCCACCCCTGTCCCTGCCTCTCTGTAAGGCTGCACACTGGGATGGCCAAAGCTCTCCAGCAGCCCAAGGGGACTGGTCAGCACCTGGGGCTTGGGCATCCCAGCGCAGGTTGGGGGATCCTCATAGAGAATATCCCTGTACTCTCAGTCCTCCATGTGTTGTGGCACCTTCTGTATCCTCACAGGTGCCAGGGAGGTGCCTGAGCAGCAAAACGAGGGACTTGTAGCCCCCTGCAAGCTCTGCTACAAGCCCCCCAAGCTGCAGGGATGCCTGAGAGGGCCATCTGTATGTGCACTGGCCAAATGCATGATGATGGCAGCCCGGGGTGGGGCTGTTGGCACTCCCTGCCAAGCAAGGCTGTGGTGGCTTGAACTACTGTGGCTCATGGCTGGAGAAAAAGCTCATTTCAGAGATTTGACCACAGTGCCAAGGCTGAAGAGCAGTTGTAGTCACTGTCTGTGGGCTGGCTTGGCTAATCAGCACCCATGGGTGCTGTTAGGGCAGGAGACTCAGCCTGTATCTTACTGTGTGGCAGGGCAGCCTTTGAGTGGGGAATCTCCCTTGGCACAGCCAGGATGGTGGTAGTGGCAGCACAGGTCAGAGGGAGTGTGCCCCAGTCCTGTCCCAACAGTTGATCCCTGGGTCCCACTGCCCACCAAACCAAACTCCATTTGTGCAAGACCATTCAACATCTACTGTGCACCACTGCTGCCCAGAGAGACATCCCAGTGACAAGCCTTGCAGCAAGCTGGTGTTCCCCCTGCGCTCATCATGCTGCCCCTGGCATCCATCTGTCTGTCCCCTCTCCATCCTGTCCCTCCACACCCCATCTGTAAATGGTGTTATCTGTTGCAGCTTCCACCCCGTCCCCGGCTGCCCACAGCCTTGCACCCCCATTCATTTCACTCATGATCTTGTTCTCAGCTATTTTGGAAAGCACAGGGACCCCCCTCCCCATCTTAGTCTTGAGGCCACCTGTTTGCCCCACGCAGCACCTGTGGGTGCAGCTCTTGGTGGCCTCAGGTCCTCTGGGAAAGTCATCATAGTTTAGAACTCTCCCAGAATGGCATCGCCAGCTCTTAAACTCCATGGAGGTGGTTTCCCTTGGGCAGGAGAAAGAAGCAATCGTTGAACCTAATCCTGTTGCTGGATGATGCTTAAATGAAGTAATTGAAGATGGGGAGATGTGGGTCAGAGTGTTGGAGTGGCTGGGGGGGAGGTTTGGCTGCCCTGACCCAGTGGTTGGAGTCGTCGTGCTGTACCTAACGTGGCAAGACTAACCTGTCCCCTTTTTTGCACTAAACCAAGGTAAGACACCTTACTGCTTCTCAGGAGGGAATGGGCACTTTGAAGAACTCACTCTGTCTGTCCCTTGTGCCATGCTGTGCTGAGGGAGCAACTGGGGAGGCACAGAGGGAGGTGGCAGAGGTGTTCTCGGCAATGCCATTGCCCAATGTCTCCCCCCGTGAGGGGACACAGTTGCTGTTCTTGGGGACAAGCTGGGACCCCTCAGAGCCAGGTGTTTGAGGATGCTGCGGTGGGGCTGTGGTAGTGAGGGTCACGGGGTGTCTGTTGGGGCATCCCTCTCCAGCCCTTTCCTCTCCTCTTGCAGATGAGATGAACGACCACCAGAACACCTTGTCCTACGTCCTGATCAATCCACCTCCGGACACGCGCCTGGAGCTCAACGACATCGTGTAGGTGCTACCCCCATACCCCCTCCACCCTGTGGTCTTCCCCAAAGACAAGAGTTTCCCATGGCCCTCACATCTGCCCGACCACCTTGGGCTGCCTCTCTCTCAATGCTTTCATTTATTTCTCATTTTAAATGAGTGACTTTTGCTTCCTTCCCAGACATTTCCCCTCCCACATGTTCCCGAGCAATGCCCAAGCTGCCCCAGCTTTGCTCATCACTGCTGCAGCACAGAGATTTCCCCTTATGTCACATTTCTCTTGAGCCAGGAGGGAGCAGGGAAGGGGAATGACTCACACTGGATGGGGCAGTTGGATCAAACTGAGGAGGCTTCCACCATAGGTCCATACAAAAAGAGATTTAGTTATGAACTGCCTGACTAAAGTTAGATGTAGACAGATGTGAAGTGGCTAAGGGAAAGAGAACAGCTGACAGTCTGGGTCACCACCCAGGACTCCAGAAATGTCTTTCCCGGTCCATTCCTTGTGTCTTCACTGGTGGACATGCCTTAAATCTTGGATCAGAGTCTGACACCTCGGCTTTTGTGTGTGCACCCCCTTATTGTTTACAGTTTTAAGCTAGAGCAGGGTAGGTTTGGGTTAGCCATCAGGAGGAAGTTCTTCACAATGAGAGCGCGAAAATACTCAAACAGGTTCCCCAGAGAGGTGGTGGAGGCTCCAGGCTCCATCCCTGGAGATGTTCAAGTTCAAGCTTGATGGAGCCCTGAGCAACTTGACTTAGTTGGAGATGTTGCTGGTGACTGCAGGGGCACTGGGCAAGATGGGCTTAAAGGGTCCCTTCCAACCCAATGTGCTCTGTGATTTAACAGCAGCTCCCAGCACGGCACTGTGGGGCATTCCCCATGTCTCAGCGTCAGGCATGAGCTAGACTCCAGTTTAGGGCTTGCACAGCTCCCTGCTGCCATCAGGCAACCTGCAAGAGGAGTCCCAGAGGTTCTTCACCATGAGGGTAGTGAGACCCTGGAGTGGGTTGCCCAGGGAGGTGGTGGAAGCCCCATCCCTGGAGGTGTTTAAGGCCAGGCTGGATGAGGCTCTAGACAGCCTGATCTAGTGTGAGGTGTCCCTGCCCATGGCAGGGGTGGGTGTGGAACTAGATGATCCTCGTGGTCCCTTCCAACCCTCACTGGTTCTATGATTCTATAACCAGATTGTGCCCCACAGGTACCTGATCCGCTCTGACCCTCTGGCCCACGTGGCCAACGATGGCCACAGCCGCAAGAGCAGCTGCAGCAACAAGCTGGGCTCCGGCAACCCCGAAACGCGCGACGAGACCCAGCTATGAGCAGCAGCCCCTGCCCTGCCGGGGGCTGGAGGGCTCTGGGCAGAGGCACTGAAGAAGAGGACGGCCTGCCAGAGAGGAAGGCTGCTGCCACCCGCGGGTGCCCATTGCCGCAGGGGAAGGCGAT